>NC_060120.1:1129947416-1131162132 GCF_021461395.2 Schistocerca americana | reverse complement strand
TGCTTCACTTCAGGTATACTGTATCCCTCCGACCGTCTTATTGACGATGAAACACAGAAATTGCATCGGATTTAAATACAAAAGGCACAATGCCGACTCAAGTACCAGAAGACTGGCTCTTCTTACTGTCAATGTTATGAACCTTTCCTGTGAGACCGGTTTTAGATTCCGATGCTTCACATCAGGTTTACTGTTTCCCTTGGACCTTCTTATTGACGACGAAACACAGAAATTGCATCGGAATTAAATAGAAACGGAACAATGACGGGTTAAGTACAAGAAAACTGAATCTTCATACTGTCTATGTTTTGAACCACTCCTGTGACACTAGTTATAGACTCCGATGCTTCACATCAGGTTTACTGTATCCCTCTGACCTTCTTATTGACGAGGAAACACAGAAATTGCATCGGAATTAAATACAAAAGGCACAATGCCGACATATGTACAAGAAGACTGACTCTTCTTACTGTCTAAGTTTTGAACCTTTCCTGTGAGACCTGTTTTAGAATCCGATGCTTCACTTCAGGTTTACTGTATCCCTTGGCCCTTCTTATTGACGACGAAACACAGAAATTGCATCGGAAGTAAATAGAAAAGGCACAATGCCGACTCAAGTATAAGAAGACTGGCTCTTTTTAGTGTCTATGATTTGAACCTTTCCTGTGAGACCTGTTTTAGATTCCGATGTTTCACTTCAGGTTTACTGTATCCCTCTGACCTTCTTATTGACGAAGAAACACGGAAATTGCATCGTAATTAAATACAAAAGGCACAATGCCGAATTAAGTACAAGTAAACTGACTCTTCTTACTGTCTATGATTTGAACCATTCCTGTGACACTAGTTATAGATTCCGATGCTTCACTTCAGGTTTCCTGTATACCTCTGACCTTCTTATTGACGATGAAGCACAGAAATTGCATCGGAATTAAATAGAAAAGGCACAATGCCGACTTAAGTACAAGAAAACTGACTCTTCTTACTGTCTATGTTTTGAACCATTCCTGTGACGCTAGTTATAGATTCCGATGCTTCACTTCAGGTTTACTGTATCCCTCTGACCGTCGTATTGTGGATGAAACACAGAAATTGCATCGGAATTAAATACAAAAGGCACAATGCCGACTCAAGTACAAGAAGACTGGCTCTTGTTACTGTCTACGTTTTGAACCTTTCTTGTGAGACCGGTTTTAGATTCCGATGCTTCACTTCAGGTTTACTGTATCCCTCTGACCTTCTTATTGACGAGGAAACACAGAAATTGCATCGGAATTAAATACAAAAGGCACAATGCCGACTTATGTACGAGAAGACTGACTCTTCTTACTGTCTAAGATTTGTACCTTTCCTGTGAGACCGTTTTTAGATTCCGATGCTTCACTGCAGGTTTACTGTATCCCTTGGCCCTTCTTATTGTCGACGAAACACAGAAATTGCATCGGAAGTAAATAGAAAAGGCACAATGCCGAATGAAGTACAAGAAAACTGACTCTTCTTACTGTCTATGTTGTGAACCATACCCGTGACACTTGCTATAGATTCCGATGCTTCACTTCAGGTTTACTCTGTCCCTCTGATCGTCTTATTGACGATGAAACACAGAAATTGCATCCGAAATTAATACAAAATGCACAATGCCGACTTAATTATAAGAAAACTGACTCTTCTTACTGTCTATGCTTTGAACCATTCCTGTGACACTAGTTATGGATTCCGATGCTTTACTTCAGGTTTACTGTATCCCTCTGATCTTCATATTGACGATGAAACACAGGAATAGCAACGGAATTAAATACAAAGGGCACAAAGCCGGCTTAAGTACAAGAAAACTGACTCTTCTTATTGTCTATGTTTTGAACCATTCCTGTGACACTAGTTACAGATTCCGATGCTTCACTTCAGGTTAACTGTATCCCTCTGACCTTCTTATTTACGATGAAACACAGAAATTGCTTCGGAATTAAATACAAAAGGCACAATGCCGACTTAAGTACAAGTAATCTGACGTTTCTTACTGTTTATGTTTTGAACCATTCCTGTGACACTAGTTATAGATTCTGATGCTTCACTTCAGGGTTACTGTATCCCTCTGATCTTCTTATTGACGATGAAACACAGATATTGCATCGGAATAAAAATCCAAAAGGCACAACGCCGACTTAAGTACAAGAAGTCTGACCTTTCTTACTGTCTATGTTTTAACCATTCCTGTGACACTAGTTATGGATTCCGATGCTTCACTTCACTTTTACTGTATCCCTCTGACCTTCTTATAGACGATGAAACACAGAAATTGCATCGGAAATAAATACAAAAGGCACAATGCCGACTTAAGGACAAGAAAACTGACTCTTCTTACTGTCTATGTTTTGAACCATTCCTGTGACACTAGTTATAGATTCAGATGCTTCACTTCAGGTATACTGCATCCCTCCGACCGTCTTATTGACGATGAAACACAGAAATTGCATCGGATTTAAATACAAAAGGCACAATGCCGACTCAAGTACCAGAAGACTGGCTCTTCTTACTGTCTATGTTATGAACCTTTCCTGTGAGACCGGTTTTAGATTCCGATGCTTCACATCAGGTTTACTGTTTCCCTTTGACCTTCTTATTGACGACGAAACACAGAAATTGCATCGGAATTAAATACAAAAGGCACAATGCCGAATTAAGTACAAGTTAACTGACTCTTCTTACTGTCTATGATTTGCACCATTCCTGTGACACTAGTTATAGATTCCGAAGCTTCACAGCAGGTTTACTGTATCCCTCTGACCTTCTTATTGACGATGAAACACAGAAATTGCATCAGAATTAAATACAAAATGCACAATGCAGACATAAGTACAAGAAAATTTACTCTTCTTACTGTCTATGTTTTGAACCATTCCTGTGAAACAAGTTATGGATTCCGATGCTTCACTTCAGGTTTACTGTATCCCTCTGACCTTCTTATTGACGATGAATCACAGAAATTTCATCGGAAATAAATACAAAAGGCACAATGCCGACATAAGTGCAAGAAAACTGACTCTTCTTACTGTGTATTTTTTGAACCATTCCTGTGACACTAGTTACAGATTCCGATGCTTCACTTCAGGTTAACTGTATCCCTCTGACCTTCTTATTTACGATGAAACACAGAAATTGCTTCGGAATTAAATACAAAAGGCACAATGCCGACTTAAGTACAAGTAATCTGACGTTTCTTACTGTTTATGTTTTGAACCATTCCTGTGACACTAGTTATAGATTCTGATGCTTCACTTCAGGGTTACTGTATCCCTCTGATCTTCTTATTGACGATGAAACACAGATATTGCATCGGAATAAAAATCCAAAAGGCACAACGCCGACTTAAGTACAAGAAGTCTGACCTTTCTTACTGTCTATGTTTTAACCATTCCTGTGACACTAGTTATGGATTCCGATGCTTCACTTCACTTTTACTGTATCCCTCTGACCTTCTTATAGACGATGAAACACAGAAATTGCATCGGAAATAAATACAAAAGGCACAATGCCGACTTAAGGACAAGAAAACTGACTCTTCTTACTGTCTATGTTTTGAACCATTCCTGTGACACTAGTTATAGATTCAGATGCTTCACTTCAGGTATACTGCATCCCTCCGACCGTCTTATTGACGATGAAACACAGAAATTGCATCGGATTTAAATACAAAAGGCACAATGCTGACTCAAGTACCAGAAGACTGGCTCTTCTTACTGTCTATGTTATGAACCTTTCCTGTGAGACCGGTTTTAGATTCCGATGCTTCACATCAGGTTTACTGTTTCCCTTTGACCTTCTTATTGACGACGAAACACAGAAATTGCATCGGAATTAAATATAAAAGGCACAATGCCGAATTAAGTACAAGTTAACTGACTCTTCTTACTGTCTATGATTTGCACCATTCCTGTGACACTAGTTATAGATTCCGAAGCTTCACAGCAGGTTTACTGTATCCCTCTGACCTTCTTATTGACGATGAAACACAGAAATTGCATCAGAATTAAATACAAAATGCACAATGCAGACATAAGTACAAGAAAATTTACTCTTCTTACTGTCTATGTTTTGAACCATTCCTGTGAAACAAGTTATGGATTCCGATGCTTCACTTCAGGTTTCCTGTATCCCTCTGACCTTCTTATTGACGATGAATCACAGAAATTTCATCGGAAATAAATACAAAAGGCACAATGCCGACATAAGTACAAGAAAACTGACTCTTCTTACTGTGTATTTTTTGAACCATTCCTGTGACACTAGTTATAGATTCCGATGCTTCACTTCAGGTTTCCTGTATTCCTCTGACCTTCTTATTGACGATGAAACACAGAAATTGCATCGGAATTAAATACAAAAGGCACAATGCCGACTTAAGTACAAGAAAACTGACGCTTCTATCTGTCTATGATTTGAACGATTCCTGTGACACCAGTTATAGATTTCGATACTTCACTTCAGGTTTACTGTATCCCTCTGACCTTCTTATTGACGATGAAACCCAGAAATTGCATCGGAATTGGATACAAAAGGCACAATGCCGTCTTAGGTACGAGAAGACTAACCTTTCTTACTGTCTATGTTTAGAAGCATTCCTGTGACACTAGTTATAGATTCCGTTGCTTCACTTCAGGTTTACTGTATCCCTCTGACCTACTTATTGACGATGAAACACAGAAATTGCATCGGAATTAAATACAAAAGGCACAATGCCGACTTAAGTACAAGTAAACTGACTCTTCTTACTGTCTATGATTTGAACCATTCCTGTGACACTAGTTATAGATTCCGATGCTTCACATCAGGTTTACTGTATCCCTCTGACCTTCCTATTGACGATGAAACACAGAAATTTCATCGGAATTAAATAGAAAAGGCACAATGCCGACTCAAGTACAAGAAGACTGGCTCTTCTTACTGTCTATGTTTTGAACCATTCCTGTGAAAGTAGTTACGGATTCCGATGCTTCACTTCAGGTTTACTGTATCCCTCTGACCTTCTTATTGACGATGAATCACAGAAATTGCATGGGAATTAAAAACAAAAGGCACAATGCCGACTCAAGTACAAGAAGACTGGCTCTTCTTACTGTCTATGCTTTGAACCTTTCCTGTGAGACCGGTTTTAGATTCCGATGCTTCACCTCACGTTTACTGTATCCCTTGGCCCTTCTTATTGACGACGAAACACAGACATTGCATCGGAATTAAATAGAAAAGGCACAATGCCGACTTAAGTACAAGAAAACTGACTCTTCTTACTGTCTATGTTTTGAACCATACCTGTGACACTAGTTATAGATTCCGATGCCTCACTTCAGGTTTACTGTATCCCTCTGACCTTCTCATTGACGATGAAACACAGAAATTGCAGCGGAATTAAATACAAAAGCCACATTGCCGACTTAAGTACAAGAAAACTGACGCTTCTTACTGTCTATGTTTCGAACCATTCCTCTGACACTAGTTATAGATTCCGATACTTCACTTCAGGTTTACTGTATCCCTCTGACCTTCTTATTGACGATGAAACACTGAAATTGCATCGGAATTAAATACAAAAGGCACAATGCCGACCTAAGTACAAGAAAACTGACTCTTCTTACTGTCTATGTTCTGAACCAGTCCTGTGACACTAGTTATAGATTCCGATGCTTCACTTCAGGTTTACTGTATCCCTCTGACCTTCTTATTGACGATGAAACACAAATATTGCATGGGAATTCAATACAAAAGGCTCAATGCCGACTCAAGTACAAGAAGACTGCCACTTCTTACTGTCTATGTTTTGAACCTTTCCTGTGAGATCGCTTTTAGATTCCGATGCTTCACTTCAGGTTTACTGTATGCCTTGGACCTTCTTATTGACGAAGAAACACAGAAATTGCATCGGAATTAAATACAAAACGCACAATGCCGACCTAAGTACAAGAAAACTGACACTTCTTACAGTCTATGATTTGAAAAATTCCTGTGACACTAGTTATAGATTCCGATGCTTCACTTCAGGTTTACTGTATCCCTCTGACCTTCGTATTAACGAAGAAACACAGAAATTGCATCGGAATTAAATAGAAGAAGCACAATGCCGACTTAAGTACAAGAAAACTGACTCTTCTTACTGTCTATGCTTTGAACCATTCATGTGACACTAGTTACAGTTTCCGATGCTTCACTTCAGGTTTACTGTATCCCTCTGACCTTCTTATTGACGATGAAACACAGAAATTGCATCGGAATTAAATACAAAAGGCACAATGCCGACGTATGTACAAGAAAACTGACTGTTCTTACTGTCTAAGTTTTGAACCACTCCTGTGACACTAGATATAGATTCCGATGCTTCACTTCAGGTTTACTGTATCCCTCTGACATTCTTATTGACGATGAAACACAGAAATTGCATCGGAATTAAATAGAATATGCACAATGCCGACTTATGTACAAGAAAACTGACTCTTCTTACTGTCTATGTTTTGAACCATTCCTGTGACACTAGTTATAGATTCCGATGCTTCACTTCAGGTTTACTGTATCCCTCGGACCTTCTTATTGACAATGAACCACAGAAATTGCATCGGAATTAAATACAAAATGCACAATGCCGACTCAAGTACTAGAAAACTGGCTCTTCTTACTGTCTATGTTTTGAACATTTCCTGTGAGACCAGTATTAGATTCCGATGCTTGACTTCAGGTTTACTGTATCCCTTGGACCCTCTTATTGACGATGAAACATAGAATTTGCATCGGAATTAAATAGGAAACGCACAATGCCAACTTAAGTACAAGAAAACTGACTCTTCTTCCTGTGTATGTTTTTAACCGTTCCTGTGACTCTAGTTATAGATTCCGAAGCTACACTTCAGGTTTACTGTATCCCTCTGACCTTCTTATTGACGATGAAAAACAGCGGTTGCATCGGAATTAAATACAAAACGCACAATGCCGACTTAAGTACAAGAAAACTGACTCTTCTTACTGTCTATGTTTTGAACCATTCCTGTGACACTAGTTATAGATTCCGATGTTTCACTTCAGGTTTACTGTATCCCTCTAACCATGTTATTCACAATGAAACACAGAAATTACATCGGAATTAAATACAAAAGGCACAATGGAGACTTAAGTACAAGAAAACTGACTCTTCTTACTATCTATGTTTTGAACCATTCCTGTGACACTAGATATAGATTCCGATGCTTCACTTCAGGTTTACTGTATCCCTCTGACCTTCTTATTGACGATGAAACACAGAAAATGCATCGGAATTAAATACAAAAGGCACAAAGCCGACTTAAGTACAAGAAAACTGACGCTTCTTACTGTCTATGATTTGAACCATTCCTCTGACACTAGTTATAGATTCCGATACTTCACTTCAGGTTTACTGTATCCCTCTGACCTTCTTATTGACGATGAAACACTGAAATTGCATCGGAATTAAATACAAAAGCACAATGCCGACTTAGGTACAAGAATACTGACTCTTATTACTGTCTATGTTTGGAACCATTCCTGTGACACTAGTTATAGATTCCGTTGCTCCACTTCAGGTCTACTGTATCCCTCTGACCTTCTTATTGACGATGAAACACAGTAATTGCATGGGAATTCAATACAAAAGGCTCAATGCCGACTCAAGTACAAGTAGACAGGCTCTTTTTACTGTCTATGTCTTGAACCTTTCCTGTGAGACCGGTTTTGGATTCCGATGCCTCGCTTCAGGTTTACTGTATACCTTGGACCTTCTTATCGACGACGAAACACAGAAATTGCATCGGAATTAAATACAAAACACACAATGCCGACCTAAGTACAAGAAAACTGACACTTCTTAGTGTCTATGATTAGAACCATTCCTGTGACACTAGTTATAGATTCCGATGCTTCACTTCAAGTTTACTGTATCCCTCTGACCTTCGTATTGACGATGAAACACAGAAATTGCATCGGATTTAAATAGAAGAGGCACAATGCCGACTTAAGTACAAGAAAACTGACTCTTCTTACTGTCTATGTTTTGAACCATTCATGTGACACTAGTTATAGATTCCGATGCATCACTTCAGGTTTACTGTATCCCTCTGACCTTCTTATTGACGCTGAAACACAGAAATTGCATTGGAATTAAATAAAAAAGGCACAATGACGACTTAATTATAAGAAAACTGACTCTACTTACTGTCTATGAATTGAGCCATTCCTGTGAGACTAGTTATAGATCCCGATGCTTCACTTCATGTTTACTGTATCCCTCTGACCTACTTATTGACCATGAAACACAGAAATTGCATCGGAAGTAAATACAAAAGGCACTTTGGCGACTCAAGTACAGGAAGATCGGCTCATCTTACTGTCTATGTTTTGAACCTTTCCTGTGAGACCAGCTTTAGATTCCGATGCTTGACTTCAGGTTTACTGTATCCCTTGGACCTTCTTATTGATGATCTAACACAGAAATTGCATCGGAATTAAATACAAAAGGCGCAATGCCGACTCAAGTGCCAGAGGACTGGCTCTTCTTACTGTCTCTGTTATGAACCTTTCCTGTGAGACCGGTATTAGATTCCGATGCTTCACTTCAGGTTTACTGTATCCCTTGAGCCTTCTTATTGACGACGAAACACAGAAATTGCATCGGAATTAAATAGAAAAGGCACAATGCCGGGTTAAGTGCAAGAAAACTGACTCCTGTTACTGTCTATGTTTTGAACCATTCCTGTGACACTAGTTATAGATTCCGATGCATCACTTCAGGTTTACTGTATCCCTCTGACCGCCTTATTGACGATGAAACACAGAAATTTCATCGGAATTAAATTCAAAAGGCACAATGCCAACTTAAGTACAAGTAAAATGACTCTTCTTACTGTCTATGTTTTGAACCTTTCCTGTGACAGTACTTATAGATTCCGATGCTTCACTTCAGGTTTACTGTATCCCTCTGACCTTCTAATTGACGATGAAATACAGAAATTGCATCGGAATTAAATACAAAAGGCACAATACCGAATTAAGTACAACAAAACTGACTCTTCTTACTGTCTATGTTTTGAACCTTTCCTGTGACACTAGTTATAGCTTCCGATACTTCACTTAAGGTTTACTGTATCCCTCTGACCTTCTTCTTGGCGATGAAACCCAGAAATTGCATCGGAATTAAATACAAAAGGCACAATGCCGACTTAAGTACAAGAAAACTGACTCTTCTTACTGTCTATGTTTTGAACCATTCCTTTGACACTAGTGATAGATACCGATGCTTCACTTCAGGTTCACTGTATCCGCCTGACCTTCGTATTGACGATGAAACACAGAAATTGCATCGGAAATAAACACAAAAGGCACTTTGACGACTCAAGTACAGGCAGATCGGCTCATCTTACTGTCTATGCTTTGAACCTTTCCTGTGAGACCAGCTTTAGATTCCGATGCTTGACTTCAGGTTTTCTGTATCCCTTGGACCTTCGTATTGACGATCAAACACAGAAATTGCATCGGAATTAAATACAAAAGTCACAATGTCGACTTAAGTACAAGAAAACTGACTCTTCTTACTGTCTATGATTTGAACCATTCCTGTGACACTAGTTATAGATTCCGATGCTTCACATAAGGTTTACGGTTTCCCTCCGACCTTCTTATTGACGACGAAACACAGAAATTGCATCGGAATTAAATAGAAAAGGCACAATGTCGGGTTAAGTGCAAGAAAACTGACTCCTGTTTTTGTCTATGTTTTGAACCATTCCTGTGACACTAGTTATAGATTCCGATGCATCACTTCAGGTTTACTGTATCCCTCTGACCTTCTTATTGACGATGAAACACAGAAATTGCATTGGAATTAAATACAAAAGGCACAATGACGACTTAATTATAAGAAAACTTACTCTACTTACTGTCTATTAATTGAGCCATTCCTGTGAGACTAGTTATAGATCCCGATGCTTCACTTCAGGTTTACTGTATCCCTCTGACCTTCTTATTGACCATGAAACACAGAAATTGCATCGGAAGTAAATACAAAAGGCACTTTGGCGACTCAAGTACAGGAATATCGGCTCATCTTACTGTCTATGTTTTGAACCTTTCCTGTGAGACCAGCTTTAGATTCCGATGCTTGACTTCAGGTTTACTGTATCCCTTGGACCTTCTTATTGATGATCTAACACAGAAATTGCATCGGAATTAAATACAAAAGGCGCAATGCCGACTCAAGTGCCAGAGGACTGGCTCTTCTTACTGTCTATGTTATCAACCTTTCCTGTGAGACCGGTATTAGATTCCGATGCTTCACTTCTGGTTTACTGTATCCCTTGGACCTTCTTATTGACGACGAAACACAGAAATTGCATCGGAATTAAATAGAAAAGGCACAATGTCGGGTTAAGTGCAAGAAAACTGACTCCTGTTACTGTCTATGTTTTGAACCATTCCTGTGACACTAGTTATAGATTCCGATGCATCACTTCAGGTTTACTGTATCCCTCTGACCTTCTTATTGAAGATTGAAACACAGAAATTGCATCGGAATTAAATTCAAAAGGCACAATGCCAACTTAAGTACAAGTAAAATGACTCTTCTTACTGTCTATGTTTTGAACCTTTCCTGTGACAGTACTTATAGATTCCGATGCTTCACTTCAGGTTTACTGTATCCCTCTGACCTTCTAATTGACGATGAAACACAGAAATTGCATCGGAATTAAATACAAAAGGCACAATACAGAATTAAGTACAACAAAACTGACTCTTCTTACTGTCTATGTTTTGAACCTTTCCTGTGACACTAGTTATAGCTTCCGATACTTCACGTAAGGTTTACTGTATCCCTCTGACCTTCTTCTTGTCGATGAAACCCAGAAATTGCATCGGAATTAAATACAAAAGGCACAATGCCGACTTAAGTACAAGAAAACTGACTCTTCTTACTGTCTATGTTTTGAACCATTCCTGTGACACTAGTGATAGATACCGATGCTTCACTTCAGGTTTACTGTATCCGCCTGACCTTCGTATTGACGATGAAACACAGAAATTGCATCGGAAATAAATACAAAAGGCACTTTGACGACTCAAGTACAGGAAGATCGGCTCATCTTACTGTCTATGTTTTGAACCTTTCCTGTGAGACCAGCTTTAGATTCCGATGCTTGACTTCAGGTTTACTGTATCCCTTGGACCTTCGTATTGACGATCAAACACAGAAATTGCATCGGAATTAAATACAAAAGTTACAATGTCGACTTAAGTACAAGAAAACCGACTCTTCTTACTGTCTATGATTTGAACCATTCCTGTGACACTAGTTATAGATTCCGATGCTTCACATAAGGTTTACTGTATCCCTCCGACCTTCTTATTGACGATGAAACCCAGAAATTGCATCGGAATTAAATAGAAAACGCACAATGCCAACTTAAGTACAAGAAAACTGACTCTTCTTACTGTGTATGTTTTTAACCATTCCTGTGACTCTAGTTATAGATTCCGATGCTTCACTTCAGGTTTACTGTATCCCTCTGACCTTCTTATTGACGATGAGAAACAGCAGTTGCATCGGAATTAAAAACAAAACGCACAATGCCGACTTAAGTACAAGAAAACTGACTCTTCTAACTGTCTATGATTTGAACCATTCCTGTATCACTAGTTATAGTTTCCGATGCTTCACTTCAGGTTTACTGTATCCCTCTAACCTTCTTATTGACGATGAAACACAGAAATTACATCATAATTAAATACAAAAGGCACAATGCCGACATAAATACAAGAAAACTGACTCTTCTTACTGCCTATGTTTTGAACCATTCCTGTGACACTAGTTATAGATTCCGATGCTTCACATCAGGTTTACTGTATCCCTCCGACCTTCTTATTGACGATGAAACACAGAAAATTCATCGGAATTAAATACAAAAGGCACAATGCCGACTTTAGTACAAAAAACTGACGCTTCTTATTGTCTATGATTTGAACCATTCCTCTGACACTAGTTATAGATTCCGATACTCCACTTCAGGTTTACTGTATCCCACTGACCTTCTTATTGACGATGAAACACTGAAATTGCATCGGAATTAAATACAAAAGGCACAATGCCGACTTAAGAACAAGAAAACTGACTCTTCTTACTGTCTATGTTTTGAACCATTCTTGTGACACTATGTATAGATTCCGTTGCTTCACGTCAGGTTTACTATATCCCTCTGACCTTCTTATTGACAATGAAACACAGTAATTGCATGGGAATTCAATACAAAAGGCTCAATGCCGACTCAAGTACAAGTAGACAGGCTCTTCTTACTGTCTATGCCTTGAACCTTTCCTGTGAGACCGGTTTTGGATTCCGATGCTTCACTTCAGGTTTACTGTATCCCTTGGACCTTCTTATCGACGACGAAACACCGAAATTGCATCGGAATTAAATACAAAACGTATAATGCCGTCGTAAGTACAAGAAAACTGACACTTCTTAGTGTCTATGATTAGAACCATTCCTGTGACACTAGTTATAGATTCCGATTCCTCACTTCAGGTTTACTGTATCCCTCAGACCCTCTTATTGACGATGAAACACAGAAATTGCTTCGGAATGAAATACAAAAGGCACAATGCCGACTCAAGTACAAGAAGGCTGGCTCATCTTACTGTCTACGTTTTGAACCATTCCTGTGACACTAGTTATAGATTCCGATGCTTCACTTCAGGTTTACTGTATCCCTCTGACCTTCGTATTGACGATGAAACACAGAAATTGCGTCGGATTTAATCAGAAAAGTCACAATGTCGACTTAAGTACAAGAAAACTGACTGTTCTTACTGTCTATGTTTTGAACCATTCATGTGACACTAGTTATAGTTTCCGATGCTTCACTTCAGGTTTACTGTATCCTTCTGACCTTCTTATTGACGATGAAACACAGAAATTGCATCGGAATTAAATACAAAAGGCACAATGCCGACTTAAGTACAAGAGAACTGACTCTTCTTACTGTCTATGTTTTGAACCATTCCTGTGACAGCAGTTAGAGATTCCGATGCTTCACTTCAGGTCTACTGTATCCCTCTGACTTTCCTATTGACGATGAAACACAGAAATTGCATCGGTATTAAATACGAAAGGCACAATGCCGACGTAAGTACAAGAAAACTGACTCTACTTACTGTCTATGATCTGAACCATTCCTGTGACACTAGTTATAGATTCCGATGCTTCTTTTGAGGTTTACTGCATCCCTCCGACTTTCTTATTGGCGATGAAACACAGAAATTACATCGGAATTAATTACAAAAGTCACAGTGCCGACTTAATTATAAGAAAACTGACACTTCTTACTGTTTATGCATTGAACCATTCCTGTGACATTAATTATAGATTCCTATACTTCACTTCAGGTTTACTGTATCCCTTGGACCTTCATATTGACGATGAAACACAGAAATTGCATCGGAATTAAATACAAAAGGCACAATGACGACTTAAGTACAAGAAGACTAACTCTTCCTACTTTCTAAGATTTGAACCATTCCTGTGACACTAGTTATAGATTCCGATGCCCTTACTCCAGGTTTACTGTATCCCTTGGACCTTCTTATTGACGATGAAACACAGAAATTGCATCGTAATTAAATACAAAAGGCACAATGCCGACTTAAGTACAAGAAGACTGACTCTTCCTACTGTCTAAGTTCAGAAAAATTCCTGTGACACTAGTTATAGATTCCGTT
Source organism: Schistocerca americana (assembly GCF_021461395.2). NCBI lineage: Eukaryota > Metazoa > Arthropoda > Insecta > Orthoptera > Acrididae > Schistocerca > Schistocerca americana. The sequence continues at coordinate 1,131,148,371 of NC_060120.1, read as the reverse complement.
GCTTCACTTCAGGTCTACTGTATCCCTCTGACCTTCTTATTGACGATGAAACACAGTAATTGCATGGGAATTCAATACAAAAGGCTCAATGCCGACTCAAGTACAAGTAGACAGGCTCTTCTTACTGTCTATGTCTTGAACCTTTCCTGTGAGACCGGTTTTGGATTCCGATGCCTCACTTCAGGTTTACTGTATACCTTGGACCTTCTTATCGACGACGAAACACAGAAATTGCATCGGAATTAAATACAAAACACACAATGCCGACCTAAGTACAAGAAAACTGACACTTCTTAGTGTCGATGATTAGAACCATTCCTGTGGCACTAGTTATAGATTCCGATGCTTCACTTCAAGTTTACTGTATCCCGCTGACCTTCGTATTGACGATGAAACACAGAAATTGCATCGGATTTAAATAGAAGAGGCACAATGCCGACTTAAGTACAAGAAAACTGACTGTTCTTACTGTCTATGTTTTGAACCATTCATGTGACACTAGTTATAGTTTCCGATGCTTCACTTCAGGTTTACTGTATCCCTCTGAGCTTCTTATTGACGATGAAACACAGAAATTGCATCGGAATTAAATACAAAAGGCACAATGCCGACGTAAGTACAAGAAAACTGACTGTTCTTACTGTCTATGCTTTTGAACCACTCCTGTGACACTAGATATAGATTCCGATGCTTCACTTCATTTTTACTGTATACCTCTGACATTCTTATTGACGATCAAACGCAGTAGTTGCATCGGAATTAAATAGAAAAGGCACAATGCCGACTTATGTACAAGAAGACTGATTCTTCTTACTGTCTATGTTTTGAACCATACCTGTGACACTAGTTATAGATTCCGATGCTTCACTTCAGGTTTACTCTATCCATGTGACCGTCTTATTGACGATGAAACACAGAAATTGCATCGGAATTAAATACAAAAGGCGCAATGCCGACTCAAGTGCCAGAGGACTGGCTCTTCTTACTGTCTCTGTTATGAACCTTTCCTGTGAGACCGGTATTGGATTCCGATGCATCACTTCAGGTTTACTGTATCCATCTGACCTTCTTATTGACGCTGAAACACAGAAATTGCGTTGGAATTAAATACAAAAGGCACAATGACGACTTAATTATAAAAAAACTGACTCTACTTACTGTCTATGAATTGAGCCATTCCTGTGAGACTAGTTATAGATCCCGATGCTTCACTTCAGGTTTTTCTGTATCCCTCTGACCTTCTTATTGACCATGAAACACAGAAATTGCATCGGAAGTAAATACAAAAGGCACTTTGACGACTCAAGTACAGGAAGATCGGCTCATCTTACTGTCTATGTTTTGAACCTTTCCTGTGAGACCAGCTTTAGATTCCGATGCTTGACTTCAGGTTTACTGTATCCTTTAGACCTTCTTATTGATGATCTAACACAGAAATTGCATCGGAATTAAATACAAAAGGCGCAATGCCGACTCAAGTGCCAGAGGACTGGCTCTTCTTACTGTCTATGTTATGAACCTTTCCTGTGAGACCGGTATTAGATTCCGATGCTTCACTTCTAGTTTACTGTATCCCTTGGACCTTCTTATTGACGACGAAACACAGAAATTGCATCGGAATTAAATAGAAAAGGCACAATGTCGGGTTAAGTGCAAGAAAACTGACTCCGGTTACTGTCTATGTTTGAACCATTCCTGTGACACTAGTTATAGATTCCGATGCATCACTTCAGGTTTACTGTATCCCTCTGACCTTCTTATTGAAGATTGAAACACAGAAATTGCATCGGAATTAAATACAAAAGCCACAATGCAGACTTAAGTACAAGAAAACTGACTCTTCTTACTGTCTATGTTTTGAACCATTCCTGTGAAGCTAGTTATAGATTCCGATGCTTCACTTCAGGTTTACTGTATCCCTCTGACCGCCTTATTGACGATGAAACACAGAAATTTCATCGGAATTAAATTCAAAAGGCACAATGCCAACTTAAGTACAAGTAAAATGACTCTTCTTACTGTCTATGTTTTGAACCTTTCCTGTGACAGTACTTATAGATTCCGATGATTCACTTCAGGTTTACTGTATCCCTCTGACCTTCTAATTGACGATGAAACACAGAAATTGCATCGGAATTAAATACAAAAGGCACAATGCCGACTTAAGTACAAGAAGACTGACTCTTCCTACTGTCTAAGTTCAGAAAAATTCCTGTGACACTAGTTATAGATTCCGTTGCTTCACTTCAGGTCTACTGTATCCCTCTGACCTTCTTATTGACGATGAAACACAGTAATTGCATGGGAATTCAATACAAAAGGCTCAATGCCGACTCAAGTACAAGTAGACAGGCTCTTCTTACTGTCTATGTCTTGAACCTTTCCTGTGAGACCGGTTTTGGATTCCGATGCCTCACTTCAGGTTTACTGTATACCTTGGACCTTCTTATCGACGACGAAACACAGAAATTGCATCGGAATTAAATACAAAACACACAATGCCGACCTAAGTACAAGAAAACTGACACTTCTTAGTGTCTATGATTAGAACCATTCCTGTGGCACTAGTTATAGATTCCGATGCTTCACTTCAAGTTTACTGTATCCCGCTGACCTTCGTATTGACGATGAAACACAGAAATTGCATCGGATTTAAATAGAAGAGGCACAATGCCGACTTAAGTACAAGAAAACTGACTGTTCTTACTGTCTATGTTTTGAACCATTCATGTGACACTAGTTATAGTTTCCGATGCTTCACTTCAGGTTTACTGTATCCCTCTGAGCTTCTTATTGACGATGAAACACAGAAATTGCATCGGAATTAAATACAAAAGGCACAATGCCGACGTAAGTACAAGAAAACTGACTGTTCTTACTGTCTATGCTTTTGAACCACTCCTGTGACACTAGATATAGATTCCGATGCTTCACTTCATTTTTACTGTATACCTCTGACATTCTTATTGACGATCAAACGCAGTAGTTGCATCGGAATTAAATAGAAAAGGCACAATGCCGACTTATGTACAAGAAGACTGATTCTTCTTACTGTCTATGTTTTGAACCATGCCTGTGACACTAGTTATAGATTCCGATGCTTCACTTCAGGTTTACTCTATCCATGTGACCGTCTTATTGACGATGAAACACAGAAATTGCATCGGAATTAAATACAAAAGGCGCAATGCCGACTCAAGTGCCAGAGGACTGGCTCTTCTTAGTGTCTCTGTTATGAACCTTTCCTGTGAGACCGGTATTGGATTCCGATGCATCACTTCAGGTTTACTGTATCCATCTGACCTTCTTATTGACGCTGAAACACAGAAATTGCGTTGGAATTAAATACAAAAGGCACAATGACGACTTAATTATAAAAAAACTGACTCTACTTACTGTCTATGAATTGAGCCATTCCTGTGAGACTAGTTATAGATCCCGATGCTTCACTTCAGGTTTTTCTGTATCCCTCTGACCTTCTTATTGACCATGAAACACAGAAATTGCATCGGAAGTAAATACAAAAGGCACTTTGACGACTCAAGTACAGGAAGATCGGCTCATCTTACTGTCTATGTTTTGAACCTTTCCTGTGAGACCAGCTTTAGATTCCGATGCTTGACTTCAGGTTTACTGTATCCTTTAGACCTTCTTATTGATGATCTAACACAGAAATTGCATCGGAATTAAATACAAAAGGCGCAATGCCGACTCAAGTGCCAGAGGACTGGCTCTTCTTACTGTCTATGTTATGAACCTTTCCTGTGAGACCGGTATTAGATTCCGATGCTTCACTTCTAGTTTACTGTATCCCTTGGACCTTCTTATTGACGACGAAACACAGAAATTGCATCGGAATTAAATAGAAAAGGCACAATGTCGGGTTAAGTGCAAGAAAACTGACTCCGGTTACTGTCTATGTTTGAACCATTCCTGTGACACTAGTTATAGATTCCGATGCATCACTTCAGGTTTACTGTATCCCTCTGACCTTCTTATTGAAGATTGAAACACAGAAATTGCATCGGAATTAAATACAAAAGCCACAATGCAGACTTAAGTACAAGAAAACTGACTCTTCTTACTGTCTATGTTTTGAACCATTCCTGTGACGCTAGTTATAGATTCCGATGCTTCACTTCAGGTTTACTGTATCCCTCTGACCGCCTTATTGACGATGAAACACAGAAATTTCATCGGAATTAAATTCAAAAGGCACAATGCCAACTTAAGTACAAGTAAAATGACTCTTCTTACTGTCTATGTTTTGAACCTTTCCTGTGACAGTACTTATAGATTCCGATGATTCACTTCAGGTTTACTGTATCCCTCTGACCTTCTAATTGACGATGAAACACAGAAATTGCATCGGAATTAAATACAAAAGGCACAATACCGAATTAAGTACAACAAAACTAACTCTTCTTTCTGTCTATGTTTTGAACCTTTCCTGTGACACTAGTTATAGCTTCCGATCCTTCACTTAAGGTTTACTGTATCCCTCTGACCTTCTTCTTGTCGATGAAACCCAGAAATTGCATCGGAATTAAATACAAAAGGCACAATGCCGACTTAAGTACAAGAAAACTGACTCTTCTTACTGTCTATGTTTTGAACCATTCCTGTGAAACTAGTGATAGATACCGATGCTTCACTTCAGGTTTACTGTATCCGCCTGAGTTCGTATTGACGATGAAACACAGAAATTGCATCGGAAATAAACACAAAAGGCACTTTGACGACTCAAGTACAGGAAGATCGGCTCATCTTACTGTCTATGTTTTGAACCTTTCCTGTGAGACCAGCTTTAGATTCCGATGCTTGACTTCAGGTTTACTGTATCCCTTGGACCTTCTTATTGACGATCAAACACAGAAATTGCATCGGAATTAAATAGAAAAGTCACAATGTCGACTTAAGTACACGAAAACTGACTCTTCTTACTGTCTATGATTTGAACCGTTCCTGTGACACTAGTTATAGATTCCGATGCTTCACTTAAGGTTTACTGTATCCCTCCGACCTACTTATTGACGATGAAACCCAGAAATTGCATCGGAATTAAATAGAAAACGCACAATGCCAACTTAAGTACAAGAAAACTGACTCTTCTTACTGTGTATGTTTTTAACCATTCCTGTGACTCTAGTTATAGATTCCGATGCTACACTTTAGGTTTACTGTATCCCTCGGACCTTCTTATTGACGATGAGAAACAGCAGTTGCATCGGAATTAAATACAAAACGCAGAATGCCGACTTAAGTACAAGAAAACTGACTCTTCTTACTGTCTATGATTTGAACCATTCCTGTAACACTAGTTATATATTCCGATGCTTCACTTCAGGTTTACTGTATCCCTCTAACCTTCTTATTGACGATGAAACACAGAAATTACATCATAATTAAATACAAAAGGCACAATGCCGACTTAAGTACAAGAAAACTGACTCTTCTTACTGTCTATGTTTTGAACCATTCCTGTGACACTATTTATAGATTCCGTTGCTTCACTTCAGGTTTACTATATCCCTCTGACCTTCTTATTGACAATGAAACACAGTACTTGCATGGGAATTCAATACAAAAGGCTCAATGTCGACTCAAGTACAAGTAGACAGGCTCTTCTTACTGTCTATGTCTTGAACCTTTCCTGTGAGACCGGTTTTGGATTCCGATGCTTCACTTCAGGTTTACTGTATCCCTTGGACCTTCTTATCGACGACGAAACACCGAAATTGCATCGGAATTAAATACAAAACGCATAATGCCGTCGTAAGTACAAGAAAACTGACACTTCTTAGTGTCTATGATTAGAACCATTAATGTGACACTAAATATAGATTCCGATACCTCACTTCAGGTTTACTGTATCCCTCTGACCCTCTTATTGACGATGAAACACAGAAATTGCTTCGGAATGAAATACAAAAGGCACAATGCCGACTCAAGTACAAGAAGGCTGGCTCATCTTACTGTCTACGTTTTGAACCATTCCTGTGACACTAGTTATAGATTCCGATGCTTAACTTCGGGTTTACTGTATCCCTCTGACCTTCGTATTGACGATGAAACACAGAAATTGCATCGGAATTAAATACAAAAGGCACGATGCCGACTTAAGTACAAGAGAACTGACTCTTCTTACTGTCCATGTTTTGAACCATTCCTGTGACAGCAGTTAGAGATTCCGATGCTTCACTTCAGGTCTACTGTATACCTCTGACTTTCTTATTGACGATGAAACACAGAAATTGCATCGGTATTAAATACGAAAGGCACAATGCCGACGTAAGTACAAGAAAACTGACTCTACTTACTGTCTATGATCTGAACCATTCCTGTGACACTAGTTATAGATTCCGATGCTTCTTTTCAGGTTTACTGTATCCCTCCGACTTTCTTATTGGCGATGAAACACAGAAATTGCATCGGAATTAAATACAAAAGTCACAATGCCGACTTAATTATAAGAAAACTGACATTTCTTACTGTTTATGCATTGAACCATTCCTGTGACATTAATTATAGATTCCGATACTTCACTTCAGGTTTACTGTATCCCTTGGACCTTCATATTGACGATGAAACACAGAAATTGCATCGGAATTAAATACAAAAGGCACAATGCCGGCTTAAGTACAAGAAGACTAACTCTTCCTACTGTCTAAGATTTGAACCATTCCTGTGACACTAGTTATAGATTCCGATGCCTCACTCCAGGTTTACTGTATCCCTTGGACCTTCTTATTGACGATGAAACACAGAAATTGCATCGGAATTAAATACAAAAGGCACAATGCCGACTGAAGTACAAGAAGACTGACTCTTCCTACTGTCTAAGTTCAGAAAAATTCCTGTGACACTAGGTATAGATTCCGATGCTTGACTTCAGGTTTACTGTATCCCTCTGACCTTCCTATTGACGATGAAACACAGAAATTGCATCGGAATTAAATACAAAAGGCACAATGCCGAAGTAAGTACAAGTAAACTCACTCTTCTTACTGTCTATGTTTTGAACCTTTCCTGTGACTCTAGTGATAGATTCCGATGCTACACTTCAGGTTTACTGTATCCCTCTGACCTTCTTATTGACGATGAAACACAGAAATTGCATCGGAATTAAATACAAAAGGCACAATGCCGACTTCAGTACAAGAAAAATGACGCTTCTTACTGTCTATGCTTTGAACCATTCCTGTGACACTAGTTATAGATGCCGATACTTCACTTCATGTTTATTGTATCCCTCTGACCTTCTTATTGACGATGAAACCCAGAAATTGCATCGGAATTAAATACAAAAGGCACAATGCCGACTTAAGTACAAGAAAACTGACTCTTCTTACTGTCTATGTCTTGAACCATTCCTGTGACACTAGTTATAGATACCGATGCTTCACTTCAGGTTTACTGTATCCCTCTGACCTTCGTATTGACAATGAAACACAGAAATTGCACCCGAAATATACACAAAAAGCACTTTGACGACTTAAGTACAGGAAGATCGGCCCTTCTTAATGTCTATGTTTTGAACCTTTCCTGTGAGACCAGTTTTAGATTCCGATGCTTGACTTAAGGTTTACTGTATCCCGTGGACCTTCTTATTGACGATGAAACACAGAAATTGCATCGGAATTAAATAGTAAACGCACAATGCCAACTTAAGTACAACAAAACTGACTCTTCTTACTGTGTATGTTTTTAACCATTCCGGTGACACTAGTTATAGATTCCGATGCTTCACTTCAGGTTTACTGTATCCCTCTGACCATCTTATTGACGATGAAGAACAGCTATTGCATCGGAATTAAATACAAAACGCACAATGCCGACTTATGTACAAGAAAACTGACTCTTCGTACTGTCTATGTTTTGAACCATTCCTGTGACACTAGTTATAGATTCCGATGCTTCACTTCAGGTTTACTGTATCCCTCTGACCTTCTTATTGACGATGAAACACAGAAAATGCATCGGAATTAAATAGAAAAGGCACAATGCCGACTTAAGTACAAGAAAACTGACTCTTCTTACTGTCTATTTTTGAACCATTCCTGTGACACTATTTATAGATTAAGTTGCTTCACTTCAGGTTTACTGTATCCCTCTGACCTTCTTATTGACAATGAACCACAGTAATAGCATGGGAATTCAATACAAAAGGCTCAATGCCGAATCATGTACAAGTAGACAGGCTCTTCTTACTGTCTATGTCTTGAACCTTTCCTGTGAGACCGGTTTTGGATTCCGATGCTTCACTTCAGGTTTACTGTATCCCTTGGACCTTCTTATCGACGACGAAACACCGAAATTGCATCGGAATTAAATACAAAACGCACAATGCCGACCTAAGTACAAGAAAACTGACACTTCTTAGTGTCTATGATTAGAACCATTCCTGTGTCACTAGTTATAGATTCCGATGCCTCACTTCAGGTTTACTGTATCCCTCTGACCCTCTTAATGACGATGAAACACAGAAATTGCTTCGGAATTAAATACAAAAGGCACAATGCCGACTCATGTACAAGAAGGCTGGCTCATCTTACTGTCTACATTTGAACCATTCCTGTGACACTAGTTGTAGATTCCGATGCTTCACTTCAGGTTTACTGTATCCCTCTGACCTTCTTATTGACGATGAAACACAGAAATTGCATCGGATTTAAATAGAAAAGTCACAATGTGGACTTAAGTACAAGAAAACTGACTCTTCTTACTGCCTATGTTTTGAACCATTCATGTGACACTAGTTATAGTTTCCGATGCTTCACTTCAGGTTTACTGTATCCCTCTGACCTTCTTATTGACGATGAAACACAGAAATTGCATCAGAATTAAATACAAAAGGCACAATGCCGACTTAAGTACAAGAGAACTGACTCTTCTTACTGTCTATGTTTTGAACCATTCCTGTGACAGCAGTTAGAGATTCCGATGCTTCACTTCAGGTCTACTGTATCCCTCTGACTTTCTTATTGACGATGAAACACAGAAATTGCATCGGCATTAAATACAAAAGTCACAATGCCGACTTAAGAACAAGAAAACTGACTCTTCTTACTGTCTATGTTTTGAACCATTCCTGTGACACTATGTATAGATTCCGTTGCTTCACGTCAGGTTTACTATATCCCTCTGACCTTCTTCTTGTCGATGAAACCCAGAAATTGCATCGGAATTAAATACAAAAGGCACAATGCCGACTTAAGTACAAGAAAACTGACTCTTCTTACTGTCTATGTTTTGAACCATTCCTGTGACACTAGTGATAGATACCGATGCTTCACTTCAGGTTTACTGTATCCGCCTGACCTTCGTATTGACGATGAAACACAGAAATTGCATCGGAAATAAATACAAAAGGCACTTTGACGACTCAAGTACAGGAAGATCGGCTCATCTTACTGTCTATGTTTTGAACCTTTCCTGTGAGACCAGCTTTAGATTCCGATGCTTGACTTCAGGTTTACTGTATCCCTTGGACCTTCGTATTGACGATCAAACACAGAAATTGCATCGGAATTAAATACAAAAGTCACAATGTCGACTTAAGTACAAGAAAACCGACTCTTCTTACTGTCTATGATTTGAACCATTCCTGTGACACTAGTTATAGATTCCGATGCTTCACATAAGGTTTACTGTATCCCTCCGACCTTCTTATTGACGATGAAACCCAGAAATTGCATCGGAATTAAATAGAAAACGCACAATGCCAACTTAAGTACAAGAAAACTGACTCTTCTTACTGTGTATGTTTTTAACCATTCCTGTGACTCTAGTTATAGATTCCGATGCTTCACTTCAGGTTTACTGTATCCCTCTGACCTTCTTATTGACGATGAGAAACAGCAGTTGCATCGGAATTAAAAACAAAACGCACAATGCCGACTTAAGTACAAGAAAACAGACTCTTCTAACTGTCTATGATTTGAACCATTCCTGTATCACTAGTTATAGTTTCCGATGCTTCACTTCAGGTTTACTGTATCCCTCTAACCTTCTTATTGACGATGAAACACAGAAATTACATCATAATTAAATACAAAAGGCACAATGCCGACATAAATACAAGAAAACTGACTCTTCTTACTGCCTATGTTTTGAACCATTCCTGTGACACTAGTTATAGATTCCGATGCTTCACATCAGGTTTACTGTATCCCTCTGACCTTCTTATTGACGATGAAACACAGAAAATTCATCGGAATTAAATACAAAAGGCACAATGCCGACTTTAGTACAAAAAACTGACGCTTCTTATTGTCTATGATTTGAACCATTCCTCTGACACTAGTTATAGATTCCGATACTCCACTTCAGGTTTACTGTATCCCACTGACCTTCTTATTGACGATGAAACACTGAAATTGCATCGGAATTAAATACAAAAGGCACAATGCCGACTTAAGAACAAGAAAACTGACTCTTCTTACTGTCTATGTTTTGAACCATTCCTGTGACACTATGTATAGATTCCGTTGCTTCACGTCAGGTTTACTATATCCCTCTGACCTTCTTATTGACAATGAAACACAGTAATTGCATGGGAATTCAATACAAAAGGCTCAATGCCGACTCAAGTACAAGTAGACAGGCTCTTCTTACTGTCTATGCCTTGAACCTTTCCTGTGAGACCGGTTTTGGATTCCGATGCTTCACTTCAGGTTTACTGTATCCCTTGGACCTTCTTATCGACGACGAAACACCGAAATTGCATCGGAATTAAATACAAAACGTATAATGCCGTCGTAAGTACAAGAAAACTGACACTTCTTAGTGTCTATGATTAGAACCATTCCTGTGACACTAGTTATAGATTCCGATTCCTCACTTCAGGTTTACTGTATCCCTCAGACCCTCTTATTGACGATGAAACACAGAAATTGCTTCGGAATGAAATACAAAAGGCACAATGCCGACTCAAGTACAAGAAGGCTGGCTCATCTTACTGTCTACGTTTTGAACCACTCCTGTGACACTAGTTATAGATTCCGATGCTTCACTTCAGGTTTACTGTATCCCTCTGACCTTCGTATTGACGATGAAACACAGAAATTGCGTCGGATTTAATCAGAAAAGTCACAATGTCGACTTAAGTACAAGAAAACTGACTGTTCTTACTGTCTATGTTTTGAACCATTCATGTGACACTAGTTATAGTTTCCGATGCTTCACTTCAGGTTTACTGTATCCTTCTGACCTTCTTATTGACGATGAAACACAGAAATTGCATCGGAATTAAATACAAAAGGCACAATGCCGACTTAAGTACAAGAGAACTGACTCTTCTTACTGTCTATGTTTTGAACCATTCCTGTGTCAGCAGTTAGAGATTCCGATGCTTCACTTCAGGTCTACTGTATCCCTCTGACTTTCCTATTGACGATGAAACACAGAAATTGCATCGGTATTAAATACGAAAGGCACAATGCCGACGTAAGTACAAGAAAACTGACTCTACTTACTGTCTATGATCTGAACCATTCCTGTGACACTAGTTATAGATTCCGATGCCCTTACTCCAGGTTTACTGTATCCCTTGGACCTTCTTATTGACGATGAAACACAGAAATTGCATCGTAATTAAATACAAAAGGCACAATGCCGACTTAAGTACAAGAAGACTGACTCTTCCTACTGTCTAAGTTCAGAAAAATTCCTGTGACACTAGTTATAGATTCCGTTGCTTCACTTCAGGTCTACTGTATCCCTCTGACCTTCTTATTGACGATGAAACACAGTAATTGCATGGGAATTCAATACAAAAGGCTCAATGCCGACTCAAGTACAAGTAGACAGGCTCTTCTTACTGTCTATGTCTTGAACCTTTCCTGTGAGACCGGTTTTGGATTCCGATGCCTCACTTCAGGTTTACTGTATACCTTGGACCTTCTTATCGACGACGAAACACAGAAATTGCATCGGAATTAAATACAAAACACACAATGCCGACCTAAGTACAAGAAAACTGACACTTCTTAGTGTCTATGATTAGAACCATTCCTGTGGCACTAGTTATAGATTCCGATGCTTCACTTCAAGTTTACTGTATCCCGCTGACCTTCGTATTGACGATGAAACACAGAAATTGCATCGGATTTAAATAGAAGAGGCACAATGCCGACTTAAGTACAAGAAAACTGACTGTTCTTACTGTCTATGTTTTGAACCATTCATGTGACACTAGTTATAGTTTCCGATGCTTCACTTCAGGTTTACTGTATCCCTCTGAGCTTCTTATTGACGATGAAACACAGAAATTGCATCGGAATTAAATACAAAAGGCACAATGCCGACGTAAGTACAAGAAAACTGACTGTTCTTACTGTCTATGTTTTGAACCACTCCTGTGACACTAGATATAGATTCCGATGCTTCACTTCATTTTTACTGTATACCTCTGACATTCTTATTGACGATCAAACGCAGTAGTTGCATCGGAATTAAATAGAAAAGGCACAATGCCGACTTATGTACAAGAAGACTGATTCTTCTTACTGTCTATGTTTTGAACCATACCTGTGACACTAGTTATAGATTCCGATGCTTCACTTCAGGTTTACTCTATCCATGTGACCGTCTTATTGACGATGAAACACAGAAACTGCATCGGAATTAAATACAAAAGGCGCAATGCCGACTCAAGTGCCAGAGGACTGGCTCTTCTTACTGTCTCTGTTATGAACCTTTCCTGTGAGACCGGTATTGGATTCCGATGCATCACTTCAGGTTTACTGTATCCATCTGACCTTCTTATTGACGCTGAAACACAGAAATTGCGTTGGAATTAAATACAAAAGGCACAATGACGACTTAATTATAAAAAAACTGACTCTACTTACTGTCTATGAATTGAGCCATTCCTGTGAGACTAGTTATAGATCCCGATGCTTCACTTCAGGTTTTTCTGTATCCCTCTGACCTTCTTATTGACCATGAAACACAGAAATTGCATCGGCAGTAAATACAAAAGGCACTTTGACGACTCAAGTACAGGAAGATCGGCTCATCTTACTGTCTATGTTTTGAACCTTTCCTGTGAGACCAGCTTTAGATTCCGATGCTTGACTTCAGGTTTACTGTATCCTTTAGACCTTCTTATTGATGATCTAACACAGAAATTGCATCGGAATTAAATACAAAAGGCGCAATGCCGACTCAAGTGCCAGAGGACTGGCTCTTCTTACTGTCTATGTTATGAACCTTTCCTGTGAGACCGGTATTAGATTCCGATGCTTCACTTCTAGTTTACTGTATCCCTTGGACCTTCTTATTGACGACGAAACACAGAAATTGCATCGGAATTAAATAGAAAAGGCACAATGTCGGGTTAAGTGCAAGAAAACTGACTCCTGTTACTGTCTATGTTTGAACCATTCCTGTGACACTAGTTATAGATTCCGATGCATCACTTCAGGTTTACTGTATCCCTCTGACCTTCTTATTGAAGATTGAAACACAGAAATTGCATCGGAATTAAATACAAAAGCCACAATGCAGACTTAAGTACAAGAAAACTGACTCTTCTTACTGTCTATGTTTTGAACCATTCCTGTGACGCTAGTTATAGATTCCGATGCTTCACTTCAGGTTTACTGTATCCCTCTGACCGCCTTATTGACGATGAAACACAGAAATTTCATCGGAATTAAATTCAAAAGGCACAATGCCAACTTAAGTACAAGTAAAATGACTCTTCTTACTGTCTATGTTTTGAACCTTTCCTGTGACAGTACTTATAGATTCCGATGATTCACTTCAGGTTTACTGTATCCCTCTGACCTTCTAATTGACGATGAAACACAGAAATTGCATCGGAATTAAATACAAAAGGCACAATACCGAATTAAGTACAACAAAACTAACTCTTCTTTCTGTCTATGTTTTGAACCTTTCCTGTGACACTAGTTATAGCTTCCGATCCTTCACTTAAGGTTTACTGTATCCCTCTGACCTTCTTCTTGTCGATGAAACCCAGAAATTGCATCGGAATTAAATACAAAAGGCACAATGCCGACTTAAGTACAAGAAAACTGACTCTTCTTACTGTCTATGTTTTGAACCATTCCTGTGAAACTAGTGATAGATACCGATGCTTCACTTCAGGTTTACTGTATCCGCCTGACCTTCGTATTGACGATGAAACACAGAAATTGCATCGGAAATAAACACAAAAGGCACTTTGACGACTCAAGTACAGGAAGATCGGCTCATCTTACTGTCTATGTTTTGAACCTTTCCTGTGAGACCAGCTTTAGATTCCGATGCTTGACTTCAGGTTTACTGTATCCCTTGGACCTTCTTATTGACGATCAAACACAGAAATTGCATCGGAATTAAATAGAAAAGTCACAATGTCGACTTAAGTACACGAAAACTGACTCTTCTTACTGTCTATGATTTGAACCATTCCTGTGACACTAGTTATAGATTCCGATGCTTCACTTAAGGTTTACTGTATCCCTCCGACCTACTTATTGACGATGAAACCCAGAAATTGCATCGGAATTAAATAGAAAACGCACAATGCCAACTTAAGTACAAGAAAACTGACTCTTCTTACTGTGTATGTTTTTAACCATTCCTGTGACTCTAGTTATAGATTCCGATGCTACACTTTAGGTTTACTGTATCCCTCGGACCTTCTTATTGACGATGAGAAACAGCAGTTGCATCGGAATTAAATACAAAACGCAGAATGCCGACTTAAGTACAAGAAAACTGACTCTTCTTACTGTCTATGATTTGAACCATTCCTGTAACACTAGTTATATATTCCGATGCTTCACTTCAGGTTTGCTGTATCCCTCTAACCTTCTTATTGACGATGAAACACAGAAATTACATCATAATTAAATACAAAAGGCACAATGCCGACTTAAGTACAAGAAAACTGACTCTTCTTACTGTCTATGTTTTGAACCATTCCTGTGACACTATTTATAGATTCCGTTGCTTCACTTCAGGTTTACTATATCCCTCTGACCTTCTTATTGACAATGAAACACAGTAATTGCATGGGAATTCAATACAAAAGGCTCAATGTCGACTCAAGTACAAGTAGACAGGCTCTTCTTACTGTCTATGTCTTGAACCTTTCCTGTGAGACCGGTTTTGGATTCCGATGCTTCACTTCAGGTTTACTGTATCCCTTGGACCTTCTTATCGACGACGAAACACCGAAATTGCATCGGAATTAAATACAAAACGCATAATGCCGTCGTAAGTATAAGAAAACTGACACTTCTTAGTGTCTATGATTAGAACCATTAATGTGACACTAAATATAGATTCCGATACCTCACTTCAGGTTTACTGTATCCCTCTGACCCTCTTATTGACGATGAAACACAGAAATTGCTTCGGAATGAAATACAAAAGGCACAATGCCGACTCAAGTACAAGAAGGCTGGCTCATCTTACTGTCTACGTTTTGAACCATTCCTGTGACACTAGTTATAGATTCCGATGCTTAACTTCAGGTTTACTGTATCCCTCTGACCTTCGTATTGACGATGAAACACAGAAATTGCATCGGATTTAAATAGAAAAGTCACAATGTCGACTTAAGTACAAGAAAACTGACTCTTCTTACTGTCTATGTTTTCAACCATTCATGTGACACTAGTTATAGTTTCCGATGCTTCACTTCAGGTTTACTGTATCCCTCTGACCTTCTTATTGACGATGAAACACAGAAATTGCATCGGAATTAAATACAAAAGGCACGATGCCGACTTAAGTACAAGAGAACTGACTCTTCTTACTGTCCATGTTTTGAACCATTCCTGTGACAGCAGTTAGAGATTCCGATGCTTCACTTCAGGTCTACTGTATACCTCTGACTTTCTTATTGACGATGAAACACAGAAATTGCATCGGTATTAAATACGAAAGGCACAATGCCGACGTAAGTACAAGAAAACTGACTCTACTTACTGTCTATGATCTGAACCATTCCTGTGACACTAGTTATAGATTCCGATGCTTCTTTTCAGGTTTACTGTATCCCTCCGACTTTCTTATTGGCGATGAAACACAGAAATTGCATCGGAATTAAATACAAAAGTCACAATGCCGACTTAATTATAAGAAAACTGACATTTCTTACTGTTTATGCATTGAACCATTCCTGTGACATTAATTATAGATTCCGATACTTCACTTCAGGTTTACTGTATCCCTTGGACCTTCATATTGACGATGAAACGCAGAAATTGCATCGGAATTAAATACAAAAGGCACAATGCCGGCTTAAGTACAAGAAGACTAACTCTTCCTACTGTCTAAGATTTGAACCATTCCTGTGACACTAGTTATAGATTCCGATGCCTCACTCCAGGTTTACTGTATCCCTTGGACCTTCTTATTGACGATGAAACACAGAAATTGCATCGGAATTAAATACAAAAGGCACAATGCCGACTGAAGTACAAGAAGACTGACTCTTCCTACTGTCTAAGTTCAGAAAAATTCCTGTGACACTAGGTATAGATTCCGATGCTTGACTTCAGGTTTACTGTATCCCTCTGACCTTCCTATTGACGATGAAACACAGAAATTGCATCGGAATTAAATACAAAAGGCACAATGCCGAAGTAAGTACAAGTAAACTCACTCTTCTTACTGTCTATGTTTTGAACCTTTCCTGTGACTCTAGTGATAGATTCCGATGCTTCACTTCAGGTTTACTGTATCCCTCTGACCTTCTTATTGACGATGAAACACAGAAATTGCATCGGAATTAAATACAAAAGGCACAATGCCGACTTCAGTACAAGAAAACTGACGCTTCTTACTGTCTATGCTTTGAACCATTCCTGTGACACTAGTTATAGATGCCGATACTTCACTTCATGTTTATTGTATCCCTCTGACCTTCTTATTGACGATGAAACCCAGAAATTGCATCGGAATTAAATACAAAAGGCACAATGCCGACTTAAGTACAAGAAAACTGACTCTTCTTACTGTCTATGTCTTGAACCATTCCTGTGACACTAGTTATAGATACCGATGCTTCACTTCAGGTTTACTGTATCCCTCTGACCTTCGTACTGACAATGAAACACAGAAATTGCACCCGAAATATACACAAAAAGCACTTTGACGACTCAAGTACAGGAAGATCGGCCCCTCTTAATGTCTATGTTTTGAACCTTTCCTGTGAGACCAGTTTTAGATTCCGATGCTTGACTTCAGGTTTACTGTATCCCGTGGACCTTCTTATTGACGATGAAACACAGAAATTGCATCGGAATTAAATAGTAAACGCACAATGCCAACTTAAGTACAACAAAACTGACTCTTCTTACTGTGTATGTTTTTAACCATTCCGGTGACACTAGTTATAGATTCCGATGCTTCACTTCAGGTTTACTGTATCCCTCTGACCATCTTATTGACGATGAAGAACAGCTATTGCATCGGAATTAAATACAAAACGCACAATGCCGACTTATGTACAAGAAAACTGACTCTTCTTACTGTCTATGTTTTGAACCATTCCTGTGACACTAGTTATAGATTCCGATGCTTCACTTCAGGTTTACTGTATCCCTCTGACCTTCTTATTGACGATGAAAAACAGCAGTTGCATCGGAATTAAATACAAAACGCACAATGCCGACTTAAGTACAAGAAAACTGCCTCTTTTACTGTCTGTGTTTTGAACCATTCCTGTATCACTAGTTATAGATTCCGATGCTTCACTTCAGGTTTACTGTATCCCTCTAACCTTCTTATTGACGATGAAACACAGAAATTACATCATAATTACATACAAAAGGCACAATGCCGACATAAATACAAGAAAACTGTCTCTTCTTACTGTCTATGTTTTGAACCATTCCTGTGACACTAGTTATAGATTACGATACTTCACTTCAGGTTTACTGTATCCCTCTGACCTTCTTATTGACGATGAAACACAGAAAATGCATCGGAATTAAATAGAAAAGGCACAATGCCGACTTAAGTACAAGAAAACTGACTCTTCTTACTGTCTATTTTTGAACCATTCCTGTGACACTATTTATAGATTAAGTTGCTTCACTTCAGGTTTACTGTATCCCTCTGACCTTCTTATTGACAATGAACCACAGTAATAGCATGGGAATTCAATACAAAAGGCTCAATGCCGAATCATGTACAAGTAGACAGGCTCTTCTTACTGTCTATGTCTTGAACCTTTCCTGTGAGACCGGTTTTGGATTCCGATGCTTCACTTCAGGTTTACTGTATCCCTTGGACCTTCTTATCGACGACGAAACACCGAAATTGCATCGGAATTAAATACAAAACGCACAATGCCGACCTAAGTACAAGAAAACTGACACTTCTTAGTGTCTATGATTAGAACCATTCCTGTGTCACTAGTTATAGATTCCGATGCCTCACTTCAGGTTTACTGTATCCCTCTGACCCTCTTAATGACGATGAAACACTGAAATTGCTTCGGAATAAAATACAAAAGGCACAATGCCGACTCATGTACAAGAAGGCTGGCTCATCTTACTGTCTACATTTGAACCATTCCTGTGACACTAGTTGTAGATTCCGATGCTTCACTTCAGGTTTACTGTATCCCTCTGACCTTCTTATTGACGATGAAACACAGAAATTGCATCGGATTTAAATAGAAAAGTCACAATGTGGACTTAAGTACAAGAAAACTGACTCTTCTTACTGCCTATGTTTTGAACCATTCATGTGACACTAGTTATAGTTTCCGATGCTTCACTTCAGGTTTACTGTATCCCTCTGACCTTCTTATTGACGATGAAACACAGAAATTGCATCAGAATTAAATACAAAAGGCACAATGCCGACTTAAGTACAAGAGAACTGACTCTTCTTACTGTCTATGTTTTGAACCATTCCTGTGACAGCAGTTAGAGATTCCGATGCTTCACTTCAGGTCTACTGTATCCCTCTGACTTTCTTATTGACGATGAAACACAGAAATTGCATCGGCATTAAATACAAAAGTCACAATGCCGACTTAATTATAAGAAAACTGACACTTTTACTGTTTATGCATTGAACCATTCCTGTGACATTAGTTATAGATTCCGATACTTCACTTCAGGTTTAGTGTATCCCTTGGACCTTCATATTGACGATGTAACACAGAAATTGCATCGGAATTAAATAAAAAAGGCACAATGCCGACTTAAGTACAAGAAGACTGACTCTTCCTACTGTCTAAGTTCAGAACAATTCCTGTGACACTAGTTATAGATTCCGATGCTTCACTTCAGGTTTACTGTATGCCTCTGACCTTCTTATTCACGATGAAACACAGAAATTGCATCGGAATTAAATACAAATGGCACAATGCCGAAGTAAGTACAAGTAAACTGACTCTTCTTACTGTCTATGTTTTGAACCTTTCCTGTGACTCTAGTTATAGATTCCGATGCTTCACTTCAGGTTTACTGTATCCCTCTGACCTTCTTACTGACGATGAAACACAGAAATTGCATCGGAATTAAATACAAAAGGCACAATGCCGACTTCAGTACAAGAAAACTGACGCTTCTTACTGTCTATGCTTTGAACCATTCCTGTGACCCTAGTTATAGATGCCGATACTTCACTTCATGTTTATGTATCCCTCTGACCTTCTTATTGACGATGAAACCCAGAAATTGCATCGGAATTAAATACAAAAGGCACAATGCCGACTTAAGTACAAGAAATTTGACTCATCTTACTGTCTATGTCTTGAACCATTCCTGTGTCACTAGTTATAGATACTGATGCTTCACTTCAGGTTTACTGTATCCCTCTGACCTTCGTATTGACAATGAAACACAGAAATTGCATCGGAATTAAATACAAAAGTCACAATGCCGACTTAATTATAAGAAAACTGACACTTCTTACTGTTTATGCATTGAACCATTCCTGTGACATTAGTTATAGATTCCGATACTTCACTTCAGGTTTAGTGTATCCCTTGGACCTTCATATTGACGATGTAACACAGAAATTGCATCGCAATTAAATACAAAAGGCACAATGCCGACTTAAGTACAAGAAGACTAACTCTTCCTACTGTCTAAGATTTGAACCATTCCTGTGACACTAGTTATAGATTCCGATGCCTCACTCCAGGTTTACTGTATCCCTTGGACCTTCTTATTGACGATGAAACACAGAAATTGCATCGGAATGAAATACAAAAGGCACAATGCTGACTTAAGTACAAGAAGACGGACTCTTCCTACTGTCTAAGTTCAGAACAATTCCTGTGACACTAGTTATAGATTCCGATGCTTCACTTCAGGTTTACTGTATCCCTCTGACCTTTTTATTGACGATGAAACACAGAAATTGCATCGGAATTAAATACAAAAGGCACAATGCCGAAGTAAGTACAAGTAAACTGACTCTTCTTACTGTCTATGCTTTGAACCTTTCCTGTGACTCTAGTTATAGATTCCGATGCTTCACATCCGGTTTACTGTATCCCTCTCACTTTCTTATTGACGATGAAAAACAGAAATTGCATCGGAATTAAATACAAAAGGCACAATGCCGACTCAAGTACAAGAAGACTGGCTCTTCTTACTGTCTATGTTTTGAACCATACCTGTGACACTAGTTATAGACTCCGATGCTTCACTTCAGTTTTACTCTATCCCTCTGACCGTCTTATTGACGATGAAACGCAGGAATTTCATTGGAATTAAATACAAAAGGCACAATGCCAACTTAAGTACAAGTAAACTGACTCTTCTTACTGTCTAAGTTCTGAACCAATCCTGTGACAGTAGTTATGGATTCCGATGCTTCACTACAGGTTTACTGTATCCCTCTGACCTTCTTATTGACGAAGAAACACGGAAATTGCATCGGAATTAAATACAAAAGGCACAATGCCGAATTAAGTACAAGTAAACTGACTCTTCTTACTGTATATGTTTTGAACCATTCCTGTGACACTAGTTATGGATTCCGATGCTTCACATCCGGTTTACTGTATCCCTCTCACCTTCTTATTGACGATGAAAAACAGAAATTGCATCGGAATTAAATACAAAAGGCACAATGCCGACATAAGTACAAGAATACTGACTCCTCTTACTGTCTATGTTTGGAACCATTCCTGTGACACTAGTTATAGATTCCGATGCTTCACTTCAGATTTACTGTATCCCTCTGACCTTCTTATTGACGATGAAACACAGAAATTATATCGGAATTAAAGAGAAAAGTCACAATGCCGACATAAGTACAAGAAAACCGACTCTTCTTAATGTCTATGTTTTGAACCATTCCTGTGACACTAGTTATAGATTCCGATTCCTCACTTCAGGTTTACTGTATCCCTCTGACCTTCTTATTGACGATGAAACACAGAAATTGCAGCGGAATTAAATACAAAAGGCACATTGCCGACTTAAGTACAAGAAAACTGACTCTTCTTACTGCCTATGTTCTGAACCAGTCCTGTGACACTAATTATAGATTCCGATGCTTCACTTCGGGTTTACTGTATCCCTCTGACCTTCTTATTGACGATGAAACACAGATATTGCATGGGAATTCAATACAAAAGGCACAATGCCGCCTCAAGTACAAGAAGACTGCCTCTTCTTACTACCTATGTTTTGAACCTTTCCTGTGAGACAGGTTTCAGATTCCAATGCTTCACTTCAGGTTTACTGTATGATTTGGACCTACTTGTTGACGATGAAACACAGAAATTGCATCGGAATTAAATACAAAACGCACAATGCCGACCTAAGTACAAGATAACTGACACTTCTTACTGTCTATGATTTGAAAAATTCCTGTGACACTAGTTATAGATTCCGATGCTTCACTTCAGGTTTACTGTATCCCTCTGACCTTTTTATTGAAGATGAAACACAGAAATTGCATCGGAATTTAATACAAAAGGCACAATGCCGGCTCTAGTACAAGAAGGATGGCTCATCTTACTGTCTATGTTTTGAACCATTCCTGTGACACTAGTTATAGATTCCGATGCTTACTTCAGGTTAACTGTATCCCTCTGACCTTCGAATTGACGATGAAACACAGAAATTGCATCGGATTTAAATAGAAGAGGCACAATGCCGACATAAGTACAAGAAAACTGACTCTTCTTACTGTCTATGTTTTGAACCATTCATGTGACACTAGTTATAGTTTCCGATGCTTAATTTCAGGTTTACTGTATCCCTCTGACCTTCTTGTTGACAGTGAAACACAGAAATTGCATCGGAATTAAATGCGAAAGGCACAATGCCGACTTAAGTATAAGAAAACTGACTGTTCTTACTGTCTATTTTTTGAACCACTCCTGTGACACTAGATATAGATTCCGATGCTTCACTTCAGGTTTACTGTATCCCTCTGGCATTCTTATTGACGATGAAACACAGAAATTGCATCGGAATTAAATAGAATATGCACAATGCCGACTTATGTACAAGAAAACTGACTCTTCTTACTGTCTATGGTTTGAATCATTCCTGTGACACTAGTTATAGATTCCGATGCTTCACTTCAGGTTTACTGTATCCCTCGGACCTTCTCATTGACGATGAAACACAGAAATTGCAGCGGAATTAAATACAAAATGCACAATGCCGACTCAAGTACTAGAAAACTGGCTCTTTTTACTGTCTATGATTTGAACCTTTCCTGTGAGAGCGGTTTTAGATTCCGATGCTTCTCTTGAGGTTTACTGTATCGCTTGGCCCTACTTATTGACGACGAAATACAGAAATTGCATCGGAATGAAATAGAAAAGGCACAATGCCGACTTAAGTGCAAGCAAACTGACTCTTCTTACTGTGTATGTTTTGAACCATACCTGTGACACTAGTTATAGATTCTGATGCTTCACTTCAGGTTTACTCTATCCATCTGACCGTCTTATTGTCGATGAAACACAGAAATTGCATCGGAATTAAATACAAAAGGCACAATGCCGACTCATGTGCCAGAAGACTGGCTCTTCTTACAGTATATGCTATGATACTTTCCGTTGAGACCGGTTTTAGATTCCGATGCTTCACTTCAGGTTTTGTATCCCTTGGACCGTCTTATTGATGACGAAACACAGAAATTGCATGGGAATTAAATAGAAAAGGCACAATGCCGGGTTAAGTACAAGAAAACTGACTCCTCCTACTGTCTATGTTTGGAACCATTCCTGTGACACTAGTTATAGATTCCGATGCATCACTTCAGGTTTACTGTATCCCTCTGACCTACGTATTAACGATGAAACACAGGTTATGCATGGGAATTCAATACAAAAGTCTCATTGCCGGCTCAAGTACAAGAAGACTGCCTCTTCTTACTGTCTATGTTTTGAACCTTTCCTGTGAGACCGGTTATAGATTCCGATGCTTCACTTCAGGTTTACTGTATCCCTCTGACCTTCTTATTGACGATGAAACACAGATATTGCATGGGAATTCAATACAAAAGGCTCAATGCCGACTCAAGTACAAGAAGACTGCCACTTCTTACTGTCTATGTTTTGAACCTTTCCTGTGAGATCGCTTTTAGATTCCGATGCTTCACTTCAGGTTTACTGTAAGCCTTGGACCTTCTTATTGACGAAGAAACACAGAAATTGCATCGGAATTAAATACAAAACGCACAATGCCGACCTAAGTACAAGAAAACTGACACTTCTTACTGTCTAAGATTTGAAAAATTCCTGTGACACTAGTTATAGATTCCGATGCTTCACTTCAGGTTTACTGTATCCCTCTGACCTTCGTATTAACGATGAAACACAGAATTTGCATCGGAATTAAATAGAAGAGGCACAATGCCGACTTAAGTATAAGAAAACTGACTCTTCTTACTGTCTATGCTTTGAACCATTCATGTGACACTAGTTACAGTTTCCGACGCTTCACTTCAGATTTACTGTATCCCTCTGACCTTCTTATTGACGATGAAACACAGAAATTGCATCGGAATTAAATACAAAAGGCACAATGCCGACGTATGTACAAGAAAACTGACTGTTCTTACTGTCTAAGTTTTGAACCACTCCTGTGACACTAGATATAGATTCCGATGCTTCACTTCAGGTTTACTGTATCCCTCTGACATTCATATTGACGATGAAACACAGAAATTGCATCGGAATTGAATAGAATATGCACAATGCCGACTTATGTACAAGAAAACTGACTCTTCTTCCTGTGTATGTTTTTACCATTCCTGTGACTCTAGTTATAGATTCCGAAGCTTCACTTCAGGTTTACTGTATCCCTCTGACCTTCTTATTGACGATGAAAAACAGCAGTTGCATCGGAATTAAATACAAAACGCAAAATGCCGACTTAAGTACAAGAAAACTGACGCTTCTTACTGTCTATGTTTTGAACCATTCCTGTGACACTAGTTATAGATTCTGATGCTTCACTTCAGGTTTACTGTATCCCTCTAACCTTCTTATTGACGATGAAACACAGAAATTACATCGGAATTAAATACAGAAGGCACAATGCCGACATAAGTACAAGAAAACTGACTCTTCTTACTATCTATGTTTTGAACCATTCCTGTGACACTAGTTATAGATTCCGATGCTTCACTTCAGGTTTACTGTATCCCTCTGACCTTCTTATTGACGATGAAACACAGAAAATGCATCGGAATTAAATACAAAAGGCACAAAGCCGACTTAAGTACAAGAAAACTGACGCTTCTTACTGTCTATGATTTGAACCATTCCTCTGACACTAGTTATAGATTCCGATACTTCACTTCAGGTTTACTGTATCCCTCTGACCTTCTTATTGACAATGAAACACTGAAATTGCATCGGAATTAAATACAGAAGGCACAATGCCGACTTAGGTACAAGAAAACTGACTCTTATTACTGTCTATGTTTTGAACCATTCCTGTGACACTAGTTATAGATTCCGTTGCTTCACTTCAGGTCTACTGTATCCCTCTGACCTTCTTATTGACGATGAAACACAGTAATTGCATGGGAATTCAATACAAAAGGCCCAATGCCGACTCAAGTACAAGTAGACAGGCTCTTCTTACTGTCTATGTCTTAAACCTTTCCTGTGAGACCGGTTTTGGATTCCGATGCTTCACTTCAGGTTTACTGTATACCTTGGACCTTCTTATCGACGACGAAACACAGAAATTGCATCGGAATTAAATACAAAACGCCCAATGCCGACCTAAGTACAAGAAAAGTGACACTTCTTAGTGTCTATGATTAGAACCATTCCTGTGACACTAGTTATAGATTCCGATGCTTCACTTCAGGTTTACTGTATCCCTCTGACCTTCGTATTGACGATGAAACACAGAAATTGCATCGGATTTAAATAGAAGAGGCACAATGCCGACTTAAGTACAAGAAAACTGACTGTTCTTACTGTCTATGTTTTGAACCATTCATGTGACACTAGTCATAGTTTCCGATGCTTCACTTCAGGTTTACTGTATCCCTCTGACCTTCCTATTGACGATGAAACACAGAAATTGCATCGGAATTAAATACAAAAGGCACAATGCCGACATAAGTACAAGAAAACTGACTGTTCTTACTGTCTATGTTTTGAACCACTCCTGTGACACTAGATATAGATTCCGATGCTTCACTTCATTTTTACTGTATACCTCTGACATTCTTATTGATGATGAAACGCAGTAGTTGCATCGGAATTAAATAGAAAAGGCACAATGCCGGCTTATGTAGAAGAAAACTGACTCTTCTTACTGTCTATGCTTTGAACCATACCTGTGACACTAGTTATAGATTCCGATGCTTCACTTCAGGTTTACTCTATCCATGTGACAGTCTTATTGACGATGAAACACAGAAATTGCATCGGAATTAAATACAAAAGGCGCAATGCCGACTCAAGTGCCACAGGACTGGCTCTTCTTACTGTCTATCTTATGAACCTTTCCTGTGAGACCGGTATTAGATTCCGATGCTTCACTTCAGGTTTACTGTATCCCTTGGACCTTCTTATTGACGACGAAACACAGAAATTGCATCAGAATTAAATAGAAAAGGCACAATGTCGGGTTAAGTGCAAGAAAACTGACTCCTGTTACTGTCTATGTTTTGAACCATTCCTGTGACACTAGGTATAGATTCCGATGCATCACTTCAGGTTTACTGTATCGTTCTGACCTTCTTATTGACGCTGAAACACAGAAATTGCATTGGAATTAAATACAAAAGGCACAATGCCGACTTAATTATAAGAAAACTGACTCTACTTACTGTCTATGATTTGAACCATTCCTGTGAGACTAGTTATATATCCCGATGCTTCACTTCAGGTTTACTGTATCCCTCTGACCTTCTTATTGACCATGAAACACAGAAATTGCATCGGAAATAAATACAAAAGGTACTTTGGCGACTCAAGTACAGGAAGACTGGCTCTTCTTACTGTCTATGTTTGAACCTTTCCTGTGAGACCAGTTTTAGATTCCGATGCTTGACTTCTGGTTTACTGTATCCCTTGGACCTTCTTATTGAAGATTGAAACACAGAAATTGCATCGGAAATAAATACAAAAGTCACAATGCAGACTTAAGTACAAGAAAACCGTACTCTTCTTACTGCCTATGTTTTGAACCATTCCTGTGACGCTAGTTATAGATTCCGATGCTTCACTTCAGGTTTACTGTATCCCTTGGACCTTCTTATTGACGATGAAACACAGAAATTGCATCGGAATTAAATACAAAAGGTACAATACCGAATTAAGTACAACAAAACTGACTCTTCTTACTGTCTATGTTTTGAACCTTTCCTGTGACAGTAGTTATAGCTTCCGATACTTCACTTAAGGTTTACTGTATCCCTCTGACCTTCTTCTTGTCGATGAAACCCAGAAATTGCATCGGAATTAAATACAAAAGGCACAATGCCGACTTAAGTACAAGAAAACTGACTCTTCTTACTGTCTATGTTTTGAACCATTCCTGTGACACTAGTGATAGATACCGATACTTCACTTCAGGTTTACTGTATCCGCCTGACCTTCGTATTGACGATGAAACACAGAAATTGCATCGGAAATAAACACAAAAGGCACTTTGACGACTCAAGTACAGGAAGATCGGCTCATCTTACTGTCTATGTTTTGAACCTTTCCTGTGAGACCAGCTACAGATTCCGATGCTTGACTTCAGGTTTAATGTATCCCTTGGACCTTCTTATTGACGATCAAACACAGAAATTGCATCGGAATTAAATACAAAAGTCACAATGTCGACTTAAGTACAAGAAAACTGACTCTTCTTACTGTCTACGTTTTGAAACATTCCTGTGACACTAGTTATAGATTCCGATGCTTCACCTCAGGTTTACTGTATCCCTCCGACCTTCTTATTGACGATGAAACCCAGAAATTGCATCGGAATTAAATAGAAAACGCACAATGCCAACTTAAGTACAAGAAATCTGACTCTTCTTACTGTGTAGGTTTTTAACCATTCCTGTGACTCTAGTTATAGATTCCGATGCTTCACTTCAGGTTTACTGTATCCCTCTGACCTTCTTATTGACGATGAAACACAGAAATTATATCGGAATTAAAGAGAAAAGTCACAATGCCGACATAAGTACAAGAAAACCGACTCTTCTTAATGTCTATGTTTTGAACCATTCCTGTGACACTAGTTATAGATTCCGATTTATCACTTCAGGTTTACTGTATCCCTCTGACCTTCTTATTGACGATGAAACACAGAAATTGCAGCGGAATTAAATACAAAAGGCACATTGCCGACTTAAGTACAAGAAAACTGACTCTTCTTACTGCCTATGTTCTGAACCAGTCCTGTGACACTAATTATAGATTCCGATGCTTCACTTCGGGTTTACTGTATCCCTCTGACCTTCTTATTGACGATGAAACACAGATATTGCATGGGAATTCAATACAAAAGGCACAATGCCGCCTCAAGTACAAGAAGACTGCCTCTTCTTACTACCTATGTTTTGAACCTTTCCTGTGAGACAGGTTTCAGATTCCAATGCTTCACTTCAGGTTTACTGTATGATTTGGACCTTCTTGTTGACGATGAAACACAGAAATTGCATCGGAATTAAATACAAAACGCACAATGCCGACCTAAGTACAAGATAACTGACACTTCTTACTGTCTATGATTTGAAAAATTCCTGTGACACTAGTTATAGATTCCGATGCTTCACTTCAGGTTTACTGTATCCCTCTGACCTTTTTATTGAAGATGAAACACAGAAATTGCATCGGAATTTAATACAAAAGGCACAATGCCGGCTCTAGTACAAGAAGGATGGCTCATCTTACTGTCTATGTTTTGAACCATTCCTGTGACACTAGTTATAGATTCCGATGCTTCACTTCAGGTTAACTGTATCCCTCTGACCTTCGAATTGACGATGAAACACAGAAATTGCATCGGATTTAAATAGAAGAGGCACAATGCCGACATAAGTACAAGAAAACTGACTCTTCTTACTGTCTATGTTTTGAACCATTCATGTGACACTAGTTATAGTTTCCGATGCTTAATTTCAGATTTACTGTATCCCTCTGACCTTCTTGTTGACAGTGAAACACAGAAATTGCATCGGAATTAAATGCAAAAGGCACAATGCCGACTTAAGTATAAGAAAACTGACTGTTCTTACTGTCTATATTTTGAACCACTCCTGTGACACTAGATATAGATTCCGATGCTTCACTTCAGGTTTACTGTATCCCTCTGACCTTTTTATTGAAGATGAAACACAGAAATTGCATCGGAATTTAATACAAAAGGCACAATGCCGGCTCTAGTACAAGAAGGATGGCTCATCTTACTGTCTATGTTTTGAACCATTCCTGTGACACTAGTTATAGATTCCGATGCTTCACTTCAGGTTAACTGTATCCCTCTGACCTTCGAATTGACGATGAAACACAGAAATTGCATCGGATTTAAATAGAAGAGGCACAATGCCGACATAAGTACAAGAAAACTGACTCTTCTTACTGTCTATGTTTTGAACCATTCATGTGACACTAGTTATAGTTTCCGATGCTTAATTTCAGATTTACTGTATCCCTCTGACCTTCTTGTTGACAGTGAAACACAGAAATTGCATCGGAATTAAATGCAAAAGGCACAATGCCGACTTAAGTATAAGAAAACTGACTCTTCTTACTGTGTATGTTTTGAACCATACCTGTGACACTAGTTATAGATTCTGATGCTTCACTTCAGGTTTACTCTATCCATCTGACCGTCTTATTGTCGATGAAACACAGAAATTGCATCGGAATTAAATACAAAAGGCACAATGCCGACTCATGTGCCAGAAGACTGGCTCTTCTTACAGTATATGCTATGATACTTTCCGTTGAGACCGGTTTTAGATTCCGATGCTTCACTTCAGGTTTACTGTATCCCTTGGACCGTCTTATTGATGACGAAACACAGAAATTGCATGGGAATTAAATAGAAAAGGCACAATGCCGGGTTAAGTACAAGAAAACTGACTCCTCCTACTGTCTATGTTTGGAACCATTCCTGTGACACTAGTTATAGATTCCGATGCATCACTTCAGGTTTACTGTATCCCTCTGACCTACGTATTAACGATGAAACACAGGTTATGCATGGGAATTCAATACAAAAGTCTCATTGCCGGCTCAAGTACAAGAAGACTGCCTCTTCTTACTGTCTATGTTTTGAACCTTTCCTGTGAGACCGGTTATAGATTCCGATGCTTCACTTCAGGTTTACTGTATCCCTCTGACCTTCTTATTGACGATGAAACACAGATATTGCATGGGAATTCAATACAAAAGGCTCAATGCCGACTCAAGTACAAGAAGACTGCCACTTCTTACTGTCTATGTTTTGAACCTTTCCTGTGAGATCGCTTTTAGATTCCGATGCTTCACTTCAGGTTTACTGTAAGCCTTGGACCTTCTTATTGACGAAGAAACACAGAAATTGCATCGGAATTAAATACAAAACGCACAATGCCGACCTAAGTACAAGAAAACTGACACTTCT
The DNA here is from genome assembly GCF_021461395.2 of Schistocerca americana. Classification (NCBI taxonomy): domain Eukaryota; kingdom Metazoa; phylum Arthropoda; class Insecta; order Orthoptera; family Acrididae; genus Schistocerca; species Schistocerca americana. Next base: position 1,131,118,327 of record NC_060120.1, on the reverse strand, counting down.
TACTGTCTATGATTTGAAAAATTCCTGTGACACTAGTTATAGATTCCGATGCTTCACTTCAGGTTTACTGTATCCCTCTGACCTTCGTATTAACGATGAAACACAGAATTTGCATCGGAATTAAATAGAAGAGGCACAATGCCGACTTAAGTATAAGAAAACTGACTCTTCTTACTGTCTATGCTTTGAACCATTCATGTGACACTAGTTACAGTTTCCGACGCTTCACTTCAAATTTACTGTATCCCTCTGACCTTCTTATTGACGATGAAACACAGAAATTGCATCGGAATTAAATACAAAAGGCACAATGCCGACGTATGTACAAGAAAACTGACTGTTCTTACTGTCTAAGTTTTGAACCACTCCTGTGACACTAGATATAGATTCCGATGCTTCACTTCAGGTTTACTGTATCCCTCTGACATTCATATTGACGATGAAACACAGAAATTGCATCGGAATTGAATAGAATATGCACAATGCCGACTTATGTACAAGAAAACTGACTCTTCTTCCTGTGTATGTTTTTACCATTCCTGTGACTCTAGTTATAGATTCCGAAGCTTCACTTCAGGTTTACTGTATCCCTCTGACCTTCTTATTGACGATGAAAAACAGCAGTTGCATCGGAATTAAATACAAAACGCAAAATGCCGACTTAAGTACAAGAAAACTGACGCTTCTTACTGTCTATGTTTTGAACCATTCCTGTGACACTAGTTATAGATTCCGAAGCTTCACTTCAGGTTTACTGTATCCCTCTGACCTTCTTATTGACGATGAAAAACAGCAGTTGCATCGGAATTAAATACAAAACGCAAAATGCCGACTTAAGTACAAGAAAACTGACGCTTCTTACTGTCTATGTTTTGTACCATTCCTGTGACACTAGTTATAGATTCCGATGCTTCACTTCAGGTTTACTGTATCCCTCTAACCTTCTTATTGACGATGAAACACAGAAATTACATCGGAATTAAATACAGAAGGCACAATGCCGACATAAGTACAAGAAAACTGACTCTTCTTACTATCTATGTTTTGAACCATTCCTGTGACACTAGTTATAGATTCCGATGCTTCACTTCAGGTTTACTGTATCCCTCTGACCTTCTTATTGACGATGAAACACAGAAAATGCATCGGAATTAAATACAAAAGGCACAAAGCCGACTTAAGTACAAGAAAACTGACGCTTCTTACTGTCTATGATTTGAACCATTCCTCTGACACTAGTTATAGATTCCGATACTTCACTTCAGGTTTACTGTATCCCTCTGACCTTCTTATTGACAATGAAACACTGAAATTGCATCGGAATTAAATACAAAAGGCACAATGCCGACTTAGGTACAAGAAAACTGACTCTTATTACTGTCTATGTTTTGAACCATTCCTGTGACACTAGTTATAGATTCCGTTGCTTCACTTCAGGTCTACTGTATCCCTCTGACCTTCTTATTGACGATGAAACACAGTAATTGCATGGGAATTCAATACAAAAGGCCCAATGCCGACTCAAGTACAAGTAGACAGGCTCTTCTTACTGTCTATGTCTTAAACCTTTCCTGTGAGACCGGTTTTGGATTCCGATGCTTCACTTCAGGTTTACTGTATACCTTGGACCTTCTTATCGACGACGAAACACAGAAATTGCATCGGAATTAAATACAAAACGCCCAATGCCGACCTAAGTACAAGAAAAGTGACACTTCTTAGTGTCTATGATTAGAACCATTCCTGTGACACTAGTTATAGATTCCGATGCTTCACTTCAGGTTTACTGTATCCCTCTGACCTTCGTATTGACGATGAAACACAGAAATTGCATTGGAATTAAATACAAAAGGCACAATGCCGACTTAATTATAAGAAAACTGACTCTACTTACTGTCTATGATTTGAACCATTCCTGTGAGACTAGTTATATATCCCGATGCTTCACTTCAGGTTTACTGTATCCCTCTGACCTTCTTATTGACCATGAAACACAGAAATTGCATCGGAAGTAAATACAAAAGGTACTTTGGCGACTCAAGTACAGGAAGACTGGCTCTTCTTACTGTCTATGTTTGAACCTTTCCTGTGAGACCAGTTTTAGATTCCGATGCTTGACTTCTGGTTTACTGTATCCCTTGGACCTTCTTATTGAAGATTGAAACACAGAAATTGCATCGGAAATAAATACAAAAGTCACAATGCAGACTTAAGTACAAGAAAACCGTACTCTTCTTACTGCCTATGTTTTGAACCATTCCTGTGACGCTAGTTATAGATTCCGATGCTTCACTTCAGGTTTACTGTATCCCTCTGACCTTCTAATTGACGATGAAACACAGAAATTGCATCGGAATTAAATACAAAAGGTACAATACCGAATTAAGTACAACAAAACTGACTCTTCTTACTGTCTATGTTTTGAACCTTTCCTGTGACAGTAGTTATAGCTTCCGATACTTCACTTAAGGTTTACTGTATCCCTCTGACCTTCTTCTTGTCGATGAAACCCAGAAATTGCATCGGAATTAAATACAAAAGGCACAATGCCGACTTAAGTACAAGAAAACTGACTCTTCTTACTGTCTATGTTTTGAACCATTCCTGTGACACTAGTGATAGATACCGATACTTCACTTCAGGTTTACTGTATCCGCCTGACCATCGTATTGACGATGAAACCCAGAAATTGCATCGGAATTAAATAGAAAACGCACAATGCCAACTTAAGTACAAGAAAACTGACTCTTCTTACTGTGTATGTTTTTAATCATTCCTGTGACTCTAGTTATAGATTCCGATGCTTCACTTCAGGTTTACTGTATCCCTCTGACCTTCTTATTGACGATGAAAAACAGCAGTTGCATCGGAATTAAATACAAAACGCACACTGCCGACTTAAGTACAAGAAAACTGACTCTTCTTACTGTCTATGTTTTGAACCATTCCTGTATCACTAGGTATAGATTCCGATGCTTCACTTCAGGTTTACTGTATCCCTCTAACCTTCTTATTGACGATGAAACACAGAAATTACATCATAATTAAATACAAAAGGCACAATGCCGACATAAATACAAGGAAACTGACTCTTCTTACTGCCTAAGCTTTTGAACCATTCCTGTGACACTAGTTATAGATTCCGATGCTTCACTTCAGGTTTACTGTATCCCTCTGACCTTCTTATTGACGATGAAACACAGAAAATGCATCGGAATTAAATACAAAAGGCACAATGCCGACTTTAGTACAAAAAACTGACGCTTCTTATTGTCTATGATTTGAACCATTCCTCTGACACTAGTTATAGATTCCGATACTCCACTTCAGGTTTACTGTATCCCACTGACCTTCTTATTGACGATGAAACACTGAAATTGCATCGGAATTAAAAACAAAAGGCACAATGCCGACTTTAGTACAAGAAAACTGACGCTTCTTACTGTCTATGATTTGAACCATTCCTCTGACACTAGTTATAGATTCCGATACTTCACTTCAGGTTTACTGTATCCCTCTGACCTTCTTATTGACGATGAAACACTGAAATTGCATCGGAATTAAATACAAAAGGCACAATGCCGACTTAAGTACAAGAAAACTGTCTCTTCTTACTGTCTATTTTTGAACCATTCCTGTGACACTATTTATAGATTAAGTTGCTTCACTTCAGGTTTACTGTATCCCTCTGACCTTCTTATTGACAATGAAACACAGTAATTGCATGGGAATTCAATACAAAAGGCTCAATGCCGACTCATGTACAAGTAGACAGGCTCTTCTTACTGTCTATGTCTTGAACCTTTCCTGTGAGACCGGTTTTGGATTCCGATGCTTCACTTCAGGTTTACTGTATCCCTTGGACCTTCTTATCGACGACGAAACACCGAAATTGCATCGGAATTAAATACAAAACGCACAATGCCGACCTAAGTACAAGAAAACTGACACTTCTTAGTGTCTATGATTAGAACCATTCCTGTGTCACTAGTTATAGATTCCGATGCCTCACTTCAGGTTTACTGTATCCCTCTGACCCTCTTATTGACGATGAAACACAGAAATTGCTTCGGAATTAAATACAAAAGGCACAATGCCGACTCAAGTACAAGAAGGCTGGCTCATCTTACTGTCTACGTTTTGAACCATTCCTGTGACACTAGTTATAGATTCCGATGCTTCACTTCAGGTTTACTGTATCCCTCTGACCTTCGTATTGACGATGAAACACAGAAATTGCATCGGATTTAAATAGAAAAGTCACAATGTCGACTTAAGTACAAGAAAACTGACTCTTCTTACTGTCTATGTTTTGAACCATTCATGTGACACTAGTTATAGTTTCCGATGCTTCACTTCAGGTTTACTGTATCCCTCTGACCGTCTTATTGACGATGAAACACAGAAATTGCATCGGAATTAAATACAAAAGGCACAATGCCGACTTAAGTACAAGAGAACTGACTTTTCATACTGTCTATGTTTTGAACCATTCCTGTGACAGCAGTTAGAGATTCCGATGCTTCACTTCATGTTTATTGTATCCCTCTGACCTTCTTATTGACGATGAAACCCAGAAATTGCATCAAAATTAAAGACAAAAGGCACAATGCCGACTTAAGTACAAGAAAACTGACTCTTCTTACTGTCTATGTCTTGAACCATTCCTGTGACACTAGTTATAGATACCGATGCTTCACTTCAGGTTTACTGTATCACTCTGACCTTCGTATTGACAATGAAACACAGAAATTGCATCGCAATTAAATTGAAAACGCACAATGCCAACTTAAGTACAACAAAACTGACTCTTCTTACTGTGTATGTTTTTAACCATTCCTGTGACACTAGTTATAGATTCCGATGCTTCACATTAGGTTTACTGTATCCCTCTGACCATCTTAATGACGATGAAAAACAGCTATTGCATCGGAATTAAATACAAAACGCACAATGCCGACTTATGTACAAGAAAACTGACTCTTCTTATTGTCTATGTTTTGAACCATTCCTGTGACACTAGTTATAGATTCCGATGCTGCACTTTAGGTTTACTGTATCCCTCTGACCTTCTTATTGACGATGAAAAACAGCAGTTGCATCGGAATTGAATACAAAAGGCACAATGCCGACTTTAGTACAAGAAAACTGACGCTTCTTACTGTCTATGATTTGAACCATTCCTCTGACACTAGTTATAGATTCCGATACTTCACTTCAGGTATACTGTACCCCTCTAACCTTCTTATTGACAATGAAACACAGTAATTGCATGGTAAATCGATACAAAAGGCTCAATGCCGACTCATGTACAAGTAGACAGGCTATTCTTACTGTCTATGTCTTGAACCTTTCCTGTGAGACCGGTTTTGGATTCCGATGCTTCACTTCAGGTTTACTGTATCCGTTGGACCTTCTTATCGACGACGAAACACCGAAATTGCATCGGAATTAAATACAAAACGCACAATGCCGACCTAAGTACAAGAAAACTGACACTTCTTAGTGACTATGATTAGAACCATTCCTGTGTCACTAGTTATAGATTCCGATGCCTCACTTCAGGTTTACTGTATCCCTCTGACCTTCGTATTGACGATGAAACACAGAAATTGCTTCGGAATTAAATACAAAAGGCACAATGCCGACTTAAGTACAAGAGAACTGACTCTTCTTACTGCCTATGTTTTGAACCATTTCTGTGACAGCAGTTAGAGATTCCGATGCTTCACTTCAGGTCTACTGTATCCCTCTGACTTTCTTATTGACGATGAAACACAGAAATTGCGTCGGAATTAAATACAAAAGTCATAATGCCGACTTAATTATAAGAAAACAGACACTTCTTACTGTTTATGCATTGAACCATTCCTGTGACATTAGTTATAGATTCCGATATTTCACTTCAGTTTTACTGTATCCCTTGGACCTTCATATTGACGATGAAACACAGAAATTGCAATGGAATTAAATACAAAAGGCACAATGCCGACTTAAGTACAAGAAGACTAACTCTTCCTACTGTCTAAGATTTGAACCATTCCTGTGACACTAGTTATAGATTCCGATGCCTCACTCCAGGTTTACTGTATCCCTTGGACCTTCTTATTGACGATGAAACACAGAAATTGCATCGGAATTAAATACAAAAGGCACAATGCCGACTTAAGTACAAGAAGACTGACTCTTCCTACTGTCTAAGTTCAGAACAATTCCTGTGACACTAGTTATAGATTCCGATGCTTCACTTCAGGTTTACTGTATCCCTCTGACCTACTTATTAACGATGAAACACAGAAATTGCATCGGAATTAAATACAAAAGGCACAATGCCGAAGTAAGTACAAGTAAACTGACTCTTCTTACTGTCTATGTTTTGGACCTTTCCTGTGACTCTAGTTATAGATTCCGATGCTTCACTTCAGGTTTACTGTATCCCTCTGACCTTCTTATTGACGATGAAACACAGAAATTGCATCGGAATTAAATACAAAAGGCACAATGCCGACTTCAGTACAAGAAAACTGACACTTCCTACTGTCTATGTTTTGAACCATTCCTGTGACACTAGTTATAGATGCCGATACTTCACTTCATGTTTATTGTATTACTCTGACCTTCTTATTGACGATGAAACCCAGAAATTGCATCGGAATTAAATACAAAAGGCACAATGCCGACTTAAGTACAAGAAGACTAACTCTTCCTAATGTCTAAGTTTTGAACCATTCCTGTGACACTACTTATAGATTCCGATGCTTCACTTCAGGTTTACTGTTTACCTTGGACCTTCTTATTGACGATGAAACACAGAAATTGCATCGGAATCAAATACAAAAGGCACAAAGCAGACTTAAGTACAAGATGACTGACTCTTCCTACTGTCTAAGTTTTGAACCATTCCAGAGACACTAGTTTTAGATTCCGATGCTTCACTCCAGGTTTACTGTATCCCGTGGACCTTCTTATTGACGATGAAACACAGAAATTGCATCGGAATTAAATAGAAAACGTACAATGCCAACTTAAGTACAAGAAAACTGACTCTTCTTACTGTGTATGTTTTTAACCATTCCTGTGACACTAGTTATAGGTTCCGATGCTTCACTTCAGGTTTACTGTATCCCTCTGACCTTCTTATTGGCGATGAAACACAGAAAACTCATCGGAATTAAATACAAAAGGCACAATGCCGACATAAGTACAAGAAAACTGACTCTTCTTATCGTGTATGTCTTGAACCATTCCTGTGACACTAGTTATAGATTCCGATGCTTCACTTCAGGTTTACTGTATCCCTCTGACCTTCTTATAGACGATGAAACACAGAAATTGCTTCGGAATTAAGTACAAAAGGCACAATGCCGACTCAAGTACAAGAAGGCTGGCTCATCTTACTGTCTCCGTTTTGAACCATTCCTGTGACACTAGTTATAGATTCCGATGCTTCACTTCAGGTTTACTGTATCCCTCTGACCTTCGTATTGACGATGAAACACAGAAATTGCATCGGATTTAAATAGAAAAGTCACAATGTCGACTTAAGTACATGAAAACTGACTCTTCTTACTGTCTATGTTTTGAACCATTCATGTGACACTAGTTATAGTTTCCGATGCTTCACTTCAGGTTTACTGTATCCCTCTGCCCTTATTGACGATGAAACACAGAAATTGCATCGGAATTAAATACAAAAGGCACAATGCAGACTTAAGTACAAGAGAACTGACTCTTCTTACTGTCTATGTTTTGAACCATTCCTGTGACAGCAGTTAGAGATTCCGATGCTTCACTTCAGGTCTACTGTATCCCTCTGACTTTCTTATTGACGATGAAACACAGAAATTGCATCGGAATTAAATACAAAAGTCACAATGCCGACTTAATTATAAGAAAACTGACACTTCTTACTGTTTATGCATTGAACCATTCCTGTGACATTAGTTATAGATTCCGATACTTCACTTCAGGTTTACTGTATCCCTTGGAACTTCATATTGACGATGAAACACAGAAATTGCATCGGAATTGAATACAAAAGGCACAATGCCGACTTAAGTACAAGAAGACTAACTCCTCCTACTGTCTAAGATTTCAACCATTCCTGTGACACTAGTTATAGATTCCGATGCCCCACTCCAGGTTTACTGTATCCCTTGGACCTTCTTATTGACGATGAAACACAGAAATTGCATCGGAATTAAATACAAAGGGCACAATGCCGACTTAAGTACAAGAAGACTGACTCTTCCTACTGTCTAAGTTCAGAACAATTCCTGTGACACTAGTTATAGATTCCGATGCTTCATTTCAGGTTTACTGTATCCCTCTGACCTTCTTATTGACGATGAAACACAGAAATTGCATCGGAAGTAAATACAAAAGGCACAATGCCGAAGTAAGTACAAGTAAACTGACTCTTCTTACTGTCTATGTTTTGAACCTTTCCTGTGACTCTAGTTATAGATTCCGATGCTTCACTTCAGGTTTACTGTATCCCTCTGACCTTCTTATTGACGTTGAAACACAGAAATTGAATCGGAATTAAATACAAAAGGCACAATGCCGACTTCAGTACAAGAAAACTGACGCTTCTTACTGTCTATGCTTTGAACCATTCCTGTGACACTAGTTATAGATGCCGATACTTCACTTCATGTTTATTGTATCCCTCTGACCTACTTATTGACGATGAAACCCAGAAATTGCATCGGAATTAAATACAAAAGGCACAATGCCGACTTAAGTACAAGAAGACTAACTCTTCCTAATGTCTAAGTTTTGAACCATTCCTGTGACACTAGTTATAGATTCCGATGCTTCACTTCAGGTTTACTGTTTCCCTTGGACCTTCTTATTGACGATGAAACACAGAAATTGCATCGGAATTAAATACAAAAGGCACAAAGCAGACTTAAGTACAAGATGACTGACTCTTCCTACTGTCTAAGATTTGAACCATTCCAGAAACACTAGTTATAGATTCCGATGCTTCACTCCAGGTTTACTGTATCCCGCGGACCTTCTTATTGACGATGAAACACAGAAATTGCATCGGAATTAAATAGAAAACGCACAATGCCAACTTAAGTACAAGAAAACTGACTCTTCTTACTGTGTATGTTTTTAACCATTCCTGTGACACTAGTTATAGATTCCGATGCTTCACTTCAGGTTTACTGTATCCCTCTGACCATCTTATTGACGATGAAATACAGCTATTGCATCGGAATTAAATACAAAACGCACAATGCCGACTTATGTACAAGAAAACTGACTCTTCTTACTGTCTATGTTTTGAACCATTCCTGTGACACTAGTTATAGGTTCCCATGCTTCACTTCAAGTTTACTGTATCCCTCTGACCTTCTTATTGGCGATGAAACTCAGAGAACTCATCGGAATTAAATACAAAAAGCACAATGCCGACATAAGTACAAGAAAACTGACTCTTCTTACTGTGTATGTCTTGAACCATTCCTGTGACACTAGTTATAGATTCCGATGCTTCACTTCAGGTTTACTGTTTCCCTCTGACCTTCTTATAGACGATGAAACACAGAAATTGCATCGGAATTAAATACAAAAGGCACAATGCCGACTTAAGTACAAGAAAACTGACGCTTCTTACTGTCTATGATTTTAACCATTCCTCTGACACTAGTTATAGATTCCGATACTTAACTTCAGGTTTACTGTATCCCTCTGACCTTCTTATTGACGATGAAACACTGAAATTGCATCAGAATTAAATACAAAAGGCACAATGCCGCCTTAAGTACAAAAAAACTGACTCTGCTTACTGTCTATGTTTTGAACCATTCCTGTGACACTAGTGACAGATTCCGATGCTACACTTCAGGTTTACTGTATCCCTCTGTCCTTCTTATTGACGATGAAACACAGTAATTGCATGGGAATTGAATACAAAAGGCTCAATGCCGACTCAAGTACAAGAAGACTGGCTCTTCCTACTGTCTATGCTTTGAACCTTTCCTGTGAGACCGGTTTTGAATTCCGATGCTTCACTTCAGGTTTACTGTATCCCTTGGACCTTCTTATCGACGACGAAACACAGAAATTGCATCGGAATTAAATACAAAACGCACAATGCCGACCTAAGTACAAGAAAACTGACACTTCTTACTGTCTATGATTAGAACCATTCCTGTGACACTAGTTATAGATTCCTATGCCTCACTTCAGGTTTACTGTATCCCTATGATCTTCGTATTGACGATGAAACACAGAAATTGCATCGGATTTAAATAGAAAAGGCACAATGGCGACTTAAGTACAAGAAAACTGACTCTTATTACTGTCTATGTTTTGAACCATTCATGTGACACTAGTTATAGTTTCCGATGCTTCACTTCAGGTTTACTGTATCCCTCTGACCTTCTTATTGACGATGAAACACAGAAATTGCATCGGAATTAAATACAAAAGGCACAATGCCGACTTAAGTACAAGAAAACTGACTGTTCTTACTGTCTATGTTTTGAACCATTCCTGTGACACTAGTTATAGATTCTGATGCTTCACTTCAGGTTTACTGTATCCCTAGGGACTTTCTTATTGACGATGAAACACAGAAATTGCATCGGTATAAATACAAAAGGCAGAATGCCGACTTAAGTACAAGAGAAATGACTCTTCTTACTGTCTATGTTTTGAACCATTCCTGTGACAGTAGTTATAGATTCTGATGCTTCACTTCAGGTCTACTGTATCCCTCTGACTTTCTTATTGACGATGAAACACAGAAATTGCATCGGTATTAAATACGAAAGGCAAAATGCCGACGTAAGTACAAGAAAACTGACTCTACTTACTGTCTATGATCTGAACCATTCCTGTGACACTAGTTATAGATTCCGATGCTTCTTTTCAGGTTTACTGTATCCCTCTGACCTTCTTATTGACGATGAAACACTGAAATTGCATCGGAATTAAATACAAAAGGCACAATGCCGACTTAAGTACAAGAAAACTGACTCTTCTTACTGTCTATGTTTTGAACCATTCCTGTGACACTATTAATTGATTCCGTTGCTTCACTTCAGGTTTACTGTATCCCTCTGACCTTCTTATTGATAATGAAACACAGTAATTGCATGGGAATTCAATACAAAAGACACAATGCCGACTCAAGTACAAGTAGACAGGCTCTTCTTACTGTCTATGTCTTGAACCTTAACTGTGAGACCGGTTTTGGATTCCGATGCTTCACTTCGGGTTTACTGTATCCCTTGGACCTTCTTATCGACGACGAAACACAGAAATTGCATCGGAATTAAATACAAAACGCACAATGCCAACCTAAGTACAAGAAAACTGACACTTCTTAGTGTTTATGATTAGAACCATTCCTGTGACACTAGTTATAGATTCCGATGCTTCTTTTCAGGTTTACTGTATCCCTCTGACCTTCTTATTGACGATGAAACACTGAAATTGCATCGGAATTAAATACAAAAGGCACAATGCCGACTTAAGTACAAGAAGACTAACTCTTCCTACTGTCTAAGATTTCAACCATTCCTGTGACACTAGTTATAGATTCCGATGCCCCACTCCAGGTTTACTGTATCCCTTGGACCTTCTTATTGACGATGAAACACAGAAATTGCATCGGAATTAAATACAAAGGGCACAATGCCGACTTAAGTACAAGAAGACTGACTCTTCCTACTGTCTAAGTTCAGAACAATTCCTGTGACACTAGTTATAGATTCCGATGCTTCATTTCAGGTTTACTGTATCCCTCTGACCTTCTTATTGACGATGAAACACAGAAATTGCATCGGAATTAAATACAAAAGGCACAATGCCGAAGTAAGTACAAGTAAACTGACTCTTCTTACTGTCTATGTTTTGAACCTTTCCTGTGACTCTAGTTATAGATTCCGATGCTTCACTTCAGGTTTACTGTATCCCTCTGACCTTCTTATTGACGTTGAAACACAGAAATTGAATCGGAATTAAATACAAAAGGCACAATGCCGACTTCAGTACAAGAAAACTGACGCTTCTTACTGTCTATGCTTTGAACCATTCCTGTGACACTAGTTATAGATGCCGATACTTCACTTCATGTTTATTGTATCCCTCTGACCTACTTATTGACGATGAAACCCAGAAATTGCATCGGAATTAAATACAAAAGGCACAATGCCGACTTAAGTACAAGAAGACTAACTCTTCCTAATGTCTAAGTTTTGAACCATTCCTGTGACACTAGTTATAGATTCCGATGCTTCACTTCAGGTTTACTGTTTCCCTTGGACCTTCTTATTGACGATGAAACACAGAAATTGCATCGGAATTAAATACAAAAGGCACAAAGCAGACTTAAGTACAAGATGACTGACTCTTCCTACTGTCTAAGTTTTGAACCATTCCAGAGACACTAGTTATAGATTCCGATGCTTCACTCCAGGTTTACTGTATCCCGCGGACCTTCTTATTGACGATGAAACACAGAAATTGCATCGGAATTAAATAGAAAACGCACAATGCCAACTTAAGTACAAGAAAACTGACTCTTCTTACTGTGTATGTTTTTAACCATTCCTGTGACACTAGTTATAGATTCCGATGCTTCACTTCAGGTTTACTGTATCCCTCTGACCATCTTATTGACGATGAAATACAGCTATTGCATCGGAATTAAATACAAAACGCACATTGCCGACTTATGTACAAGAAAACTGACTCTTCTTACTGTCTATGTTTTGAACCATTCCTGTGACACTAGTTATAGGTTCCGATGCTTCACTTCAAGTTTACTGTATCCCTCTGACCTTCTTATTGGCGATGAAACACAGAGAACTCATCGGAATTAAATACAAAAAGCACAATGCCGACATAAGTACAAGAAAACTGACTCTTCTTACTGTGTATGTCTTGAACCATTCCTGTGACACTAGTTATAGATTCCGATGCTTCACTTCAGGTTTACTGTTTCCCTCTGACCTTCTTATAGATGATGAAACACAGAAATTGCATCGGAATTATATACAAAAGGCACAATGCCGACTTAAGTACAAGAAAACTGACGCTTCTTACTGTCTATGATTTTAACCATTCCTCTGACACTAGTTATAGATTCCGATACTTAACTTCAGGTTTACTGTATCCCTCTGACCTTCTTATTGACGATGAAACACTGAAATTGCATCAGAATTAAATACAAAAGGCACAATGCCGCCTTAAGTACAAAAAAACTGACTCTGCTTACTGTCTATGTTTTGAACCATTCCTGTGACACTAGTGACAGATTCCGATGCTACACTTCAGGTTTACTGTATCCCTCTGTCCTTCTTATTGACGATGAAACACAGTAATTGCATGGGAATTGAATACAAAAGGCTCAATGCCGACTCAAGTACAAGAAGACTGGCTCTTCCTACTGTCTATGCTTTGAACCTTTCCTGTGAGACCGGTTTTGAATTCCGATGCTTCACTTCAGGTTTACTGTATCCCTTGGACCTTCTTATCGACGACGAAACACAGAAATTGCATCGGAATTAAATACAAAACGCACAATGCCGACCTAAGTACAAGAAAACTGACACTTCTTACTGTCTATGATTAGAACCATTCCTGTGACACTAGTTATAGTTTCCGATGCTTCACTTCAGGTTTACTGTATCCCTCTGACCTTCTTATTGACGATGAAACACAGAAATTGCATCGGAATTAAATACAAAAGGCACAATGCCGACTTAAGTACAAGAAAACTGACTGTTCTTACTGTCTATGTTTTGAACCATTCCTGTGACACTAGTTATAGATTCTGATGCTTCACTTCAGGTTTACTGTATCCCTAGGGACTTTCTTATTGACGATGAAACACAGAAATTGCATCGGTATAAATACAAAAGGCAGAATGCCGACTTAAGTACAAGAGAAATGACTCTTCTTACTGTCTATGTTTTGAACCATTCCTGTGACAGTAGTTATAGATTCTGATGCTTCACTTCAGGTCTACTGTATCCCTCTGACTTTCTTATTGACGATGAAACACAGAAATTGCATCGGTATTAAATACGAAAGGCAAAATGCCGACGTAAGTACAAGAAAACTGACTCTACTTACTGTCTATGATCTGAACCATTCCTGTGACACTAGTTATAGATTCCGATGCTTCTTTTCAGGTTTACTGTATCCCTCTGACCTTCTTATTGACGATGAAACACTGAAATTGCATCGGAATTAAATACAAAAGGCACAATGCCGACTTAAGTACAAGAAAACTGACTCTTCTTACTGTCTATGTTTTGAACCATTCCTGTGACACTATTAATTGATTCCGTTGCTTCACTTCAGGTTTACTGTATCCCTCTGACCTTCTTATTGATAATGAAACACAGTAATTGCATGGGAATTCAATACAAAAGACACAATGCCGACTCAAGTACAAGTAGACAGGCTCTTCTTACTGTCTATGTCTTGAACCTTAACTGTGAGACCGGTTTTGGATTCCGATGCTTCACTTCGGGTTTACTGTATCCCTTGGACCTTCTTATCGACGACGAAACACAGAAATTGCATCGGAATTAAATACAAAACGCACAATGCCAACCTAAGTACAAGAAAACTGACACTTCTTAGTGTCTATGATTAGAACCATTCCTGTGACACTAGTTATAGATTCCGATGCTTCTTTTCAGGTTTACTGTATCCCTCTGACCTTCTTATTGACGATGAAACACTGAAATTGCATCGGAATTAAATACAAAAGGCACAATGCCGACTTAAGTACAAGAAGACTAACTCTTCCTACTGTCTAAGATTTCAACCATTCCTGTGACACTAGTTATAGATTCCGATGCCCCACTCCAGGTTTACTGTATCCCTTGGACCTTCTTATTGACGATGAAACACAGAAATTGCATCGGAATTAAATACAAAGGGCACAATGCCGACTTAAGTACAAGAAGACTGACTCTTCCTACTGTCTAAGTTCAGAACAATTCCTGTGACACTAGTTATAGATTCCGATGCTTCAT
Source organism: Schistocerca americana (assembly GCF_021461395.2). Lineage (NCBI taxonomy): Eukaryota > Metazoa > Arthropoda > Insecta > Orthoptera > Acrididae > Schistocerca > Schistocerca americana. The sequence goes on along the minus strand of NC_060120.1, from coordinate 1,131,103,310 downwards.
TTCAGGTTTACTGTATCCCTCTGACCTTCTTATTGACGATGAAACACAGAAATTGCATCGGAATTAAATACAAAAGGCACAATGCCGAAGTAAGTACAAGTAAACTGACTCTTCTTACTGTCTATGTTTTGAACCTTTCCTGTGACTCTAGTTATAGATTCCGATGCTTCACTTCAGGTTTACTGTATCCCTCTGACCTTCTTATTGACGTTGAAACACAGAAATTGAATCGGAATTAAATACAAAAGGCACAATGCCGACTTCAGTACAAGAAAACTGACGCTTCTTACTGTCTATGCTTTGAACCATTCCTGTGACACTAGTTATAGATGCCGATACTTCACTTCATGTTTATTGTATCCCTCTGACCTACTTATTGACGATGAAACCCAGAAATTGCATCGGAATTAAATACAAAAGGCACAATGCCGACTTAAGTACAAGAAGACTAACTCTTCCTAATGTCTAAGTTTTGAACCATTCCTGTGACACTAGTTATAGATTCCGATGCTTCACTTCAGGTTTACTGTTTCCCTTGGACCTTCTTATTGACGATGAAACACAGAAATTGCATCGGAATTAAATACAAAAGGCACAAAGCAGACTTAAGTACAAGATGACTGACTCTTCCTACTGTCTAAGTTTTGAACCATTCCAGAGACACTAGTTATAGATTCCGATGCTTCACTCCAGGTTTACTGTATCCCGCGGACCTTCTTATTGACGATGAAACACAGAAATTGCATCGGAATTAAATAGAAAACGCACAATGCCAACTTAAGTACAAGAAAACTGACTCTTCTTACTGTGTATGTTTTTAACCATTCCTGTGACACTAGTTATAGATTCCGATGCTTCACTTTAGGTTTACTGTATCCCTCTGACCATCTTATTGACGATGAAATACAGCTATTGCATCGGAATTAAATACAAAACGCACAATGCCGACTTATGTACAAGAAAACTGACTCTTCTTACTGTCTATGTTTTGAACCATTCCTGTGACACTAGTTATAGGTTCCGATGCTTCACTTCAAGTTTACTGTATCCCTCTGACCTTCTTATTGGCGATGAAACACAGAGAACTCATCGGAATTAAATACAAAAAGCACAATGCCGACATAAGTACAAGAAAACTGACTCTTCTTACTGTGTATGTCTTGAACCATTCCTGTGACACTAGTTATAGATTCCGATGCTTCACTTCAGGTTTACTGTTTCCCTCTGACCTTCTTATAGATGATGAAACACAGAAATTGCACCGGAATTATATACAAAAGGCACAATGCCGACTTAAGTACAAGAAAACTGACGCTTCTTACTGTCTATGATTTTAACCATTCCTCTGACACTAGTTATAGATTCCGATACTTAACTTCAGGTTTACTGTATCCCTCTGACCTTCTTATTGACGATGAAACACTGAAATTGCATCAGAATTAAATACAAAAGGCACAATGCCGCCTTAAGTACAAAAAAACTGACTCTGCTTACTGTCTATGTTTTGAACCATTCCTGTGACACTAGTGACAGATTCCGATACTTAACTTCAGGTTTACTGTATCCCTCTGACCTTCTTATTGACGATGAAACACAGAAATTGCATCGGATTTAAATAGAAAAGGCACAATGGCGACTTAAGTACAAGAAAACTGACTCTTCTTACTGTCTATGTTTTGAACCATTCATGTGACACTAGTTATAGTTTCCGATGCTTCACTTCAGGTTTACTGTATCCCTCTGACCTTCTTATTGACGATGAAACACAGAAATTGCATCGGAATTAAATACAAAAGGCACAATGCCGACTTAAGTACAAGAAAACTGACTGTTCTTACTGTCTATGTTTTGAACCATTCCTGTGACACTAGTTATAGATTCTGATGCTTCACTTCAGGTTTACTGTATCCCTAGGGACTTTCTTATTGACGATGAAACACAGAAATTGCATCGGAATAAATACAAAAGGCAGAATGCCGACTTAAGTACAAGAGAAATGACTCTTCTTACTGTCTATGTTTTGAACCATTCCTGTGACAGTAGTTATAGATTCCGATGCTTCACTTCAGGTCTACTGTATCCCTCTGACTTTCTTATTGACGATGAAACACAGAAATTGCATCGGTATTAAATACGAAAGGCAAAATGCCGACGTAAGTACAAGAAAACTGACTCTACTTACTGTCTATGATCTGAACCATTCCTGTGACACTAGTTATAGATTCCGATGCTTCTTTTCAGGTTTACTGTATCCCTCTGACCTTCTTATTGACGATGAAACACTGAAATTGCATCGGAATTAAATACAAAAGGCACAATGCCGACTTAAGTACAAGAAAACTGACTCTTCTTACTGTCTATGTTTTGAACCATTCCTGTGACACTATTAATTGATTCCGTTGCTTCACTTCAGGTTTACTGTATCCCTCTGACCTTCTTATTGATAATGAAACACAGTAATTGCATGGGAATTCAATACAAAAGACACAATGCCGACTCAAGTACAAGTAGACAGGCTCTTCTTACTGTCTATGTCTTGAACCTTAACTGTGAGACCGGTTTTGGATTCCGATGCTTCACTTCGGGTTTACTGTATCCCTTGGACCTTCTTATCGACGACGAAACACAGAAATTGCATCGGAATTAAATACAAAACGCACAATGCCAACCTAAGTACAAGAAAACTGACACTTCTTAGTGTCTATGATTAGAACCATTCCTGTGACACTAGTTATAGATTCCGATGCTTCTTTTCAGGTTTACTGTATCCCTCTGACCTTCTTATTGACGATGAAACACTGAAATTGCATCGGAATTAAATACAAAAGTCACAATGCCGACTTAATTATAAGAAAACTGACACTTCTTACTGTTTATGCATTGAACCATTCCTGTGACATTAGTTATAGATTCCGATACTTCACTTCAGGTTTATTGTATCCCTTGGACCTTCATATTGACGATGAAACACAGAAATTGCATCGGAATTAAATACAAAAGGCACAATGCCGACTTAAGTACAAGAAGACTAACTCTTCCTACTGTCAAAGATTTGAACCATTCCTGTGACACTAGTTATAGATTCCGATGCCTCACTCCAGGTTTACTGTATCCCTTGGACCTTCTTATTGACGATGAAACACAGAAATTGCATCGGAATTAAATACAAAAGGCACAATGCCGACTTAAGTACAAGAAGACTGACTCTTCCTACTGTCTAAGTTTAGAACAATTCCTGTGACACTAGTTATAGATTCCGATGCTTCACTTCAGGTTTACTGTATCCCTCTGACCTTCTTGTTGACGATGAAACACAGAAATTGCATCGGAATTAAATACAAAAGGCACAATGCCGAAGTAAGTACAAGTAAACTGACTCTTCTTACTGTCTATGTTTTGAACCTTTCCTGTGACTCTAGTTATAGATTCCGTTGCTTCACTTCAGGTTTTCTGTATCTCTCTGACCTTTTGTATTGACGATGAAACACAGAAATTGCATCGGAATTAAATACAAAAGGCACAATGCCGACTTCAGTACAAGAAAACTGACGCTTCTTACTGTCTATGATTTGAACCATTCCTCTGACACTAGTTATAGATTCCGTAGCTTCACTTCAGGTTTACTGTATCCCTCTGACCTTCTTATTGGCGATGAAACACAGAAAATTCATCGGAATTAAATACAAAAGGCACAATGCCGACATAAGTACAAGAAAACTGACTCTTCTTACTGTCTATGTCTTGAACCATTCCTGTGACACTAGTTATAGATTCCGATGCTTCACTTCAGGTTTACTGTTTCCCTCTGACCTTCTTATAGACGATGAAACACAGAAATTGCATCGGAATTAAATACAAAAGGCACAATGCCGACTTAAGTACAAGAAGACTAACTCTTCTTACTGTCAAAGATTTGAACCATTCCTGTGACACTAGTTATAGATTCCGATGCCTCACTCCAGGTTTACTGTATCCCTTGGACCTTCTTATTGACGATGAAACACAGAAATTGCATCGGAATTAAATACAAAAGGCACAATGCCGAATTAAGTACAAGAAGACTGACTCTTCCTACTGTCTAAGTTTAGAACAATTCCTGTGACACTAGTTATAGATTCCGATGCTTCTTTTCAGGTTTACTGTATCCCTCTGACCTTCTTATTGACGATGAAACACTGAAATTGCATCGGAATTAAATACAAAAGGCACAATGCCGACTTAAGTACAAGAAAACTGACTCTTCTTACTGTCTATGTTTTGAACCAATCCTGTGACACTATTAATTGATTCCGATGCTTCACTTCAGGTTTACTGTATCCCTCTGACCTTCTTATTGATAATGAAACACAGTAATTGCATGGGAATTCAATACAAAAGACACAATGCCGACTCAAGTACAAGTAGACAGGCTCTTCTTACTGTCTATGTCTTGAACCTTAACTGTGAGACCGGTTTTGGATTCCGATGCTTCACTTCGGGTTTACTGTATCCCTTGGACCTTCTTATCGACGACGAAAGACAGAAATTGCATCGGAATTAAATACAAAACGCACAATGCCAACCTAAGTACAAGAAAACTGACACTTCTTAGTGTCTATGATTAGAACCATTCCTGTGACACTAGTTATAGATTCCGATGCTTCTTTTCAGGTTTACTGTATCCCTCTGACCTTCTTATTGACGATGAAACACTGAAATTGCATCGGAATTTAAAAAAAAAGGCACAATGCCGACTTAAGTACAAGAAGACTAACTCTTCCTACTGTCTAAGATTTCAACCATTCCTGTGACACTAGTTATAGATTCCGATGCCCCACTCCAGGTTTACTGTATCCCTTGGACCTTCTTATTGACGATGAAACACAGAAATTGCATCGGAATTAAATACAAAGGGCACAATGCCGACTTAAGTACAAGAAGACTGACTCTTCCTACTGTCTAAGTTCAGAACAATTCCTGTGACACTAGTTATAGATTCCGATGCTTCATTTCAGGTTTACTGTATCCCTCTGACCTTCTTATTGACGATGAAACACAGAAATTGCATCGGAATTAAATACAAAAGGCACAATGCCGAAGTAAGTACAAGTAAACTGACTCTTCTTACTGTCTATGTTTTGAACCTTTCCTGTGACTCTAGTTATAGATTCCGATGCTTCACTTCAGGTTTACTGTATCCCTCTGACCTTCTTATTGACGTTGAAACACAGAAATTGAATCGGAATTAAATACAAAAGGCACAATGCCGACTTCAGTACAAGAAAACTGACGCTTCTTACTGTCTATGCTTTGAACCATTCCTGTGACACTAGTTATAGATGCCGATACTTCACTTCATGTTTATTGTATCCCTCTGACCTACTTATTGACGATGAAACCCAGAAATTGCATCGGAATTAAATACAAAAGGCACAATGCCGACTTAAGTACAAGAAGACTAACTCTTCCTAATGTCTAAGTTTTGAACCATTCCTGTGACACTAGTTATAGATTCCGATGCTTCACTTCAGGTTTACTGTTTCCCTTGGACCTTCTTATTGACGATGAAACACAGAAATTGCATCGGAATTAAATACAAAAGGCACAAAGCAGACTTAAGTACAAGATGACTGACTCTTCCTACTGTCTAAGTTTTGAACCATTCCAGAGACACTAGTTATAGATTCCGATGCTTCACTCCAGGTTTACTGTATCCCGCGGACCTTCTTATTGACGATGAAACACAGAAATTGCATCGGAATTAAATAGAAAACGCACAATGCCAACTTAAGTACAAGAAAACTGACTCTTCTTACTGTGTATGTTTTTAACCATTCCTGTGACACTAGTTATGGATTCCGATGCTTCACTTCAGGTTTACTGTATCCCTCTGACCATCTTATTGACGATGAAATACAGCTATTGCATCGGAATTAAATACAAAACGCACAATGCCGACTTATGTACAAGAAAACTGACTCTTCTTACTGTCTATGTTTTGAACCATTCCTGTGACACTAGTTATAGGTTCCGATGCTTCACTTCAAGTTTACTGTATCCCTCTGACCTTCTTATTGGCGATGAAACACAGAGAACTCATCGGAATTAAATACAAAAAGCACAATGCCGACATAAGTACAAGAAAACTGACTCTTCTTACTGTGTATGTCTTGAACCATTCCTGTGACACTAGTTATAGATTCCGATGCTTCACTTCAGGTTTACTGTTTCCCTCTGACCTTCTTATAGACGATGAAACACAGAAATTGCATCGGAATTAAATACAAAAGGCACAATGCCGACTTAAGTACAAGAAAACTGACGCTTCTTACTGTCTATGATTTTAACCATTCCTCTGACACTAGTTATAGATTCCGATACTTAACTTCAGGTTTACTGTATCCCTCTGACCTTCTTATTGACGATGAAACACTGAAATTGCATCAGAATTAAATACAAAAGGCACAATGCCGCCTTAAGTACAAAAAAACTGACTCTGCTTACTGTCTATGTTTTGAACCATTCCTGTGACACTAGTGACAGATTCCGATGCTTCACTTCAGGTTTACTGTATCCCTCTGTCCTTCTTATTGACGATGAAACACAGTAATTGCATGGGAATTCAATACAAAAGGCTCAATGCCGACTCAAGTACAAGAAGACTGGCTCTTCCTACTGTCTATGCTTTGAACCTTTCCTGTGAGACCGGTTTTGAATTCCGATGCTTCACTTCAGGTTTACTGTATCCCTTGGACCTTCTTATCGACGACGAAACACAGAAATTGCATCGGAATTAAATACAAAACGCACAATGCCGACCTAAGTACAAGAAAACTGACACTTCTTACTGTCTATGATTAGAACCATTCCTGTGACACTAGTTATAGATTCCGATGCCTCACTTCAGGTTTACTGTATCCCTATGACCTTCGTATTGACGATGAAACACAGAAATTGCATCGGATTTAAATAGAAAAGGCACAATGGCGACTTAAGTACAAGAAAACTGACTCTTCTTACTGTCTATGTTTTGAACCATTCATGTGACACTAGTTATAGTTTCCGATGCTTCACTTCAGGTTTACTGTATCCCTCCGACCTTCTTATTGACGATGAAACACAGAAATTGCATCGGAATTAAATACAAAAGGCACAATGCCGACTTAAGTACAAGAAAACTGACTGTTCTTACTGTCTATGTTTTGAACCATTCCTGTGACACTAGTTATAGATTCTGATGCTTCACTTCAGGTTTACTGTATCCCTAGGGACTTTCTTATTGACGATGAAACACAGAAATTGCATCGGAATAAATACAAAAGGCAGAATGCCGATTTAAGTACAAGAGAAATGACTCTTCTTACTGTCTATGTTTTGAACCATTCCTGTGACACTAGTTATAGATTCCGATGCTTCACTTCAGGTCTACTGTATCCCTCTGACTTTCTTATTGACGATGAAACACAGAAATTGCATCGGTATTAAATACGAAAGGCAAAATGCCGACGTAAGTACAAGAAAACTGACTCTACTTACTGTCTATGATCTGAACCATTCCTGTGACACTAGTTATAGATTCCGATGCTTCTTTTCAGGTTTACTGTATCCCTCTGACCTTCTTATTGACGATGAAACACTGAAATTGCATCGGAATTAAATACAAAAGTCACAATGCCGACTTAATTATAAGAAAACTGACACTTCTTACTGTTTATGCATTGAACCATTCCTGTGACATTAGTTACAGATTCCGATACTTCACTTCAGGTTTATTGTATCCCTTGGACCTTCATATTGACGATGAAACACAGAAATTGCATCGGAATTAAATACAAAAGGCACAATGCCGACTTAAGTACAAGAAGACTAACTCTTCCTACTGTCAAAGATTTGAACCATTCCTGTGACACTAGTTATAGATTCCGATGCCTCACTCCAGGTTTACTGTATCCCTTGGACCTTCTTATTGACGATGAAACACAGAAATTGCATCGGAATTAAATACAAAAGGCACAATGCCGACTTAAGTACAAGAAGACTGACTCTTCCTACTGTCTAAGTTTAGAACAATTCCTGTGACACTAGTTATAGATTCCGATGCTTCACTTCAGGTTTACTGTATCCCTCTGACCTTCTTATTGACGATGAAACACAGAAATTGCATCGGAATTAAATACAAAAGGCACAATGCCGAAGTAAGTACAAGTAAACTGACTCTTCTTACTGTCTATGTTTTGAACCTTTCCTGTGACTCTAGTTATAGATTCCGTTGCTTCACTTCAGGTTTTCTGTATCTCTCTGACCTTTTGTATTGACGATGAAACACAGAAATTGCATCGGAATTAAATACAAAAGGCACAATGCCGACTTCAGTACAAGAAAACTGACGCTTCTTACTGTCTATGATTTGAACCATTCCTCTGACACTAGTTATAGATTCCGTAGCTTCACTTCAGGTTTACTGTATCCCTCTGACCTTCTTATTAGCGATGAAACACAGAAAATTCATCGGAATTAAATACAAAAGGCACAATGCCGACATAAGTACAAGAAAACTGACTCTTCTTACTGTCTATGTCTTGAACCATTCCTGTGACACTAGTTATAGATTCCGATGCTTCACTTCAGGTTTACTGTTTCCCTCTGACCTTCTTATAGACGATGAAACACAGAAATTGCATCGGAATTAAATACAAAAGGCACAATGCCGACTTAAGTACAAGAAGACTAACTCTTCCTACTGTCAAAGATTTGAACCATTCCTGTGACACTAGTTATAGATTCCGATGCCTCACTCCAGGTTTACTGTATCCCTTGGACCTTCTTATTGACGATGAAACACAGAAATTGCATCGGAATTAAATACAAAAGGCACAATGCCGACTTAAGTACAAGAAGACTGACTCTTCCTACTGTCTAAGTTTAGAACAATTCCTGTGACACTAGTTATAGATTCCGATGCTTCACTTCAGGTTTACTGTATCCCTCTGACCTTCGTATTGACGATGAAACACAGAAATTGCATCGGATTGAAATACAAAAGTCACAATGTCGACTTAAGTACAAGAAAACTGACTCTTTTTACTGTGTATGTTTTTAACCATTCCTGTGACACTAGTTATAGATTCCGATGCTTCACTTCAGGTTTACTGTATCCCTCTGACCATCTTATTGACGATGAAATACAGCTATTGCATCGGAATTAAATACAAAACGCACAATGCCGACTTATGTACAAGAAAACTGACTCTTCTTACTGTCTATGTTTTGAACCATTCCTGTGACACTAGTTATAGGTTCCGATGCTTCACTTCAAGTTTACTGTATCCCTCTGACCTTCTTATTGGCGATGAAACACAGAAAAATCATCGGAATTAAATACAAAAAGCACAATGCCGACATAAGTACAAGAAAACTGACTCTTCTTACTGAGTATGTCTTGAACCATTCCTGTGACACTAGTTATAGATTCCGATGCTTCACTTCAGGTTTACTGTTTCCCTCTGACCTTCTTATAGACGATGAAACACAGAAATTGCATCGGAATTAAATACAAAAGGCACAATGCCGACTTAAGTACAAGAAAACTGACGCTTCTTACTGTCTATGATTAGAACCATTCCTGTGACACTAGTTTTAGATTCCGATGCCTCACTTCAGGTTTACTGTATCCCTATGACCTTCGTATTGACGATGCCACACAGAAATTGCATCGGATTTAAATAGAAAAGGCACAATGGCGACTTAAGTACAAGAAAACTGACTCTTCCTACTGTCTATGTTTTGAGCCATTCATGTGACACTAGTTATAGTTTCCGATGCTTCACTTCAGGTTTACTGTATCCCTCTGACCTTCTTATTGACGATGAAACACAGAAATTGCATCGGAATTAAATACAAAAGGCACAATGCCGACTTAAGTACAAGAAAACTGACTGTTCTTACTGTCTATGTTTTGAACCATTCCTGTGACACTAGTTATAGATTCTGATGCTTCACTTCAGGTTTACTGTATCCCTCGGGACTTTCTTATTGACGATGAAACACAGAAATTGCATCGGAATAAATACAAAAGGCAGAATGCCGACTTAAGTACAAGAGAAATGACTCTTCTTACTGTCTATGTTTTGAACCATTCCTGTGACAGTAGTTATAGATTCCGATGCTTCACTTCAGGTCTACTGTATCCCTCTGACTTTCTTATTGACGATGAAACACAGAAATTGCATCGGTATTAAATACGAAAGGCAAAATGCCGACGTAAGTACAAGAAAACTGACTCTACTTACTGTCTATGATCTGAACCATTCCTGTGACACTAGTTATAGATTCCGATGCTTCTTTTCAGGTTTACTGTATCCCTCTGACCTTCTTATTGACGATGAAACACTGAAATTGCATCGGAATTAAATACAAAAGGCACAATGCCGACTTATGTACAAGAAAACTGACTCTTCTTACTGTCTATGTTTTGAACCATTCCTGTGACACTATTTATAGATTCCGTTGCTTCACTTCAGGTTTACTGTATCCCTCTGACCTTCTTATTGATAATGAAACACAGTAATTGCATGGGAATTCAATACAAAAGGCTCAATGGCGACTCAAGTACAAGTAGACAGGCTCTTCTTACTGTCTATGTCTTGAACCTTTCCTGTGAGACCGGTTTTGGATTCCGATGCTTCACTTCAGGTTTACAGTATCCCTTGGACCTTCTTATCGACGACGAAACACAGAAATTGCATCGGAATTAAATACAAAACGCACAATGCCAACCTAAGTACAAGAAAACTGACACTTCTTAGTGTCTATGATTAGAACCATTCCTGTTACACTAGTTATAGATTCCGATGCTTCTTTTCAGGTTTACTGTATCCCTCTGACCTCCTTATTGACGATGAAACACTGAAATTGCATCGGAATTAAATACAAAAGTCACAATGCCGACTTAATTATTAGAAAACTGACACTTCTTACTGCTTATGCATTGAACCATTCCTGTGACATTAGTTATAGATTCCGATACTTCACTTCAGGTTTATTGTATCCCTTGGACCTTCATATGGACGATGAAACACAGAAATTGCATCGGAATTAAATACAAAAGGCACAATGCCGACTTAAGTACAAGAAGACTAACTCTTCCTACTGTCAAAGATTTGAACCATTCCTGTGACACTAGTTATAGATTCCGATGCCTCACTCCAGGTTTACTGTATCCCTTGGACCTTCTTATTGACGATGAAACACAGAAATTGCATCGGAATTAAATACAAAAGGCACAATGCCGACTTAAGTACAAGAAGACTGACTCTTCCTACTGTCTAAGTTTAGAACAATTCCTGTGACACTAGTTATAGATTCCGATGCTTCACTTCAGGTTTACTGTATCCCTCTGACCTTCTTATTGACGATGAAACACAGAAATTGCATCGGAATCAAATACAAAAGGCACAATGCCGAAGTAAGTACAAGTAAACTGACTCTTCTTACTGTCTATGTTTTGAACCTTTCCTGTGACTCTAGTTATAGATTCCGTTGCTTCACTTAAGGTTTACTGTATCCCTCTGACCTTTTTGTTGACGATGAAACACAGAAATTGCATCGGAATTAAATACAAAAGGCACAATGCCGACTTCAGTACAAGAAAACTGACGCTTCTTACTGTCTATGATTTGAACCATTCCTCTGACACTAGTTATAGATTCCGTAGCTTCACTTCAGGTTTACTGTATCCCTCTGACCTTCTTATTGGCGATGAAACACAGAAAATTCATCGGAATTAAATACAAAAGGCACAATGCCGACATAAGTACAAGAAAACTGACTCTTCTTACTGTCTATGTCTTGAACCATTCCTGTGACACTAGTTATAGATTCCGATGCTTCACTTTAGGTTTACTGTATCCCTCTGACCTTCTTATTGACGATGAAACACAGAAATTGCATCGGAATTAAATACAAAAGGCACAATGCCGACTTACGTACAAGTAAACTGACGCATCTTACTGTCTATGATTTGAATCATTCCTCTGACACTAGTTATAGATTACGATACTTCACTTCTGGTTTACTGTATCCCTCTGACCTTCGTATTGACGATGAAACACAGAAATTGCATCGGATTGAAATACAAAAGTCACAATGTCGACTTAAGTACAAGAAAACTGACTCTTCGTACTGTCTATGTTTTGAAGCATTCTTGTGACACTAGTTATAGTTTCCGATGCTTCACTTCAGGTTTACTGTATCCATCTGACCTTCTTATTGACGATGAAACACAGAAACTGCATCGGAATTAAATACAAAAGGCACAATGCTGACTTAAGTACAAGAGAACTGACTCCTCTTACTGTCTATGTTTTGAACCATTCCTGTGACAGCAGTTATAGATTCCGATGCTTCACTTCAGGTCTTGTATATCCCTCTGACTTTCTTATTGACGATGAAACACAGAAATTGCATCGGTATGAAATACGAAAGGAACAATGCCGACGTAAGTACAAGAAAACTGACTCTCCTTACTGTCTATGATTTGAACCATTCCTGTGACACTAGTTATTGATTCCGATGCTTCTTTTCAGGTTTACTGTATCCCTCCGACTTTCTTATTGGCGATGAAACACAGAAATTGCATCGGAATTAAATTCAAAAGTCACAATGCCGACTGAATTATAAGAAAACTTACACTTCTTACTGTTTATGCTTTGAACCATTCCTGTGACATTAGTTATAGAATCCATTACTTCACTTCACGTTTACTGTATCCCTTGGACCTTCTTGTTGACGATGAAACACAGAAATTGCATCGGAATTAAATACAATAGACGCAATGCCGACAGAGTACAAGAAGACTGACTCTTCCTACTGTCTGAGATTTGAACCATTCCTGTGACACTAGTTATAGATTCCGATGCCTCACTCCAGGTTTACTGTAATCCTTGGTCCTTCTTATTGACGATGAAACTCAGAAATTGCATCGGAATTAAATACAAAAGGCACAATGCCGACTTAAGTACAAGAAGACTGACTCTTCCTACTGTCTAAGTTCAGAACAATTCCTAAGACACTAGTTATAGATTCCGATGCTTCACTTCTGGTTTACTGTATCCCTCTGACGTTCTTATTGACGATGAAACCGGGAAATTGCATCGGAATTAAATACAAAAGGCACAATGCCGAAGTAAGTACAAGTAAAATGACTCCTCTTACTGTCTATGTTTTGAACCTTTCCTGTGACACTAGTTATAGATTCCGATGCTTCACTTCAGATTTACTGTATCCCTCTGACCTTCTTATTGACGATGAAACACAGAAATTGCATCGGAATTAAATACAAAAGGCACAATGCTGACTTAAGTACATGAGAACTGACTCTTCTTACTGTCTATGTTCTGAACCATTCGTGTGACACTAGTTATAGTTTCCGATGCTTCACTTCAGGTTTACTGTACCCTCTGACCTTCTTACTGACGATGAAACACAGAAATTGCATCGGAATTAAATACAAAAGGCACAATGCTGACTTAAGTACAAGAAAACTGACCCTCCTTACTGTCTATGTTTTGAACCATTCCTGTGACAGCAGTTATAGATTCCGATGCTTCACTTCAGGTTTTTCTGTATCCCTTGGGCCTTCATATTGACGATGAAACACAGAAATTGCATAGGAATTAAATACAAAAGGCACAATGCCGACTTAAGTACAAGAAGACTAACTCTTCCTACTTTCTAAGATTTGAACCATTCCTGTGACACTAGTTATAGATTCCGATGGCTCACTCCAGGTTTACTGTATCCCTCTGACCTTCTTATTGAGGATGAAACACAGAAATTGCATCGGAATTAAATACAAAAGGCACAATGCCGAAGTAAGTACAAGTAAACTGACTCTTCTTACAGTCTATTTTTTGAACCTTTCCTGTGACACTAGTTATAGATTCCGATGCTTCACTTCAGGTTTACTGTATCCCTCTGACCTTCTTATTGACGATGAAACACAGAAATTGCATCGGAATTAAATACAAAAGGCACAATGCCGGCTTCTGTACAAGAAAACTGACGCTTCTTACTGTCTATGCTTTGAAATATTCCTGTGACAATAGTTATAGATGCCGATACTTCACTTAATGTTTATTGTATCCCTCTGGCCTTCTTATTGACGATGAAACGCAGAAGTTGCATCGGAATTAAGTACAAAAGGCACAATGCCGACTTAAGTACAAGAAAACTGACTCTTCTTACTGTCTATGTCTTGAACCATTCCTGTGACACTAGTTATAGATACCGATGCTTCACTTGAGGTTTACTGTATCCCTCTGACCTTCGTATTGACAATGAAACACAGAAATTGCATCGGAAATAAACACAAAAAGCACTTTGACGACTCAAGTCCAGGAAGATCGGCCATTCTTACTGTCTATGCTTTGAACCTTTCCTGTGAGACCAGTTTTAGATTCCGATGCTTGACTTCAGGTTTACTGTATCCCGTGGACCTTCTTATTGACGATGAAACACAGAAATTGCATCGGAATTAAAAAGAAAACGCACAATGCCAACTTAAGTACGAGAAAACTGACTCTTCTTACTGTGTACGTCTTGAACCATTCCTGTGACACTAGTTATAGATTCCGATGCTTCACTTTAGGTTTACTGTATCCCTCTGACATTCTTATTGACGATGAAACACAGGAATTGCATCGGAATTAAATACAAAAGGCACAATGCCGACATAAGTAGAAGAAAACTGACGCTTCTTACTGTCTATGATTTGAACCATTCCTCTGACACTAGTTATAGATTCCGATACTTCACTTCAGGTTTACTGTATCCCTCTGACCTTCTTATTGACGATGAAACACTGAAATTGCATCAGAATTAAATACAAAAGGCACAATGCCGCCTTAAGTACAAAAAAACTGACTCTGCTTACAGTCTATGTTTTGAACCATTCCTGTGACACTAGTTACAGATTCCGATGCTTCACTTCAGGTTTACTGTATCCCTCTGACCTTCTTATTGACGATGAAACACAGTAATTGCATGGGAATTCAATACAAAAGGCTCAATGCCCACTCAAGTACAAGAAGACTGGGTCTTCTTACTGTCTACGTTTTGAACCTTTCCTGTGAGACCGGTTTTGAATTCCGATGCTTCACTTCAGGTTTACTGTATCCCTTGGACCTTCTTATCGACGACGAAACACAGAAATTGCATCGGAATTAAATACAAAACGCACAATGCCGACCTAAGTACAAGAAAACTGACACTTCTTACTGTCTGTGATTAGAACCATTCCTGTGACACTAGTTATAGATTCCGATGCCTCACTTCAGGTTTACTGTATCCCTCTGACCATCGTATTGACGATGAAACACAGAAATTGCATCGGATTTAAATAGAAAGGGCACAATGCCGACTTAAGTACAAGAAAACTGACTCTTCTTACTGTCTATGTTTTGAATCATTCATGTGACACTAGTTATAGTTTCCGATGCTTCACTTCAGGTTTACTGTATCCCTCTGACCTTCTTATTGACAATGAAACACAGAAATTGCATCGGAATTAAATACAAAAGGCACAATGCCGACTTAAGTACAAGAAAACTGACTGTTCTTACTGTCTATGTTTTGAACCATTCCTGTGACACTAGTTATAGATTCTGATGCTTCACTTCAGGTTTACTGCATCCCTCGGGACCTTCTTATTGACGATGAAACACAGAAATTGCATCGGAATAAATACAAAAAGGCACAATGCCGACTTAAGTAAAAGAGAACTGACTCTTCTTACAGTCTATGTTTTGAACCATTCCTGTGACAGTAGTTATAGATTCCGATGCTTCACTTCAGGTCTACTATATCCCTCTGACTTTCTTATTGACGATGAAACACAGAAATTGCATCAGTATTAAATACGAAAGGCACAATGCCGACGCAAGTACAAGAAAACTGACTCTCTTTACTGTCTATGATTTGCACCATTCCTGTGACATTAGTTATTGATTCCGATGCTTCTTTTCAGGTTTACTGTATCCCTCCGACTTTCTTATTGGCGATGAAACACAGAAATTGCATCGGAATTAAATTCAAAATTCACAATAATGACTGAATTATAAGAAAAATTACACTTCTTACTGTTTATGCTTTGAACCATTCCTGTGACATTACTTATAGAATCCATTACTTCACTTCAGGTTTACTGTATCCCTTGGACCTTCTTATTGACGATGAAACACAGAAATTGCATCGGAATTAAATACAATAGACACAATGCCGACAGAAGTACAAGAAGACTGACTCTTCCTACTGTCTAAGATTTGAACCAATACTGTGACACTAGTTATAGATTCCGATGCCTCACTCCAGGTTTACTGTATCCCTTGGTCCTTCTTATTGACGATGAAACACAGAAATTGCATCGGAATTAAATACAAGAGGCACAATGCCGACTTAAGTACAAGAAGACTGACTCTTCCTACTGTCTAAGTTTAGAACAATTCCTGTGACACTAGTTATAGATTCCGATGCTTTCTCTTCAGGTTTACTGTATCCCTCTGACCTTCTTATTGACGATGAAACACAGAAATTGCATCGGAATTAAATACAAAAGGCACAATGCCAAAGTAAGTACAACTAAACTGACTCTTCTTACTGTCTATGTTTTGTACCTTTCCTGTGACACTAGTTATAGATTCCGATGCTTCACTTCAGGTTTACTGTATCCCTCTGACCTTCTTATTGACGATGAAACACAGAAATTGCATCGGAATTAAATACAAAAGGCACAATGCTGACTTAAGTACAAGAGAACTGACTCTTCTTACTGTCTATGCTTTGAACCATTCCTGTGACAGCAGTTATAGATTCCGATGCTTCACTTCAGGGCTACTGTATCCCTCTGACTTTCTTATTGACGATGAAACACAGAAATTGCCTCGGTATTAAATACGAAAGGCACAATGCCGACGTAAGTACAAGAAAACTGACTCTACTTACTGTCTATGATCTGAACCATTCCTGTGACACTAGATGAAGATTCCGATGCTTCTTTTCAGGTTTACTGTATCCCTCCGACTTTCTTATTGGCGATGAAACACAGAAATTGCATCGGAATTAAATTCAAAAGTCACAATGCCGACTTAATTATAAGAAAACTGACACTTCTTACTGTTTATGCATTGAACCATTCCTGTGACATTAGTTATAGATTCCGATACTTCACTTCAGGTTTACTGTATCCCTTGGACCTTCATATTGACGATGAAACACAGAAATTGCATCGGAATTAAATACAAAGGCACAATGCCGACTTAAGTACAAGAAGACTAACTCTTCCTACTGTCTAAGATTTGAACCATTCCTGTGACACTAGTTATAGATTCCGATGCCTCACTTCAGGTTTACTGTATCCCTTGGACCTTCTTATTGACGATGAAACACAGAAATTGCATCGGAATTAAATACAAAAGGCACAATGCCGACTTAAGTACAAGAAGACTGACTCTTCCTACTGTCTAAGTTTAGAACAATTCCTGTGACACTAGTTATAGATTCCAATGCTTCACTTCAGGTTTACTGTATCCCTCTGACCTTCGTATTGACAATGAAACACAGAAATTGCATCGGAAATAAACACAAAAAGCACTTTGACGACTCAAGTCCAGGAAGATTGGCCATTCTTACTGTCTATGTTTTGAAACTTTCCTGTGAGACCAGTTTTAGATTCCGATGCTTGACTTCAGGTTTACTGTATCCCGTGGACCTTCTTATTGACGATGAAACACAGAAATTGCATCGGAATTAAAAAGAAAACGCACAATGCCAACTTAAGTACGAGAAAACTGACTCTTCTTACTGTGTATGCCTTGAACCATTCCTGTGACACTAGTTATAGATTCCGATGCTTCCCTTTTGGTTTACTGTATCCCTCTGACCTTCTTATTGACGATGAAACACAGAAATTGCATCGGAATTAAATACAAAAGGCACAATGCCGACTTACGTACTAGAAAACTGACGCTTCTTACTGTCTATGATTTGAACCATTCCTCTGACACTAGTTATAGATTCCGATACTTCACTTCAGGTTTACTGTATCCCTCTGACCTTCTTATTGATAATGAAACACAGAAATTGCATCGGAATTAAATACAAAGGGCACAATGCCGACTTCGGTACAAGAAAACTGACGCTTCTTACTGTCTATGCTTTGAACCATTCCTGTGACACTAGTTATAGATGCCGATTCTTCACTTCATGTTTATTGTATCCCTCTGACCTTCTTATTGACGATGAAACCCAGAAATTGCATCGGAATTAAATACAAAAGGCACAATGCCGACTTAAGTACAAGAAAACTGACTCTTCTCACTGTCTATGTCTTGAACCATTCCTGTGACACTAGTTATATATACCGATGCTTCACTTCAGGTTTACTGTATCCCTCTGACCTTCTTATTGACGATGAAACACAGAAATTGCATCGGAATTAAATACAAAAGGCACAATGCCGACTTAAGTACAAGAAAACTGACGCTTCTTACTGTCTATGATTTGAACCATTCCTCTGACACTAGTTATAGATTCCGATACTTCACTTAAGGTTTACTGTATCGCTCTGACCTTCTTATTGACGATGAAACACTGAAATTGCATCAGAATTAAATACAAAAGGCACAATGCCGCCTTAAGTACAAAAAAACTGACTCTGCTTACTGTCTATGTTTTGAACCATTCCTGTGACACTAGTTACAGATTCCGATGCTTCACTTCAGGTTTACTGTATCCCTCTGACCTTCTTATTGACGATGAAACACAGTAATTGCATGGGAATTCAATACAAAAGGCTCAATGCCGACTCAAGTACAAGAAGACTCGCTCTTCTTACTGTCTATGTTTTCAACCTTTCCTGTGAGACCGGTTTTGAATTCCGATGCTTCACTTCAGGTTTACTGTATCCCTTGGACCTTCTTATCGACGACGAAACACAGAAATTGCATCGGAATTAAGTCCAAAACGCACAATGCCGACCTAAGTACAAGAAAACTGACACTTCTTACTGTATATGATTAGAACCATTCCTGTGACACTAGTTAAAGATTCCGATGCCTCACTTCAGGTTTACTGTATCCCTCTGACCTTCGTATTGACGATGAAACACAGAAATTGCATCGGATTTAAATAGAAAAGGCACAATGCCGACTTAAGTACAAGAAAACTGACTGTTCTTACTGTCTATGTTTTGAACCATTCCCGTGACACTAGTTATAGATTCTGATGCTTCACTTCAGGTTTACTGCATCCCTCGGGACCTTCTTATTGACGAGGAAACACAGAAATTGCATCGGAATAAATACAAAAGGCACAATGCCGACTTAAGTACAAGAGAACTGACTCTTCTTACTGTCTATGTTTTGAACCATTCCTGTGACAGTAGTTATAGATTCCGATGCTTCACATCTGGTCTACTGTATCCCTCTGACTGTCTTATTGACGATGGAACACAGAAATTGCATCGGTATTAAATACGAAAGGCACAATGCCGACGTAAGTACAAGAAAACTGACTCTCCTTACTGTCTATGATTTGAACCATTCCTGTGACACTAGTTATTGATTCTGATGCTTCTTTTCAGGTTTACTGTATCCCTCCGACTTTCTTATTGGCGATGAAACACAGAAATTGCCTCGGAATTAAATTCAAAAGTCACAATGCCGACTGAATTATAAGAAAACTTACACTTCTTACTGTTTATGCTTTGAACCATTCCTGTGACATTAGTTATTGAATCCATTACTTCACTTCAGGTTTACTGTATCCCTTGGACCTTCATATTGACGATGAAACACAGAAATTGCATCGGAATTAAATACAAAAGGCACAATGCCGACTTAAGTACAAGAAGACTAACTCTTCCTACTGTCTAAGATTTGAACCATTCCTGTGACACTAGTTATAGATTCCGATGCCTCACTTCAGGTTTACTGTATCCCTTGGACCTTCTTATTGACGATGAAACACAGAAATTGCATCGGAATCAAATACAAAAGGCACGATGCCGACTTAAGTACAAGAAGACTGACTCCTCCTACTGTCTAAGTTTTAAACAATTCCTGTGACACTAGTTATAGATTCCGATGCTTCACTTCAGGTTTACTGTATCCCTCTGACCTTCGTATTGACAATGAAACACAGAAATTGCATCGGAAATAAACACAAAAAGCACTTTGACGACTCAAGTCCAGGAAGATCGGCCATTCTTACTGTCTATGTTTTGAACCTTTCCTGTGAGTACAGTTTTAGATTCCGATGCTTGACTTCAGGTTTACTGTATCCCGTGGACCTTCTTATTGACGATGAAACACAGAAATTGCATTGGAATTAAAAAGAAAACGCACAATGCCAACTTAAGTACGAGAAAACTGACTCTTCTTACTGTGTATGTCTTGAACCATTCCTGTGACACTAGTTATAGATTCCGATGCTTCCCTTTTGGTTTACTGTATCCCTCTGACCTTCTTATTGACGATGAAACACAGAAATTGCATCGGAATTAAATACAAAAGGCACAATGCCGACTTACGTACTAGAAAACTGACAATTCTTACTGTCTATGATTTGAACCATTCCTCTGACACTAGTTATAGATTCCGATACTTCACTTCAGGTTTACTGTATCCCTCTGACCTTCTTATTGACAATGAAACACTGAAATTGCATCGGAATTAAATACAAAGGGCACAATGCCGTCTTCAGTACAAGAAAACTGACGCTTCTTACTGTCTATGCTTTGAACCATTCCTGTGACACTAGTTATAGATGCCGATTCTTCACTTCATGTTTATTGTATCCCTCTGACCTTCGTATTGACGATGAAACCCAGAAATTGCATCGGAATTAAATACAAAAGGCACAATGCCGACTTAAGTACAAGAAAACTGACTCTTCTCACTGTCTATGTCTTGAACCATTCCTGTGACACTAGTTATATATACCGATGCTTCACTTCAGGTTTACTGTATCCCTCTGACCTTCGTATTGACAATGAAACACAGAAATTGCATCGGAAATAAACACAAAAAGCACTTTGACGACTCAAGTCCAGGAAGATCGGCCATTCTTACTGTCTATGTTTTGAACCTTTCCTGTGAGACCAGTTTTAGATTCCGATGCTTGACTTCAGGTTTACTGTATCCCGTGGACCTTCTTATTGACGATGAAACACAGAAATTGCATCGGAATTAAAAAGAAAAGGCTAAATGCCAACTTAAGTTCGAGAAAACTGACTCTTCTTACTGTGTATGTCTTGAACCATTCCTGTGACACTAGTTATAGATTCCGATGCTTCCCTTTAGGTTTACTGTATCCCTCTGACCTTCTTATTGATGATGAAACACAGAAATTGCATCGGAATTAAATACAAAAGGCACAATGCCGACTTAAGTACAAGAAAACTGACGCTTCTTACTGTCTATGATTTGAACCATTCCTCTGACACTAGTTATAGATTCCGATACTTCACTTAAGGTTTACTGTATCCCTCTGACCTTCTTATCGACGATGAAACACTGAAAGTGCATCAGAATTAAATACAAAAGGCACAATGCCGCCTTAAGTACAAAAAAACTGACTCTGCTTACTGTCTATGTTTTGAACCATTCCTGTGACACTAGTTACAGATTCCGATGCTTCACTTCAGGTTTACTGTATCCCTCTGACCTTCTTATTGACGATGAAACACAGTAATTGCATGGGAATTCAATACAAAAGGCTCAATGCCGACTCAAGTACAAGAAGACTTGCTCTTCTTACTGTCTATGTTTTCAACCTTTCCTGTGAGACCGGTTTTGAATTCCGATGCTTCACTTCAGGTTTACTGTATCCCTTGGACCTTCTTATCGACGACGAAACACAGAAATTGCATCGGAATTAAGTCCAAAACGCACAATGCCGACCTAACTACAAGAAAACTGACACTTCTTACTGTCTATGATTAGAACCATTCCTGTGACACTAGTTATAGATTCCGATGCCTCACTTCAGGTTTACTGTATCCCTCTGACCTTCGTATTGACGACGAAACACAGAAATTGCATCGGATTTAAATAGAAAAGGCACAATGCCGACTTAAGTACAAGAAAACTGACTGTTCTTACTGTCTATGTTTTGAACCATTCCTGTGACACTAGTTATAGATTCTGATGCTTCACTTCAGGTTTACTGCATCCCTCGCGACCTTCTTATTGACGATGAAACACAGAAATTGCATCGGAATTAAATACAAAAGGCACAATGCCGACTTAAGTACAAGAGAACTGACTCTTCTTACTGTCTATGTTTTGAACCATTCCTGTGACAGTAGTTATAGATTCCGATGCTTCACTTCAGGTCTACTGTATCCCTCTGACTTTCTTATTGACGATGAAACACAGAAATTGCATCGGTATTAAATACGAAAGGCACAATGCCGAAGTAAGTACAAGAAAACTGACTCTTCCTACTGTCTAAGTTTAGAACAGTTCCTGTGACACTAGTTATAGATTCCGATGCTTCACTTCAGGTTTACTGTATCCCTCTGACCTTCTTATTGACGATGAAAAACAGAAATTGCATCGGAATTAAATACAAAAGGCACAATGCCGAAGTAAGTACAAGTAAACTGACTCTTCTTACTGTCTATGTTTTGAACCTTTCCTGTGACACTAGTTATAGATTCCGGTGCTTCACTTCAGGTTTACTGTATCCCTCTGACCTTCTTATTGACGATGAAACACAGAAATTTCATCGGAATTAAATACAAAAGGCACAATGCTGACTTAAGTACAAGAGAACTGACTCTTCTTACTGTCTATGTTTTGAACCATTCATGTGACACTAGTTATAGTTTCCGATGCTTCACTTTAGGTTTACTGTATCCCTCTGACCTTCTTATTGACGATGAAATACAGAAATTGCATCGGAATTAAATACAAAAGGCACAATGCTGACTTAAGTACAAGAGAACTGACTCTTCTTACTGTCTATGTTTTGAACCATTCCTGTGACAGCAGTTATAGATTCCGATGCTTCACTTCAGGTCTACTGTATCCCTCTGACTTTCTTATTGACGATGAAACACAGAAATTGCATCGGTATTAAATACGAAAGGCACATTGCCGACGTAAGTACAAGAAAACTGACTCTACTTACTGTCTATGATCTGAACGATTCCTGTGACACTAGTTATAGATTCCGATGCTTCTTTTCAGGTTTACTGTATCCCTCCGACTTTCTTATTTATCGATGAAACACAGAAATTGCATCGGAATTAAACACAAAAGTCACAATGCCGACTTAATTATAAGAAAACTGACACTTCTTACTGTTTATGCATTGAACCATTCCTGTGACATTAGTTATAGATTCCGATACTTCACTTCAGGTTTACTGTATCCCTTGGACCTTCATATTGACGATGAAACACAGAAATTGCATCGGAATTAGATAGAAAAGGCACAATGCCGACTTAAGTACAAGAAGACTAACTCTTCCTACTGTCTAAGATTTGAACCATTCCTGTGTCACTAGTTATAGATTCCGATGCCTCAGTCCAGGTTTACTGTATCCCATGGACCTTCTTATTGACGAAGAAACACAGAAATTGGATCGGAATTAAATACAAAAGGCACAATGCCGACTTAAGTACAAGAAGACTGACTCTTCCTACTGTCTAAGTTTAGAACAATTCCTGTGACACTAGTTATAGATTCCGATGCTTCCCTTCAGGTTTACTGTATCCCTCTGACCTTCTTATTGACGATGAAACACAGAAATTGCATCGGAATTAAATACAAAAGGCACAATGCCGAAGTAAGTACAAGTAAACTGACTCTTCTTACTGTCTATGATTTGAACCTTTCCTGTGACTCTAGTTATAGTTTCCGATGCTTCACTTCAGGTTTACTGTATCCCTCTGACCTTCTTATTGACGATGAAACACAGAAATTGCATCGGAAATAAACACAAAAAGCACTTTGGCGACTCAAGTACAGGAAGATCGGCCCTTCTTACTGTCTATGTTTTGAACCTTTCCTGTGAGACCAGTTTTAGATTCCGATGCTTGACTTCAGGTTTACTGTATCCCGTGGACCTTCTTATTGACGATGAAACACAGAAATTGCATCGGAATTAAAAAGAAAACGCACAATGCCAACTTAAGTACGAGAAAACTGACTCTTCTTACTGTGTATGTTTTTAACCATTCCTGTGACATTAGTTATAGATTCCGATGCTTCACTTCAGGTTTACTGTATCCCTCTGACCATCTTATTGACGATGAAAAACAGCTATTGCATCGGAATTAAATACAAAACGCACAATGCCGACTTATGTACAAGAAAACTGACTCTTCTTACTGTCTATGTTTTGAACCATTCCTGTGACACTAGTTACAGATTCCGATGCTTCACTTCAGGTATACTGTATCCCTCTGACCTTCTTATTGACGATGAAACACTGAAATTGCATCAGAATTAAATACAAAAGGCACAATGCCGCCTTAAGTACAAAAAAACTGACTCTGCTTACTGTCTATGTTTTGCACCATTCCTGTGACACTAGTTACAGATTCCGTTGCTTCACTTCAGGTTTACTGTATCCCTCTGACCTTTTTATTGACGATGAAACACAGTAATTGCATGGGAATTCAATACAAAAGGCTCAATGCCGACCCAAGTACAAGAAGACTGGCTCTTCTTACTGTCTATGTTTTGAACCTTTCCTGTGAGACCGGTTTTGAATTCCGATGCTTCACTTCAGGTTTACTGTATCCCTTGGACCTTCTTATCGACGACGAAACACAGAAATTGCATCGGAATTAAATACAAAACGCACAATGCCGACCTAAGTACAAGAAAACTGACACTTCTTACTGTCTATGATTAGAACCATTCCTGTGACACTAGTTATAGATTCCGATGCCTCACTTCAGGTTTACTGTATCCCTCTGACCTTCGTATTGACGATGAAACACAGAAATTGCATCGGATTTAAATAGAAAAGGCACAATGCCGACTTAAGTACAAGAAAACTGACTCTTCTTACTGTCTATGTTTTGAACCATTCATGTGACACTAGTTATAGTTTCCGATGCTTCACTTCAGGTTTACTGTATCCCTCTGACCTTCTTATTGACGATGAAACACAGAAATTGCATCGGAATTAAATACAAAAGGCACAATGCCGACTCAAGTACAAGAAAACTGACTGTTCTTACTGTCTATGTTTTGAACCATTCCTGTGACACTAGTTATAGATTCTGATGCTTCACTTCAGGTTTACTGTATCCCTCGGGACCTTCTTATTAACGATGAAACACAGAAATTGCATCGGAATAAATACAAAAGGCACAATGCCGACTTAAGTACAAGAGAACTGACTCTTCTTACTGTCTATGTTTTGAACCATTCCTGTGACAGTAGTTACAGATTCCGATGCTTCACTTCAGGTCTACTGTATCCCTCTGACTTTCTTATTGACGATGAAACACAGAAATTGCAACGGTATTAAATACGAAAGGCACAATGCCGACGTAAGTACAAGAAAACTGACTCTCCTTACTGTCTATGATTTGAACCATTCCTGTGACACTAGTTATAGATTCCGATGCCTCACTTCAGGTTTACTGTATCCCTTGGACCTTCTTATTGACGATGAAACACAGAAATTGCATCGGAATCAAATACAAAAGGCACGATGCCGACTTAAGTACAAGAAGACTGACTCTTCCTACTGTCTAAGTTTTAAACAATTCCTGTGACACTAGTTATAGATTCCGATGCTTCACTTCAGGTTTACTGTATCCCTCTGACCTTCGTATTGACAATGAAACACAGAAATTGCATCGGAAATAAACACAAAAAGCACTTTGACGACTCAAGTCCAGGAAGATCGGCCATTCTTACTGTCTATGTTTTGAACCTTTCCTGTGAGACCAGTTTTAGATTCCGATGCTTGACTTCAGGTTTACTGTATCCCGTGGACCTTCTTATTGACGATGAAACACAGAAATTGCATCGGAATTAAATACAAAAGGCACAATGCCGACTTACGTACTAGAAAACTGACACTTCTTACTGTCTATGATTTGAACCATTCCTCTGACACTAGTTATAGATTCCGATACTTCACTTCAGGTTTACTGTATCCCTCTGACCTTCTTATTGACAATGAAACACAGAAATTGCATCGGAATTAAATACAAAGGGCACAATGCCGACTTCAGTACAAGAAAACTGACGCTTCTTGCTGTCTATGCTTTGAACCATTCCTGTGACACTAGTTATAGATGCCGATTCTTCACTTCATGTTTATTGTATCCCTCTGACCTTCGTATTGACGATGAAACCCAGAAATTGCATCGGAATTAAATACAAAAGGCACAATGCCGACTTAAGTACAAGAAAACTGACTCTTCTCACTGTCTATGTCTTGAACCATTCCTGTGCCACTAGTTATATATACCGAAGCTTCACTTCAGGTTTACTGTATCCCTCTGACCTTCGTATTGACAATGAAACACAGAAATTGCATCGGAAATAAACACAAAAAGCACTTTGACGACTCAAGTCCAGGAAGATCGGCCATTCTTACTGTCTATGTTTTGAACCTTTCCTGTGAGACCAGTTTTAGATTCCGATGCTTGACTTCAGGTTTACTGTATCCCGTGGACCTTCTTATTGACGATGAAACACAGAAATTGCATCGGAATTAAAAAGAAGAGGCACAATGCCAACTTAAGTTCGAGAAAACTGACTCTTCTTACTGTGTATGTCTTGAACCATTCCTGTGACACTAGTTATAGATTCCGATGCTTCACTTTAGGTTTACTGTATCCCTCTGAACTTCTTATTGATGATGAAACACAGAAATTGCATCGGAATTAAATACAAAAGGCACAATGCCGACTTAAGTACAAGAAAACTGACGCTTCATACTGTCTATGATTTGAACCATTCCTCTGACACTAGTTATAGATTCCGATACTTCACTTAAGGTTTACTGTATCCCTCTGACCTTCTTATCGACGATGAAACACTGAAAGTGCATCAGAATTAAATACAAAAGGCACAATGCCGCCTTAAGTACAAAAAAACTGACTCTGCTTACTGTCTATGTTTTGAACCATTCCTGTGACACTAGTTACAGATTCCGATGCTTCACTTCAGGTTTACTGCATCCCTCTGACCTTCTTATTGACGATGAAACACAGTAATTGCATGGGAATTCAATACAAAAGGCTCAATGCCGACTCAAGTACAAGAAGACTCGCTCTTCTTACTGTCTATGTTTTCAACCTTTCCTGTGAGACCGGTTTTGAATTCCGATGCTTTACTTCAGGTTTACTGTATCCCTTGGACCTTCTTATCGACGACGAAGCACAGAAATTGCATCGGAATTAAGTCCAAAACGCACAATGCCGACCTAACTACAAGAAAACTGACACTTCTTACTGTCTATGATTAGAACCATTCCTGTGACACTAGTTATAGATTCCGATGCCTCACTTCAGGTTTACTGTATCCCTCTGACCTTCGTATTGACGATGAAACACAGAAATTGCATCGGATTTAAATAGAAAAGGCACAATGCCGACTTAAGTACAAGAAAACTGACTGTTCTTACTGTCTATGTTTTGAACCATTCCTGTGACACTAGTTATAGATTCTGATGCTTCACTTCAGGTTTACTGCATCCCTCGGGACCTTCTTATTGACGATGAAACACAGAAATTGCATCGGAATAAATACAAAAGGCACAATGCCCACTTAAGTACAAGAGAACTGACTCTTCTTACTGTCTATGTTTTGAACCATTCCTGTGACAGTAGTTATAGATTCCGATGCTTCACTTCAGGTCTACTGTATCCCTCTGACTTTCTTATTGACGATGAAACACAGAAATTGCATCGGTATTAAATACGAAAGGCACAATGCCGACGTAAGTACAAGAAAACTGACTCTCTTTACTGTCTATGATTTGAACCATTCCTGTGACACTAGTTATTGATTCTGATGCTTCTTTTCAGGTTTACTGTATCCCTCCGACTTTCTTATTGGCGATGAAACACAGAAATTGCATCGGAATTAAATTCAAAAGTCACAATGCCGACTGAATTATAAGAAAACTTACACTTCTTACTGTTTATGCTTTGAACCATTCCTGTGACATTAGTTATTGAATCCATTACTTCACTTCAGGTTTACTGTATCCATTGGACCTTCTTATTGATGATGAAACACAGAAATTGCATCGGAATTAAATACAATAGACACAATGCCGACAGAAGTACAAGAAGACTGACTCCTCCTACTGTCTAAGATTTGAACCATTCCTGTGACACTAGTTGTAGATTCCGATGCCTCACTCCAGGTTTACTGTATCCCTTGGTCCTTCTTATTGACGATGAAACACATAAATTGCATCGGAATTAAATAAAAAAGGCACAATGCCGACTTAAGTACAAGAAGACTGTCTCTTCCTACTGTCTAAGTTTAGAACAATTCCTGTGACACTAGTTATAGATTCCGATGCTTCACTTCAGGTTTACTGTATCCCTCTGACCTTCTTATTGACGATGAAACACAGAAATTGCATCGGAATTAAATACAAAAGGCACAATGCCGAAGTAAGTACAAGTAAACTGACTCTTCTTACTGTCTATGTTTTGAACCTTTCCTGTGACACTAGTTATAGATTCCGGTGCTTCACTTCAGGTTTACTGTATCCCTCTGACCTTCTTATTGACGATGAAACACAGAAATTGCATCGGAATTAAATACAAAAGGCACAATGCTGACTTAAGTACAAGAGAACTGACTCTTCTTACTGTCTATGTTTTGAACCATTCATGTGACACTAGTTATAGTTTCCGATGCTTCACTTTAGGTTTACTGTATCCCTCTGACCTTCTTATTGACGATGAAATACAGAAATTGCATCGGAATTAAATACAAAAGGCACAATGCTGACTTAAGTACAAGAGAACTGACTCTTCTTACTGTCTATGTTTTGAACCATTCCTGTGACAGCAGTTATAGATTCCGATGCTTCACTTCAGGTCTACTGTATCCCTCTGACTTTCTTATTGACGATGAAACACAGAAATTGCATCGGTATTAAATACGAAAGGCACAATGCCGACGTAAGTACAAGAAAACTGACTCTACTTACTGTCTATGATCTGAACGATTCCTGTGACACTAGTTATAGATTCCGATGCTTCTTTTCAGGTTGACTGTATCCCTCCGACTTTCTTATTTATCGATGAAACACAGAAATTGCATCGGAATTAAATACAAAAGTCACAATGCCGACTTAATTATAAGAAAACTGACACTTCTTACTGTTTATGCATTGAACCATTCCTGTGACATTAGTTATAGGTTCCGATACTTCACTTCAGGTTTACTGTATCCCTTGGACCTTCATATTGACGATGAAACACAGAAATTGCAACGGAATTAGATAGAAAAGGCACAATGCCGACTTAAGTACAAGAAGACTAACTCTTCCTACTGTCTAAGATTTGAACCATTCCTGTGTCACTAGTTATAGATTCCGATGCCTCAGTCCAGGTTTACTGTATCCCATGGACCTTCTTATTGACGAAGAAACACAGAAATTGGATCGGAATTAAATACAAAAGGCACAATGCCGACTTAAGTACAAGAAGACTGACTCTTCCTACTGTCTATGTTTTGAACCATTCCTGTGACACTAGTTATAGATTCTGATGCTTCACTTCAGGTTTACTGCATCCCTCGGGACCTTCTTATTGACGATGAAACACAGAAATTGCATCGGAATAAATACAAAAGGCACAATGCCGACTTAAGTACAAGAGAACTGACTCTTCTTACTGTCTATGTTTTGAACCATTCCTGTGACAGTAGTTATAGATTCCGATGCTTCACTTCAGGTCTACTGTATCCCTCTGACTTTCTTATTGACGATGAAACACAGAAATTGCATCGGTATTAAATACGAAAGGCACAATGCCGACGTAAGTACAAGAAAACTGACTCTCTTTACTGTCTATGATTTGAACCATTCCTGTGACACTAGTTATTGATTCTGATGCTTCTTTTCAGGTTTACTGTATCCCTCCGACTTTCTTATTGGCGATGAAACACAGAAATTGCATCGGAATTAAATT
Organism: Schistocerca americana; assembly: GCF_021461395.2. Taxonomy (NCBI): domain Eukaryota; kingdom Metazoa; phylum Arthropoda; class Insecta; order Orthoptera; family Acrididae; genus Schistocerca; species Schistocerca americana. The sequence continues at coordinate 1,131,073,135 of NC_060120.1, read as the reverse complement.
CAAAAGTCACAATGCCGACTGAATTATAAGAAAACTTACACTTCTTACTGTTTATGCTTTGAACCATTCCTGTGACATTAGTTATTGAATCCATTACTTCACTTCAGGTTTAGTGTATCCCTTGGACCTTCTTATTGATGATGAAACACAGAAATTGCATCGGAATTAAATACAATAGACACAATGCCGACAGAAGTACAAGAAGACTGACTCCTCCTACTGTCTAAGATTTGAACCATTCCTGTGACACTAGTTGTAGATTCCGATGCCTCACTCCAGGTTTACTGTATCCCTTGGTCCTTCTTATTGACGATGAAACACATAAATTGCATCGGAATTAAATACAAAAGGCACAATGCCGACTTAAGTACAAGAAGACTGACTCTTCCTACTGTCTAAGTTTAGAACAATTCCTGTGACACTAGTTATAGATTCCGATGCTTCACTTCAGGTTTACTGTATCCCTCTGACCTTCTTATTGACGATGAAACACAGAAATTGCATCGGAATTAAATACAAAAGGCACAATGCCGAAGTAAGTACAAGTAAACTGACCCTTCTTACTGTCTATGTTTTGAACCTTTCCTGTGACACTAGTTATAGATTCCGGTGCTTCACTTCAGGTTTACTGTATCCCTCTGACCTTCTTATTGACGATGAAACACAGAAATTGCATCGGAATTAAATACAAAAGGCACAATGCTGACTTAAGTACAAGAGAACTGACTCTTCTTACTGTCTATGTTTTGAACCATTCATGTGACACTAGTTATAGTTTCCGATGCTTCACTTTAGGTTTACTGTATCCCTCTGACCTTCTTATTGACGATGAAATACAGAAATTGCATCGGAATTAAATACAAAAGGCACAATGCTGACTTAAGTACAAGAGAACTGACTCTTCTTACTGTCTATGTTTTGAACCATTCCTGTGACAGCAGTTATAGATTCCGATGCTTCACTTCAGGTCTACTGTATCCCTCTGACTTTCTTATTGACGATGAAACACAGAAATTGCATCGGTATTAAATACGAAAGGCACAATGCCGACGTAAGTACAAGAAAACTGACTCTACTTACTGTCTATGATCTGAACGATTCCTGTGACACTAGTTATAGATTCCGATGCTTCTTTTCAGGTTTACTGTATCCCTCCGACTTTCTTATTTATCGATGAAACACAGAGATTGCATCGGAATTAAATACAAAAGTCACAATGCCGACTTAATTATAAGAAAACTGACACTTCTTACTGTTTATGCATTGAACCATTCCTGTGACATTAGTTATAGATTCCGATACTTCACTTCAGGTTTACTGTATCCCTTGGACCTTCATATTGACGATGAAACACAGAAATTGCATCGGAATTAGATAGAAAAGGCACAATGCCGACTTAAGTACAAGAAGACTAACTCTTCCTACTGTCTAAGATTTGAACCATTCCTGTGTCACTAGTTATAGATTCCGATGCCTCAGTCCAGGTTTACTGTATCCCATGGACCTTCTTATTGACGAAGAAACACAGAAATTGGATCGGAATTAAATACAAAAGGCACAATGCCGACTTAAGTACAAGAAGACTGACTCTTCCTACTGTCTAAGTTTAGAACAATTCCTGTGACACTAGTTATAGATTCCGATGCTTCCCTTCAGGTTTACTGTATCCCTCTGACCTTCTTATTGACGATGAAACACAGAAATTGCATCGGAATTAAATACAAAAGGCACAATGCCGAAGTAAGTACAAGTAAACTGACTCTTCTTACTGTCTATGATTTGAACCTTTCCTGTGACTCTAGTTATAGTTTCCGATGGTTCACTTCAAGTTTACTGTATCCCTCTGACCTTCTTATTGACGATGAAACACAGAAATTGCATCAGAATTAAATACAAAAGGCACAATGCCGACTTCAGTACAAGAAAACTGACGTATCTTACTGTCTATGCTTTGAACCATTCCTGTGACACTAGTTAAAGATGCCGATACTTCACTTCATGTTAATTGTATCCCTCTGACCTTCTTATTGACGATGAAACCCAGAAATTGCATCGGAATTAAATACAAAAGGCACAATGCCGACTTAAGTACAAGAAAACTGACTCTTCTTACTGTCTATGTCTTGAACCATTCCTGTGACACTAGTTACAGATACCGATGCTTCACTTCAGGTTTACTGTATCCCTCTGACCTTCGTATTGACAATGAAACACAGAAATTGCATCGGAAATAAACACAAAAAGCACTTTGGCGACTCAAGTACAGGAAGATCGGCCCTTCTTACTGTCTATGTTTTGAACCTTTCCTGTGAGACCAGTTTTAGATTCCGATGCTTGACTTCAGGTTTACTGTATCCCGTGGACCTTCTTATTGACGATGAAACACAGAAATTGCATCGGAATTAAAAAGAAAACGCACAATGCCAACTTAAGTACGAGAAAACTGACTCTTCTTACTGTGTATGTTTTTAACCATTCCTGTGACACTAGTTATAGATTCCGATGCTTCACTTCAGGTTTACTGTATCCCTCTGACCATCTTATTGACGATGAAAAACAGAAATTGCATCGGAATTAAATACAAAAGGCACAATGCCGACTTAAGTACAAGAAAACTGACGCTTCTTACTGTCTATGATTTGAACCATTCCTCTGACACTAGTTATAGATTCCGATACTTCACTTAAGGTTTACTGTATCCCTCTGACCTTCTTATCGACGATGAAACACTGAAAGTGCATCAGAATTAAATACAAGAGGCACAATGCCGCCTTAAGTACAAAAAAACTGACTCTGCTTACTGTCTATGTTTTGAACCATTCCTGTGACACTAGTTACAGATTCCGATGCTTCACTTCAGGTTTACTGCATCCCTCTGACCTTCTTATTGACGATGAAACACAGTAATTGCATGGGAATTCAATACAAAAGGCTCAATGCCGACTCAAGTACAAGAAGACTCGCTCTTCTTACTGTCTATGTTTTCAACCTTTCCTGTGAGACCGGTTTTGAATTCCGATGCTTCACTTCAGGTTTACTGTATCCCTTGGACCTTCTTATCGACGACGAAACACAGAAATTGCATCGGAATTAAGTCCAAAACGCACAATGCCGACCTAACTACAAGAAAACTGACACTTCTTACTGTCTATGATTAGAACCATTCCTGTGACACTAGTTATAGATTCCGATGCCTCACTTCAGGTTTACTGTATCCCTCTGACCTTCGTATTGACGATGAAACACAGAAATTGCATCGGATTTAAATAGAAAAGGCACAATGCCGACTTAAGTACAAGAAAACTGACTGTTCTTACTGTCTATGTTTTGAACCATTCCTGTGACACTAGTTATAGATTCTGATGCTTCACTTCAGGTTTACTGCATCCCTCGGGACCTTCTTATTGACGATGAAACACAGAAATTGCATCGGAATAAATACAAAAGGCACAATGCCGACTTAAGTGCAAGAGAACTGACTCTTCTTACTGTCTATGTTTTGAACGATTCCTGTGACAGTAGTTATAGATTCCGATGCTTCACTTCAGGTCTACTGTATCCCTCTGACTTTCTTATTGACGATGAAACACAGAAATTGCATCGGTATAAAATACGAAAGGCACAATGCCGACGTAAGTACAAGAAAACTGACTCTCTTTACTGTCTATGATTTGAACCATTCCTGTGACACTAGTTATTGATTCTGATGCTTCTTTTTTGGTTTACTGTATCCCTCCGACTTTCTTATTGGCGATGAAACACAGAAATTGCATCGGAATTAAATTCAAAAGTCACAATGCCGACTGAATTATAAGAAAACTTACACTTCTTACTGTTTATGCTTTGAACCATTCCTGTGACATTAGTTATTGAATCCATTACTTCACTTCAGGTTTACTGTATCCCTTGGACCTTCTTATTGATGATGAAACACAGAAATTGCATCGGAATTAAATACAATAGACACAATGCCGACAGAAGTACAAGAAGACTGACTCCTCCTACTGTCTAAGATTTGAACCATTCCTGTGACACTAGTTGTAGATTCCGATGCCTCACTCCAGGTTTACTGTATCCCTTGGTCCTTCTTATTGACGATGAAACACATAAATTGCATCGGAATTAAATACAAAAGGCACAATGCCGACTTAAGTACAAGAAGACTGACTCTTCCTACTGTCTAAGTTTAGAACAATTCCTGTGACACTAGTTATAGATTCCGATGCTTCACTTCAGGTTTACTGTATCCCTCTGACCTTCTTATTGACGATGAAACACAGAAATTGCATCGGAATTAAATACAAAAGGCACAATGCCGAAGTAAGTACAAGTAAACTGACTCTTCTTACTGTCTATGTTTTGAACCTTTCCTGTGACACTAGTTATAGATTCCGGTGCTTCACTTCAGGTTTACTGTATCCCTCTGACCTTCTTATTGACGATGAAACACAGAAATTGCATCGGAATAAAATACAAAAGGCACAATGCTGACTTAAGTACAAGAGAACTGACTCTTCTAACTGTCTATGTTTTGAACCATTCATGTGACACTAGTTATAGTTTCCGATGCTTCACTTTAGGTTTACTGTATCCCTCTGACCTTCTTATTGACGATGAAATACAGAAATTGCATCGGAATTAAATACAAAAGGCACAATGCTGACTTAAGTACAAGAGAACTGACTCTTCTTACTGTCTATGTTTTGAACCATTCCTGTGACAGCAGTTATAGATTCCGATGCTTCACTTCAGGTCTACTGTATCCCTCTGACTTTCTTATTGACGATGAAACACAGAAATTGCATCGGTATTAAATACGAAAGGCACAATGCCGACGTAAGTACAAGAAAACTGACTCTACTTACTGTCTATGATCTGAACGATTCCTGTGACACTAGTTATAGATTCCGATGCTTCTTTTCAGGTTTACTGTATCCCTCCGACTTTCTTATTTATCGATGAAACACAGAAATTGCATCGGAATTAAATACAAACGTCACAATGCCGACTTAGTTATAAGAAAACTGACACTTCTTACTGTTTATGCATTGAACCATTCCTGTGACATTAGTTATAGATTCCGATACTTCACTTCAGGTTTACTGTATCCCTTGGACCTTCATATTGACGATGAAACACAGAAATTGCATCGGAATTAGATAGAAAAGGCACAATGCCGACTTAAGTACAAGAAGACTAACTCTTCCTACTGTCTAAGATTTGAACCATTCCTGTGTCACTAGTTATAGATTCCGATGCCTCAGTCCAGGTTTACTGTATCCCATGGACCTTCTTATTGACGAAGAAACACAGAAATTGGATCGGAATTAAATACAAAAGGCACAATGCCGACTTAAGTACAAGAAGACTGACTCTTCCTACTGTCTAAGTTTAGAACAATTCCTGTGACACTAGTTATAGATTCCGATGCTTCCCTTCAGGTTTACTGTATCCCTCTGACCTTCTTATTGACGATGAAACACAGAAATTGCATCGGAATTAAATACAAAAGGCACAATGCCGAAGTAAGTACAAGTAAACTGACTCTTCTTACTGTCTATGATTTGAACCTTTCCTGTGACTCTAGTTATAGTTTCCGATGCTTCACTTCAGGTTTACTGTATCCCTCTGACCTTCTTATTGACGATGAAACACAGAAATTGCATCAGAATTAAATACAAAAGGCACAATGCCGACTTCAGTACAAGAAAACTGACGTATCTTACTGTCTGTGCTTTGAACCATTCCTGTGACACTAGTTATAGATGCCGATACTTCACTTCATGTTTATTGTATCCCTCTGACCTTCTTATTGACGATGAAACCCAGAAATTGCATCGGAATTAAATACAAAAGGCTCAATGCCGACTCAAGTATAAGAAGACTGGCTCTTCTTACTGTCTATGTTTTGAACCTTTCCTGTGAGACCGGTTTTGAATTCCGATGCTTCACTTCAGGTTTACTGTATCCCTTGGACCTTCTTATCGACGACGAAACACAGAAATTGCATCGGAAATAAACACAAAAAGCACTTTGGCGACTCAAGTACAGGAAGATCGGCCCTTCTTACTGTCTATGTTTTGAACCTTTCCTGTGAGACCAGTTTTAGATTCCGATGCTTGACTTCAGGTTTACTGTATCCCGTGGACCTTCTTATTGACGATGAAACACAGAAATTGCATCGGAATTAAAAAGAAAACGCACAATGCCAACTTAAGTGCGAGAAAACTGACTCTTCTTACTGTGTATGTTTTTAACCATTCCTGTGACACTAGTTATAGATTCCGATGCTTCACTTCAGGTTTACTGTATCCCTCTGACCATCTTATTGACGATGAAAAACAGCTATTGCATCGGAATTAAATACAAAACGCACAATGCCGACTTATGTACAAGAAAACTGACTCTTCTTACTGTCTATGTTTTGAACCATTCCTGTGACACTAGTTACAGATTCCGATGCTTCACTTCAAGTATACTGTATCCCTCTGACCTTCTTATTGACGATGAAACACTGAAATTGCATCAGAATTAAATACAAAAGGCACAATGCCGCCTTAAGTACAAAAAAACTGACTCTGCTTACTGTCTATGTTTTGCACCATTCCTGTGACACTAGTTACAGATTCCGTTGCTTCACTTCAGGTTTACTGTATCCCTCTGACCTTTTTATTGACGATGAAACACAGTAATTGCATGGGAATTCAATACAAAAGGCTCAATGCCGACTCAAGTATAAGAAGACTGGCTCTTCTTACTGTCTATGTTTTGAACCTTTCCTGTGAGACCGGTTTTGAATTCCGATGCTTCACTTCAGGTTTACTGTATCCCTTGGACCTTCTTATCGACGACGAAACACAGAAATTGCATCGGATTTAAATACAAAACGCACAATGCCGACCTAAGTACAAGAAAACTGACACTTCTTACTGTCTATGATTAGAACCATTCCTGTGACACTAGTTATAGATTCCGATGCCTCACTTCAGGTTTACTGTATCCCTCTGACCTTCGTATTGACGATGAAACACAGAAATTGCATCGGATTTAAATAGAAAAGGCACAATGCCGACTTAAGTACAAGAAAACTGACTCTTCTTACTGTCTATGTTTTGAACCATTCATGTGACACTAGTTATAGTTTCCGATGCTTCACTTCAGGTTTACTGTATCCCTCTGACCTTCTTATTGACGATGAAACACAGAAATTGCATCGGAATTAAATACAAAAGGCACAATGCCGACTCAAGTACAAGAAAACTGACTGTTCTTACTGTCTATGTTTTGAACCATTCCTGTGACACTAGTTATAGATTCTGATGCTTCACTTCAGGTTTACTGTATCCCTCGGGACCTTCTTATTAACGATGAAACACAGAAATTGCATCGGAATAAATACAAAAGGCACAATGCCGACTTAAGTACAAGAGAACTGACTCTTCTTACTGTCTATGTTTTGAACCATTCCTGTGACAGTAGTTACAGATTCCGATGCTTCACTTCAGGTCTACTGTATCGCTCTGACTTTCTTATTGACGATGAAACACAGAAATTGCAACGGTATTAAATACGAAAGGCACAATGCCGACGTAAGTACAAGAAAACTGACTCTCCTTACTGTCTATGATTTGAACCATTCCTGTGACACTAGTTATTGATTCCGATGCTTCCTTTCAGGTTTACTGTATCCCTCCGACATTCTTGTTGGCGATGAAACACAGAAATTGCATCGGAATTAAATTCAAAAGCCACAATGCCGACTTAAGTACAAGAAGACTGACTCTTCCTACTGTCTAAGTTTAGAACATTTCCTGTGACACTAGTTATAGATTCCGATGCTTCACTTCAGGTTTACTGTATCCCTCTGACCTTCTTATTTACGATGAAACACAGAAATTGCATCGGAATTAAATACAAAAGGCACAATGCCGAAGTAAGTACAAGTAAACTGACGCTTCTTACTCTCTATGCTTTGAACCATTCCTGTGACACTAGTTATAGATGCCGATACTTTACATCAGGTTTACTGTATCCCTCTGACCTTCTTATTGACGATGAAACCCAGAAATTGCATCGGAATTAAATACAAATGGCACAATGCCGACATAAGAACAAGAAAACTGACTCTTCTTAGTGTCTATGTTTTGAACCATTCATGTGACACTAGTTATAGTTTCCGATGCTTCACTTTAGGTTTACTGTATCCCTCTGACCTTCTTATTGACGATGAAATACAGAAATTGCATCGGAATTAAATACAAAAGGCACAATGCTGACTTAAGTACAAGAGAACTGACTCTTCTTACTGTCTATGTTTTGAACCATTCCTGTGACAGCAGTTATAGATTCCGATGCTTCACTTCAGGTCTACTGTATCCCTCTGACTTTCTTATTGACGATGAAACACAGAAATTGCATCGGTATTAAATACGAAAGGCACAATGCCGACGTAAGTACAAGAAAACTGACTCTACTTACTGTCTATGATCTGAACGATTCCTGTGACACTAGTTATAGATTCCGATGCTTCTTTTCAGGTTTACTGTATCCCTCCGACTTTCTTATTTATCGATGAAACACAGAAATTGCATCGGAATTAAATACAAAAGTCACAATGCCGACTTAATTATAAGAAAACTGACACTTCTTACTGTTTATGCATTGAACCATTCCTGTGGCATTAGTTATAGATTCCGATACTTCACTTCAGGTTTACTGTATCCCTTGGACCTTCATATTGACGATGAAACACAGAAATTGCATCGGAATTAGATAGAAAAGGCACAATGCCGAGTTAAGTACAAGAAGACTAACTCGTCCTACTGTCTAAGATTTGAACCATTCCTGTGTCACTAGTTATAGATTCCGATGCCTCAGTCCAGGTTTACTGTATCCCATGGACCTTCTTATTGACGAAGAAACACAGAAATTGGATCGGAATTAAATACAAAAGGCACAATGCCGACTTAAGTACAAGAAGACTGACTCTTCCTACTGTCTAAGTTTAGAACAATTCCTGTGACACTAGTTATAGATTCCGATGCTTCCCTTCAGGTTTACTGTATCCCTCTGACTTTCTTATTGACGATGAAACACAGAAATTGCATCGGAATTAAATACAAAAGGCACAATGCCGAAGTAAGTACAAGTAAACTGACTCTTCTTACTGTCTATGATTTGAACCTTTCCTGTGACTCTAGTTATAGTTTCCGATGCTTCACTTCAGGTTTACTGTATCCCTCTGACCTTCTTATTGACGATGAAACACAGAAATTGCATCGGAATTAAATACAAAAGGCACAATGCCGACTTCAGTACGAGAAAACTGACGTATCTTACTGTCTATGCTTTGAACCATTCCTGTGACACTAGTTATAGATACCGATGCTTCACTTCAGGTTTACTGTATCCCTCTGACCTTCGTATTGACAATGAAACACAGAAATTGCATCGGAAATAAACACAAAAAGCACTTTGGCGACTCAAGTACAGGAAGATCGGCCCTTCTTACTGTCTATGTTTTGAACCTTTCCTGTGAGACCAGTTTTAGATTCCGATGCTTGACTTCAGGTTTACTGTATCCCGTGGACCTTCTTATTGACGATGAAACACAGAAATTGCATCGGAATTAAAAAGAAAACGCACAATGCCAACTTAAGTACGAGAAAACTGACTCTTCTTACTGTGTATGTTTTTAACCATTCCTGTGACACTAGTTATAGATTCCGATGCTTCACTTCAGGTTTACTGTATCCCTCTGACCATCTTATTGACGATGAAAAACAGCTATTGCATCGGAATTAAATACAAAACGCACAATGCCGACTTATGTACAAGAAAACTGACTCTTCTTACTGTCTATGTTTTGAACCATTCCTGTGACACTAGTTACAGATTCCGATGCTTCACTTCAGGTATACTGTATCCCTCTGACCTTCTTATTGACGATGAAACACTGAAATTGCATCAGAATTAAATACAAAAGGCACAATGCCGCCTTAAGTACAAAAAAACTGACTCTGCTTACTGTCTATGTTTTGCACCATTCCTGTGACACTAGTTACAGATTCCGTTGCTTCACTTCAGGTTTACTGTATCCCTCTGACCTTTTTATTGACGATGAAACACAGTAATTGCATGGGAATTCAATACAAAAGGCTCAATGCCGACTCAAGTACAAGAAGACTGGCTCTTCTTCATGTCTATGTTTTGAACCTTTCCTGTGAGACCGGTTTTGAATTCCGATGCTTCACTTCAGGTTTACTGTATCCCTTGGACCTTCTTATCGACGACGAAACACAGAAATTGCATCGGAATCAAATACAAAACGCACAATGCCGACCTAAGTACAAGAAAACTGACACTTCTTACTGTCTATGATTAGAACCATTCCTGTGACACTAGTTATAGATTCCGATGCATCACTTCAGGTTTACTGTATCCCCCTGACCTTCGTATTGACGATGAAACACAGAAATTGCATCGGATTTAAATAGAAAAGGCACAATGCCGACTTAAGTACAAGAAAACTGACTCTTCTTACTGTCTATGTTTTGAACCATTCATGTGACACTAGTTATAGTTTCCGATGCTTCACTTCAGGTTTACTGTATCCCTCTGACCTTCTTATTGACGATGAAACACAGAAATTGCATCGGAATTAAATACAAAAGGCACAATGCCGACTTAAGTACAAGAAAACTGACTGTTCTTACTGTCTATGTTTTGAACCATTCCTGTGACACTAGTTATAGATTCTGATGCTTCACTTCAGGTTTACTGTATCCCTCGGGACCTTCTTATTAACGATGAAACACAGAAATTGCATCGGAATAAATACAAAAGGCACAATGCCGACTTAAGTACAAGAGAACTGACTCTTCTTACTGTCTATGTTTTGAACCATTCCTGTGACAGTAGTTACAGATTCCGATGCTTCACTTCAGGTCTACTGTATCCCTCTGACTTTCTTATTGACGATGAAACACAGAAATTGCAACGGTATTAAATACGAAAGGCACAACGCCGACGTAAGTACAAGAAAACTGACTCTCCTTACTGTCTATGATTTGAACCATTCCTGTGACACTAGTTATTGATTCCGATGCTTCCTTTCAGGTTTACTGTATCCCTCCGACATTCTTATTGGCGATGAAACACAGAAATTGCATCGGAATTAAATTCAAAAGCCACAATGCCGACTTAAGTACAAGAAGACTGACTCTTCCTACTGTCTAAGTTTAGATCATTTCCTGTGACACTAGTTATAGATTCCGATGCTTCACTTCAGGTTTACTGTATCCCTCTGACCTTCTTATTTACGATGAAACACAGAAATTGCATCGGAATTAAATACAAAAGGCACAATGCCGAAGTAAGTACAAGTAAACTGACGCTTCTTACTCTCTATGCTTTGAACCATTCCTGTGACACTAGTTATAGATGCCGATACTATACATCAGGTTTACTGTATCCCTCTGACCTTCTTATTGACGATGAAACCCAGAAATTGCATCGGAATTAAATACAAAAGGCACAATGCCGACATAAGAACAAGAAAACTGACTCTTCTTACTGTCTATGTTTTGAACCATTCCTGTAACACTAGTTATAGATTCCGATGCTTCACTTCAAGTTTACTGTATCCCTCCGACCTTCTTATTGACGATGAAACACAGAAATTGCATCGGAATTAAATAGAATACGCACAATGCCAACTTAAGTAATAGAAAACTGACTCGTCTCACTGTGTATGTTTTTAACCATTCCTGTGACACTAGTTATAGATTCCGATGCTTTACTTCAGGTTTACTGTATCCCTCTGACCATCATATTGACGATGAAAAACAGCTATTGCATCGGAATTAAATACAAAACGCACAATGCCGACTTATGTACAAGAAAACCGACTCTTCTTACTGTCTATATTTTGAACCATTCCTGTGACACTAGTTATAGATTCCGATGCTTCACTTCAGGTTTACTGTATCCCTCTGACCTTCTTATTGACGATGAAACACAGAAATTTCATCGGAATTGAATACAAAAGGCACAATGCCGACATAAGTACAAAAAAACTGACTCTTCTTACTGTCTATGTCTTGAACCATTTCTGTGACACTAGTTATAGATTCTGATGCTTCACTTCAGGTTTACTGTATCCCGCTGACCTTCTTATTGACGAAGAAACACTGAAATTGCATCAGAATTAAATACAAAAGTCACAATGCCGACTTAAGAACAAGAAAACTGACTCTTCTTACTGTCTATGTTTTGAACCATTCCTGTGACACTAGTTATAGATACCGATGCTTCACTTCAGGTTTACTGTGTCCCTCTGACCTTCGTATTCACGATGAAACACAGAAATTGCATCGGAAATAAACACAAAAAGCACTTTGACGACTCAAGTACAGGAAGATCGGCTCTTCTTACTGTCTATGTTTTGAACCTTTCCTGTGAGACCAGTTTTAGATTCCGATGCTTCACTTCGGGTTTACTGTATCCCTTGGACCTTCTTATTGACGATGAAACACAGAAATTGCATCGGAATTAAATACAAAAGTCACAATGCCGACTTAAGAACAAGAAAACTGACTCTTCTTACTGTCTATGTTTTGAACCATTCCTGTAACACTAGTTATAGATTCCGATGCTTCACTTCAAGTGTACTGTATCCCTCCGACCTTCTTATTGACGATGAAACACAGAAATTGCATCGGAATTAAATAGAAAACGCACAATGCCAACTTAAGTAGAAGAAAACTGACTCTTCTTACTGTGTATGTTTTTAACCATTCCTGTGACACTAGTTATAGATTCCGATGCTTCACTTCAGGTTTACTGTATCCCTCTGACCTTCTTATTGACGATGAAACACAGAAATTTCATCGGAATTAAATTCAAAAGGCACAATGCCGACATAAGTACAAGAAAACTGACTCTTCTTACTGTCTATGTCTTTAGCCATTTCTGTGACACTAGTTATAGATTCCGATGCTTCACTTCAGGTTTACTGTATCCCTCTGACCTACTTATTGACGATGAAACACAGAAATTGCATCGGAATTAAATACAAAAAGCACAATGCCGACTTAAGTACAAGAAAACTGACGCTTCTTACTGTCTATGATTTGAACCATTCCTCTGACACTAGTTATACATTCCGATACTTCACTTCAGGTTTACTGTAACCCTCTGACCTTCTTATTGACGATGAAACACTGAAACTGCATCGGAATTAAATACAAAAGGCACAATGCCGCCTTAAGTACAAAAAAACTGACTCTTCTTACTGTCTATGTTTTGAACCATTCCTGTGACACTAGTTACAGATTCCGATGCTTCACTTCAGGTTTACTGTATCCCTCTGACCTTCTTATTGACGATGAGACACAGTAATTGCACAGGAATTCAATACAAAAGGCTCAATGCCGACTCAAGTACAAGAAGACGGGCTCTTCTTACTGTCTATGTTTTGAACCTTTCCTGTGAGACCTGTTTTTGATTCCGATGCTTCACTTCAGGTTTACTGTAGCCCTTGGACCTTCTTATCGACGGCGAAACTCAGAAATTGCATCGGAATTAAATACAAAACGCACAATGCCGGCCTAAGTACAAGAAAACTGTCACTTCATACTGTCTATGATTAGAACCATTCCTGTGACAGTAGTTATAGATTCCGATGCTTCACTTCAGGTCTACTGTATCCCTGTGACTTTCTTATTGACGATGAAACACATAAATTGCATCGGTATTAAATACGAAAGGCACAATGCCGACGTAAGTACAAGAAAACTGACTCTCTTTACTGTCTATGATTTCAACCATTCCTGTGACACTAGTTATTGATTCCGATGCTTCTTTCCAGGTTTACTGTATCCCTCCGACTTTCTTATTGGCGATGAAACTCAGAAATTGCATCATAATTAAATTCAAAAGTCACAATGCCGACTTAATTATAAGAAAACTGACACTTCTTACTGTTTATGCTTTGAACCATTCCTGTGACATTAGTTATAGAATCCAATTCTTCACTTCAGGTTTACTGTATCCCTTGGACCTTCTTATTGACGATGAAACACAGAAATTGCATCGGAATGAAATACAATAGACACAATGCCGTCAGAAGTACAAGAAGACTGACTCTTCCCACTGTCTAAGATTTGAACCATTCCTGTGACACTAGTTATAGATTCCGATGCCTCACTCCTGGTTTACTGTATACCTTGGACCTCCTTAATGACGATGAAACACAGAAATTGCATCGGAATTAAATACAAAAGGCACACTGCCGACTTAAGTACAAGAAGACTGACTCTTCCTGCTGTCTAAGTTTAGAACCATTCCTGTGACACTAGTTATAGATGCCGATGCTTCACTTCATTTTTACTGTATACCTTGGACCTTCTTATTGACGATCAAACACAGAAATTGCATCGGAATTAAATACAAAAGGCACAATGCCGAATTAAGTACAAGATGACCGATTCTTCCAATTGTCTAAGCTTTGAACCATTCCTGTGACACTAGTTATAGATTACGATGCTTCTCTCCAGGTTTACTGTATCCCTTGGACCTTCCTTTTGACGATGAAACACAGAAAATGTATCGTAATTAAATACAAAATATAATGCCGACTTAAGTACAAGGGGACTGACTCTTCCTAATGTCTAAGTTTTGAACCATTCCTGTGACACTAGTTACAGATTCCGATGCTTCACTTCAGGTTTACTGTATCCATTGGACATTCTTATTGACGATGAAACACAGAAATTTCATCGGAATTAAATACAAAAGGCAAAAAGCCGACTGAAGTACAAGAGAACTGACTCTTCCTAATGTCTTAGTTTTGAACCTTTCCTGTGACACTAGTTATAGATTCCGATGCTTCACTTCAGGTTTACTGTATCCCTTGGACCTTCTTATTGACGATGATACACAGAAATTGCATCGGAATTAAATACAAAAGGCACAATGTCGACTTAAGGACAAGAGGACTGACTCTTCCTACTGACCATTCCTGTGACACTAGTTATAGATTCCGATTCTTCACACCAGGTTTACTGTATCCCTTGGACCTTCTTATTGACGATGAAACACAGAAATTGCATCGGAATTAAATACAAAAGGCACAATTCCGACTTAAGTACATGAAGGCCGACATTTCCTACTGACTATGTTTTGAACCATTCCTGTGACACTAGTTATAGATTCCGATGCTTCACTTCAGGTCTACTGTACCCTTGGACCGTCTTATTGACTGTAAAACACAGAAATTGCATCGGAATTAAATACAAAAGGCACAATGATGATTCAAGGACAAGAAGACTGATACTTCCTACTGACCATTCCTGTGACACTAGTTATAGATTCCGATGCTTCACTTCAGGGTTACTGTATCCCTTGGACCATCTTATTGACGATGAAACACAGAAATTGCATCGGAATTAAATACAAAAGGCACAATGCCGACTTAAGTACATGAAGACCGACACTTCTTACTGACTATGTTTTGAACCATTCCTGTGACACTAGTTATAGATTCCGATGCTTCACTTCAGGTTTTCTGTATCCCTTGGACCTTCTTATTGAGGATGAAACACAGAAATTGCGTCGGAATTAAATAGAAAACGCACAATGCCGACTTATTTTTAAGAAAACTGCCACTTCTTACTGTTTATGCTTTGAACCATTCCTGTGACATTACTTATGGATTCCGATGCTTCACTTCAGGTTTACTGTATCCCTCTGAGCTTCTTATTGACGATGAAACACAGGAATTGCATCGGAATTAAATACAAAAGGCACAACGACGACTCAAGCACAAAGAGACTGGCTCTTCTTACTGTCTATGTTTTGAATCTTTCCTGTGACACTAGTTATAGATTCCGATACTTCACTTCAGGTGTACTGTATCCCTTGGACCTTCTTATTGACGATGAAACACAGAAATTGCATCGGAATTAAATACAAAAGGCACAATGCCGACTTAAGTACAAGAAGACTGACTCTTCCTACTGTCTAAGTTTGAACCATTCCTGTGACACTAGTTATAGATTCCGATGCTTCACTCCAGGTTTACTGTATCCCTTGGCCCTTCTTATAGACGATGAAAAACAGAAATTGCATCGGAATTAAATACAAAAGGCTCAATGCCGACTTAAGTACATGAAGACCGACACCACTTACTGACTATGATTTCAACCATTCCTGTAACACTAGTTATAGATTCCGATGCTTCACTTTAGGTTTACTGTATCCCTTGGACCTTCTTATTGACGATGAAACACAGAAATTGCATCGGAATTAAATACAAAAGGCACAATGCCGACTTAAGGACAAGAAGACTGACTCTTCCTACTGACCATTCCTGTGACACTAGTTACAGATTCCGATTCTTCACACCAGGTTTACTGTATTCCTTGGACCTTCTTATTGACGAAGAAACACAGCAATTGCGTCGGAATTAAATACAAAAGGCACAATGCCGACTTAAGTACAAGAGGACTGACTCTTCCTACTGTCTAAGTTTTTAACCATTCCTCTGACACAAGTTACAAATTCCGATGCTTCACTTCAGGTTTACTGTATCCCTTGGACCTTCTTATTGATGATGAATCACCGAAATTGCATCGGAATTAAATACAAAAGGCACAATGCCGACTTATGTACATGAAGACCGACACTTCCTACTGACTATGTTTTGAACCATTCCTGTGACACTAGTTATACATGCCAATGCTTCACTTCACGTTTACTGTATCCCTTGGACCTTCTTATTGACGATGAAACACATAAATTGCATCGGAATTAAATACAAAAGGCACAATGCCGACTTAAGGACAAGAACACTGACTCTTCCTACTGACCATTCCTGTGACACTAGTTATACATTCCAATGCTTCACTTCACGTTTAATGTATCCCTTGGACCTTCTTATTGACGATGAAACACATAAATTGCATCGGAATTAAATACAAAAGGCACAATGCCGACTTAAGGACAAGAACACTGACTCTTCCTACTGACCATTCCTGTGACACTAGTTATAGATTCCGATGCTTCACTTCAGGTTTACTGTAGCCCTTGGACCTTCTTATCGACGACGAAACACAGAAATTGCATCGGAATTAAATACAAAACGCACAATGCCGAACTAAGTACAAGAAAACTGTCACTTCATACTGTCTATGATTAGAACCATTCCTGTGACTCTAGTTATAGATTCCGATGCCTCACTTCAGGTCTACTGTACCCCTCTGACCTTCGCATTGACGATGAAACACAGAAATTGCATCGGATTTAAATAGAAAAGGCACAATGCCGACTTAAGTACAAGAAAACTGACTCTTCTTACTGTCTATGTTTTGAACCATTCATGTGACACTAGTTATAGTTTCCGATGCTTCACTTCAGGTTTACTGTATCCCTCTGACCTTCTAATTGACGATGAAACACAGAAATTGCATCGGAATTAAATACAAAAGGCACAATGCCGACTTAAGTACAAGAAAACTGACTGTTTCTACTGTCTATGTTTTGTACCATTCCTGTGACACTAGTTATAGAGTCTGATGCTTCACTTCAGGTTTACTGTATCCCTCGGGACCTTCTTATGGACGATGAAACACAGAAATTGCATCGGAATTAAATACAAAAGGCACAATGCCGACTTAAGTAAAAGAGAACTGACTTTTCTTACTGTCTATGTTTTGAACCATTCCTGTGACAGTAGTTATAGATTCCGATGCTTCACTTCAGGTCTACTGTATCCCTCTGACTTTCTTATTGACGATGAAACACATAAATTGCATCGGTATTAAATACGAAAGGCACAATGCCGACGTAAGTACCAGAAAACTGACTCTCTTTACTGTCTATGATTTCAACCATTCCTGTGACACTAGTTATTGATTCCGATGCTTCTTTCCAGGTTTACTGTATCCCTCCGACTTTCTTATTGGCGATGAAACTCAGAAATTGCATCGTAATTAAATTCAAAAGTCACAATGCCGACTTAATTATAAGAAAACTGACACTTCTTACTGTTTATGCTTTGAACCATTCCTGTGACATTAGTTATAGAATCCAATACTTCACTTCAGGTTTACTGCATCCCTTGGACCTTCTTATTGTCGATGAAACACAGAAATTGCATCGGAATTAAATACAATAGACACAATGCCGACAGAAGTACAAGAAGACTGACTCTTCCTACTGTCTAAGATTTGAACCATTCCTGTGACACTAGTTATAGATTCCGATGCCTCACTCCAGGTTTACTGTATACCTTGGACCTCCTTATTGACGATGAAACACAGAAATTGCATCGGAATTACATTCAAAAGGCACAATGCTGGCTTAAGTACAAGAAGACTGACTCTTCCAACTGTCTAAGTTTTGAACCATTCCTGTGACACTAGTTATAGATTACGATGCTTCTCTCCAGGTTTACTGTATCCCTTGGACCTTCTTATTGACGATGAAACACAGAAAATGCATCGGAATTAAATACAAAATCAAAATGCCGACTTAAGTACAAGGGGACTGACTCTTCCTAATGTCTAAGTTTTGAACCATTCCTGTGACACTAGTTACAGATTCCGATGCCTCACTTCAGGTTTACTGTATCCCTTGGACCTTCTTATTGACGATGAAACACAGAAATTTCATCGGAATTAAATACAAAAGGCAAAAAGCCGATTAAGTACAAGAGAACTGACTCTATCTTCTGTCTAAGTTTTGAACCATTCCTGTGACACTAGTTATAGATTCCGATGCTTCACTTCAGGTTTACTGTATCCCTTGGACCTTCTTATTGACGATGAAACACAGAAATTGCATCGGAATTAAATACAAAAGGCACAACGCCGACTTAAGGACAAGAGGACTGACTCTTCCTACTGACCATTCCTGTGACACTAGTTATAGATTCCGATTCATCACACCAGGTTTACTGTATCACTTGGACCTTCTTATTGACGATGAAACACAGAAATTGCATCATAATTAAATAAAAAAGGCACAATGCCGACTTAAGTACATGAAGACCGACATTTCCTACTGACTATGTCTTGAACCATTCCTGTGACACTAGTTATAGATTCCGATGCTTCACTTCAGGTCTACTGTACCCTTGGACCTTCTTATTGACGATGAAACACAGAAATTGCATCGGAATTAAATACAAAAGGCACAATGCCGACTCAAGGACAAGAAGACTGACTCTTCCTACTGACCATTCCTGTGACACTAGTTATAGACTCCGATGCTTCACTTCAGGGTTACTGTATCCCTTGGACCATCTTATTGACGATGAAACACAGAAATTGCATCGGAATTAAATACAAAAGGCACAATGCCGACTTAAGTACATGAAGACCGACACTTCTTACTGACTATGTTTTGAACCATTCCTGTGACACTAGTTATAGATTCCGATGCTTCACTTCAGGTTTACTGTATCCCTTGGACCTTCTTATAGTCGATGAAACACAGAAATTGCATCGGAATTAAATACAAAATGCTCAATGCCGAGTTAAGGATATGAAGACCGACACTTCTTACTGACTATGATTTCAACCATTCCTGTAACACTAGTTATAGATTCCGATGCTTCACTTCAGGTATACTGTATCCCTTGGACCTTCTTATTGACGATGAAACACAGAAATTGCATCGGAATTAAATACAGAAGGCACAATGCCGACTCAAGGACAAGAAGACTGACTCTTCCTACTGACCATTCCTGTGACACTAGTTACAGATTCCGATTCTTCACACCAGGTTTACTGTATCCCTTGGACCTTCTTATTGACGAAGAAACACAGAAATTGCATCGGAATTAAATACAAAAGGCACAATGCCGACTTAAGTACAAAAGGACTGAATCTTCCTACTGTCTAAGTTTTTAACCATTCCTCTGACACTAGTTACAGATTCCGATGCTTCACTTCAGGTTTACTGTATCCCTTGGACCTTCTTATTGACGATGAATCACAGAAATTGCATCGGAATTAAATACAAAAGGCACAATGCCGACTTATGTACATGAAGACCGACACTTCCTACTGACTATGTTTTGAACCATTCCTGTGACACTAGTTATACATTCCAATGCTTCACTTCACGTTTACTGTATCCCTTGGACCTTCTTATTGATGATGAAACACTGATATTGCATCGGTATTAAATACGAAATGCACAATGCCGACGTAAGTACAAGAAAACTGACTCTCCTTACTGTCTATGATTTGAACCATTCGTGTGACACTAGTTATAGGTTCCGATGCTTCACTTCAGGTTTACTGTATCCCTCTGACTTTCTTATTGACGATGAAACACAGAAATTGCATCGGAATTAAATACAAAAGGCGCAATGCCGACTTAATTATAAGAAAACTGACACTTCTTACGGTTTATGCTTTGAACCATTCCTGTGACATTAGTTATAGATTACGATGCTTCACTTCAGGTTTACTGTATCACTCTGACCTTCTTATTGACGATGAAACACAGGAATTGCATCGGAATTAAATACAAGAGGCACAGTGACGACTCTAGTACAAGGAGACGGGCTTTTCTTACTGTCTATGTTTTGAACCTTTCCTGTGACACTAGTTATAGATTCCGATACTTCACGTCAGGTTTACTGTATCCCTTGGACCTTCTTATTGACGATGACACACAGAAATTGCATCGGAATTAAATACAAAAGGCACAATGCCGACTTAAGTACAAGAAGACTGACTCTTCCTACTGTCTAAGTTTTGAACCATTCCTGTGACACTAGTTATAGATTCCGATGCTTCCCTCCAGGTTTACTGTATCCCATGGACCTTCTTATTGACGATGAAACACAGAAATTGCATCGGAATTAAATACAAAAGGCACAATGCCGACGTAAGTACAAGAAGACTGACTCTTCCTACTGTCTAAGAGTTGAACCATTCCTGTGACACTAGTTATAGATTCCGGTGATTCACTCCAGGTTTACTGTATCCCTTGGACCTTCTTATGGACGATGTAACACAGAAATTGCATCGGAATTAAATACAAAAGCAAAATGCCGACTTAAGTACAAGGGGACTGACTCATCCTAATGCCTAAGTTTTGAACAATTCCTGTGACACTAGTTATAGATTCCGATGCTTCACTTCAGGTTTACTGTATCCCTCTGACCTTCTTATTGGCGATGAAGCACAGGAATTGCATCGGAATTAAATACAAGAGGCACAGTGACGACTCAAGTACAAGGAGACTGGCTTTTCTTATTGTCTATCTTTTGAACCTTTCCTGTGACACTAGTTATAGGTTCCGATGCTTCACTTCAGGTTTACTGTATCCCTCCGACTTTCTTATTGACGATGAAACACAGAAATTGCATCGGAATTAAATACAAGAGGAACAAGCCGCCTTAAGTACAAGAAGACTGACTCTTCCTACAGACCATTCCTGTGACACTAGTTATAGATTCCGATTCTTCACACCAGGTTTACTGTATCCCTTGGACCTTCTTATTGACGAAGAAACACAGCAATTGCATCGGGGTCAAATACAAAAGGCACAATACCGACTAAGTACAAGAAGACCGACTCTTCCTACTTTCTAAGTTTTGAACCATTCCTCTGACACTAGTTATAGATTCCGATGCTTCACTTCAGGTTTACTGTATCCCTGGGACCTTCTTATTGACGATGAAACACAGAAATTGCATCGGAATTAAATACAAAAGGCACAATGCCGACTTAAGGACAAGAAGACTGACTCTTCCTACTGACCATTCCTGTGACACTAGTTATCGATTCCGATGCTTCACTTCTGGTTTACTGTATCCCTTGGACCTTCTAATTGACGACGAAACACAGAAATTGCATCGGAATTAAATACAAAAGCACAATGCCGACTTAAGTACAAGAGGACTGACTCTTCCTAATGTCTAAGGTTTGAACCATTCCTGTGACACTAGTTATAGATTCCGATGCTTTACTTCAGGTTTACTGTATCCCTTGGACCTTCGTATTGACGATGAAACACAAAAAATTGCATCGGATTTAAATAGAAAAGGCGCAATGCCGACATATGTACAAGAAAACTGACTCTTCTCACTGTCTATGGTTTGAACCATTCATGTGACACTAGTAATAGTTTCCGATGCTTCACTTCAGGTTAACTGTATCCCTCTGACCTTCTTATTGACGATGAAACACAGAAATTGCAACGGAATTAAATACAAAACGCACAATGCCGACTTAAGTACAAGAAAACTGACTCTCCTTACTGTCTATGATTTGAACCAATCGTGTGACACTAGTTATAGGTTCCGATGCTTCATTTCAGGTATACTTTTTCCCTCTGACTTTCTTATTGACGATGAAACACAGAAATTGCATCGGAATTAAATACAAAAGGCACAATGCCGACTTAATTATAAGAAAACTGACACTTGTTACTGTTTATGCTTTGATCCATTCCTGTGGCACTAGTTGTAGATTCCGATGCTTCCCTCCAGGTTTACTGTATCCCATGGACGTTCTTATTGACGATGAAACACAGATATTGCATCGGAATTAAATACGAAAAGGCACAATGCCGACGTAAGTACCAGAAGACTGACTCTTCCTACTGTCTAAGTTTTGAACCATTCCTGTGACACTAGTTATAGATTCCGATGCTTCACTTCAGGTTTACTGTATCCCTTGGACCTTCTTATTGACGATGAAATACAGAAGTGGCATCGGAATTAAATACGAAAGGCACAATGCCGACTTAAGTACAAGAAGACTGACTCTTCCTACTGTCTAAGTTTTGAACCATTCCTGTGACACTAGTTATAGATTCCGATGTTTCATTCCAGGTTTACTGTATCAATTGGACCCTCTTATTGACGATGAAACACAGAAATTGCATCGGAATTAATTACAGAAGGCACAATGCCGACTTAAGGACAAGAAGACTGACTCTTCCTAATGTCTA
Organism: Schistocerca americana; assembly: GCF_021461395.2. Taxonomy (NCBI): domain Eukaryota; kingdom Metazoa; phylum Arthropoda; class Insecta; order Orthoptera; family Acrididae; genus Schistocerca; species Schistocerca americana. The sequence continues at coordinate 1,131,050,158 of NC_060120.1, read as the reverse complement.
AGATGTGAACCATTCCTGTGACACTAGTTAAAGATTCCGATGCTTCACTTCAGGTTTACTGTATCCCTTGGACCTTCTTATTGACGATGAAACACAGAAATTGCATCGGAATTAAATACAAAAGGCACAATGCCGACTTAAGGTCAAGAAGACTGACTCTTCCTAATGTCTAAGATGTGAACCATTCCTGTGACACTAGTTAAAGATTCCGATGCTTTACTTCAGGTTTACTGTATCCCTTGGACCTTCTTATTGACGATGAAACACAGAAATTGCATGGGAATTAAATACAAAATGCTCAATGCCGACTTAAGTACATGAAGACCGACACTTCTTACTGACTATTTTTTGAACCATTCCTGTAACACTAGTTATAGATTGGGATGCTTCACTTCAGGTTTACTGTATCCCTTGGACCTTCTTATTGACGTTGAAACACAGAAATTGCATCGGAATTAAATACAAACGGCACAATGCCGACTTACGGACAAGAAGACTGACTCTTACTACTGACCATTCCTGTGACACTAGTTATAGATTCCGATTCTTCACACCAGGTTTACTGTATCCCTTGGACCTTCTTATTGACGATGAAACACAGAAATTGCATCGGAATTAAATACAAAAGGCACAATGCCGACTTAAGGTCATGAAGACTGACTCTTCCTACTGACCACTCCTGTGACACTACTTAAGGATTCCGATGCTTCACTTCAGGTTTACTGTATCCCTTGGACCTTCTTATTGACGATGAAACACAGAAATTGCATCGGAATTAAATACAAAAAGCTCAATGCCGACTTAAGTACATGAAGACCGACACTTCTTACTGACTATGTTTTGAACCATTCCTGTGACACTAGCTATAGATTCCGATGCTTCACTTCAGCTTTACTGTATCCCTTGGATCTTCGTATTGACGATGAAACACAGAAATTGCATCGGAATGAAATACAAACTGCACAATGCCGACTTAAGTACATGAAGACCGACACTTCTTACTGTCTACGTTTAGAACCGTTCCTGTGACACTAGTTATAGATTCCGATGCTTCACTCCAGGTTTACTGTATCGCTTGGACCTTCTTATTGACGATGAAACACAGAAATTGCATCGGAGTTAAATACAAAAGGCACAATGCCGACTTAAGTACATGAAGACCGACACTTCTTACGGACTATGATTTGAACCATTCCTGTAACACTAGTTATAGATTCCGATGCTTCACTTCAGGTTTACTGTTTCCCTTGGACCTTCTTATTGACGATGAAACACAGAAATTGCATCGGAATTAAATACAAAAGGCACAATGCCGACTTAAGTACATGAAGACCGACACTTCTTACTGACTATGATTTGAACCATTCCTGTGACACTAGTTATAGATTCCGATGCTTCTTTTCAGGTTTACTGTATCCCTCTGACATTCTTATTGACGATGAAACACAGAAATTGCATCGGAATTAAATACGAAAGGCACAATGCCGACTTAATTATAAGAAAACTGACACTTCTTACAGTTTATGCTTTGAACCTTTCCTGTGACACTAGTTATAGATTCCAATACTTTACTTCAGGACCTTCTTATTGACGATGAAACACAGAAATTTCATCGGAATTAAATACAAAAGGCACAATGAGGACGTAAGGACAAGAAGACTGACTTTTCCTAATGTCTAAGATTTGAACCTTTCCTGTGACACTAGTTAAAGATTCCGATGCTTCACTTCATGTTTACTGTATCCCTTGAACTTTCTTATTGACGATGAAACACAGAAATTGCATGGGAATTAAATACAAAATGCTCAATGCCGACTTAAGTACATGAAGACCGACACTTCTTACTGACTATGCTTTGAACCATTCCTGTAACACTAGTTACAGATTCCGATGCTTCACTTCAGGTTTACTGTATCCCTTGGACCTTCTTATTGACGTTGAAACACAGAAATTGCATCGGAATTAAATACAAACGGCACAATGCCGTCTTATGGACAAGAAGACTGACTCTTCCTACTGACCATTCCTGTGACACTAGTTATAGATTCCGATTCTTCACACCAGGTTTATTGTATCCCTTGGACCTTCTTATTGACAATGAAACACAGAATTTGCATCGGAATTAAATACAAAAGGCACAATGCCGACTTAAGGTCAAGAAGACTGACTCTTCCTACTGACCATTCCTGTGACACTACTTATATATTCCGATGCTTCACTTCAGGTTTACTGTTGCCCTTGGACCTTCTTATTGACGATGAAAAATAGAAATTGCATCGGAATTAAATACAAAAGGCACAATGCCGACTTAAGTACATGAAGACCGACACTTCTTACTGACTATGTTTTGAACCATTCCTTTGATACTAGCTATAGATTCCGATGCTTCACTTCAGCTTTACTGTATCCCTTGGACCTTCTTATTGACGATGGAACACAGAAATTGCATCGGAATTAAATACAAAAGGCACAATGCCGACTTAAGCACAAGAAGACTGACTCTTCCTAATGTCTAAGATGTGAACCATTCCTGTGACACTAGTTAAAGATTCCGATGCTTCACTTCAGGTTTACTGTATCCCTTGAACCTTCTTATTGACGATGAAACACAGAAATTGCATGGGAATTAAATACAAAATGCTCAATGCCGACTTAAGTACATGAAGACCGACACTTCTTACTGACTATGCTTTGAACCATTCCTGTAACACTAGTTATAGATTGCGATGCATTACTTCAGGTTTACTGTATCCCTTGGACCTTCTTATTGACGTTGAAACACAGAAATGGCATCGGAATTAAATACAAACGGCACAATGCCGACTTATGGACAAGAAGACTGACTCTTCCTACTGACCATTCCTGTGACACTAGTTATAGATTCCGATTCTTCACACCAGGTTTATTGTATCCCTTGGACCTTCTTATTGACGATGGAACACAGAAATTGCATCGGAATTAAATACAAAAGGCACAATGCCGACTTAAGCACAAGAAGACTGACTCTTCCTAATGTCTAAGATGTGAACCATTAATGTGACACTAGTTTAAGATTCCGATGCTTCACTTCAGGTTTACTGTATCCCTTGAACCTTCTTATTGACGATGAAACACAGAAATTGCATGGGAATTAAATACAAAATGCTCAATGCCGACTTAAGTACATGAAGACCGACACTTCTTACTGACTATGCTTTGAACCTTTCCTGTAACACTAGTTATAGATTGCGATGCATTACTTCAGGTTTACTGTATCCCTTGGACCTTCTTATTGACGATGAAACACAGAAATTGCATCGGAATTAAATACAAATGGCACAATGCCGACTTAAGTACAAGAAAACTGACCCTCCATACAGTCTATGATTTGAACCATTCCTGTGACACTAGTTATAGATTCCGATGCTTCTTTTCAGGTTTACTGTATCCCTCTGACATTCCTATTGACGATGAAACACAGAAATTGCGTCGGAATTAAATACAAAAGGCACAATGCCGACTTAATTATAAGAAAACTGACACTTCTTACAGTTTATGCTTTGAACCTTTCCTGTGACACTAGTTATAGATTCCAATACTTTACTTCAGGACCTTCTTATTGACGATGAAACACAGAAATTTCATCGGAATTAAATACAAAAGGCACAATGAAGACTTAAGGACAAGAAGACTGACTTTTCCTAATGTCGAAGATTTGAACCATTCCTGTGACACTAGTTAAAGATTCCGATGCTTCACTTCATGTTTACTGTATCCCTTGAACCTTCTTATTGACGATGAAACACAGAAATTGCATGGGAATTAAACACAAAATGCTCAATGCCGACTTAAGTACATGAAGACCGACACTTCTTACTGACTATGCTTTGAACCATTCCTGTAACACTAGTTACAGATTCCGATGCTTCACTTCAGGTTTACTGTATCCCTTGGACCTTCTTATTGACGTTGAAACAAAGAAATTGCATCGGAATTAAATACAAACGGCACAATGCCGACTTATGGACAAGAAGACTGACTCTTCCTACTGACCATTCCTGTGACACTAGTTATAGATTCCGATTCTTCACACCAGGTTTATTGTATCCCTTGGACCTTCTTATTGACGATGAAACACAGAATTTGCATCGGAATTAAATACAAAAGGCACAATGCCGACTTAAGGTCAAGAAGACTGACTCTTCCTACTGACCATTCCTGTGACACTACTTATATATTCCGATGCTTCACTTCAGGTTTACTGTATCCCTTGGACCTTCTTATTGACGATGAAAAATAGAAATTGCATCGGAATTAAATACAAAAGGCACAATGCCGACTTAAGTACATGAAGACCGACACTTCTTACTGACTATGTTTTGAACCATTCCTTTGATACTAGCTATAGATTCCGATGCTTCACTTCAGCTTTACTGTATCCCTTGGACCTTCTTATTGACGATGGAACACAGAAATTGCATCGGAATTAAATACAAAAGGCACAATGCCGACTTAAGCACAAGAAGACTGACTCTTCCTACTGTCTATGTTTGAACCATTCCTGTGACACCACTTATAGAGTCCGATGCTTTACTTCAGGTTTACTGTATCCCTTGGACCTTCTTATTGACGATGAAACACAGAAATTGCATCGGAATTAAATACAAAAGGCACAATGCCGACTTAAGGACAAGAAGACTGACTCTTCCTAATGTCTAAGATGTGAACCATTCCTGTGACACTAGTTAAAGATTCCGATGCTTCACTTCAGGTTTACTGTATCCCTTGGACCTTCTTATTGACGATGAAACACAGAAATTGCATGGGAATTAAATACAAAATGCTCAATGCCGACTTAAGTACATGAAGACCGACACTTCTTACTGACTATGCTTTGAACCATTCCTGTAACACTAGTTATAGATTGCGATGCTTTACTTCAGGTTTACTGTATCCCTTGGACCTTCTTATTGACGTTGAAACACAGAAATGGCATCGGAATTAAATACAAACGGCACAATGCCGACTTGTGGACAAGAAGACTGACTCTTACTACTGACCATTCCTGTGACACTAGTTACAGATTCCGATTCTTCACACCAGGTTTACTGTATCCCTTGGACCTTCTTATTGACGATGAAACACAGAATTGGCATCGGAATTAAATACAAAAGGCACAATGCTGACTTAAGGTCAAGAAGACTGACTCTTCCTACTGACCACTCCTGTGACACTACTTATAGATTCCGATGCTTCACTTCAGGTTTACTGTATCCCTTGGACCTTCTTATTGACGATGAAACACAGAAATTGCATCGGAATTAAATACAAAAGGCACAATGCCGACTTAAGTACATGAAGACCGACACTTCTTACTGACTATGTTTTGAACCATTCTTGTGACACTAGCTATAGATGCCGATGCTTCACTTCAGCTTTACTGTATCCCTTGGGCCTTCTAATTGACGATGAAACACAGAAATTGCATCGGAATGAAATACAAAATGCACAATGCCGACTTAAGTACATAAAGACCGACACTTCTTGCTTACTATGTTTGAACCATTCCTGTAACACTAGTTATAGATTCCGATGCTTCACTTCAGGTTTACTGTGTCCCTTGGACCTTCTTACTGACGATGAAACACTGAAATTGCATCGGAATTAAATACAAACGGCACAATGCCGACTTAAGGACAAGAAGACTGACTCTTCCTACTGACCATTCCTGTGACACTAGTTATGTATTCCGATACTTCACACCAGGTTTACTGTATACCTTGGACCTTCTTATTGACGATGAAACACAGATATTGCATCGGAATTAAATTCAAAAGGCACAATGCCGACTTAAGTACAAGTAGACTGACTCTTGCTACTGTCTAAGTTTTGAACCATTCCTGTGACACTAGTTATAGATTCCGATGCTTCAATCCAGGTTTACTGTATCCCTTGGACCTTCTTATTGACGATGAAACACAGAAATTGCATCGGAATTAAATACAAAAGGCACAATGCCGACTTAAGTATAAGAAAAATTGACACTTCTTACTGTTTATGCTTTGAACCATTCCTGTGACATTAGTTATAGATTCCGATGCTTCACTTCAGGTTTACTGTATCCCTTGGACCTTCTTATTGACGATGAAACACAGAAATTGCATCGGAATTAAATTCAAAAGGCACAATGCCGACTTAAGTACAATTAGACTGACTCTTCCTACTGTCTAAGTTTTGAACAATTCCTGTGACACTAGTTATAGATTCCGATGCATCACTCCAGGTTTACTGTACCCCTTGGACCTTCTTATTGACGATGAAACATAGAGATTGCATCGGAAATACATACAAAAGGCACAATGCCGACTTAAGTACAAGAAGACTGACTCTCCTAATGTCTAAGATTTGAACCTTTCCTGTGACACTAGTTATAGATACCGATGCTTCACTTCAGGTTTACTGTATCCCTTGGACCTTCTTATTGACGATGAAACACAGAAATTGCATGGGAATTAAATACAAAATGCTCAATGCCGACTTAAGTACATGAAGACCGACACTTCTTACTGACTATGTTTTGAACCATTCCTGTAACACTAGTTATAGATTCCGATGCTTCACTTCAGGTTTACTGTATCCCTCTGACCTTCTTATTGACGATGAAACACAGAAATTGCATCGGAATTAAATACAAACGGCACAATGCCGACTTATGGACAAGAAGACTGACTCTTCCTACTGACCATTCCTGCGAAACTAGTTATAGATTACGATTCTTCACACCAGGTTTACTGTATCCCTTGGACCTTCTTATTGACGATGAAACACAGAAATTGCATGGGAATTAAATACAAAATGCTCAATGCCGACTTAAGTACATGAAGACCGACACTTCTTACAGACTATGTTTTGAACCATTCCTGTAACACTAGTTATAGATTCCGATGCTTCACTTCAGGTTTACTGTATCCCTCTGACCTTCTTATTGACGATGAAACACAGAAATTGCATCGGAATTAAATACAAACGGCACAATGCCGACTTATGGACAAGAAGACTGACTCCTCCTACTGACCATTCCTGCGAAACTAGTTAAAGATTACGATTCTTCACACCAGGTTTACTGTATCCCTTGGACCTTATTATTGACGATGAAACACAGAAATTGCATCGGAATTAAATACGAAATGCACAATGCCGACTTAAGTACATGAAGACCGACACTTCTTACTGTCTACGTTAACAACCATTCCTGTGACACTAGTTATAGTTTCCGATGCTTCACTCCAGGTTTACTGTATCGATTGGACCTTCTTATTGACGATGAAACACAGAAGTTGCATAGGAATTAAATACAAAAGGCACAAAGCCGACTTAAGCACAAGATTACTGACTCTTCCTACTGTCTATGTTATGAACCATTCCTGTGACACTAGTTATAGATTCCGATGCTTTACTTCAGGTTTACTGTATCCCTTGGACCTTCTTATTAACGATGAAACACAGAAATTGCATCGGAATTAAATACAAATGGCACAATGCCGACTTAAGTACAAGAAAACTGACCCTCCTTACAGTCTATGATTTGAACCATTCCTGTGACACTAGTTATAGATTCCGATGCTTCTTTTCAGGTTTACTGTATCCCTCTGACATTCTTATTGACCATGAAACACAGAAATTGCATCGGAGTTAAATACAAAAGGCACAATGCCGACTTAATTATAAGAAAACTGACACTTCTTACAGTTTATGCTTTGAACCTTTCCTGTAACACTAGTTATAGATTCCGATACTTTACTTCAGGTTTACTCTATCCCTTGGACCTTCTTATTGACGATGAAACACAGAAATTTCATCGGAATTAAATACAAAAGGCACAATGAGGACTTAAGGACAAGAAGACTGACTCTTCCTAATGTCTAAGATTTGAACCATTCCTGTGACACTAGTTAAAGATTCCGATGCTTCACTTCATGTTTACTGTATCCCTTGGACCTTCTTATTGACGATGAAACACAGAAATTGCATGGGAATTAAATACAAAATGCTCAATGCGGACTTAAGTACATGAAGACCGACACTTCTTACTGACTATGCTTTGAACCATTCCAGTAACACTAGTTATAGATTCCGTTGCTTCACTTCAGGTTTACTGTTACCCTTGGACCTTCTTATTGACGTTGAAACACAGAAATTGCATCGGAATTAAATTCCAAAGGCACAATGCCGACTTAAGTACAATTAGACTGACTCTTCCTACTGTCTAAGTTTTGAACATTTCCAGTAACACTAGTTATAGATTCCGATGCTTCAATTCAGGTTTACTGTATCCCTCTGACCTTCTTATTGACGATGAAACACCGAAATTGCATCGGAATTAAATACAAACGGCACAATGCCGTCTTATGGACAAGAAGACTGACTCTTCCTACTGACCATTCCTGCGAAACTAGTTATAGATTACGATTCTTCTCACCAGGTTTACTGTGTCCCTTGGACCTTCTTATTGACGATGAAACACAGAAATTGCATCGGAATTAAATTCAAAAGGCACAATGCCGACTTAAGTACAAGAAGACTGACTCTCCTAATGTCTAAGATTTGAACCTTTCCTGCGACACTAGTTATAGATACCGATGCTTCACTTCAGGTTTACTGTATCCCTTGGACCTTCTTATTGACGATGAAACACAGAAATTGCATGGGAATTAAATACAAAATGCTCAATGCCGACTTAAGTACATGAAGACCGACACTTCTTACAGACTATGTTTTGAACCATTCCTGTAACACTAGTTATAGATTCCGATGCTTCACTTCAGGTTTACTGTATCCCTCTGACCTTCTTATTGACGATGAAACACAGAAATTGCATCGGAATTAAATACAAACGGCACAATGCCGACTTATGGACAAGAAGACTGACTCTTCCTACTGACCATTCCTGCGAAACTAGTTATAGATTACGATTCTTCACACCAGGTTTACTGTATCCCTTGGACCGTCTTATTGACGATGAAACACAGAAATTGCATCGGAATTAAATACGAAATGCACAATGCCGACTTAAGTACATGAAGACCGACACTTCTTACTGTCTACGTTAACAACCATTCCTGTGACACTAGTTATAGTTTCCGATGCTTCACTCCAGGTTTACTGTATCGATTGGACCTTCGTATTGACGATGAAACACAGAAATTGCATCGGAATTAAATACAAAAATCACAAAGCCGACTTAAGCACAAGATGACTGACTCTTCCTACTGTCTATGTTTTGAACCATTCCTGTGACACTAGTTATAGATTCCGATGCTTTACTTCAGGTTTACTGTATCCCTTGGACCTTCTTATTAACGATGAAACACAGAAATTGCATCGGAATTAAATACAAATGGCACAATGCCGACTTAAGTTCAAGAAAACTGACCCTCCTTACAGTCTATGATTTGAACCATTCCTGTGACACTAGTTATAGATTCCGATGCTTCTTTTCAGGTTTACTGTATCCCTCTGACATTCTTATTGACGATGAAACACAGAAATTGCATCGGAGTTAAATACAAAAGGCACAATGCCGACTTAATTATAAGAAAACTGACACTTCTTACAGTTTATGCTTTGATCCTTTCCTGTGACACTAGTTATAGATTCCGATACTTTACTTCAGGTTTACTGTATCCCTTGGACCTTCTTATTGACGTTGAAACACAGAAATTGCATCGGAATTAAATACAAACGGCACAATGCCGACTTATGGACAAGAAGACTGACTCTTCCTACTGACCATTCCTGTGACACTAGTTATAGATTCCGATTCTTCACACCAGGTTTACTGTATATCTTGGACCTTCTTATTGACGATGAAACACAGAATTTGCATCGGAATTAAATACAAAAGGCACAATGCCGACTTAAGGTCAAGAAGACTGACTCTTCCTACTGACCATTCCTGTGACACTAGTTATAGATTCCGATTCTTCACACCAGGTTTACTGTATCCCTTGGACCTTCTTATTGACGATGAAACACAGAATTTGCATCGGAATTAAATACAAAAGGCACAATGCCGACTTAAGGTCAAGAAGACTGACTCTTCCTACTGACCATTCCTGTGACACTACTTATATATTCCGATGCTTCTCTTCAGGTTTACTGTATCCCTTGGACCTTCTTATTGACGATGAAAAATAGATATTGCATCGGAATTAAATACAAAAGGCACAATGCCGACTTAAGTACATGAAGACCGACACTTCTTACTGACTATGTTTTGAACCATTCCTTTGACACTAGCTATAGATTCCGATGCTTCACTTCAGCTTTACTGTATCCCTTGGACCTTCTTATTGACGATGAAACACAGAAATTGCATCGGAATTAAATACAAACTGCACTATGCCGACTTAAGTACATGAAGACCGACACTTCTTACTGTCTACGTTTAGAACCATTCCTGTGACACTAGTTATAGATTCCGATGCTTCACTCCAGGTTTACATTATCGCTTGGACCTTCTTATTGACGATGAAACACAGAAATTGCATCGGAATGAAATACAAAAGGCACAATGCCGACTTAAGCACAAGAAGACTGACTCTTCCTACTGTCTATGTTTTGAACCATTCCTGTGACACCACTTATAGAGTCCGATGCTTTACTTCAGGTTTACTGTATCCCTTGGACCTTCTTAGTGACGATGAAACACAGAAATTGCATCGAATTTAAATACAAAAGGCACAATGCCGACTTAAGTACAAGAAAACTGACTCTCCTCACAGTCTACGATTTGAACCATTCCTGTGACACTAGTTATAGATTCCGATGCTTCTTTTCAGGTTTACTGTATCCCTCTGACTTTCGTATTGACGATGAAACACAGAAATTGCTTCGGAATTAAATACAAAAGGCACAACGACGACTCAAGTACAATGAGACTGGCTCTTCTTACTGTCTATGTTTTGAACCTTTCCTGTGACACTAGTTATAGATTCCGATACCTTACTTCAGGTTTACTGTATCCCTTGGACCTTCTTATTGACGATGAAACACAGAAATTGCATCGGAATTAAATACAAAAGGCACAATGCCGACTTAAGGACAAGAAGACTGACTCTTCCTACTGTCTAAGTTTTGAACCATTCCTGTGACACTAGTTATAGATTCCGATGCTTCACTCCAGGTTTACTGTATCCCTTGGACCGTCTTATTGACGATGAAACACAGAAATTGCTTCGGAATTAAATACAAAAGCACAATTCCGACATAAGTACAAGGGGACTGACTCTTCCTAATGTCTAAGTTTTGAACCATTCCTGTGACACTAGTCATAGTTTCCGATGCTTCACTTCAGGTTTACTGTTTCCCTTGGACCTTCTTATTGACGATGAAACACAGAAATTGCATCGGAATTAAATACAAAAGGCAAAAAGCCGACTTAAGTACAAGATGACTGACTCTTCCCACTGTCTAAGTTTTGAACCATTCCTGAGACACCAGTTATAGATTCCGATGCTTCACTTCAGGTTACTGTATCCCTTGGACCATCGTATTGACGATGAAACACAGATATTGCATCGGAATTAAATACAAAAAGCACAATGCCGACTTAAGTACAAGAAGACTCACTCTTCCTACTGTCTAAGTTTTGAACCATTCCTGTGACACTAGTTATAGATACCGATGCTTCACTTCACGTTTACTGTATCCCTCGGACCCTCTTATTGACGATGAAACACAGAAATTGCATCGGAATTAAATACAAAAGGCACAATGCCGACTTATTTACATGAAGACCGACACTTCTTACTGACTACGATTTGAACCATTCCTGTGACACTAGTTATAGATTCCGATGCTTCACTCCAGGTTTACTGTATCCCTTGGTCCTTCTAATTGACGATGAAACACAGAAATTCCATCGGAATTAAATACAAAAGGCACAATGCCGACTTAAGTACAAGAAGACTGACTCTTCCTACTGTCTATGTTTTGAACCATTCCTGTGACACTAGTTATAGATTCCGATGCTTCACTTCAGGTTTACTGCATCCCTTGGACCTTCTTATTGACGATGAAACACAGAAATTGCATCGGAATCAAATACAAAAGGCACAATGCCCTCTTAAGTACAAGAAGACTGACTCTTCCTACTGTCTATGTTTTGAACCATTCCTGTGACACTAGTTATTGATTCCGATGCTTCACTTCAGGTTTACTGTATCCCTTGGACCTTCTTATTGACGATGAAGCACAGAAATTTCATCGGAATTAAATACAAAAGGCACAATGCCGACTTAAGTACAAAAAGACTGACTCTTCCTGCTGTCTAGGTTTTGAACCGTTCCTGTGACACTAGTTATGCATTCCGATGCTTCACTTCAGGTTTACTGTATCCCATGGACCTTCTTATTGACAATGAAACACAGAAATTGAATCGGAATTAAATACAAAAGGCACAATGCCGACTTAAGTACATGAAGAAGGACACTTCTTACTGACTATGTTTTGAACCATTCCTGAGACACTAGTTATAGATTCCGACGCTTCACTTCTGGTTTACTGTGTCCCTTGGACCTTCTTATTGACGATGAAACACAGAAATTGCATCGGAATTACATTCAAAAGGCACAATACCGACTTAAGTACATGAAGACCGAGACTTCTTACTGACTATGTTTTGAACCATTCCTGTGACACTAGTTATAGATTCCCATGCTTCACTCCAGGTTTAGTGTATCCCTTGGACCTTCTTATTGACGATGAAACACAGAAATTGCATCGGAATTAAATACAAAAGGCACAATGCCGACTTAAGGGCAAGAAGACAGACTCTTCCTACTGACCATTCCTGTGACACTAGTTATAGATTCCGATGCTTCACATCAGATTTACTGTATCCCTTGGAACTTCTTGTTGACGATGAAACACAGAAATTGCATCGGAATTAAATACAAAATGCACAATGCTGACTTGAGTACATGAAGAACGACACTTCTTACTGACTATGTTTTGAACCATTCCTGTGATACTAGTTATAGATTCCTATGCTTCACTTCAGGTTTTCTGTATCCTTGGACCTTCTTATTGACGATGCAACACGGAATTGCATCGGAATTAAATACAAAAGGCACAATGCCGTCTTAAGTACATGAAGACCGACACTTCTCACTGACTTTGTTTTGAACCATTCCAGAGACACTAGTTATGGGTTCCGATGCTTCACTCCAGGTTTACTGTATCCCTTGGACCTTCTTATTGACGATGAAACACAGACATTGCATTGGAATTAAAATACAAAAGTCACAATGCCGACTTATGTACATGAAGACCGACACTTCTTACAGACTACGTTTTGAACCATTCCTGTAACACTAGTTATAGATTCCGATGCTTCACTTCAGGTTTACTGTATCCCTTGGACCTTCTTATTGACGATGAAACACAGAAATTGCATCGGAATTAAATGCAAAAGGCACAATGCCGACTTGAGTACATGAAGACCGACACATCTTACTGACTATGATTTGAACCATTCCTGTGCCACTAGTTATAGATTCCGTTGCTTCACTCCAGGTTGACTGTATCCCTTGGACCTTCTTATTGACGATGAAACGCAGAAATTGCATCGGAATTAAATACGAAAGGCACAATGCCGACTTAAGTACATGAAGACCGACACTTCTTACTGACTATGTTTTGAACCATTCCTGTAACACTAGTTATAGGTTCCGATGCTTCACTTCAGGTTTACTGTATCCCTTGGACCTTCTTATTGACGATGAAACACAGTAATTGCTTCGGAAATAAATGCAAAAGGCACAATGCCGACTTCAGTACAAGAAGACTGACTCTTCCTACTGTCTAAGTTTTGAACAATTCCTGTGACACTAGTTATAGATTCCGATGCTTCACTTCAGGTTTACTGTATCCCTTGGACCTTCTAATTGACGATGAAACACAGAAATTGCATCGGAATTAAATACAAAATGCACAATGCCGACTTAAGTACAAGAAGACTGACTCTTCCTACTGTCTAAGTTTTGAACCATTCATGTGACACTAGTTATGGATTCCGATGCTTCACTCCAGGTTTACTGTATCCCTTGGACCGTCTTATTGACGATGAAACACAGAAATCGCATCGGAATTAAAACAAAAGGAAAATTCCGACTTAAGTACAAGGGGACTGACTCTTCCTAATGTTTAAGTTTTGAACCATTCCTGTGACACTAGTTATAGATTCCGATGCTTCACTTCAGGTTTACTGTTTCCCTTGGACCTTCTTATTGACGATGAAACACAGAAATTGCATCAGAATTAAATACAAAAGGCACAAAGCCGACTTAAGTACAAGATGACTGACTCTTCCTACTGTCTAAGTTTTGAACCATTCCTGAGACACTAGTTATAGATTCCGATGCTTCACTTCAGGTTACTGTATCCCTTGGACCATCTTATTGACGATGAAACACAGAAATTGCATCGGAATTAAATACAAAAGGCACAATGCCGACTTAAGTACAAGAAGACTGACTCTTCCCACTGTCTAAGTTTTGAACCATTCCTGTGACACTAGTTATAGATTCCGATGCTTCACTCCAGGTTTAGTGTATCCCTTGGAACTTCTTATTGACGATGAAACACAGAAATTGCATCGGAATTAAATACAAAAGGCACAATGCCGACTTAAGGGCAAGAAGACTGACTCTTCCTACTGACCATTCCTGTGACACTAGTTATAGATTCCGATGCTTCACATCAGATTTACTGTATCCCTTGGAACTTCTTGTTGACGATGAAACACAGAAATTGCATCGGAATTAAATACAAAATGCACAATGCTGACTTGAGTACATGAAGAACGACACTTCTAACTGACTAAGTTTGGAACCATTCCTGTGATACTAGTTATAGATTCCGATGCTTCACTTCAGATTTACTGTATCCCTTGGACCTTCTTATTGACGATGAAACACAGAAATTGCATCGGAATTAAATACAAAAGGCACAATGCCGACTTAAGGACAAGAAGACTGACTCTTCCTACGGTCTAAGTTTCGAACCATTCCTGTGACACTAGTTATAGATTCCGATGCTTCACTCCAGGCTTACTGTATCCCTTGGACCTTCTTATTGACGACGAAACACAGTAATTGCATCGGAAATAAATGCAAATGGCACAATGCCGACTTCAGTACAAGAAGACTGACTCTTCCTACTGTCTAAGATTTGAACAATTCCTGTGACACTAGTTATAGATTCCGATGCTTCACTTCAGGTTTACTGTATCCCTTGGACCTTCTAATTGACGATGAAACACAGAAATTGCATCGGAATTAAATACAAAAGGCACAATGCCGACTTAAGTACAAGAAGAAGGACACTTCCTACTGTCTAAATTTTGAACCATTCCTGTGACACTAGTTATGGATTCCGATGCTTCACTCCAGGTTAACTGTATCCCTTGGACCGTCTTATTGACGATGAAACACAGAAATTGCATCGGAATTAAATGCAAAAGGAAAATTCCGACTTAAGTACAAGGGGACTGACTCTTCCTAATGTTTAAGTTTTGAACCATTCCTGTGACACTAGTTATACATTCCGATGCTTCACTTCAGGTTAACTGTTTCCCTTGGACATTCTTATTGACGATGAAACACAGAAATTGCATCGGAATTAAATACAAAACGCACAAGGCCGACTTAAGTACAAGATGACTGACTCTTCCTACTGTCTAAGTTTTGAACCATTCCTGTGACACTAGTTGTAGATTCCGATGCTTCACTTCAGGTTTACTGTATCCCTTGGACCTTCTTATTGACGATGAAACACAGTAATTGCTTCGGAAATAAATGCAAAAGGCACAATGCCGACTTCAGTACAAGAAGACTGACTCTTCCTACTGTCTAAGTTTTGAACAATTCCTGTGACACTAGTTATAGATTCCGATGCTTCACTTCAGGTTTACTGTATCCCTTGGACCTTCTAATTGACGATGAAACACAGAAATTGCATCGGAATTAAATACAAAATGCACAATGCCGACTTAAGTACAAGAAGACTGACTCTTCCTACTGTCTAAGTTTTGAACCACTCATGTGACACTAGTTATGGATTCCGATGGTTCACTCCAGGTTTACTGTATCCCTTGGACCGTCTTATTGACGATGAAACACAGAAATCGCATCGGAATTAAAACAAAAGGAAAATTCCGACTTAAGTACAAGGGGACTGACTCTTCCTAATGTTTAAGTTTTGAACCATTCCTGTGACACTAGTTATAGATTCCGATGCTTCACTTCAGGTTTACTGTTTCCCTTGGACCTTCTTATTGACGATGAAACACAGAAATTGCATCAGAATTAAATACAAAAGGCACAAAGCCGACTTAAGTACAAGATGACTGACTCTTCCTACTGTCTAAGTTTTGAACCATTCCTGAGACACTAGTTATAGATTCCGATGCTTCACTTCAGGTTACTGTATCCCTTGGACCATCTTATTGACGATGAAACACAGAAATTGCATCGGAATTAAATACAAAAGGCACAATGCCGACTTAAGTACAAGAAGACTGACTCTTCCTACTGTCTAAGTTTTGAACCATTCCTGTGACACTAGTTATAGATTCCGATGCTTCACTCCAGGTTTAGTGTATCCCTTGGAACTTCTTATTGACGATGAAACACAGAAATTGCATCGGAATTAAATACAAAAGGCACAATGCCGACTTAAGGGCAAGAAGACTGACTCTTCCTACTGACCATTCCTGTGACACTAGTTATAGATTCCGATGCTTCACATCAGATTTACTGTATCCCTTGGAACTTCTTGTTGACGATGAAACACAGAAATTGCATCGGAATTAAATGCAAAAGGCACAATGCCGACTTGAGTACATGAAGACCGACACATCTTACTGACTATGATTTGAACCATTCCTGTGCCACTAGTTATAGATTCCGTTGCTTCACTCCAGGTTGACTGCATCCCTTGGACCTTCTTATTGACGATGAAACACAGAAATTGCATCGGAATTAAATACGAAAGGCACAATGCCGACCTAAGTACATGAAGACCGACACTTCTTACTGACTATGTTTTGAACCATTCCTGTAACACTAGTTATAGGTTCCGATGCTTCACTTCAGGTTTACTGTATCCCTTGGACCTTCTTATTGACGATGAAACACAGTAATTGCTTCGGAAATAAATGCAAAAGGCACAATGCCGACTTCAGTACAAGAAGACTGACTCTTCCTACTGTCTAAGTTTTGAACAATTCCTGTGACACTAGTTATAGATTCCGATGCTTCACTTCAGGTTTACTGTATCCCTTGGACCTTCTAATTGACGATGAAACACAGAAATTGCATCGGAATTAAATACAAAATGCACAATGCCGACTTAAGTACAAGAAGACTGACTCTTCCTACTGTCTAAGTTTTGAACCATTCATGTGACACTAGTTATGGATTCCGATGCTTCACCCCATGTTTACTGTATCCCTTGGACCGTCTTATTGACGATGAAACACAGAAATCGCATCGGAATTAAAACAAAAGGAAAATTCCGACTTAAGTACAAGGGGACTGACTCTTCCTAATGTTTAGGTTTTGAACCATTCCTGTGACACTAGTTATAGATTCCGATGCTTCACTTCAGGTTTACTGTTTCCCTTGGACCTTCTTATTGACGATGAAACACAGAAATTGCATCAGAATTAAATACAAAAGGCACAAAGCCGACTTAAGTACAAGATGACTGACTCTTCCTACTGTCTAAGTTTTGAACCATTCCTGAGACACTAGTTATAGATTCCGATGCTTCACTTCAGGTTACTGTATCCCTTGGACCATCTTATTGACGATGAAACACAGAAATTGCATCGGAATTAAATACAAAAGGCACAATGCCGACTTAAGTACAAGAAGACTGACTCTTCCTACTGTCTAAGTTTTGAACCATTCCTGTGACACTAGTTATAGATTCCGATGCTTCACTCCAGGTTTAGTGTATCCCTTGGAACTTCTTATTGACGATGAAACACAGAAATTGCATCGGAATTAAATACAAAAGGCACAATGCCGACTTAAGGGCAAGAAGACTGACTCTTCCTACTGACCATTCCTGTGACACTAGTTATAGATTCCGATGCTTCACATCAGATTTACTGTATCCCTTGGAACTTCTTGTTGACGATGAAACACAGAAATTGCATCGGAATTAAATACAAAATGCACAATGCTGACTTGAGTACATGAAGAACGACACTTCTAACTGACTAAGTTTGGAACCATTCCTGTGATACTAGTTATAGATTCCGCAGTTTCACTTCAGATTTACTGTATCCCTTGGACCTTCTTATTGACGATGAAACACAGAAATTGCATCGGAATTAAATACAAAAGGCACAATGCCGACTTAAGGACATGAAGACTGACTCTTCCTACGGTCTAAGTTTCGAACCATTCCTGTGACACTAGTTATAGATTCCGATGCTTCACTCCAGGTTTACTGTATCCCTTGGACCTTCTTATTGACGATGAAACACAGTAATTGCATCGGAAATAAATGCAAATGGCACAATGCCGACTTCAGTACAAGAAGACTGACTCTTCCTACTGTGTAAGTTTTGAACAATTCCTGTGACACTAGTTATAGATTCCGATGCTTCACTTCAGGTTTACTGTATCCCTTGGACCTTCTAATTGACGATGAAACACAGAAATTGCATCGGAATTAAATACAAAAGGCACAATGCCGACTTAAGTACAAGAAGAAGGACACTTCCTACTGTCTAAGTTTTGAACCATTCCTGTGACACTAGTTATGGATTCCGATGCTTCACTCCAGGTTAACTGTATCCCTTGGACCGTCTTATTGACGATGAAACACAGAAATTGCATCGGAATTAAATGCAAAAGGAAAATTCCGACTTAAGCACAAGGGGACTGACTCTTCCTAATGTTTAAGTTTTGAACCATTCCTGTGACACTAGTTATACATTCCGATGCTTCACTTCAGGTTAACTGTTTCCCTTGGACATTCTTATTGACGATGAAACACAGAAATTGCATCGGAATTAAATACAAAACGCACAAGGCCGACTTAAGTACAAGATGACTGACTCTTCCTACTGTCTAAGTTTTGAACCATTCCTGTGACACTAGTTGTAGATTCCGATGCTTCACTTCAGGTTTACTGTATCCCTTGGACCTTCTTATTGACGATGAAACACAGTAATTGCTTCGGAAATAAATGCAAAAGGCACAATGCCGACTTCAGTACAAGAAGACTGACTCTTCCTACTGTCTAAGTTTTGAACAATACCTGTGACACTAGTTATAGATTCCGATGCTTCACTTCAGGTTTACTGTATCCCTTGGACCTTCTAATTGACGATGAAACACAGAAATTGCATCGGAATTAAATACAAAATGCACAATGCCGACTTAAGTACAAGAAGACTGACTCTTCCTACTGTCTAAGTTTTGAACCATTCATGTGACACTAGTTATGGATTCCGATGCTTCACTCCAGGTTTACTGTATCCCTTGGACCGTCTTATTGACGATGAAACACAGAAATCGCATCGGAATTAAAACAAAAGGAAAATTCCGACTTAAGTACAAGGGGACTGACTCTTCCTAATGTTTAAGTTTTGAACCATTCCTGTGACACTAGTTATAGATTCCGATGCTTCACTTCAGGTTTACTGTTTCCCTTGGACCTTCTTATTGACGATGAAACACAGAAATTGCATCAGAATTAAATACAAAAATCACAAAGCCGACTTAAGTACAAGATGACTGACTCTTCCTACTGTCTCAGTTTTGAACCATTCCTGAGACACTAGTTATAGATTCCGATGCTTCACTTCAGGTTACTGTATCCCTTGGACCATCTTATTGACGATGAAACACAGAAATTGCATCTGAATTAAATACAAAAGGCACAATGCCGACTTACGTACAAGAAGACTGACTCTTCCTACTGTCTAAGTTTTGAACCATTCCTGTGACACTAGTTATAGATTCCGATGCTTCACTCCAGGTTTAGTGTATCCCTTGGAACTTCTTATTGACGATGAAACACAGAAATTGCATCGGAATTAAATACGAAAGGCACAATGCCGACTTAAGTACATGAAGACCGACACTTCTTACTGACTATGTTTTGAACCATTCCTGTAACACTAGTTATAGGTTCCGATGCTTCACTTCAGGTTACTGTATCCCTTATAACTTCTTATTGACGATGAAACACAGAAATTGCATCGGAATTAAATACAAAAAGCACAATGCCGACTTAAGGGCAAGAAGACTGACTCTTTCTACTGACCATTCCTGTGACACTAGTTATAGTTTCCGATGCTTCACATCAGATTTACTGTATCCCTTGGAACTTCTTGTTGACGATGAAACACAGAAATTGCATCGGAATTAAATACAAAATGCACAATGCTGACTTGAGTACATGAAGAACGACACTTCTAACTGACTAAGTTTGGAACCATTCCTGTGATACTAGTTATAGATTCCGATGCTTCACTTCAGATTTACTGTATCCCTTGGACCTTCTAATTGACGATGAAACACAGAAATTGCATCGGAATTAAATACAAAAGGCACAATGCCGACTTAAGTACAAGAAGAAGGACACTTCCTACTGTCTAAGTTTTGAACCATTCCTGTGACACTAGTTATGGATTCCGATGCTTCACTCCAGGTTAACTGTATCCCTTGGACCGTCTTATTGACGATGAAACACAGAAATTGCATCGGAATTAAATGCAAAAGGAAAATTCCGACTTAAGTACAAGGGGACTGACTCTTCCTAATGTTTAAGTTTTGAACCATTCCTGTGACACTAGTTATACATTCCGATGCTTCACTTCAGGTTAACTGTTTCCCTTGGACATTCTTATTGACGATGAAACACAGAAATTGCATCGGAATTAAATACAAAACGCACAAGGCCGACTTAAGTACAAGATGACTGACTCTTCCTACTGTCTAAGTTTTGAACCATTCCTGTGACACTAGTTGTAGATTCCGATTCTTCACTTCAGGTTTACTGTATCCCTTGGACCTTCTTATTGACGTTGAAACACAGAAATTGAATCGGAATTAAATACAAAAGGCACAATGCCGACTTAAGGACAAGAAGACTGACTCTTCCTACTGACCATTCCTGTGACACTAGTTATAGATTCCGATGCCTCACTTCACGTTTACTGTATCCCTTCTACCTTCTTATTGACGATGAAACACAGAAATTGCATCGGAATTAAATACAAAAGGCACAATGCCGACTTATGTACATGAAGACCGACACTTCTTACTGACTACGATTTGAACCATTCCTGTGACACTAGTTATAGATTCCGATGCTTCACTCCAAGTTTACTGTATCCCTTGGTCCTTCTTATTGACGATGAAACACAGAAATTGCTTCGGAATTAAATACAAAAGGCACAAAGCCGACTTAATTGTAAGAAAACCGACACTTCTTACCGATTATGCTTTGAACCATTCCTGTGACGTAAGTTATAGATTCCGATGCTTCACTTCAGGTTTACTGTTTCCCTTGGACCTTCTTATTGACGATGAAACACAGAAATTGCATCGGAATTAAATACAAAAGGCACAACGACGACTCAAGTACAATGAGACTGGCTCTTCTTACTGTCTATGTTTTGAACCTTACCTGTGACACTAGTTATAGATTCCGATACCTTACTTCAGGTTTACTGTATCCCTTGGACCTTCTTATTGACGATGAAACACAGAAATTGCATCGGAATTAAATACAAAAGGCACAATGCCGACTTAAGGACAAGAAGACTGACTCTTCCTACTGTCTAAGTTTTGAACCATTCCTGTGACACTAGTTATAGATTCCGATGCTTCACTCCAGCTTTACTGTATCCCTTGGACCGTCTTATTGACGATGAAACACAGAAATTGCATCGGAATTAAATACAAAAGCAAAATTCCGACATAAGTACAAGGGGACTGACTCTTCCTAATGTCTAAGTTTTGAACCATTCCTGTGACACTAGTTATAGTTTCCGATGCTTCACTTCAGGTTTACTGTTTCCCTTGGACCTTCTTATTGACGATGAAACACAGAAATTGCATCGGAATTAAATACAAAAGGCACAAAGACGACTTAAGTACAAGATGACTGACTCTTCCCACTGTCTAAGTTTTGAACCATTCCAGAGACACCACTTATAGATTCCGATGCTTCACTTCAGGTTACTGTATCCCTTGGACCATCGTATTGACGATGAAACACAGATATTGCATCGGAATTAAATACAAAAAGCACAATGCCGACTTAAGTACAAGAAGACTCACTCTTCCTACTGTCTAAGTTTTGAACCATTCCTGTGACACTAGTTATAGATTCCGATGCTTCACTTCACGTTTACTGTATCCCTTGGACCTTCTTATTGACGATGAAACACAGAAATTGCATCGGAATTAAATACAAAAGGCACAATGCCGACTTATTTACATGAAGACCGACACTTCTTACTGACTACGATTTGAACCATTCCTGTGACACTAGTTATAGATTCCGATGCTTCACTCCAGGTTTACTGTATCCCTTGGTCCTTCTAATTGACGATGAAACACAGAAATTCCATCGGAATTAAATTCAAAAGGCACAATGCCGACTTAAGTACATGAAGACTGACTCTTCCTACTGTCTATGTTTTGAACCATTCCTGTGACACTAGTTATAGATTCCGATGCTTCACTTCAGGTTTACTGTATCCCTTGGACCTTCTTATTGACGATGAAACACAGAAATTGCATCGGAATCAAATACAAAAGGCACAATGCCGTCTTAAGTACAAGAAGACTGACTCTTCCTACTGTCTATATTTTGAACCATTCTTGTGACACTAGTTATAGATTCCGATGCTTCACTTCAGGTTTACTGTATCCCTTGGACCTTCTTATTGACGATGAAGCACAGAAATTGCATCGGAATTAAATACAAAAGGCACAATGCCGACTTAAGTACAAGAAGACTGACTCTTCCTGCTGTCTAGGTTTTGAACCGTTCCTGTGACACTAGTTATACATTCCGATGCTTCACTTCAGGTTTACTGTATCCCATGGACCTTCTTATTGACAATGAAACACAGAAATTGCATCGGAATTAAATACAAAAGGCACAATGCCGACTTAAGTACATGAAGAAGGACACTGCTTACTGACTATGTTTTGAACCATTCCTGTGACACTAGTTATAGATTCCGACGCTTCACTTCAGGTTTACTGTATCCCTTGGACCTTCTTATTGACGATGAAACACAGAAATTGCATCGGAATTACATTCAAAAGGCACAATACCGACTTAAGTACATGAAGACCGAGACTTCTTACTGACTATGTTTTGAACCATTCCTGTGACACTAGTTATAGATTCCCATGCTTCACTCCAGGTTTAGTGTATCCCTTGGACCTTCTTATTGACGATGAAACACAGAAATTGCATCGGAATTAAATACAAAAGGCACAATGCCGACTTAAGGGCAAGAAGACTGACTCTTCCTACTGACCATTCCTGTGACACTAGTTATAGATTCCGATGCTTCACATCAGATTTACTGTACCCCTTGGAACTTCTTGTTGACGATGAAACACAGAAAGTGCATCGGAATTAAATACAAAATGTACAATGCTGACTTGAGTACATGAAGAACGACACTTCTTACTGACTATGTTTTGAACCATTCCTGTGATACTAGTTATAGATTCCGATGCTTCACTTCAGGTTTTCTGTATCCTTGGACCTTCTTATTGACGATGCAACACGGAATTGCATCGGAATTAAATACAAAAGGCACAGTGCCGTCTTAAGTACATGAAGACCGACACTTCTTACTGACTTTGTTTTGAACCATTCCAGAGACACTAGTTATGGATTCCGATGCTTCACTCCAGGTTTACTGTATCCCTTGGACCTTCTTATTGACGATGAAGCACAGACATTGCATTTGAATTAAAATACAAAAGTCACAATGCCGACTTAAGTACATGAAGACCGACACTTCTTACAGACTACGTTTTGAACCATTCCTGTAACACTAGTTATAGATTCCGATTCTTCACTTCAGGTTTACTGTATCCCTTGGACCTTCGTATTGACGATGAAACACAGAAATTGCATCGGAATTAAATGCAAAAGGCACAATGCCGACTTGAGTACATGAAGACCGACACATCTTACTGACTATGATTTGAACCATTCCTGCGCCACTAGTTATAGATTCCGTTGCTTCACTCCAGGTTGACTGTATCCCTTGGACCTTCTTATTGACGATGAAACACAGAAATTGCATCGGAATTAAATACGAAAGGCACAATGCCGACTTAAGTACATGAAGACCGACACTTCTTACTGACTATGTTTTGTACCATTCCTGTAACACTAGTTATAGATTCCGATGCTTCACTTCAGGTTTACTGTATCCCTTGGACCTTCTTATTGACGATGAAACACAGTAATTGCATCGGAAATAAATGCAAAAGGCACAATGCCGACTTCAGTACAAGAAGACTGACTCTTCCTGCTGTCTAAGTTTTGAACAATTCCTGTGACACTAGTTATAGATTCCGATGCTTCACTTCAGGTTTACTGTATCCCTTGGACCTTCTAATTGACGATGAAACACAGAAATTGCATCGGAATTAAATACAAAATGCACAATGCCGACTTAAGTACAAGAAGACTGACTCTTCCTACTGTCTAAGTTTTGAACCATTCCTGTGACACTAGTTATGGATTCCGATGCTTCACTCCAGGTTTACTGTATCCCTTGGACCGTCTTATTGACGATGAAACACAGAAATCGCATCGGAATTAAAACAAAAGGAAAATTCCGACTTAAGTACAAGGGGACTGACTCTTCCTAATGTTTAAGTTTTGAACCATTCCTGTGACACTAGTTATAGATTCCGATGCTTCACTTCAGGTTTACTGTTTCCCTTGGACCTTCTTATTGACGATGAAACACAGAAATTGCATCAGAATTAAATACAAAAGGCACAAAGCCGACTTAAGTACAAGATGACTGACTCTTCCTAATGTCTAAGTTTTGAACCATTCCTGAGACACTAGTTATAGATTCCGACGCTTCACTTCAGGTTACTGTATCCCTTGGACCATCTTATTGACGATGAAACACAGAAATTGCATCTGAATTAAATACAAAAGGCACAATGCCGACTTAAGTACAAGAAGACTGACTCTTCCTACTGTCTAAGTTTTGAACCATTCCTGTGACACTAGTTATAGATTCCGATGCTTCACTCCAGGTTTAGTGTATCCCTTGGAACTTCTTATTGACGATGATACACAGAAATTGCATCGGAATTAAATACAAAAGGCACAATGCCGACTTAAGGGCAAGAAGACTGACTCTTCCTACTGACCATTCCTGTGACACTAGTTATAGATTCCGATGCTTCACTCCAGGTTTACTGTATCCCTTGGACCTTCTTATTGACGATGAAACACAGTAATTGCATCGGAAATAAATGCAAATGGCACAATGCCGACTTCAGTACAAGAAGACTGACTCTTCCTACTGTCTAAGTTTTGAACAATTCCTGTGGCACTAGTTATAGATTCCGATGCTTCACTTCAGGTTTACTGTATCCCTTGGACCTTCTAATTGACGATGAAACACAGAAATTGCATCGGAATTAAATACAAAAGGCACAATGCCGACTTAAGTACAAGAAGACTGACACTTCCTACTGTCTAAGTTTTGAACCATTCCTGTGACACTAGTTATGGATTCCGATGCTTCACTCCAGGTTTACTGTATCCCTTGGACCGTCTTATTGACGATGAAACACAGAAATTGCATCGGAATTAAATGCAAAAGGAAAATTCCGACTTAAGTACAAGGGGACTGACTCTTCCTAATGTTTAAGTTTTGAACCATTCCTGTGACACTAGTTATACAATCCGATGCTTCACTTCAGGTTAACTGTTTCCCTTGGAGCTTCTTATTGACGTTGAAACACAGAAATTGCATCGGAATTAAATACAAAAGGCACAAGGCCGACTTAAGTACAAGATGACCGACTCTTCCTACTGTCTAAGTTTTGAACCATTCCTGTGACACTAGTTATAGATCCCGATGCTTCACTTCAGGTTTACTGTTTCCCTTGGACCTTCTTATTGACGATGAAACACAGAAATTGCATCGGAATTAAATACAAAAGGCACAATGCCGACTTAAGGACAAGAACACTGACTCTTCCTACTGACCATTCCTGTGACACTAGTTATAGATTCCGATTCTTCACACCAGGTTTACTGTATCCCTTGGACCATCTTATTGACGATGAAACACAGAAATTGCATCGGAATTAAATACAACGGGCACAATGCCGACTTAAGTACATGAAGATCGACGCATCCTACTGACTATGTTTTGAACCATTCCTGTGACACTAGTTGTAGATTCCGATGCTTCACTTCAGGTTTACTGTATCCCTTGGACCTTCTTATTGACGTTGAAACACAGAAATTGAATCGGAATTAAATACAAAAGGCACAATGCCGACTTAAGGACAAGAAGACTGACTCTTCCTACTGACCATTCCTGTGACACTAGTTATAGATTCCGATGCCTCACTTCACGTTTACTGTATCCCTTGGACCTTCTTATTGACGATGAAACACAGAAATTGCATCGGAATTAAATACAAAAGGCACAATGCCGACTTATGTACATGAAGACCGACACTTCTTACTGACTACGATTTGAACCATTCCTGTGACACTAGTTATAGATTCCGATGCTTCACTCCAAGTTTACTGTATCCCTTGGACCTTCTTGTTGACGATGAAACACAGAAGTTGCATCGGAATTAAATACAAAAGGCACAATGCCGACTTAATGGCAAGATGACTGACTCTTCCTACTGACCATTCCTGTGACACTAGTTATAGATTCCGATGCTTCACATCAGGTTTACTGTATCCCTTGGAACTTGTTATTCACGAAGAAACACAGAAATTGCGTCGGAATTAATTGCAAAGAGCACAATGCCGACTTGAGTACATGAAGAACGACACTTCTTACTGACTATGTTTTGAACCATTTCTGTGACACTAGTTATAGATTCCGATGCTTCACTCCAGGTTTACTGTATCCCTTGGACCTTCTTATTGACGATGAAACACAGACATTGCATTGGAATTAAATACAAAAGTCACAATGCCGACTTAAGTACATGAAGACCGACACTTCTTACTGACTATGTTTTGAACCATTCCTGTAACACTAGTTATAGATTCCGATGCTTCACTTCAGGTTTACTGTATCCCTTGGACCTTCTTATTGACGATGAAACACAGAAATTTCATCGGAATTAAAAACAAAAGGCACAATGAGGACTTAAGGACAAGAAGACTGACTCTTCCTAATGTCTAAGATTTGAACCATTCCTGTGACACTAGTTATAGATTCCGTTGCTTCACTCCAGGTTTACTGTATACCTTGGACCTTCTTATTGACGATGAAACACAGAAATTGCATCGGAATTAAATACAAAAGGCACAAAGCCGACTTAAGTACAAGATGACTGACTCTTCCTACTGTCTAAATTTTGAACCATTCCTGAGACACTAGTTATAGATTCCGATGCTTCACTTCAGGTTACTGTATCCCTTGGACCATCTTATTGACGATGAAACACAGAAATTGCATCGGAATTAAATACAAAAGGCACAATGCCGACTCAAGTACAAGAAGACTGACTCTTCCTACTGTCTAAGTTTTGAACCATTCCTGTGACACTAGTTATAGATTCCGATGCTTCACTCCAGGTTTACTGTATCCCTTGGACCTTCTTATTGACGAAGAAACACAGAAATTGCATCGGAATTAAATACAAAGGCACAATGCCGACTTAAGTACAAGAACACTGACTCTTCCTAATGTCTACGTTTTGAACCATTCCTGTGACACTAGTTATAGATTCCGATGCTTCACTTCAGGTTTACTGTATCCCTTGGACCTTCTAATTGACGATGAAACACAGAAATTGCATCGGAATTAAATACAAAAAGATCAATGCCGACTTAAGTACATGAACACCGACACTTCTTACTATGCTTTGAACCATTCCTATAACACTAGTTATAGATTCCGGTGCTTCACTTCAGGTTTACTGTATCCCTTGGACCTTCTAATTGACGATGAAACACAGAAATTACATCGGAATTAAATACAAAATGCACAATGCCGACTTAAGTACAAGAAGACTGACTCTTCCTACTGTCTAAGTTTTGAACCATTCCTGTGACACTAGTTATGGATTCCGATGCTTCACTCCAGGTTTACTGTATCCCTTGGACCGTCTTATTGACGATGAAACACAGAAATCGCATCGGAATTAAAACAAAAGGAAAATTCCGACTTAAGTACAAGGGGACTGACTCTTCCTAATGTTTAAGTTTAGAACCATTCCTGTGACACTAGTTATAGATTCCGATGCTTCACTTCAGGTTTACTGTTTCCCTTGGACCTTTCTATTGACGATGAAACACAGAAATTGCATCAGAATTAAATACAAAAGGCACAAAGCCGACTTAAGTACAAGATGACTGACTCTTCCTAATGTCTAAGTTTTGAACCATTCCTGAGACACTAGTTATAGATTCCGATGCTTCACTTCAGGTTACTGTATCCCTTGGACCATCTTATTGACGATGAAACACAGAAATTGCATCGGAATTAAATACAAATGGCACAATGCCGACTTAAGTACAAGAAGACTGACTCTTCCTACTGTCTAAGTTTTGAACCATTCCTGTGACACTAGTTATAGATTCCGATGCTTCACTCCAGGTTTAGTGTATCCCTTGGAACTTCTTATTGACGATGATACACAGAAATTGCATCGGAATTAAATACAAAAGGCACAATGCCGACTTAAGGGCAAGAAGACTGACTCTTCCTACTGACCATTCCTGTGACACTAGTTATAGATTCCGATGCTTCACATCAGATTTACTGTATCCCTTGGAACTTCTTGTTGACGATGAAACACAGAAATTGCACCGGAATCAAATACAAAATGCACAATGCTGACTTGAGTACATGAAGAACGACACTTCTAACTGACTAAGTTTTGAACCATTCCTGTGATACTAGTTATAGATTCCGATGCTTCACTTCAGATTTACTGTATCCCTTGGACCTTCTTATTGACGATGAAACACAGAAATTGCATCGGAATTAAATACAAAAGGCACAATGCCGACTTAAGGACAAGAAGACTGACTCTTCCTACGGTCTAAGTTTCGAACCATTCCTGTGACACTAGTTATAGATTCCGATGCTTCACTCCAGGTTTACTGTATCCCTTGGACCTTCTTATTGACGATGAAACACAGTAATTGCATCGGAAATAAATGCAAATGGCACAATGCCGACTTCAGTACAAGAAGACTGACTCTTCCTACTGTCTAAGTTTTGAACAATTCCTGTGACACTAGTTATAGATTCCGATGCTTCACTTTAGGTTTACTGTATCCCTTGGACCTTCTAATTGACGATGAAACACAGAAATTGCATCGGAATTAAATACAAAAGGCACAAGGCCGACTTAAGTACAAGATGACTGACTCTTCCTACTGTCTAAGTTTTGAACCATTCCTGTGACACTAGTTATAGGTTCCGATGCTTCACTTCAGGTTTACTGTTTCCCTTGGACCTTCTTATTGACGATGAAACACAGAAATTGCATCGGAATTAAATACAAAAGGCACAAGGCCGACTTAAGTACAAGATGACTGACTCTTCCTACTGTCTAAGTTTTGAACCATTC
Organism: Schistocerca americana; assembly: GCF_021461395.2. NCBI lineage: Eukaryota > Metazoa > Arthropoda > Insecta > Orthoptera > Acrididae > Schistocerca > Schistocerca americana. Next base: position 1,131,020,291 of record NC_060120.1, on the reverse strand, counting down.
CTGTGACACTAGTTATAGGTTCCGATGCTTCACTTCAGGTTTACTGTTTCCCTTGGACCTTCTTATTGACGATGAAACACAGAAATTGCATCGGAATTAAATACAAAAGGCACAATGCCGACTTAAGGACAAGAACACTGACTCTTCCTATTGACCATTCCTGTGACACTAGTTATAGATTCCGATTCTTCACACCAGGTTTACTGTATCCCTTGGACCATCTTGTTGACGATGAAACACAGAAATTGCATCGGAATTAAATACAACGGGCACAATGCCGACTTAAGTACATGAAGATCGACACATCCTACTGACTATGTTTTGAACCATTCCTGTGACACTAGTTGTAGATTCCGATGCTTCACTTCAGGTTTACTGTATCCCTTGGACCTTCTTATTGACGTTGAAACACAGAAATTGAATCGGAATTAAATACAAAAGGCACAATGCCGACTTAAGGACAAGAAGACTGACTCTTCCTACTGACCATTCCTGTGACACTAGTTATAGATTCCGATGCCTCACTTCACGTTTACTGTATCCCTTGGACCTTCTTATTGACGATGAAACACAGAAATTGCATCGGAATTAAATACAAAAGGCACAATGCCGACTTATGTACATGAAGACCGACACTTCTTACTGACTACGATTTGAACCATTCCTGTGACACTAGTTATAGATTCCGATGCTTCACTCCAAGTTTACTGTATCCCTTGGACCTTCTTGTTGACGATGAAACACAGAAGTTGCATCGGAATTAAATACAAAAGGCACAATGCCGACTTAATGGCAAGATGACTGACTCTTCCTACTGACCATTCCTGTGACACTAGTTACAGATTCCGATGCTTCACATCAGGTTTACTGTATCCCTTGGAACTTGTTATTCACGAAGAAACACAGAAATTGCGTCGGAATTAATTGCAAAAAGCACAATGCCGACTTGAGTACATGAAGAACGACACTTCTTACTGACTATGTTTTGAACCATTCCTGTGACACTAGTTATAGATTCCGATGCTTCACTCCAGGTTTACTGTATCCCTTGGACCTTCTTATTGACGATGAAACACAGACATTGCATTGGAATTAAATACAAAAGTCACAATGCCGACTTAAGTACATGAAGACCGACACTTCTTACTGACTATGTTTTGAACCATTCCTGTGACACTAGTTATAGATTCCGATGCTTCACTTCAGGTTTACTGTATCCCTTGGACCTTCTTATTGACGATGAAACACAGAAATGTCATCGGAATTAAAAACAAAAGGCACAATGAGGACTTAAGGACAAGAAGACTGACTCTTCCTAATGTCTAAGATTTGAACCATTCCTGTGACACTAGTTATAGATTCCGTTGCTTCACTCCAGGTTTACTGTATACCTTGGACCTTCGTATTGACGATGAAACACAGAAATTGCATCGGAATTAAATACAAAAGGCACAAAGCCGACTTAAGTACAAGATGACTGACTCTTCCTACTGTCTAAGTTTTGAACCATTCCTGAGACACTAGTTATAGATTCCGATGCTTCACTTCAGGTTACTGTATCCCTTGGACCATCTTATTGACGATGAAACACAGAAATTGCATCGGAATTAAATACAAAAGGCACAATGCCGACTCAAGTACAAGAAGACTGACTCTTCCTACTGTCTAAGTTTTGAACCATTCCTGTGACACTAGTTATAGATTCCGATGCTTCACTCCAGGTTTACTGTATCCCTTGGACCTTCTTATTGACGAAGAAACACAGAAATTGCATCGGAATTAAATACAAAGGCACAATGCCGACTTAAGTACAAGAACACTGACTCTTCCTGATGTCTACGTTTTGAACCATTCCTGTGACACTAGTTATAGATTCCGATGCTTCACTTCAGGTTTACTGTATCCCTTGGACCTTCTTATTGACGACGAAACACAGAAATTGCATCGGAATTAAATACAAAAGGCACAATGCCGACTTAAGGACAAGAACACTGACTCTTCCTACTGACCATTCCTGTGACACTAGTTATAGATTCCGATTCTTCACAAGAGGTTTACTGTATCCCTTGGACCATCTTATTGACGATGAAACACAGAAATTGCATCGGAATTTAATACAACGGGCATAATGCCGACTTAAGTACGTGAAGACCGACACATCCTACTGACTATGTTTTGAACCATTCCTGTGACACTAGTTGTAGATTCCGATGCTTCACTTCAGGTTTACTGTATCCCTTGGACCTTCTTATTGACGTTGAAACACAGAAATTGAATCGGAATTAAATACAAAAGGCACAATGCCGACTTAAGGACAAGAAGACTGACTCTTCCTACTGACCATTCCTGTGACACTAGTTATAGATTCCGATGCCTCACTTCACGTTTACTGTATCCCTTGGACCTTCTTATTGAAGATGAAACACAGAAATTGCATCGGAATTAAATACAAAAGGCACAATGCCGACTTAAGTACATGAAGACCGACACTTCTTACTGACTTTGTTTTGAACCATTCCAGAGACACTAGTTATAGATTCCGATGCTTCACTCCAGGTTTACTGTATCCCTTGGACCTTCTTATTGACGATGAAACACAGACATTGCATTGGAATTAAATACAAAAGTCACAATGCCGACTTATGTACATGAAGACCGACACTTCTTACTGACTATGTTTTGAACCATTCCTGTAACACTAGTTATAGATTCCGATGCTTCACTTCAGGTTTACTGTATCCCTTGGACCTTCTTATTGACGAAGAAACACAGGAATTTCATCGGAATTAAAAACAAAAGGCACAATGAGGACTTAAGGACAAGAAGACTGACTCTTCCTAATGTCTAAGATTTGAACCATTCCTGTGACACTAGTTATAGTTTCCGTTGCTTCACTCCAGGTTTACTGTATCCCTTGGACCTTCTTATTGACGATGAAACACAGAAATTGCATCGGAATTAAATACAAAAGGCACAATGCCGACTTAAGGACAAGAAGACTGACTCTTCCTTCTGTCTACTTTTTGAACCATTCCTGTGACATTAGTTATAGATTCCGATGCTTCACTCCAGGTTTACTGTATCCCTTGGACCTTCTTATTGACGATGAAACACAGTAATTGCATCGGAAATAAATGCAAAAGGCACAATGCCGACTTCAGTACAAGGGGACTGACTCTTCCTAATGTCTAAGTTTTGAACCATTCCTGTGACACTAGTTATAGATTCCGATGCTTCACTCCAGGTTTACTGTATCCCTTGGAACTTCTTATTTTTTGATGAAACACAGAAATTGCATGGGAAATAAATACAAAAGGAACTATGCCGACCTAAGGACAAGAAGACTGAATCTTCCTACTGTCCATTCCAGTGACACTAGTTATAGGTTCCGATGCTTCACTTAATTTTTACTGTATCCCTTGGACCTTCGTATTGACGATGAAACACAGAAATTGCATCGGAATTAAATACAAAAGGCACAATGCCGACTTAAGTACATGAAGACCAACACATCTTACCGACTATGCTTTGAACCATTCCTGTGACACTAGTTATAGATTCCGATGCTTCACTTCAGGTTAACTGTATACCTTGGACCTTCTTTTTGACGATGAAACACAGAAATTGCATCGGAATTAAATACAAAAGGCACAATGCCGACTTAAGGACAAGAAGTCTAACTCTTCCTACTGACCATTCCTGTGACACTAGTTATAGATTCCCATGCTTCACTTCATGTTTACTGTATCCCTTGGACCTTCTTATTGACGATGAAACACAGAAATTGCATCGGAATTAAATACAAAAGGCTCAATGCCGACTTAAGTACATGAAGACCGACACGTCTTACTATGTTTTGAACCATCCCTGTAACACTAGTTATAGAATCCGATGCTTCACTTCAGGTTTACTGTATCCCTTGGACCTTCTTATTGGCGATGAAACACTGAAATTGCATCGGAATTAAATGCAAAAGGCACAATGCCGACTTAAGTACATGAAGACCGAAACATCTTACTGACTATGTTTTGAACCATTCCTGTGCCACTAGTTATAGATTCCGATGCTTCACTCCAGGTTTACTGTATCCCTTGGACCTTCTTATTGACGATGAAACACAGAAATTGCATCGGAATTAAATACAAAAGGCACAATGCCGACTTAAGTACATGAAGACCGACACTTCTTACTGACTATGTTTTGAACCATTCCTGTGACACTAGTTATAGATTCCGGTGCTTCACTTCAGGTTTACTGTATACCTTGGACCTTCTTTTTGACGATGAAACACAGAAATTGCATCGGAATTAAATACAAAAGGCACAATGATGACTTAAGGACAAGAAGTCTGACTCTTCCTACTGACCATTTCAGTGACACTAGTTATAGGTTGCGATGCTTCACTTCATTTTTACTGTATACCTTGGACTTTCGTATTGACGAAGAAACACAGAAATTGGATCGGAATGAAATACAAAAGGCACAATGCCGACTTAAGTACATGAAGACCGACACTTCTTACCGACTATGTTTTGAACCATTCCTGTGACACTAGTTATAGATTCCGATGCTTCACTTCAGGTTTACTGTATACATTGGACCTTCTATTTGACGATGAAACACAGAAATTGCATCGGAATTAAATACAAAAGGCACAATGCCGACTTAAGGACAAGAAGTCTGACTCTTCCTACTGACCATTCCTGTGACACAAGTTATAGATTGCCATGCTTCACTTCATGTTTACTGTATCCCTTGGACCTTCTTACTGACGATGATACACAGAAATTGCATCGGCAATAAATACAAAAGGCCCAATGCCGACTTAAGTACATAAAGACCGACACTTCTTACTGACTATGTTTTGAACTATTCCTGTGACACTAGTTATAGATTCCGATGCTTCACTCCAGGTTCACTGTAACCCATGGACCTTCTCATTGACGATGAAACACAGAAATTGCATCGGAATTAAATACAAAAGGCACAATGCCGACTTAAGGACAAGATGACTGACTCTTCCTACTGACCATTCCTGTGACACTAGTTATAGATTCCGATGCTTCACATCAGATTTACTGTATCCCTTGGAACTTCTTGTTGACGATGAAACACAGAAATTGCACCGGAATCAAATACAAAATGCACAATGCTGACTTGAGTACATGAAGAACGACACTTCTAACTGACTAAGTTTTGAACCATTCCTGTGATACTAGTTATAGATTCCGATGCTTCACTTCAGATTTACTGTATCCCTTGGACCTTCTTATTGACGATGAAACACAGAAATTGCATCGGAATTAAATACAAAAGGCACAATGCCGACTTAAGGACAAGAAGACTGACTCTTCCTACGGTCTAAGTTTCGAATCATTCCTGTGACACTAGTTATAGATTCCGATGCTTCACTCCAGGTTTACTGTATCCCTTGGACCTTCTTATTGACGATGAAACACAGTAATAGCATCGGAAATAAATGCAAATGGCACAATGCCGACTTCAGTACAAGAAGACTGACTCTTCCTACTGTCTAAGTTTTGAACAATTCCTGTGACACTAGTTATAGATTCCGATGCTTCACTTCAGGTTTACTGTATCCCTTGGACCTTCTAATTGACGATGAAACACAGAAATTGCATCGGAATTAAATACAAAAGGCACAATGCCGACTTAAGTACAAGAAGACTGACACTTCCTACTGTCTAAGTTCTGAACCATTCCTGTGACACTAGTTATGGATTCCGATGCTTCACTCCAGGTTTACTGTATCCCTTGGACCGTCTTATTGACGATGAAACACAGAAATTGCATCGGAATTAAATGCAAAAGGAAAATTCCGACTTAAGTACAAGGGGACTGACTCTTCCTAATGTTTAAGTTTTGAACCATTCCTGTGACACTAGTTATACATTCCGATGCTTCACTTCGGGTTAACTGTTTCCCTTGGAGCTTCTTATTGACGATGAAACACAGAAATTGCATCGGAATTAAATACAAAAGGTTCAAGGCCGACTTAAGGACAAGAACACTGACTCTTCCTACTGACCATTCCTGTGACACTAGTTATAGATTCCGATTCTTCACACCAGGTTTACTGTATCCCTTGGACCATCTTATTGACGATGAAACACAGAAATTGCATCGGAATTAAATACAACGGGCACAATGCCGACTTAAGTACATGAAGATCGACACATCCTACTGACTATGTTTTGAACCATTCCTGTGACACTAGTTGTAGATTCCGATGCTTCACTTCAGGTTTACTGTATCCCTTGGACCTTCTTATTGACGTTGAAACACAGAAATTGAATCGGAATTAAATACAAAAGGCACAATGCCGACTTAAGGACAAGAAGACTGACTCTTCCTACTGACCATTCCTGTGACACTAGTTATAGATTCCGATGCCTCACTTCACGTTTACTGTATCCCTTGGACCTTCTTATTGACGATGAAACACAGAAATTGCATCGGAATTAAATACAAAAGGCACAATGCCGACTTATGTACATGAAGACCGACACTTCTTACTGACTACGATTTGAACCATTCCTGTGACACTAGTTATAGATTCCGATGCTTCACTCCAAGTTTACTGTATCCCTTGGACCTTCTTGTTGACGATGAAACACAGAAGTTGCATCGGAATTAAATACAAAAGGCACAATGCCGACTTAATGGCAAGATGACTGACTCTTCCTACTGACCATTCCTGTGACACTAGTTATAGATTCCGATGCTTCACATCAGGTTTACTGTATCCCTTGGAACTTGTTATTCACGAAGAAACACAGAAATTGCGTCGGAATTAATTGCAAAAAGCACAATGCCGACTTGAGTACATGAAGAACGACACTTCTTACTGACTATGTTTTGAACCATTCCTGTGACACTAGTTATAGATTCCGATGCTTCACTCCAGGTTTACTGTATCCCTTGGACCTTCTTATTGACGATGAAACACAGACATTGCATTGGAATTAAATACAAAAGTCACAATGCCGACTTAAGTACATGAAGACCGACACTTCTTACTGACTATGTTTTGAACCATTCCTGTAACACTAGTTATAGATTCCGATGCTTCACTTCAGGTTTACTGTATCCCTTGGACCTTCTTATTGACGATGAAACACAGAAATGTCATCGGAATTAAAAACAAAAGGCACAATGAGGACTTAAGGACAAGAAGACTGACTCTTCCTAATGTCTAAGATTTGAACCATTCCTGTGACACTAGTTATAGATTCCGTTGCTTCACTCCAGGTTTACTGTATACCTTGGACCTTCGTATTGACGATGAAACACAGAAATTGCATCGGAATTAAATACAAAAGGCACAAAGCCGACTTAAGTACAAGATGACTGACTCTTCCTACTGTCTAAATTTTGAACCATTCCTGAGACACTAGTTATAGATTCCGATGCTTCACTTCAGGTTACTGTATCCCTTGGACCATCTTATTGACGATGAAACACAGAAATTGCATCGGAATTAAATACAAAAGGCACAATGCCGACTCAAGTACAAGAAGACTGACTCTTCCTACTGTCTAAGTTTTGAACCATTCCTGTGACACTAGTTATAGATTCCGATGCTTCACTCCAGGTTTACTGTATCCCTTGGACCTTCTTATTGACGAAGAAACACAGAAATTGCATCGGAATTAAATACAAAGGCACAATGCCGACTTAAGTACAAGAACACTGACTCTTCCTGATGTCTACGTTTTGAACCATTCCTGTGACACTAGTTATAGATTCCGATGCTTCACTTCAGGTTTACTGTATCCCTTGGACCTTCTTATTGACGATGAAACACAGAAATTGCATCGGAATTAAATACAAAAGGATCAATGCCGACTTAAGTACATGAACACCGACACTTCTTACTATGCTTTGAACCATTCCTATAACACTAGTTACAGATTCCGGTGCTTCACTTTAGGTTTACTGTATCCCTTAGACCTTCTTATTGACGATGAAACACAGAAATTGCATCGGAATTAAATACAAAAGGCACAATGCCGACTTAAGGACAAGAACACTGACTTTTCCTACTGACCATTCCTGTGACACTAGTTATAGATTCCGATTCTTCACAAGAGGTTTACTGTATCCCTTGGACCATCTTATTGACGATGAAACACAGAAATTGCATCGGAATTTAATACAACGGGCATAATGCCGACTTAAGTACGTGAAGACCGACACATCCTACTGACTATGTTTTGAACCATTCCTGTGACACTAGTTGTAGATTCCGATGCTTCACTTCAGGTTTACTGTATCCCTTGTACCTTCTTATTGACGTTGAAACACAGAAATTGAATCGGAATTAAATACAAAAGGCACAATGCCGACTTAAGGACAAGAAGACTGACTCTTCCTACTGACCATTCCTGTGACACTAGTTATAGATTCCGATGCCTCACTTCACGTTTACTGTATCCCTTGGACCTTCTTATTGAAGATGAAACACAGAAATTGCATCGGAATTAAATACAAAAGGCACAATGCCGACTTAAGTACATGAAGACCGACACTTCTTACTGACTTTGTTTTGAACCATTCCAGAGACACTAGTTATAGATTCCGATGCTTCACTCCAGGTTTACTGTATCCCTTGGACCTTCTTATTGACGATGAAACACAGACATTGCATTGGAATTAAATACAAAAGTCACAATGCCGACTTATGTACATGAAGACCGACACTTCTTTCTGACTATGTTTTGAACCATTCCTGTAACACTAGTTATAGATTCCGATGCTTCACTTCAGGTTTACTGTATCCCTTGGACCTTCTTATTGACGAAGAAACACAGGAATTTCATCGGAATTAAAAACAAAAGGCACAATGGTGACTTAAGGACAAGAAGACTGACTCTTCCTAATGTCTAAGATTTGAACCATTCCTGTGACACTAGTTATAGTTTCCGTTGCTTCACTCCAGGTTTACTGTATCCCTTGGACCTTCTTATTGACGATGAAACACAGAAATTGCATCGGAATTAAATACAAAAGGCACAATGCCGACTTAAGGACAAGAAGACTGACTCTTCCTTCTGTCTACTTTTTGAACCATTCCTGTGACATTAGTTATAGATTCCGATGCTTCACTCCAGGTTTACTGTATCCCTTGGACCTTCTTATTGACGATGAAACACAGTAATTGCATCGGAAATAAATGCAAAAGGCACAATGCCGACTTCAGTACAAGAAGACTGACTCTTCCTACTGTCTAAGTTTTGAACAATTCCTGTGACACTAGTTATAGATTCCGATGCTTCACTTCAGATTTACTGTATCCCTTGGACCGTCTTATTGACGATGAAACGCAGAAATTGCATCGGAATTAAATACAAAAGCAAAATTCCGACTTAAGTACAAGGGGACTGACTCTTCCTAATGTCTAAGTTTTGAACCATTCCTGTGACACTAGTTATAGATTCCGATGCTTCACTCCAGGTTTACTGTATCCCTTGGAACTTCTTATTTTTTGATGAAACACAGAAATTGCATGGGAAATAAATACAAAAGGAACTATGCCGACCTAAGGACAAGAAGACTGAATCTTCCTACTGTCCATTCCAGTGACACTAGTTATAGGTTCCGATGCTTCACTTAATTTTTACTGTATCCCTTGGACCTTCGTATTGACGATGAAACACAGAAATTGCATCGGAATTAAATACAAAAGGCACAATGCCGACTTAAGTACATGAAGACCAACACATCTTACCGACTATGCTTTGAACCATTCCTGTGACACTAGTTATAGATTCCGATGCTTCACTTCAGGTTAACTGTATACCTTGGACCTTCTTTTTGACGATGAAACACAGAAATTGCATCGGAATTAAATACAAAAGGCACAATGCCGACTTAAGGACAAGAAGTCTAACTCTTCCTACTGACCATTCCTGTGACACTAGTTATAGATTCCCATGCTTCACTTCATGTTTACTGTATCCCTTGGACCTTCTTATTGACGATGAAACACAGAAATTGCATCGGAATTAAATACAAAAGGCTCAATGCCGACTTAAGTACATGAAGACCGACACGTCTTACTATGTTTTGAACCATCCCTGTAACACTAGTTATAGAATCCGATGCTTCACTTCAGGTTTACTGTATCCCTTGGACCTTCTTATTGGCGATGAAACACTGAAATTGCATCGGAATTAAATGCAAAAGGCACAATGCCGACTTAAGTACATGAAGACCGAAACATCTTACTGACTATGTTTTGAACCATTCCTGTGCCACTAGTTATAGATTCCGATGCTACACTCCAGGTTTACTGTATCCCTTGGACCTTCTTATTGACGATGAAACACAGAAATTGCATCGGAATTAAATACAAAAGGCACAATGCCGACTTAAGTACATGAAGACCGACACTTCTTACTGACTATGTTTTGAACCATTCCTGTGACACTAGTTATAGATTCCGGTGCTTCACTTCAGGTTTACTGTATACCTTGGACCTTCTTTTTGACGATGAAACACAGAAATTGCATCGGAATTAAATACAAAAGGCACAATGATGACTTAACCCTGCTGTTCTGTTCACTTTTACTTGACATATATACTGTTCGGGTCAATATGACCCGACATATCAAAATGCTTTAGAAACATAAATTTTGGTACAGTTTTAGCTATCGACATTGTTGTTCTATTCCAGTACCTTGTTAGTAATAATAATAATAATAATAATAATAATAATAATGGTAATAATAATAATAATAACAATGCATACAACTTTATTGAGGGATATTTTTCATTTAAATATGCACATAAATTTGAAACAACAGACAGTTTCCATTACAGGCATTCAACTTAGAAAGCACTACAGTTTTTCCATACTTCTATTCTTATTGTTGACAGTTTAGACGTAAGTATTGACATTTTCTAACAACAGACAGTTGTCATTACAGATATTCATCTTAGAGCACACTACAGTACAGAACACACTACAGTTTTTTTATTACATTCCAACATAGAAAGCACTACAACTTTAGAATCCTCTCTTCTTACTGATTGTAGTTTAGGCACAAGTATTCACATAAATTTGAAACAACAGAATTTTCAATACAATCATCTTATAAAATACTACAGTTCTTTTCTTACTGCTTGCACTGTGGACACAAGTAGGTTACATGTTTCTTGCAAATATGTTTACTACATTTTCCACACACCATGTTTGTTTTATTGTCATTACTTGATGGACAGAACTTACAGCGTGCACGTTTTGTAGATTTTCTTGTTGTTACCGATTCTGACACACCACCCACATCATTCGGGTTTTGGATGCTTGTGACCATTCTCAAAGAATCTTCTGTTCTTGGGAAATGCGTTCTTGATGCAATATGTTCTTTTATCAGTGACTTTCCAAGTTCCTCCAAGAATATTCTCCTTCTAGTCAATTTGCTTGCATTCCAATTAGGGTCAACCGAAATCCACAAAACGTATGCATTATAAGCAGAAACATCAAGAATATTGTAGAAAACTATCATTGGCCACCTATTACTTTTTCGTTTGCATGTATATGTACCTAATAACTGATCAAGCGTGTCTACAGCACCTTTGGTTGAATTATAGTCCAAAATCATTTTTGGCTTCTTATCAGCCCTGTCACTGATTTCCGCATCATGGTGGAGAGTGCTCATAAGTACAACATTCTTGTGTCTCTTAGGAATATAATTAACCACAGTAGTGTCATTTGTGAAGTAAAATGAAGAGCTGTGTACCTCCTTGTTGGTCATTTTGTGTGGAAGCTCCGGCTTATTTTTCCGTATAGTTCCCAACATAGTCAATTTCCTTTTCAGAAGCAGCTGCCCCAAATTGTACGACGTAAAAAAGTTGTCACACGTGATATTCTGACCACGTAACTCAGAAGTGAGATCAGATACCACCCTCATTCCCTGATTTCTTTCTGGTGCCGCTCCACTCACCTTTCCTGTATAAATTTGGGCTTTCAGTACGTATGAAGTTTTGCTGTCACACATGGTCCATATTTTGATCCCATATTTTGCCGGTTTACTTGGGATATACTGCTTGAATGGACAGCGACCTCTAAATGCTACTAACTGCTCGTCAACAGTAACATTTTCTCCTGGATTATACAGTTTAGGAAGGACCTCTACCCACTTCTCCCAAATACTACGAATTGCGGCAAGTTTGTCAGTACGTCGTCTTTCCTCTCTAGTAGATTTCTTGTCAAATCGCAGGACACGTGATATCTTACAGAATGTTTCATGAGACATGGTTGCTCGAAATATGTTTCGCCCAGTATCTTTATCCCACAAACTTTTTGTAGACTCCCCATGAGATCGATATACACCCGCTAGGAGTAAGAGTCCTAAGTATGCATGGAAAACAGAACCATCAATATCTGTCCACTGTTCACCATAAACTCGCTGCCCTTCAATATTTGTCATCTCTATTATTTCATTTTGAAGCGCTGTGTGAAATACTGCTTCAAATGAACATTTTACATCAGATATTCTGCTGACTGCATACCTGGTAACTCCTGGGGTACTCTTGATGATGTTCGAAGCTGGTAGGCGACCATGTTGTGCTGGTGGATGCAACTGCCATTCTATATTCCCATTTTTAGAAAGAAAAGTCTCTACACTATTTTGTATGGGCTGTGGACTGTCGTAACTGTCATCGGAACACTCGCTTTCAGATGCATTGCTGATGTGATCTTCAAACTCAGAAAGTGATCCTTCATCTGGTGAGGCATTTACTATTTCTTCCAACTCACGATCATTCAATGGTCTCATCGCCATGGTGTCACAAGTCAAACTGGGCAGAAACAAAGCATTCCAATTATTGAGAACTGCCAATTATTATTTCCTGGGGAAAGCAACAAACAAGCCCATTGTTGTGAACGCATGGAGCTTTAGGTGATTGTTGAGAGTAAGTTGGAATGATGCAGTCACTATTCCCACACAACACAACAAAAATAATTTTCGCCATTTCCAGATTTTAGAAATAAATACGAGTTACACTAAACATATTTGTGTCGGGTCATTATGACCCGAACATTACATATGCAACTATTACAGTTGAAGCCCAAACTTCTTAAACTTTTTTAAAACCTTTTAAAACACATGCTGCTCATCCATTTTCAGACAAAGTCACAAAGTTTCATAAATATATATTGGTATTTACATAATGTAAAATAACGTTCATATTCGTTTCGGGTCATATAGACCCGAACAGAACAGCAGGGTTAAGGACAAGAAGTCTGACTCTTCCTACTGACCATTTCAGTGACACTAGTTATAGGTTGCGATGCTTCACTTCATTTTTACTGTATACCTTGGACTTTCGTATTGACGAAGAAACACAGAAATTGGATCGGAATTAAATACAAAAGGCACAATGCGACTTAAGTACATGAAGACCGACACTTCTTACCGACTATGTTTTGAACCATTCCTGTGACACTAGTTATAGATTCCGATGCTTCACTTCAGGTTTACTGTATACATTGGACCTTCTATTTGACGATGAAACACAGAAATTGCATCGGAATTAAATACAAAAGGCACAATGCCGACTTAAGGACAAGAAGTCTGACTCTTCCTACTGACCATTCCTGTGACACAAGTTATAGATTGCCATGCTTCACTTCATGTTTACTGTATCCCTTGGACCTTCTTACTGACGATGATACACAGAAATTGCATCGGCAATAAATACAAAAGGCCCAATGCCGACTTAAGTACATAAAGACCGACACTTCTTACTGACTATGTTTTGAACTATTCCTGTGACACTAGTTATAGATTCCGATGCTTCACTCCAGGTTCACTGTAACCCATGGACCTTCTCATTGACGATGAAACACAGAAATTGCATCGGAATTAAATACAAAAGGCACAATGCCGACTTAAGGACAAGATGACTGACTCTTCCTACTGACCATTCCTGTGACACTAGTTATAGATTCCGATGCTTCACTTCAGGTTTACTGTATACCTTGGACCTTCTTATTTACGATGAAACACAGAAATTGCATCGGAATTAAATACAAAAGTCACAATGCCGACTTAAGTACATGAAGACCCACACTTCTTACTGACTATGTTTTGAACCATTCCTGCAACACTAGTTATAGATTCCGAAGCTTCACTTCAGGTTTACTGTATCCCTTGGACCTTCTTATAGACGATGAAACACAGAAATTGCATGGGAATTAATACAAAAGGCACAATGCCGACTTAAGTACATGAAGACCGACACTTCTTACTGACTATGTTTTAAACCATTCCTGTAACTCTAGTTATAGATTCCGATGGTTCACTTCAGGTTTACTGTATCCCTTGGACCTTCTTGTTGACGATGAAACACAGAAATTGCATCGGAATTAAATACAAAAGGCACAATGCCGACTTAAGGACAAGAAGACTGACTGTTCCCTACTGACCATTCCTGTGACACTAGTTATACATTCCGATGCTTCACTTCAGGTTTACTGTATCCCTTGGACCTTCTTATTGACGATGAAACACAGAAATTGCTCGGAATTAAATACAAAAGGCACAATGCCGACTTAAGGGCAAGAAGACTGACTCTTCCTACTGACCATTCCTGTGACACTAGTTATAGATTCCGAGGCTTCACATCAGGTTTACTGTATCCCTTGGACCTTCTTATTGACGATGAAACACAGAAATTGCATCGGAACTAAATACAAAAGGCACAATGCCGACTTAAGTACATGAAGACCGACACTTCTTACTGACTATGTTTTAAATTATTCCTGTAACTCTAGTTATAGATTCCGATGCTCACTTCAGGTTTACTGCATCCCTTGGACCTTCTTATTGACGGTGAAACACAGAAATTGCATGGGAATTAAATTCAAATGGCACTATGCCGACCTAAGGACACGAAGACTGACTCTTCCTACTGACCATTCCAGTGACACTAGTTTTAGGTTCCGATGCATCACTTCATTTTTAATGTATCCCTTGGACCTTCTTATTGATGATGAAACACAGAAATTGCAACGGAATAAAATACAAAAGCACAATGCCGACTTAAGGACAAGAAGACTGACTCTTCCTACTGACCATTCCTGTGACACTAGTTATAGATTCCGAGGCTTCACTTCAGGTTTACTGTATCCCTTGGACCTTCTTATTGACGATGAAACACAGAAATTGCATCGGAACTAAATACAAAAGGCACAATGCCGACTTAAGTACATGAAGACCGACACTTCTTACTGACTATGTCTTGAACCATTCCTGTGACACTAGTTATAGATTCCGATGCTACACTTCAGGTTTACTGTATCCCTTGGACCTTATTATTAACGATGAAACACAGAAATTGCATCGGAATCAAATACAAAAGGCACAATGCCGTCTTAAGGACAAGAAGAAAGACTCTTCCTACTGACCATTCCTGTAACACTAGTTGCAGATTCCGATGCTTCACTTCAGGCTTACTGTATCCCTTGGACCTTCTTATTGACGATGAGACACAGAAATTGCATCGGAATTATATACAAAAGGCATAATTCCGACCTAAGTACATGAAGAGCGAATCTTCTTACTGACTATGTTTTGAACCATTCCTGTGACACTAGTTATAGATTCCGATGCTTCACTCCAGGTTCACTGTATCCCTTGGACCTTCTTATTGACGATGAAACACAGAAATTGCATCGGAATTAAATACAAAAGGCACAATGCCTACTTAAGTACATGAAGACCGACACTTCTTACTGACTATGTTTTGAACCATTCCTGTAACAATAGTTATAGATTCCGATGCTTCACTTCAGGTTTACTGTATCCATTGGACCTTCTTATTGACGATGAAACACAGAAATTGCATCGGAATTAAATACAAAAGGCACAATGCCGACTTAAGGACAAGAAGACTGACTCTTCCTACTGACCATTCCTGTGACACTAATTAGAGATTCCGATGCTTCACTTCAGGTTTACTGTATCCCTTGGACCTTCTTATTGACGATGAGACACAGAAATTGCATCGGAATTATATACAAAAGGCATAATTCCGACCTAAGTACATGAAGAGCGAATCTTCTTACTGACTATGTTTTGAACCATTCCTGTGACACTAGTTATAGATTCCGATGCTTCCCTCCAAGTCTACTGTATCCCTTGGACCTTCTTATTGACGATGAAACACAGAAATTGCATCGAAATTAAATACAAATGGCACAATGCCGAATTAAGTACATGAAGACCGACACTTCTTACTGACTATGTTTTGAACCATTCCTGCAACACTAGTTATAGATTCCGATGCTTCACTTCATGTTTACGGTATCCCTTGGACCTTGTTATTGACGATGAAACACGGAAAATGCATCGGAATTAAATACAAAAGGCACAATGCCAACATAAGGACAATAAGACTGACTCTTCCTACTGACCATTCCTGTGACACTAGTTATAGATTCCGATGCTTCACTTCACGTTTACTGTATCCCTTGGACATTCTTATTGACGATGAAACTCAGAAATTGCATCGGAATTAAATACAAAAGGCACTATGCCGACCTAAGGACAAGATGACCGACTATTCCTACTGACCATTCCAGTGACACTAGTTATTGGTTCCGATGCTTCACTTCATTTTTACTGTATCCCTTGGACCTTCTTATTGACGATGAAACACAGAAATTGCATCGGAATTAAATACAAAAGCACAATGACGACTTAAGGTCAAGAAGACTGACTCTTCCTACTGACCATCCCTGTGACACTAGTTATAGATTCCGATGCTTCACTTCAGGTTTACTGTATCCCTTGGTCCTTCTTATTGACGATGAAACACAGAAATTGCATCGGAATTAAATACAAAAGCCACAATGCCGACTTAAGTACTTGAAGTCCGACACTTCTTACTGACTATGTCTTGAACCATTCCTGTGACACTAGTTATAAATTCCGATGCTTCACTTCAGGTTTACTGTATCCCTTGGACCTTCTTATTGACGATGAAACACAGAAATTGCATCGGAATTAAATACAAAAGGCACAATGCCGTCTTAAGTACATAACCACTGACACTTCCTACTGACTACGTTTTGAACCATTCCTGTGACACTAGTTATAGATTCCGATGCTTCACTTCAGGTTTACTGTATCCCTTGGACCTTCTTATTGACGATGAAACACAGAAATTGCATCGGAATTAAATACAAAAAGCCACAATGCCTACTTAAGTACATGAAGACCGACACTTCTTACTGACTAAGTTTTGAACCATTCCTGCAACACTAGTTATAGATTCCGATGCTTCACTTCAGGTTTACTGTATCCCTTGGACCTTCTTATTGACGATGAAACACAGAAATTGCATCGGAATTAAATACTAAAGGCACAATGCCGACTTAAGGACAAGAAGAATGACTCTTCGTACTGACCATTCCTGTGACACTAGTTATAGATTCCGATGCTTCACTTCAGGTTTACTGTATCCCTTGGACATTCTTATTGACGATGAAACTCAGAAATTGCATCGGAATTAAATACAAAAGGCACTATGCCGACCAAAGGACAAGAAGACTGACTATTCCTACTGACCATTTTAGTGTCACTAGTTATTGGTTCCGATGCTTCACTTCATTTTTACTGTATCCCTTGGACCTTCTTATTGACGATGAAACACAGATATTGCATCGGAATTAAATACAAAAGCACAATGCCGACTTAAGGACAAGAAGACTGACTCTTCCTACTGACCATCCCTGTGACACTAGTTATAGATTCCGATGCTTCACTTCAGGTTTACTGTATCCCTTGGTCCTTCTTATTGACGATGAAACACAGAAATTGCATCGGAATTAAATACAAAAGCCACAATGCCGACTTAACTACATGAAGACCGACACTTCTTACTGACTATGTCTTGAACCATTCCTGTGACACTAGTTATAAATTCCGATGCTTCACTTCAGGTTTACTGTATCCCTTGGACCTTCTTATTGACGATGAAACATAGAAATTGCATCGGAATTAAATACAAAAGGCACAATGCCGACTTAAGGACAAGAAGACTGACTCTTCCTACTGACCATTCCTGTGACACTAGTTACAGATTCCGATGCTTCACTTCAGAATTACTGTATCCCTTGGACCTTCTTATTGACGATGAAACACAGAAATTGCATCGGAATGAAATACAAAAATCACAATCCCGACTTAAGTACATGAAGACCGACACTTCTTACTGACTATGTTTTGAACCATTCCTGTAACAATAGTTATAGATGCCGATGCTTCACTTCATGTTTACTGTATACCTTGGACCTTCTTTTTGACGATGAATCACAGAAACTGCATCGGAATTAAATACAAAAGGCACAATTCCGACTTAAGGACAAGAAGTCTGACTCTTCCTACGGACCATTCCTGTGACACTAGTTATAGATTTCCATGCTTCACTTCATGTTTACTGTACCCCTTGGACCTTCGTATTGACGATGGAACACAGAAATTGCATCGGAAATAAATACAAAAGGCACAATGCCGACTTAAGTACATGAAGACCGACGCTTCTCACTGACTATGCTTTGAACCATTCCTGTGACTCTAGTTATAGATTCCGATGCTTCACTCCAGGTTCACTGTATCCCTTGGACCTTCTTATTGACGATGAAACACAGAAATTGCATCGGAATTAAATACAACAGGCACAATGCCGACTTAAGTACATGAAGAGCGACACTTCTTACTGACTATGTTTTGAACCATTCCTGTAACAATAGTTATAGATTCCGATGCTTCACTTCAGGTTTACTGTATCCCTTGGACCTTCTTATTGACGATGAAACACAGAAATTGCATCGGAATTAAATACAAAAGGCACAATACCGACTTAAGGACAAGAAGTCTGACTCTTCTTACTGACTATTCCTGTGACACTAGTTATAGATTCCGATGCTTTACTTCAGGTTTACTGTATCCCTTGGACCTTCTTATTGTCGATGAAACACAGAAATTGCATCGGAATTATATACAAATAGCACAATGCCGACTTAAGTACATGAAGAGCGACACTTCTTACTGACTATGTTTTGAACCATTCCTGTGACACTAGTTATAGATTCCGATGCTTCCCTCCAGGTTTACTGTATCCCTTGGACCTTCTTATTAACGATGAAACACAGAAATTGCATCGGAATTAAATACAAAAGGCACAATGCCGACTTAAGTACATGAAGAACAACACTTCATACTGACTATGTTTTGAACCATTCCTGCAACACTAGTTATAGATTCCGATGCTTCACTACAGGTTTACTGTATCCCTTGTACCTTCTTATTGACGATGAAACACAGAAAATGCATCGGAATTAAATACAAAAGGCACAATGCCGACTTAAGGACAAGAAGACTGACTCTTCATACTGACCATTCCTGTGACACTAGTTATAGATTCCGATGCTTCACTTCAGGTTTACTGTATCCCTTGGACCTTCTTATTGACGATGAAACACAGAAATTGCATCGGAATTAAATACAAAAGGCACAATGCCGACTTAAGTACATGAAGGCCGACACTTCTTACTGACTATGTTTAGCCCCCATTCCTGTGACACTAGTTATAGATTCCGATGCTTCAATTCAGGTTTCCTGTATCCCTTGGACTTTCTTATTGACGATGAAACACAGGAATTGCATCGGAATTAAATACAAAAGGCACAATGCCGACCTAAGGACGAGAATACTGACTCTTTCTACTGACCATTCCTGTGCCACTAGTTATAGATTCCTATGCTTCACTTCAGGTTTGCTGTACCCCTTGGACCTTCTTATTGACGATGAAACACAGAAATTGCATCGGAATTAAATACAAAAAGCACAATGCCGTCTTAAGTACATGAAGA
Source organism: Schistocerca americana (assembly GCF_021461395.2). NCBI lineage: Eukaryota > Metazoa > Arthropoda > Insecta > Orthoptera > Acrididae > Schistocerca > Schistocerca americana. The sequence continues at coordinate 1,131,000,385 of NC_060120.1, read as the reverse complement.
ACGACACTTTTTACTGACTATGTTTGAACCATTCCTGTGACACTACTTATAGATTCCGATGCTTCACTTCAGGTTTACTGTATCCCTTGGACCTTCTTATTGACGATGAAGCGCAGAAATTGCATCGGAATTAAATACAAAAGGCACAATGCCGACTTAAGTACATGAAGACCGACAGTTCTTACTGACTATGTTTTGAACCATTCCTGTGACACTAGTTATATATTCCGATGCTTCACTTCAGGTTTACTGTATCCCTTGGACCTTCTTATTGACGATGAAACACAGAAATTGCATCGGAATTAAATACAAAAGGCACAATGCCGACTTAAGGACAAGAAGACTGACTCTTCCTACTGACCATTCCTGTGACACTAGTTATATATTCCGATGCTTCACTTCAGGTTTATTGTATTCCTTGTACCTTCCTATTGACGATGAAACACAGAAATTGCATCGGCATTAAATACAAAAGGCACAATGCCGACTTAAGTACATGAAGACCAACACTTCTTACTGACTATGTTTTAAACCATTCCAGTAACTCTAGTTATAGATTCCGATGCTACACTTCAGGTTTACTGTATCCCTTGGACCTTCTTATTGACGATGAAACACAGAAATTGCATGGGAATTAAATTCAAAAAGCACTATGCCGACCTAAGGACAAGAAGACTGACTCTTCCTACTGACCATTCCAGTGAAACTAGTTTTAGGTTCCGATGCATCACTTCATTTTTACTGTATCCCTTGGACCTTCTTATTGACGATGAAACACAGAAATTGCAACGGAATTAAATACAAAAGCACAATGCCGACTTAAGTACATGAAGACCGACACTTCTTACTGACTATGTCTTGAAACATTCCTGTGACTCTAGTTATAGATTCCGATGCTTCACGTCAGGTATACTGTATCCCTTGGACCTTCTTATTGACGATGAAACACAGAAATTGCATCGGAATTAAATACAAAAGGCACAATGCCGTCTTAAGGACAAGAAGAAAGACTCTTCCTACTGACCATTCCTGTAACACTAGTTACAGATTCCGATGCTTCACTTCAGGCTTACTGTATCCCTTGGACCTTCGTATTGACGATGAAACAGGGAAATTGCATCGGAATTAAATACAAAAGGCACAATGCCGACTTAAGTACATGAAGACCGACACTTCTTACTGACTTTGTTTTGAACCATTCCTGTGACACTAGTTATAGATTCCGATGCTTCACTTCAGGTTTACTGTATACCTTGGACCTTCTTTTTGACGATGAAACACAGAAACTGCATCGGAATTAAATACAAAAGGCACAATGCCGACTTAAGGGCAAGAAGTCTGACTCTTCCTACTGACCATTCCTGTGACACTAGTTATAGATTCCCATGCTTCACTTCATGTTTACTGTATCCCTTGGACCTTCTTCTTGACGATGAAACACAGAAATTGCATCGGAAATAAATACAAAAGGCACAATGCCGACTTAAGTACATGATGACCGACACTTCATACTGACTATGTTTTGAACCATTCCTGTGACACTAGTTATAGATTCCGATGCTTCCCTCCAGGTCTACTGTATCCCTTGGACCTTCTTATTGACGATGAAACACAGAAATTGCATCGGAATTAAATACAAATGGCACAATGCCGACTTAAGTACATGAAGACCGACAGTTCTTACTGACTATGTTTTGAACCATTCTTGCAACACTAGTTATAGATTCCGATGCTTCACTTGAGGTTTACTGTATCCCTTGGACCTTCTTATTGACGATGAAACACGGAAAATGCATCGGAATTATATACAAAAGGCACAATGCCGACTTAAGGACAAGAAGACTGACTCTTCCTACTGACCATCCCTGTGACACTAGTTATAGATTCCGATGCTTCACTTCAGGTTTACTGTATCCCTTGGTCCTTCTTATTGACGATGAAACACAGAAATTGCATCGGAATTAAATACAAAAGCCACAATGCCGACTTAAGTACATGAAGACCGACACTTCTTACTGACTATGTCTTGAACCATTCCTGTGACACTAGTTATAAATTCCGATGCTTCACTTCAGGTTTACTGTATCCCTTGGACCTTCTTATTGACGATGAAACACAGAAATTGCATCGGAATTAAATACAAATGGCACAATGCCGACTTAAGTACATAACCACCGACACTTCCTACTGACTATGTTTTGAACCATTCCTGTGACACTAGTTATAGATTCCGATGCTTCACTTCGGGTTTACTGTATCTCTTGGACCTTCTTATTGACGATGAAACACAGAAATTGCATCGGAATTAAATACAAAATGCACAATGCCGACTTAAGTACATGAAGACCGACACTTCTTACTGACTAAGTTTTGAACCATTCCTGCAACACTAGTTATTGATTCCGATGCTTCACTTCAGGTTTACTGTATCCCTTGGACCTTCTTATTGACGATGAAACACAGAAATTGCATCGGAATTAAATACAAAAGGCACAATGCCGACGTAAGGACAAGAAGAATGACTCTTCGTACTGACCATTCCTGTGACACTAGTTATAGATTCCGATGCTTCACTTCAGGTTTACTGTATCCCTTGGACATTCTTATTGACGATGAAACTCAGAAATTGCATCGGAATTAAATACAAAAGGCAATATGCCGACCTAAGGACAAGAAGACTGACTATTCCTACTGACCATTCCAGTGACACTAGTTATTGGTTCCGATGCTTCACTTCATCTTTACTGTATCCCTTGGACCTTCTTATTGACGATGAAACACAGAAATTGCATCGGAATTAAATACAAAAGCACAATGCCGACTTAAGGACAAGAAGACTGACTCTTCCTACTGACCATCCCTGTGACACTAGTTATAGATTCCGATGCTTCACTTCAGGTTTACTGTATCCCTTGGTCCTTCTTATTGACGATGAAACACAGAAATTGCATCGGAATTAAATACAAAAGCCACAATGCCGACTTAAGTACATGAAGACCGACACTTCTTACTGACTATGTCTCGAACCATTCCTGTGACACTAGTTATAAATTCCGATGCTTCACTTCAGGTTTACTGTATCCCTTGGGCCTTCTTATTGACGATGAAACACAGAAATTGCATCGGAATTAAATACAAAAGGCACAATGCCGACTTAAGGACTAGAAGACTGACTCTTCCTACTGACCATTCCTGTGACACTAGTTACAGATTCCGATGCTTCACTTCAGAATTACTGTACCCCTTGGACCTTCTTATTGACGATGAAACACAGAAATTGCATCGGAATGAAATACAAAAGGCACAATCCCGACTTAAGTACATGAAGACCGACACTTCTTACTGACTATGTTTTGAACCATTCCTGTATCAATAGTTATAGATTCCGATGGTTCACTTCAGGTTTACTGTATACCTTGGACCTTCTTTTTGACGATGAAACACAGAACCTGCATCGGAATTAAATACAAAAGGCACAATGCCGACTTAAGGACAAGAAGTCTGACTCTTCCTACTGACCATTCCTGTGACACTAGTTATAGATTTCCATGCTTCACTTCAAGTTTACTGTATCCCTTGGACCTTCTTATTGACGATGGAACACAGAAATTGCATCGGAAATAAATGCAAAAGGCACAATGCCGACTTAAGTACATGAAGACCGACACTTCTTACTGACTATGTTTTGAACCATTCCTGTAACAATAGTTATAGATTCCGATGCTTCACTCCAGGTTCACTGTATCCCTTGGACCTTCTTATTGACGATGAAACACAGAAATTGCATCGAAATTAAATACAAAAGGCACAATACCAACTTAAGGACAAGAAGTCAGACTCTTCCTACTGACCATTCCTGTGACACTAGTTATAGATTCCGATGCTTCACTTCAGGTTTACTGTATCCCTTGGACCTTCTTATTGACGATGAAACACAGAAATTGCATCGGACTTATATACAAAAAGCACAATGCCGACTTAAGTACATGAAGAGCGACACTTCTTACTGACTATGTTTTGAACCATTCCTGTGGCACTAGTTATAGATTCCGATGCTTCCCTCCAGGTTTACTGTATCCCTTGGACCTTCTTATTGACGATGAAACACAGAAATTGCATCGGAATTAAATACAAAAGGCACAATGCCGACTTGAGTACATGAAGACCAACACTTCATACTGACTATGTTTTGAACCATTCCTGCAACACTAGTTATAGATTCCGATGCTTCACTTCAGGTTTACTGTATCCCTTGGACTTTCCCTTTGACGATGAAACAAAGAAAATGCACCGGAATTAAATACAAAAGGCACAATGCCGACTTAAGGAGAAGAAGACTGACTCTTCATACTGACCATTCCTGTGACACTAGTTATAGATTCCGATGCTTCACTTCAGGTTTACTGTATCCCTTGGACCTTCTTATTGACGATGAAACACAGAGATTGCATCGGAATTAAATACAAAATGCGCAATGCCGAGTTAAGTACAAGAAGACTGACTCTTCCTACTATCTAAGTTTTGAACCATTCCTGTGACACTAGTTATGGATTCCCATGCTTCACTCCAGGTTTACTGTATCCCTTGGACCATCTTTTTGACGATGAAAGACAGAAATTGCATCGGAATTAAATACAAAAGGCACAATGCCGACTTAAGTACATGAAGACCGACACTCCTTACTGACTATGATTTGAACCATTGCTGTAACACTAGTTATAGATTCCGATGCTTCACTTCAGGTTTACTGTATCCCTTGGACCTTCCTATTGACGATGAAGCACAGAAATTGCATCGGAATTAAATACAAAAGGCACAATGCCGACTTAAGGACAAGAAGACTGACTCTTCCTACTGACGATTCCTGTGACACTAGTTATAGATTCCGATTCTTCACGCCAGGTTTACTGTATCCCTTGGACCTTCTTATTCACGGTGAAACACAGAAATTGCATCGGAATTAAATACAAAAAGCACAATGTCGACTCTCTTCCTACTGTCTCAGTTTTGAACCATTCCTCTGACACTAGTTATAGATTCCGATAATTCACCTCAGGCTTACTGTATCCCTTGGACCTTCTTATTGACGATGAACACAGAAATTGAATCAAAATTAAATACAAAAGGCTCAATGCCGACATAAGTACATGAAGACTGACACTTCTTACTTACTATGTTTTGACCCACTCCTGTGACACTAGTTATAGATTTCCATGCTTCACTCCAGGATTACTGTATCCCTTGGACCTTCTTATTGACGATGAAACACAGAAACTGCATCGGAATTAAATACAAAAGGCACAATGCCGACTTAAGTACATGAAGACCGACACTTCTTACTAACTATGTTTTGATCCATTCCTGTGACACTAGTTATTGATTTCCATGTTTCATTCCAGGTTTACTGTATGCCTTGGACCTACTTATTGACGATAAAACACAGAAATGGCATCGGAAAGAAATACAAAATTCACAATGCCGACTTAAGTACAAGAAGACCGACACTTCTTACTGACTATGTTATGAACCATTCCTGTAACACTCGTTATAGATTCCGATGCTTCACTTCAGGTTTACTGTATCCCATGGACCTTCATATTGACGATGAAACACAGAAATTGCATCGAAATTTAATACAAAAAGCACAAAGCCGACTTAAGGGCAAGAAGACTGACTCTTCCTACTGATCATTCCTGTGACACTAGTTATAGATTCCGATGCTTCACTTCAGGTTTACTGTATCCCTTGGACCTTCTTATTGACGATGAAACACAGAAATTGCATCGGAATTAAATACGAAAGGCGCAATGCCGACTTAAGTACATGAAGAACGACACTTCTTACTGACTATGTTTGATACATTCCTGTGACACTAGTTATAGATTCCGATGTTTCACTCCAGGTTTACTGTGTCCCTTGGACCTTTTTATTGCCGATGTAACACGGAAATTGCATCGGAAATAAATACAAAAGGCACAATGCCGACTTAAGTTTATGAAGACCGACACATCCTACTGACTAAGTTTTGAACCATTCCTGCAACACTAGTTATAGATTCCGATGCTTCACTTCATTTTTACATTATCCCTTGGACCTTCTTATTGACGATGAAACACAGAAATTGCATCGGAATTAAATACAAAAGGCACATTGCCGACTTAAGTACATGAAGACCAACACTTCAAACTGACTATGTTTTGAACCATTCCTGAAACATTAGTTACAGATTCCGATGCTTCACTTCAGGTTTACTGTATCCCTTGGACCTTCTTATTGACGATGAAACACAGAAAATGCGTCGGAATTAAATACAAAAGGCACAATGCCGACTTAAGGACAAGAAGACTGACTCTTCATACTGACCATTCCTGTGACACTAGTTATAGATTCCGATGCTTCACTTCAGGTTTACTGTATCCCTTGGACCTTCGTATTGACGATGAAACACAGAAATTGCATCGGAATTAAATACAAAAGGCACAATGCCGACTTAAGGACAAGAACACTGACTCTTCCTACTGACCATTCCTGTGACACTAGTTATAGATTCCGATGCTTCACTCCTGGTTTAATGTACCCCTTGGACCTTCTTATTGACGATGTAACACAGAAATTGCATCGGAATTAAATACAAAAGGCACAATGCCGACTTAAGTACATGAAGACCGACACTTCTTATTGACTATGTTTTGAACCATTCCTGTGACTCTAGTTATAGATTCCGATGCTTCACTCCAGGTTCACTGTATCCCTTGGACCTTCTTATTGACGATGAAACACAGAAATTGCATCGGAATTAAATACAAAAGGCACAATGCTGACTTAAGTACATGAAGACCGACACTTCTTACTGACTATGTTTTGAACCATTCCTATGACACTAGTTATAGATTCCGATGCTTCACGTAAGGTTTACTGTATAACTTGGACCTTCTTATTGACGATGAAACACTGAAATTGCTTCGGAATTAAATACAAAAGGCACAATGCCGACTTAAGGACAAGAAGACTGACTCTTCCTACTGACCATTCCTGTGACACTAGTTATAGATTCCGATTCTTCACACCAGGTTTACTGTATCCCTTGGACCTTCTTATTGACGGTGAAACACAGAAATTGCATCGGAATTAAGAACAAAAAGCACAATGTCGACTCTCTTCCTACTGTCTCAGTTTTGAACCATTCCTCTGACACTAGTTATAGATTCCGATGATTCACTTCAGGTTTACTGTATCCCTTGGACCTTCTTATTGACGATGAAACACAGAAATTGAATCGGAATTAAATACAATAGGCTCAATGCCGACATAAGTACATGAAGACTGACACTTCTTACTTACTATGATTAGACCCACTCCTGTGACACTAGTTATAGATTTCCATGCTTCACTCCAGGTTTACTGTATCCCTTGGACCTTCTTATTGACGAAGAAACACAGAAACTGCATCGGAATTAAATACAAAAGGCACAATGCTGACTTAAGTACATGAAGACCGACACTTCTTACTAACTATGTTTTGATCCATTCCTGTGACACTAGTTATTGATTTCCATTTTTCCTTCCAGGTTTACTGTATGCCTTGGACCTACTTATTGACGATGAAACACAGAAATGGCTTCGGAAAGAAATACAAAAGGCACAATGCGGACTTAAGTACATGAAGACCGACACTTCTTACTGACTATGTTATGAACCATTCCTGTAACACTCGTTACAGATTCCGATGCTTCACTTCAGGTTTACTGTATCCCTTGGACCTTCTTATTGACGATGAAACACAGAAATTGCATCGAAATTAAATACAAAAGGCACAATGCCGACTTAAGGGCAAGAAGACTGACTCTTCCTACTGATCACTCCTGTGACACTAGTTATAGATTCCCATGCTTCACTTCAGGTTTACTGTATCCCTTGGACCTTCTTATTGACGATGAAACACAGAAATTGCATCGGAATTAAATACGAAAGGCGCAATGTCGACTTAAGTACATGAAGAACGACACTTCTTACTAACTATGTTTTGATACATTCCTGTGACACTAGTTATAGATTCCCATGTTTCACTCCAGGTTTACTGTGTCCCTTGGACCTTCTTATTGCCGAAGAAACACGGAAATTGCATCGGAATTAAATACAAAAGGCACAATGCCGACTTAAGTACATGAAGACCGACACTTCTTACTATGTTTTGAAACATTCCTGTAACACTAGTTATAGATTCCGATGCTTCACTTCAGGTTTACATTATCCCTTGGACCTTCTTATTGACGATGAAACACAGAAGTTGCATGGGAATTAAATACAAAGGCACAATGCCGACTTAAGGACAAGAAGACTGACTCTTCCTACTGATCATTCCTGTGACGCTAGTAATAGATTCCGATGCTTCACTTCAGGTTTACTGTATCCCTTGGACCTTCTTATTGACGATGAAACACAGAAATTTCATCGGAATTAAATACAAAAGGCACAATGCCGACTTAAGTACATGAAGACCAACACTTCAAACTGACTATGTTTTGTTCCATTCCTGCAACACTAGTTATAGATTCCGATGCTTCACTTCAGGTTTACTGTATCCCCTGGACCTTCTCATTGACGAAGAAACACAGAAAATGCATCGGAATTAAATACAAAAGGCACAATGCCGACCTAAGGACAAGAAGACTGACTCTTCGTACTGACCATTCCTGTGACGCTAGTAATAGATTCCGATGCTTCACTTCAGGTTTACTGTATCCCTTGGACCTTCTTATTGACGATGAAACACAGAAATTTCATCGGAATTAAATACAAAAGGCACAATGCCGACTTAAGGACTAGAACACTGACTCTTCCTACTGACCATTCCTGTGACACTTGTTATAGATTCCGATGCTTCACTCCAGGTTTACTATACCCCTTGGACCTTCTTATTGACGATGAAACACAGAAATTGCATCGGAATTAAATACAAAAGGCACAATGCCGACTTAAGTACATGAAGACCGACACTTCTTATTGACTATGTTTTGTACCATTCCTGTGACTCTAGTTATAGATTCCGATGCTTCACGTAAGGTTTACTGTATAACTTGGACCTTCTTATTGACGATGAAACACTGAAATTGCTTCGGAATTAAATACCAAACTCACAATGCCGACTTAAGTACATGAAGACCGACACTTCCTACTGACTATGTTTTGAACCATTCCTGTGACACTAGTTACAGGTTCCGATGCTTCACTTCAGGTTTTCTGTATCCCTTGGACCTTCTTATTGACGATGAAACACAGAAATTGCATCGGAATTAAATACAAAAGGCACACTGCCGGCTTAAGTACAAGAAGACTGACTCTTCCTACTGTCTCAGTTTTGAACCATTCCTCAGACACTAGTTATAGATTCCGATGATTCACTTCAGGTTTACTGTATCCCTTGGACCTTCTTATTTACGATGAAACACAGAAATTGAATCGGAATTAAATACAAAAGGCTCAATGCCGACTTAAGTACATGAAGACTGACACTTCTTACTGTCTATGTTTTGACCCACTCCTGTGACACAAGTTATAGATTTCCATGCTTCACTCCAGGTTTACTGTATCCCTTGGACCTTCTCATTGACGATGAAACACAGAAACTGCATCGGAATTAAATACAAAAGGCACAATGCCGACTTAAGGGCAAGAAGACTGACTCTTCCTACTGATCATTCCAGTGACACTAGTTATAGATTCCGATGCTTCACTTCAGGTTTACTGTATCCCTTGGACCTTCTTATTGACGATGAAACACAGAAATTGCATCGGAATGAAATACAAAAGGCGCAATGCCGACTTTAGTACATGAAGAACGACACTTCTTACTGACTATGTTTTGATACATTCCTGTGACACTAGTTATAGATTCCGATGTTTCACTCCAGGTTTACTGTGTCCCTTGGACCTTCTTATTGACGATGAAACACAGAAGTTGCATGGGAATTAAATACAAAAGGCACAATGCCGACTTAAGGACAAGAAGACTGACTCTTCCTACTGATCATTCCTGTGACACTATTTATAGATTCCGATGCTTCACTTCAGGTTTACTATATCCCTTGGACCCTCTTATTGACGATGAAACACAGAAATAGCATCGGAATTAAATACAAAAGGCACCATGCCGACTTAAGTACATGAAGACCGACACTTCTTACTGACTATGTTTTGAACCATTCCTGTGACACTAGTTATAGATTCCGATGCTTCACTTCAGGTTTACTGTATCCCTTGGACCATCTTATTGACGATGAAACACAGAAATTGCATCGTAATTAAATACAAAATGCACAATGCCGACTTAAGTACATGAAGACCGACACTTCTTACTGACTATGTTTTGATCCATTCCTGTGACACTAGTTATTGATTTCCATGTTTCACTCCAGGTTTACTGTATGCCTTCGACCTACCTATTGACGATGAAACACAGAAATGGCATCGGAATGAAATACAAAAGGCACAATGCCGACTTAAGTACATGTAGACCAACACTTCTTACTGACTATGTTATGAACCATTCCTGTAACACTCGTTATAGATTCCGATGCTTCACTTCAGGTTTACTGTATCCCTTGGACCTTCTTATTGACGGTGAAACACAGAAATTGCATCGGAATTAAATACGAAAGGCGCAATGCCGACTTAAGAACATGAAGTACGACACTTCTTACTTAATATGTTTTGATACATTCCTGTGACACTAGTTATAGATTCCGATGTTTCACTCCAGGTTTACTGTGTCCCTTGGACCTTCTTATTGCCGATGAAACACGGAAATTGCATAGGAAGTAAAAACAAAAGGCACAATGCCGACTTAAGTACATGAAGACCGAAACTTATTACTATGTTTTGAAACATTCCTGTAACACTAGTTATAGATTCCGATTCTTCACTTCAGGTTTACTGTATCCCTTGGACCTTCTTATTGACGATGAAACACAGAAGTTGCATGGGAATTAAATACAAAAGGCACAATGACGACTTAAGGACAAGAAGACTGACTCTTCCTACTGACCATTCCTGTGACACTATTTTTGGATTCCGATGCTTCACTTCAGGTTTACTATATCCCTTGGACCTTCTTATTGACGATGAAACGCAGAAATTGCATCGGAATTAAATACAAAAGGCACCATGCCGACTTAAGTACATGGAGACTGACACTTCTTACTGACTATGTTTTGAACCATTCCTGTGACACTAGTTATAGATTCCGATGCTTCACTTCAGGTTCACTGTATCCCTTGGACCTTCTTATTGACGATGAAACACAGAAATTGCATCGGAATTAAATACAAAAGGCACAATGCCGACTTAAGTACATGAAGACCGTTACTTCCTACTGACTAAGTTTTGAACCATTCCTGCAACACTAGTTATAGATCCCGATGATTCACTTCAGGTTTACTGTATCCCTTGGACCTTCTTATTGACGATGAAACACAGAAATTGCATCGGAATTAAATACAAAAATCACATTGCCGACTTAAGTACATGAAGACCAACACTTCAAACTGACTATGTTTTGAACCATTCCTGCAACACTAGTTATAGATTCCGATGCTTCACTTCAGGTTTACTATAACCCTTGGACCTTCTTATTGACGATGAAACACAGAAAATGCATCGGAATTAAATACAAAAGGCACAATGCCGACTTAAGGACAAGAAGACTGACTCTTCATACTGACCATTCCTGTGACACTAGTTATAGATTCCGATGCTTCACTTCAGGTTTACTGTATCCCTTGGACCTTCTTATTGACGATGAAACACAGAAATTGCATCGGAATTAAATACAAAAGGCACAATGCCGACTTAAGGACAAGAACACTGACTCTTCCTACTGACCATTCCTATGACACTAGTTACAGATTCCGATGCTTCACTCCTGGTTTACTGTACCCCTTGGACCTTCTTATTGACGATGAAACACAGAAATTGCATCGGAATTAAATACAAAAGGCACAATGCCGACTTAAGTACATGAAGACCGACACTTCTTATTGACTATGTTTTGAACCATTCCTGTGACTCTAGTTATAGATTCCGATGCTTCACTCCAGGTTCACTGTATCCCTTGGACCTTCGTATTGACGATGAAACACAGAAATTGCATCGGAATTAAATACAAAAGGCACAATGCTGACTTAAGTACATGAAGACCGACACTTCTTACTGACTATGTTTTGAACCATTCCTGCGACACTAGTTATAGATTCCGATGCTTCACGTAAGGTTTACTGTATAACTTGGACCTTCTTATTGACGATGAAACACTGAAATTGCTTCGGAATTAAATACAAAAGGCACAATGCCGACTTAAGTACATGAAAACCGACACTTCCTACTGACTATGTTTTGAACCATTCCTGTGACACTAGTTACAGATTCCGATGCTTCACTTCAGGTTTACTGTATCCCTTGGACCTTCTTGTTGACGATGAAACACAGAAATTGCATCGGAATTACATACCAATGGCACAATGCCGACTTAAGTACATGAAGACCGACACTTCTTACTGACTAAGTTTTGAACCATTCCTGCAACACTAGTTATAGATTCCGATGCTTCACTTCAGGTTTACTGTATCCCTTGGACTTTCTTATTGACGATGAAACACAGAAATTGCATCGGAATTAAATACGAAAGGCACAATGCCGACTTAAGGACAAGAAGTCTGACTCTTCGTACTGACCATTCCAGTGACACTAGATATAGATTCCGATGCTTCACTTCAGGTTAACTGTATCCCTTGGACCTTCTTATTGACGATGAAACACAGAAATTGCATCGGAATTAAATACAAAAGGCACAATGCCGATTAAAGTACAAGAACACTGACTCTTCCTACTGACCATTCCTGTGACACTAGTTATAGATTCCGATGCTTCACTCCAGGTTTACTGTACCCCTTGGACCTTCTTATTGACGATGAAACACAGAAATTGCATCGGAATTAATTACAAAAGGCACAATGCCCACTTAAGTACATGAAGACCGACACTTCTTACTGACTAAGTTTAGAACCATTCCTGAGACACTAGTTATAGATTCCGATGCTTCACTTCAGGTTTACTGTATCCCTTGGACGTTCTTATTGACGATGAAACACAGAAATTGCATCGGAATTAAATACAAAAGGCACAATGCCGAGTTAAGGACAAGAAGACTGACTCTTTCTACTGACCATTCCTGTGCCACTAGTTATAGATTCCTATGCTTCACTTCAGGTTTGCTGTATCCCTTGGACCATCTTTTTGACGATGAAACACAGAAATTGCATCTGAATTAAATACGAAACGCACAATACCGACTTAAGGACAAGAAGACTGACTCTTCGTACTGTCTCAGTTTGAACCATTCCTCTGACACTAGTTATAGATTCCGATGATTCACTTCAGGTTTACTGTAACCCTTGGAACTTCTTATTGACGATGAAACACAGAAATTGAATCGGAATTGAATACAAAAGGCTCAATGACGACTTAAGTACATGAACACTGACACTTCTTACTGACTATGTTTGACCCACTCCTGTGACACTAGTTATAGATTTCCATGCTTCACTCCAGGTTTACTGTATCCCTTGGACCTTCTCATTGACGATGAAGCACAGAAACTGCATCGGAATTAAATACAAAAAGCACAATGCCGACTTAAGGACAAGAAGACTGACTCTTCCTACTGATCATTCCTGTGACACTAGTTATAGATTCCGATGCTTCACTTCGGGATTACTGTATCCCTTGGACCTTCTTATTGACGATGAAACACAGAAATTGCATCGGAATTAAATACAAAAGGAGCAATGCCGACTTAAGTACATGAAGAACGACACTTCTTACTGACTATGTTTTGATACATTCCTGTGTCACTAGTTATAGATTCCGATGTTTCACTCCAGGTTTACTGTGTCCCTTAGACCTTCTTATTGCCGATGAAACACGGAAATTGCATCGGAATTAAATACAAAAGGCACAATGCCGACTTAAGTACATGAAGACCGACACTTGTTACTGACTATGTTTTGAATGATTCCTGTAACACTAGTTGGAGATTCCGATGCTTCACTTCAGGTTTACTGTATCCCTTGGACCTTCTTATTGACGATGAAACACAGAAGTTGCATGGGAATTAAATACAAAAGGCACAATGCCGACTTAAGGACAAGAGGAGTGACTCTTCCTACTGACCATACCTGTGACACTATTTATAGATTCCGATGCTTCACTTTAGGTTTACTATATCCCTTGGACCTTCTTATTGACGATGAAACACAGAATTTGCATCGGAATTAAATAAAAAAGGCACCATGCCGACTTAAGTACATGAAGACCGACACTTCTTACTGACACTGTTTTGAACCATTCCTGTGACACGAGTTATAGATTCCGATGCTTCACTTCAGGTTCACTGTATCCCTTGGACCTTCTTATTGACGATGAAACACTGAATTTGCATCGGAATTAAACACAAAGGGCACAATGCCGACTTAAGGACAAGAAGACTGACTCTTCCTACTGACCATTCCTGTGACACTAGTTATAGATTCCGATGCTTCACTTCAGGTTTACTGTATCCCTTGGACGATCTTATTGACGATGAAACACAGAAATTGCATCGTAATTAAATACAAAATGCACAATGCCGACTTAAGTACATGAAGACCGACACTTCTAACTGACTATGTTTTGAACCATTCCTGTAACACTAGTTATAGATTCCGATGCTTCACTTCAGGTTTACTGTATCCCTTGGACCTTCTTATTGACGATGAAACACAGAAAATGCATCGGAATTAAATACAAAAGGCACAATGCCGACTTAAGGACAAGAAGACTGACTCTTCATACTGACCATTCCTGTGACACTAGTTATAGATTCCGATGCTTCACTTCAGGTTTACTGTATCCCTTGGACCTTCTTATTGACGATGAAACACAGAAATTGCATCGGAATTAAATACAAAATGCACAATGCCGACCTAAGTACATGAAGACCGACACTTCTTATTGACTATGTTTTGAACCATTCCTGTGACTCTAGTTATAGATTCCGATGCTTCACTCCAGGTTCACTGTTTCCCTTGCACCTTCTTATTGACGGTGAAACACAGAAATTGCATCGGAATTAAATACAAAAGGCACAATGCTGACTTAAGTACATGAAGACCGACACTTCTTACTGACTATGTTTTGAACCATTCCTGTGACACTGGTTATAGATTCCGATGCTTCACTTCAGGTTTACTGTATAACTTGGACCTTCCTATTGACGATGAAACACTGAAATTGCTTCGGAATTAAATACAAAAGGCACAATGCCGATTTAAGGACAAGAAGTCTGACTCTTCCCACTGACCATTCCTATGACACCAGTTACTGACTATGTTTTGAACCACTCCTGTGACACTAGTTATAGATTCCGATGCTTCACTTCAGGTTTACTGTATCCCTTGGACCTTCTTATTGACGATGAAACACAGAAATTGCATCGGAATTAAATACAAAAGGCCCAATGCCGACTTACGGACAAGAAGACTGTCTCTTCCTACTGACCATTCCTGTGACACTAGTTATAGATTCCGATGCTTCACTTCAGGTTTACTGTATCCCTTGGACCATCTTATTGACGATGAAACACAGAAATGGCATCGTAATTAAATACAACATGCACAATGCCGACTTAAGTACATGAAGACCGACACTTCTTACTGACTATGTTTTGAACCATTCCTGTGACACTAGTTATAGATTCCGATGCTTCACTTCAGGTTTACTATATCCCTTGGACCTTCTTATTGACGACGAAGCACAGAAATTGCATCGGAATTAAATACAAAAGGCACCATGCCGACTTAAGTACATGAAGACCGACACTTCTTACTGACTATGTTTTGAACCATTCCTGTGACACTAGTTATAGAATCCGATGCTTCACTTCAGGTTAACTATATCCCTTGGACCTTCTTAGTGACGATGAAACACAGAAATTGCATCGGAATTAAATACAAAAGGCACCATGCCGACTTAAGTACATGAAGACCGACACTTCTTACTGACTATGTTTTGAACCATTCCTGTGACACTAGTTATAGATTCCGATGCTTCACTTCAGGTTCACTGTATCCCTTGGACCTTCTTATAGACGATGAAACACAGAAATTGCATTGGAATTAAATACAAAACTCACAATGCCGACTTAAGGACAAGAAGACTGACTCATCCTACTGACCATTCCTGTGACACTAGTTATAGATTCCGATGCTACACTCCAGGTTTACTGTATCCCTTGGACCTTCTTATTGACGATGAAACACAGAAATTGCATCGTAATTAAATACAAAAGGCACAATGCCGACTTAAGTACATGAAGACCGACACTTCTAACTGACTATGTTCTGAACCATTCCTGCAACACTAGTTATAGATTCCGATGCTTCACTTCAGGGTTACTGTATCCCTTGGACCCTCTTATTGACGATGAAACACAGAAATTGCATCGGAATTAAATACAAAAGGCACAATGCCGTTTTAAGTACTTGAAGACTGACTCTTCCTACTGACCATTCCTGTGACACTAGTTATAGATTCCGATGCTTCACTTCAGGTTTACTGTATCCCTTGGAACTTCTTATTGACGATGTAACACAGAAATTGCTTCGGCATTAAATACAAAAGGCACAATGTCGATTTAAGTACATGAAGACCGACACTTCTTACTGACTATGTTTTGAACCACTCCTGTGACACTAGTTATAGATTCCGATGCTTCACTTCAGCTTCACTGTATCCCTTGGACCTTCTTATTGACGATGTAACACATAAATTGCATCGGAAATAAATACAAAACGCACAATGCCGACTTAAGGACAAGAAGACTGACTCTTCCTACTGACCATTCCTGTGACACTAGTTAAAGTTTCCGATGCTTCACTTCAGGTTTACTGTATCCCTTGGACCTTCTTATTGACGATGAAACACAGAAATTGCATCGGAATTAAATACAAAAGGCACAATGCCGACTTAAGGACAAGAAGACTGACTCTTCCTACTGACCATTCCTGTGACACTAGTTATAGATTCCGATGCTTCAATTCAGGTTTACTGTATCCCTTGGACCATCTTATTGACGATGAAACACAGAAATTGCATCGTAATTAAATACAAAATGCACAATGCCGACTTAAGTACATGAAGACCGACACTTCTTACCGACTATGTTTTGAACCATTCCTGTGACACTAGTTATAGATTCCGATGCTTCACTTCAGGTTTACTATATCCCTTGGACCTTCTCATTGACGATGAGACACAGAAATTGCATCGGAATTAAATACAAAAGGCACAATGCCGACTTAAGTACATGAAGACCGACACTTCTTACTGACTATGTTTTGAACCATTCCTGTGACACTAGTTATAGATTCCGATGCTCTACTCCAGGTTTACTGTATGCATGGAACTTCTTATTGACGATGAAACACAGAAATTGCATCGTAATTAAATACAAAAGGCACAATGCCGACTTAAGTACATGAAGACCGACACTTCTAACTGACTATGTTCTGAACCATTCCTGCAACACTAGTTATAGATTCCGATGCTTCACTTCAGGGTTACTGTATCCCTTGGACCCTCTTATTGACGATGAAACACAGAAATTGCATCGGAATTAAATACAAAAGGCACAATGCCGTTTTAAGTACTTGAAGACTGACTCTTCCTACTGTCCATTCCTGTGACACTAGTTATAGATTCCGATGCTTCACTTCAGGTTTACTGTATCCCTTGGAACTTCTTATTGACGATGTAACACAGAAATTGCTTCGGCATTAAATACAAAAGGCACAATGTCGATTTAAGTACATGAAGACCGACACTTCTTACTGACTATGTTTTGAACCACTCCTGTGACACTAGTTATAGATTCCGATGCTTCACTTCAGCTTCACTGTATCCCTTGGACCTTCTTATTGACGATGTAACACATAAATTGCATCGGAAATAAATACAAAACGCACAATGCCGACTTAAGGACAAGAAGACTGACTCTTCCTACTGACCATTCCTGTGACACTAGTTAAAGTTTCCGATGCTTCACTTCAGGTTTACTGTATCCCTTGGACCTTCTTATTGACGATGAAACACAGAAATTGCATCGGAATTATATACAAAAGGCACAATGCCGACTTAAGGACAAGAAGACTGACTCTTCCTACTGACCAATCCTGTGACACTAGTTATAGATTCCGATGCTTCACTTCAGGTTTACTGTATCCCTTGGACCATCTTATTGACGATGAAACACAGAAATTGCATCGTAATTAAATACAAAATGCACAATGCCGACTTAAGTACATGAAGACCGACACTTCTTACTGACTATGTTTTGAACCATTCCTGTGACACTAGTTATAGATTCCGATGCTTCACTTCAGGTTTACTATATCCCTTGGACCTTCTCATTGACGATGAAACACAGAAATTGCATCGGAATTAAATACAAAAGGCACAATGCCGACTTAAGTACATGAAGACCGACACTTCTTACTGACTATGTTTTGAACCATTCCTGTGACACTAGTTATAGATTCCGATGCTCTACTCCAGGTTTACTGTATGCATGGACCTTCTTATTGACGATGAAACACAGAAATTGCATCGGAATTAAATACAAAAGGCACAATGCCGACTGAAGTACATGAAGACCGACACTTCTAACTGACTATGTTCAGAACCATTCCTGCAACACTAGTTATAGTTTCCGATGCTTCACTTCAGGTTTACTGTATCTCTTGGACCTTCTTATTGACGATGAAACACAGAAATTGCATCGGAATTAAATACAAAAGGCACAATGCCGTTTTAAGGACAAGAAGACTGACTCTTCCTACTGACCTTTCCTGTGACACTAGTTATAGATTCCGATGCTTCACTTCAGGTTTACTGTATCCCTTGGACCTGCTTATTGACGATGAAACACAGAAATTGCATCGTAATTAAATACAAAAGGCACAATGCGGACTTAAGTACATGAAGTTAGACACTTCTTACTGACAATGTTTTGAACCATTCCTGTGACACTAGTCATAGATTCCGATGCTTCACTTCAGGGTTACTGTATAACTTGGACCTACTTATTGACGATGAAGCACAGAAAATGCATCGGAATTAAATACAAAAGGCACAATGCCGACTTAAGGACAAGAAGACTGACTTTTCCTACTGACCATTCCTGTGACACTAGTTATAGATTCCGATGCTTCACTTCAGGTTTACTGTATCCCTTGGAACTTCTTATTGACGATGAAACACATAAATTGCATCGGAATTAAAAACAAAAGTCACAATGCCGACTTATGTACATGAAGACCGACACTTCTTACTGACTATGTTTTGAACCATTCCTGTGACACTAGTTATAGATTCCGATGCTTCACTCCAGGTTTACTGTATCCCTTGGACCTTCTTATTGACGATGAAACACAGAAATTACATCGGAATTAAATACTAAAGGCACAATCCCGACTTAAGTACATGAAGACCGACACTTCTCAGTGACTATGTTTTGAACCATTCCTGCAACACTAGTTATAGATTCCGATGCTTCACTTCAGGTTTACTGTATCCCTTGGACCTTCTTATTGACGATGAATCACAGAAATTGCATCGGAATTAAAAACAAAAGGCACAATGCCGTTTTAAGGACAAGAAGACTGACTCTTCCTACTGACCATTCCTGTGACACTAGTTATAGATTCCGATGCTTCACTTCAGGTTTACCGTATCCCTTGGACCTTCTTATTGACGATGAAACACAGAAATTGCATCGGAATTGAATACAAAAGGCACAATGCCGACTTAAGTACATGAAGACAGACACTTCTTACTGACTATGTTTTGAACCATTCCTGTGCCACTAGTTATAGATTCCGAAGCTTCACTTCACGTTTACTATATCCCTTGGACCTTCTTATTGACAATGAAACACAGAAATTGCATCGGAATTAAATACAAAAGGCACTATGCCGACTTAAGGACAAGAAGACTGACTCTTCCTACTGACCATTCCGGTGACAGTAGTTATATATTCCGATGCTTCACTTCAGGTTTACTGTATCCCTCGGACCTTCTTATTGACGATGAAACACAGAAATTGCATCGCTATTAAATACAAAGAGCGCAATGCCGACTTAAGTACAAGAGAACTGACTCTTCTTACTCTCTATGTTTTGAACCATTCCTGTGACAGTAGTTATAGATTACGATGCTTCACTTCTGGTCTACTGTATCCCTCTGACTTTCTCATTGACGATGAAACACAGAAATTGCATCGGTATTAAATATGAAAGGCACAATGCCGACGTAAGTACAAGAAAACTGGCTCTCCTTACTGTCTATGATTTGAACCAGTCCTGTGACACTAGTTATAGATTCCGATGCTTCTTTTCAGGTTTACTGTATCCCTCTGACTTTCTTATTGACGATGAAACACAGAAATTGAATCGGAATTAAATACAAAAGGCACAATGCCGACTTAATTATAAGAAAACTGACACTTCTTACTGTTTATGCTTTGAACCGTTTCTGTGACATTAGTTATAGATTCCGATGCTTCACTTCAGGTTTACTGTATCCCTCTGAACTTCTTATTGACGATGAAACACAGGAATTGCATCGGAATTAAATACAAAAATCACAATGACGACTCAAGTACAAGGAGACTGGCTCTTGTTACTGTCTATGTTTTGAACCTTTCCTGTGGCACTAGTTATAGATTCCGATACTTCACTTCAGGTTTACTGTATCCCTTGGACAATATTATTGACGATGAATCACAGAAATTGCATCGGAATTAAATACAAAAGGTACATGCCGACTTAAGTACAAGAAGACTGACTCTTCTACTGTCTAAGTTTGAACCATTCCTGTGCCACTAGTTGTAGATTCCGATGCTTCACCTCATGTTTATTGTATCCCTTGGACCTTCTTATTGACGATGAAACACAGAAATTGCACGGAATTAAATACAAAAGGCACAATGCCGACTTAAGTACAAGAAGACCGACTCTTCTTACTATCTTAGTTTTGAAAAATTCCTGTGACACTAGTTATAGGTTGCGATGCTTTACTTCAGGTTTTCTGTATCCCTTGGACCTTCTTATTGACGATGAAACTCAGAAATTGCGTCGGAATTAAATACAAAAAGCACAATGCCGACTTAAGTACATGAAGAACGACACTTCTTACTGACTAGGTTTTGAACCATTCCTGTGGCACTACTTATAGATTCCTATGCTTCACTTCAAGTTTTCTGCATCCTTGGACGTTCTTCTTAACGATGAAACACAGAAATTGCATTGGAATGAAATACAAAAGGCACAATGCCGACTTAAGTAAATGAAGACCGACACTCCTTACTGACTTTGTTTTGAACCATTCCTGCAACACTAGTTATAGATTCCGATGCTTCACTTCAGGTTTACTGTATCCCTTGGACCTTCTTATTGACGATGAAACACAGAAATTGCATCGGAATTATAAATAAAAAGCACAATGCGGACTTAAGGACATGATGACTGACTCATCCTACTGACCATTCCTGCGACACTAGTTATAGATTCCGATTCTTCACACCAGGTTTACTGCATCTCTTGGACCTTCTTATTGACGATGAAACACAGAAATTGCATCGGAATTAAATACAAAAGGCACAATGCCGACTTAAGTACAAGATGACTGACTCTTCCTACTGCCTAAGATTTGAACCATTCCTCTGACACTAGTTATAGATTCCGATGATTCACTTCAGGTTTACTGTATCCCTTGGACCTTCTTATTGACGATGAAACACAGAAATTGCATCGGAATTAAATACAAAAGGCACAATGCCGACTTAAGTACGTGAAGACCGACACTTCTTACTGACCATGTTTTGTCCCATTCCTGTGACACTAGTTATAGATTTCCATGCTTCACTGCAGGTTTACTGTGTCCCTTGGACCTTCTTATTGACGATGAAACACAGAAATTGCATCGGAATTAAATACAAAAGGCACAATGCAGACTTAAGGACAAGAAGACTGACTCTTCATACTGACCATTCCTGCGATACTAGTTATAGATTCCGATTCTTCAAACCAGGTTTACTGCATCTCTTGGACCTTCTTATTGACGATGAAACACAGAAATTGCATCGGAATTAAATACAAATGGCACAATGCCAACTTAAGTACAAGAAGACTGACTCTTCCTACTGACCATTCCTGTGACACTAGGTATAGATTCTGCTGCTTCACTTCAGGTTTACTGTATCCCTTGGACCTTCTTATTGACGATGAAACACAGAAATTGCATCGGAATTAAATACAAAAGACACAATGCCGACTTAAGTACATGAAGAAGGACACTTCTTACTGACTATGTCTTGAACCATTCCTGTAACACTAGTTATGGATCCCGATGCTTCTCTTCAGGTTTACTGTATCCCTTGGACCTTCTTATTGACGATGAAACACAGAAATTGCATCCTAATTAAATACAAAAGGCATAATGCCGACTTAAGGACAAGAAGACTGACTCTTCCTACTGACCATTCCTGTGACACTAGTTATAGATTCCGATGCTACACTTCAGGTTCACTGTATCCCTTGGACCTTCATAATTACGATGAAACACAGAAATTGCATCGGAATTAAATACAAAAGGCACAATGCCGACTGAAGTACATGAAGACCGACACTTCTAACTGACTATGTTCTGAACCATTCCTGCAACACTAGTTATAGATTCCGATGCATCACTTCAGGTTTACTGTATCCCTTGGACCTTCTTATTGACGATGAAACACAGAAATTGCATCGGAATTAAATACAAAAGGCACAATGCCGTTTTAAGGACAAGAAGACTGACTCTTCCTACTGACCATTCCTGTGACACTAGTTATAGATTCCAATGCTTCACTTCAGGTTTACTGTATCCCTTGGACCTTCTTATTGACGATGAAACACAGAAATTGCATTGTAATTAAATACAAAAGGCACAATGCCGACTTAAGTACATGAAGTTAGACACTTCTTACTGACTATGTCTTGAACCATTCCTGTGACACTAGCTATAGATTCCGATGCTTCACTTCAGGGTTACTGTATAACTTGGACCTACTTATTGACGATGAAGCACAGAAAATGCATCAGAATTAAATACAAAAGGCACAATGCCGACTTAAGGACAAGAAGACTGACTCTTCCTACTGACCATTCCTGTGACACTAGTTGTAGATTCCGATGCTTCACTTCAGGTTTACTGTATCCCTTGGACCTTCTTATTGACGATGAAACACAGAAATTACATCGGAATTAAATACAAAAGGTACAATGCCGACTTAAGTACATGAAGACCGACACTTCTCACTGACTATGTTTTGAACCATTCCTGCAACACTTGTTATAGATTCCGATGCTTCACTTCAGGTTTACTGTATCCCTTGGACCTTCGTATTGACGATGAAACACAGAAATTGCATCGGAATTAAAAACAAAAGGCACAATGCCGTTTTAAGGACAAGAAGACTGACTCTTCCCACTGACCATTCCTGTGACACTAGTTATAGATTCCGATGCTTCACTTCAGGTTTACCGTATCCCTTGGACCTTCTTATTGACGATGAAACACAGAAATTGCATCGGAATTGAATACAAAAGGCACAATGCCGACTTAAGTAGATGAAGACTGACACTTCTTACTGACTATGTTTTGAACCATTCCTGTGACACTAGTTATAGATTCCGAAGCTTCACTTCACGTTTACTGTATCCCTTGGACCTTCTTATTGACAATGAAACATAGAAATTGCATCGGAATTAAATACAAAAGGCACAATGCCGAATTAAGGACAAGAAGACTGACTCTTCCTACTGACCATTCCTGTGACAGTAGTTATAGATTCCGATGCTTCACTCCAGGTTTACTGTATCCCTTGGACCTTCTTATTGACGATGAAACACAGAAATTGCTTCGGAATTAAATATAAAAGGCACAATGCCGACTTAAGTACATGAAGACCGACACTTCTTACTGACTATGTTTTGAACCGTTCCTGTGACACTAGTTATAGATTCCGAAGCTTCACTTCACGTTTACTGTATCCCTTGGACCTTCTTATTGACAATGATACACAGAAATTGCATCAGAATTAAATACAAAAGGCAAAATGCCGACTTAAGGACAAGAAGACTGACTCTTCCTACTGACCATTCCTGTGACAGTAGTTATAGATTCCGATGCTTCACTTCAGGTTTACTGTATCACTCGGACCTTCTTATTGACGATGAAACACAGAAATTGCATCGGTATTAAATACAAAGAGCACAATGCCGACTTAAGTACAAGAGGACTGACTCTTCTTACTGTCTATGTTTTGAACCATTCCTGTGACAGTAGTTATAGATTACGATGCTTCACTTCTGGTCTACTGTATCCCTCTGACTTTCTCATTGACGATGAAACACAGAAATTGCATCGGTATTAAATATGAAAGGCACAATGCCGACGTAAGTACAAGAAAACTGGCTCTCCTTACTGTCTATGATTTGAACCATTCCTGTGACACTAGTTATAGATTCCGATGCTTCTTTTCAGGTTTACTGTATCCCTCTGACTTTCTTATTGACGATGAAACACAGAAATTGCATCGGAATTAAATACAAAAGGCACAATACCGACTTAATTATAAGAAAACTGACACTTCTTACTTTTTATGCATTGAACCATTCCTGTGACATTAGTTATAGAAACCGATGCTTCACTTCAGGTTTACTGTATCCCTCTGACCTTCTTATTGACGATGAAACACTGGAATTGCATCGGAATTAAATACAAAAGGCACAATGACGACTCAAGTACAAGGAGACTGGCTCTTCTTACTGTCTATGTTTTGCACCTTTCCTGTGGCACTAGTTGTAAATTCCGATACTTCACTCCAGGTTTACTGTGTCCCTTGGACCTTCTTATTGACGATGAAACACAGAAATTGCATCGGAATTAAATACAAAAGACACAATGCCAACTTAAGTACAAGAAGACTGACTCTTCCTACTGACCATTCCTGTGACACTAGTCATAGATTCCGCTGCTTCACTTCAGGTTTACTGTATCCCTTGGACCTTCTTATTGACGATGAAACACAGAAATTGCATCGGAATTAAATACAAAAGGCACAATGCCAACTTAAGTACATGAAGAAGGACACTTCTTACTGACTATGTCTTGAACCATTCCTGTAACACTAGTTATAGATTCCGATGCTTCACTTCAGGTTTACTGTATCCCTTGGACCTTCTTATTGACGATGAAACACAGAAATTGCATCGGAATTAAATACAAAAGGCACAATGCCGACTTAAGGACAAGAAGACTGACTCTTCCTACTGACCATTCCTGTGACACTAGTTATAGATTCCGATGCTTCACTTCAGGTTTACTGTATCCCTTGGACCATCTTATTGACGATGAAACACAGAAATTGCATCGTAATTAAATACAAAATGCACAATGCCGACTTAAGTACATGAAGACCGACACTTCTTACTGACTATGTTTTGAACCATTCCTGTGACACTAGTTATAGATTCCGATGCTTCACTTCATTTTTACTATATCCCTTGGACCTTCTCATTGACGATGAAACACAGAAATTGCATCGGAATTAAATACAAAAGGCACCATGCCGACTTAAGTACATGAAGACCGACACTTCTTACTGACTATGTTTTGAACCATTCCTGTGACACTAGTTATAGATTCCGATGCTTCACTTCAGGATCACTGTATCCCTTGGACCTTCTTATTGACGATGAAACACAGAAATTGCATTGGAATTAAATACAAAACTCACAATGCCGACTCAGGGTTAAGAATACTGATTGTTCCTACTGACCATTCCTGTGACACTAGTTATAGATTGCGATGCTTCACTTCAGGTTCACTGTATCCCTTGGACCTTCATATTGACGATGAAACACAGAAATTGCATCCGAATTAAATACAAAAGGCACAATGCCGACTTAAGTACATGAAGACCGACACTTCTTACTGACTATGTTTTGAACCATTCCTGTGACACTAGTTATAGATTCCGATGCTCTACTCCAGGTTTACTGTATGCATGGACCTTCTTATTGACGATGAAACACAGAAATTGCATCGGAATTAAATACAAAAGGCACAATGCCGACTGAAGTACATGAAGACCGACACTTCTAACTGACTATGTTCAGAACCATTCCTGCAACACTAGTTATAGATTCCGATGCTTTACTTCAGGTTTACTGTATCTCTTGGACCTTGTTATTGACGATGATACACAGAAATTGCATCGGAATTAAATACAAAAGGCACAATGCCGTTTTAAGGACAAGAAGACTGACTCTTCCTACTGACCTTTCCTGTGACACTAGTTATAGATTCCGATGCTTCACTTCAGGTTTACTGTATCCCTTGGACCTTCTTATTGACGATGAAACACAGAAATTGCATCGTAATTAAATACAAAATGCACAATGCGGACTTAAGTACATGAAGTTAGGCACTTCTTACTGACAATGTTTTGAACCATTCCTGTGACACTAGTCATAGATTCCGATGCTTCACTTCAGGGTTACTGTATAACTTGGACCTACTTATTGACGATGAAGCACAGAAAATGCATCGGAATTAAATACAAAAGGCACAATGCCGACTTAAGGACAAGAAGACTGACTCTTCCTACTGACCATTCCTGTGACACTAGTTATAGATTCCGATGCTTCACTTCAGGTTTACTGTATCCCTTGGAACTTCTTATTGACGATGAAACACAGAAATTACATCGGAATTAAATACTAAAGGCACAATCCCGACTTAAGTACATGAAGACCGACACTTCTCAGTGACTATGTTTTGAACCATTCCTGCAACACTAGTTATAGATTCCGATGCTTCACTTCAGGTTTACTGTATCCCTTGGACCTTCTTATTGACGATGAAACAGAGAAATTGCATCGGAATTAAAAACAAAAGGCACAATGCCGTTTTAAGGACAAGAAGACTGACTCTTCCTACTGACCATTCCTGTGACAGTAGTTATATATTCCGATGCTTCACTTCAGGTTTACTGTATCCCTCGGACCTTCTTATTGACGATGAAACACAGAAATTGCATCGCTATTAAATACAAAGAGCGCAATGCCGACTTAAGTACAAGAGAACTCACTCTTCTTACTGTCTATGTTTTGAACCATTCCTGTGACAGTAGTTATAGATTACGATGCTTCACTTCTGGTCTACTGTATCCCTCTGACTTTCTCATTGACGATGAAACACAGAAATTGCATCGGTATTAGATATGAAAGGCACAATGCCGACGTAAGTACAAGAAAACTGGCTCTCCTTACTGTCTATGATTTGAACCTTTCCTGTGGCACTAGTTATAGATTCCGATACTTCACTTCAGGTTTACTGTATCCCTTGGACAATCTTATTGACGATGAATCGTAGAAATTGCATCGGAATTAAATACAAAAGGTACAATGCCGACTTAAGTACAAGAAGACTGACTCTTCTACTGTCTAAGTTTGAACCATTCCTGTGCCACTAGTTGTAGATTCCGATGCTTCACCTCATGTTTATTGTATCCCTTGGACCTTCTTATTGACGATGAAACACAGAAATTGCACGGAATTAAATACAAAAGGCACAATGCCGACTTAAGTACAAGAAGACCGACTCTTCTTACTATCTTAGTTTTGAAAAATTCCTGTGACACTAGTTATAGGTTGCGATGCTTTACTTCAGGTTTTCTGTATCCCTTGGACCTTCTTATTGACGATGAAACTCAGAAATTGCGTCGGAATTAAATACAAAAAGCACAATGCCGACTTAAGTACATGAAGAACGACACTTCTTACTGACTAGGTTTTGAACCATTCCTGTGACACTACTTATAGATTCCTATGCTTCACTTCAAGTTTTCTGCATCCTTGGACGTTCTTCTTAACGATGAAACACAGAAATTGCATTGGAATGAAATACAAAAGGCACAATGCCGACTTAAGTAAATGAAGACCGACACTCCTTACTGACTTTGTTTTGAACCATTCCTGCAACACTAGTTATAGATTCCGATGCTTCACTTCAGGTTTACTGTATCGCTTGGACCTTCTTATTGACGATGAAACACAGAAATTGCATCGGAATTAAATACAAAAGGCACAATGCAGACTTAAGGACAAGAAGACTGACTCTTCATACTGACCATTCCTGCGATACTAGTTATAGATTCCGATTCTTCAAACCAGGTTTACTGCATCTCTTGGACCTTCTTATTGACGATGAAACACAGAAATTGCATCGGAATTAAATACAAATGGCACAATGCCAACTTAAGTACAAGAAGACTGACTCTTCCTACTGACCATTCCTGTGACACTAGGTATAGATTCTGCTGCTTCACTTCAGGTTTACTGTATCCCTTGGACCTTCTTATTGACGATGAAACACAGAAATTGCATCGGAATTAAATACAAAAGGCACAATGCCGACTTAAGTACATGAAGAAGGACACTTCTTACTGACTATGTCTTGAACCATTCCTGTAACACTAGTTATGGATTCCGATGCTTCTCTTCAGGTTTACTGTATCCCTTGGACCTTCTTATTGACGATGAAACACAGAAATTGCATCCTAATTAAATACAAAAGGCATAATGCCGACTTAAGGACAAGAAGACTGACTCTTCCTACTGACCATTCCTGTGACACTAGTTATAGATTCCGATGCTTCACTTCAGGTTCACTGTATCCCTTGGACCTTCATAATTGCGATGAAACACAGAAATTGCATCGGAATTAAATACAAAAGGCACAATGCCGACGTAAGTACATGAAGACCGACACTTCTTACTGACTATGTTTTGAACCATTCCTGTCACACTAGTTATAGATTCCGATGCTTCACTCCAGGTTTACTGTATCCCTTGGACCTTCTTATTGACGATGACACACAGAAATTGCATCGGAATTAAATACAAAAGGCACAATGCCGACTGAAGTACATGAAGACCGACACTTCTAACTGACTATGTTCTGAACCATTCCTGCAACACTAGTTATAGATTCCGATGCATCACTTCAGGTTTACTGTATCCCTTGGACCTTCTTATTGACGATGAAACACAGAAATTGCATCGGAATTAAATACAAAAGGCACAATGCCGTTTTAAGGACAAGAAGACTGACTCTTCCTACTGACCATTCCTGTGACACTAGTTATAGATTCCAATGCTTCACTTCAGGTTTACTGTATCCCTTGGACCTTCTTATTGACGATGAAACACAGAAATTGCATCGTAATTAAATACAAAAGGCACAATGCCGACTTAAGTACATGAAGTTAGACGCTTCTTACTGACTATGTCTTGAACCATTCCTGTGACACTAGCTATAGATTCCGATGCTTCACTTCAGGGTTACTGTATAACTTGGACCTACTTATTGACGATGAAGCACAGAAAATGCATCAGAATTAAATACAAAAGGCACAATGCCGACTTAAGAACAAGAAGACTGACTCTTCCTACTGACCATTCCTGTGACACTAGTTGTAGATTCCGATGCTTCACTTCAGGTTTACTGTATCCCTTGGAACTTCTTATTGACAATGAAACACATAAATAGCATCGGAATTAAAAACAAAAGTCACAATGCCGACTTATGTACATGAAGACCGACACTTCTTACTGACTATGTTTTGAACCATTCCTGTGACACTAGTTATAGATTCCGATGCTTCACTCTAGGTTTACTGTATCCCTTGGACCTTCTTATTGACGAAGAAACACAGAAATTACATCGGAATTAAATACAAAAGGTACAATGCCGACTTAAGTACATGAAGACCGACACTTCTCACTGACTATGTTTTGAACCATTCCTGCAACACTTGTTATAGATTCCGTTGCTTCACTTCAGGTTTACTGTATCCCTTGGACCTTCGTATTGACGATGAAACACAGAAATTGCATCGGAATTAAAAACAAAAGGCACAATGCCGTTTTAAGGACAAGAAGACTGACTCTTCCCACTGACCATTCCTGTGACACTAGTTATAGATTCCGATGCTTCACTTCAGGTTTACCGTATCCCTTGGACCTTCTTATTGACGATGAAACACAGGAATTGCATCGGAATTGAATACAAAAGGCACAATGCCGACTTAAGTACATGAAGACTGACACTTCTTACTGACTATGTTTTGAACCATTCCTGTGACACTAGTTATAGATTCCGAAGCTTCACTTCACGTTTACTGTATCCCTTGGACCTTCTTATTGACAATGAAACATAGAAATTGCATCGGAATTAAATACAAAAGGCACAATGCCGAATTAAGGACAAGAAGACTGACTCTTCCTACTGACCATTCCTGTGACAGTAGTTATAGATTCCGATGCTTCACTCCAGGTTTACTGTATCCCTTGGACCTTCTTATTGACGATGAAACACAGAAATTGCTTCGGAATTAAATATAAAAGGCACAATGCCGTCTTAAGTACATGAAGACCGACACTTCTTACTGACTATGTTTTGAACCATTCCTGTGACACTAGTTATAGATTCCGAAGCTTCAATTCACGTTTACTGTATCCCTTGGACCTTCTTATTGACAATGATACACAGAAATTGCATCAGAATTAAATACAAAAGGCAAAATGCCGACTTAAGGACAAGAAGACTGACTCTTCCTACTGACCATTCCTGTGACAGTAGTTATAGATTCCGATGCTTCACTTCAGGTTTACTGTATCACTCGGACCTTCTTATTGACGATGAAACACAGAAATTGCATCGGTATTAAATACAAAGAGCACAATGCCGACTTAAGTACAAGAGGACTGACTCTTCTTACTGTCTATGTTTTGAACCATTCCTGTGACAGTAGTTATAGATTACGATGCTTCACTTCTGGTCTACTGTATCCCTCTGACTTTCTCATTGACGATGAAACACAGAAATTGCATCGGTATTAAATATGAAAGGCACAATGCCGACGTAAGTACAAGAAAACTGGCTCTCCCTACTTTCTATGATTTGAACCATTCCTGTGACACTAGTTATAGATTCCGATGCTTCTTTTCAGGTTTACTGTATCCCTCTGACTTTCTTATTGACGATGAAACACAGAAATTGCATCGGAATTAAATACAAAAGGCACAATACCGACTTAATTATAAGAAAACTGACACTTCTTACTGTTTATGCATTGAACCATTCCTGTGACATTAGTTATAGAAACCGATGCTTCACTTCAGGTTTACTGTATCCCTCTGACCTTCTTATTGACGATGAAACACTGGCATTGCATCGGAATTGAATACAAAAGGCACAATGACGACTCAAGTACAAGGAGACTGGCTCTTCTTACTGTCTATGTTTTGCACCTTTCCTGTGGCACTAGTTATAGATTCCGATACTTCACTCCAGGTTTACTGTGTCCCTTGGACCTTCTTATTGACGATGAAACACGGAAATTGCATCGGAATTAAATACAAAAGACACAATGCCAACTTAAGTACAAGAAGACTGACTCTTCCTACTGACTATTCCTGTGACACTAGTTATAGATTCCGCTGCTTCACTTCAGGTTTACTGTATCCCTTGGACCTTCTTATTGACGATGAAACACAGAAATTGCATCGGAATTAAATACAAAAGGCACAATGCCAACTTAAGTACATGAAGAAGGACACTTCTTACTGACTATGTCTTGAACCATTCCTGTAACACTAGTTATAGATTCCGATGCTTCACTTCAGGTTTACTGTATCCCTTGGACCTTCTTATTGACGATGAAACACAGAAATTGCATCCTAATTAAATACAAAAGGCATAATGCCGACTTAAGGACAAGAAGACTGAAACTTCCTACTGACCATTCCTGTGACACTAGTTATAGATTCCGATGCTTCACTTCAGGTTCACTGTATCCCTTGGACCTTCATATTGACGATGAAACACAGAAATTGCATCGGAATTAAATACAAAAGGCACAATGCCGACTTAAGTACATGAAGACCGACACTTCTTACTGACTATGTTTTGAACCATTCCTGTGACACTAGTTATAGATTCCGATGCTTCACTCCAGGTTTACTGTATCCCTTGGACCTTCTTATTGACGATGAAACACAGAAATTGCATCGGAATTAAATACAAAAGGCACAATGCCGACTGAAGTACATGAAGACCGACACTTCTAACTGACTATGTTCTGAACCATTCCTGCAACACTAGTTATAGATTCCGATGCTTCACTTCAGGTTTACTATATCCCTTAGCCCTTCTTATTGACGATGAAACACAGAAATTGCATCGGAATTAAATACAAAAGGCACAATGCCGTTTTAAGGACAAGAAGACTGACTCTTCCTACTGACCATTCCTGTGACACTAGTTATAGATTCCGATGCTTCACTTCAGGTTTACTGTATCCCTTGGACCTTCTTATTGACGATGAAACACAGAAATTGCATCGTATTTAAATACAAAAGCACAATGCCGACTTAAGTACATGAAGTTAGACACTTCTTACTGACTATGTTTTGAACCATTCCTGTGACACTAGTTATAGATTCCGATGCTTCACTTCAGGGTTACTGTATAACTTGGACCTACTTATTGACGATGAAGCACAGAAAATGCATCGGAATTAAATACAAAAGGCACAATGCCGACTTAAGGACAAGAAGTCTGACTCTTCCTACTGACCATTCCTGTGATTATAGATTCCGATGCTTCACTTCAGGTTTACTGTATCCCTTGGAACTTCTTATTGACGATGAAACACATAAATAGCATCGGAATTAAAAACTAAAGTCAAAATGCCGACTTATGTACATGAAGACCGACACTTCTTACTGACTATGTTTTGAACCATTCCTGTGACACTAGTTATAGATTCCGATGCTTCACTCCAGGTTTACTGTATCCCTTGGACCTTTTTATTGACGACGAAACACATAAATTACATCGGAATTAAATACAAAAGGCACATTGCCGACTTAAGTACATGAAGACCGACACTTCTCACTGACTATGTTTTGAACCATTCCTGCAACACTAGTTATAGATTGCGATGCTTCACTTCAGGTTTACTGTATCCCTTGGACCTTCGTATTGACGATGAAACACAGAAATTGCATCGGAATTAAAAACAAAAGGCACAATGCCGTTTTAAGGACAAGAAGACTGACTCTTCCTACTGACCATTCCTGTGACACTAGTTATAGATTCCGATGCTTCACTTCAGGTTTACCGTATCCCTTGGACCTTCTTATTGTCGATGAAACACAGAAATTGCATCGGAATTGAATACAAAAGGCACAATGCCGACTTAAGTACATGAAGACTGACACTTCTTACTGACTATGTTTTGAACCATTCCTGTGACACTAGTTATAGATTCCGAAGCTTCACTTCACGTTTACTGTATCCCTTGGACCTTCTTATTGACAATGAAACACAGAAATTGCATCGGAATTAAATACAAAAGGCACAATGCCGAATTAAGGACAAGAAGACTGACTCTTCCTACTGACCATTCCTGTGACAGTAGTTATAGATTCCGATGCTTCACTCCAGGTTTACTGTATCCCTTGGACCTTCTTATTGACGATGAAACACAGAAATTGCATCGGAATTAAATATGAAAGGCACAATGCCGACTTAAGTACATGAAGACCGACACTTCTTACTGACTATGTTTTGAACCATTCCTGTGACACTAGTTATAGATTCCGAAGCTTCACTTCACGATTACTTTATCCGTTGGAGCTTCTTATTGACAATGAAACACAGAAATTGCATCGGAATTAAATACAAAAGGCACAATGCCGACTTAAGGACAAGAAGACTGACTCTTCCTACTGACCATTCCTGTGACAGTAGTTATAGATTCCGATGCTTCACTTCAGGTTTACTGTATCCCTCGGACCTTCTTATTGACGATGAAACACAGAAATTGCATCGGTATTAAATAAAAAGAGCACAATGCCGACTTAAGTACAAGAGAACTGACTCTTCTTACTGTCTATGTTTTGAACCATTCCTGTGACAGTAGTTATAGATTACGATGCTTCACTTCTGGTCTACTGTATCCCTCTGACTTTCTCATTGACGATGAAACACAGAAATTGCATCGGTATTAAATATGAAAGGCACAATGCCGACGTAAGTACAAGAAAACTGGCTTTCCTTACTGTCCATGATTTGAACCATTCCTGTGACACTAGTTATAGATTCCGATGCTTCTTTTCAGGTTTACTGTATCCCTCTGACTTTCTTATTGACGATGAAACACAGAAATTGCATCGGAATTAAATACAAAATTCACAATGCCGACTTAGTTATAAGAAAACTGACACTTCTTACTGTTTATGCTTTGAACCATTCCTGTGACATTAGTTATAGAAACCGATGCTTCACTTCAGGTTTACTGTATCCCTCGGACCTTCTTATTGACGATGAAACACAGAATTTGCATCGGTATTAAATACAAAGAGCACAATGCCGACTTAAGTACAAGAGAACTGACTCTTCTTACTGTCTATGTTTTGAACCATTCCTGTGACAGTAGTTATAGATTACGATGCTTCACTTCTGGTCTACTGTATCCCTCTGACTTTCTCATTGACGATGAAACACAGAAATTGCATCGGTATTAAATATGAAAGGCACAATGCCGACGTAAGTACAAGAAAACTGGCTTTCCTTACTGTCTATGATTTGAACCTTTCCTGTTGCACTAGTTATAGATTCCGATACTTCACTTCAGGTTTACTGTATCCCTTGGACAATCTTATTCACGATGAAATACAGAAATTGCATCGGAATTAAATACAAAAGGTACAATGCCGACTTAAGTACAAGAAGACTGACTCTTCTACTGTCTAAGTTTGAACCATTCCTGTGACACTAGTTATAGATTCCGATGCTTCACCTCATGTTTACTGTATCCCTTGGACCATCTTATTGACGATGAAACACAGAAATTGCATCGGAATTAAATACAAAAGGCACAATGCCGACTTAAGTACAAGAAGACCGACTCTTCCTACAATCTTAGTTTTGAAAAATTCCTGTGACACTAGTTATAGATTCCGATGCTTCACTTCAGGTTTACTGTATCCCTTGGACCTTCTTATTGACGATCAAACTCAGAAATTGCATCGGAATTAAATACAAAAAGCACAATGCCGACTTAAGTACATGAAGAACGACACTTCTTACTGACTATGTTTTGAACCATTCCTGTGACACTACTTATAGATTCCTATGCTTCACTTCAAGTTTTCTGTATCCTTGGACATTCTTCTTAACGATGAAACACAGAAATTGCATTGGAATGAAATACAAAAGGCACAATGCCGACTTAAGTACATGAAGACCGACACTTCTTACTGACTATGTTTTGAACCATTCCTGCAACACTAGTTATAGATTCTGATGCTTCACTTCAGGTTTACTGTATCCCTTGGACCTTCTTATTGACGATGAAACACAGAAATTGCATCGGAATTAAAAAAAAAAAGCACAATGCAGACTTAAGGACAAGAAGACTGAATCATCCTACTGACCATTCCTGCGACACTAGTTATGGATTCCGATTCTTCACACCAGGTTTACTGCATCTCTTGGACCTTCTTATTGACGATGAAACACAGAAATTGCATCGGAATTAAATACAAAAGGCACAATGCCGACTTAAGTACAAGATGACTGACTCTTCCTACTGTCTAAGATTTGAACCATTCCTCTGACAATAGTTATAGATTCCGATGATTCACTTCAGGTTTACTGTATCCCTTGGACCTTCTTATTGACGATGAAACACAGAAATTGCATCGGAATTAAATACAATAGCCACAATGCCGACTTAAGTACGTGAAGACCGACACTTCTTACTGACAATGTTTTGACCCATTCCTGTGACACTAGTTATAGATTTCCATGCTTCACTCCAGGTTTACTGTGTCCCTTGGACCTTCTTATTGACGATGAAACACAGAAATTGCATCAGAATTAAATACAAAAGGCACAATGCAGATTTAAGGACAAGAAGACTGACTCTTAATACTGACCATTCCTGTGACACTAGTTATAGATTCCGATGCTTCACTTCAGGTTTACTGTATCCCTTGGACCTTCTTATTGACGATGAAACACTGAAACTGCCTCGGAAATAAATTCAAAAGGCACAATGCCGACTTAAGTACATGAAGACCGACACTTCTTGCTAACTATGTTTTGATCCATTCCTGTGACACTAGTTATTGATTTCCAAGTTTCACTCCAGATTTACTGTATCCCTTGGACCTACTTATTGACGATGAAACACAGAAATGGCATCAGAATTAAATACAAAAGGCACAATGCCGACTTAAGTACATGAAGACCGACACTTCTTACTGACTATGTTTTGAACCATTCCTGTAGCACTAGTTATAGATTCCGATGCTTCACTTCAGGTTTACTGTATCCCTTGGACCTTCTTATTGACGATGAAACACAGAAATTGCATCTAAATTAAATACAAAAGGCACAATGCCGACTTAAGGGCAAGAAGACTGACTCTTCCTACTGATCATTCCTGTGACACTAGTTATAGATTCCGATGCTTCACTTCAGGTTTACTGTATCCCTTGGACCTTCTTATTGACGATGAAACACAGAAATTGCATCGGAATTAAATACATAATGCACAATGCCGACTTAAGTACATGAAGAGCGACACTTCTTACTGACTATGTTTTGAACCATTCCTGTGACACTAGTTATGTATTCCGATGCATCACTTCAGGTTTACTGTCTCACTTGGACCTTCTTATGGACGATGAAACTCAGAAATTGCATCGGAAATAAATACAAAAGGCACAATGCCGACTTAAGGACAAGAAGACTGACTGTTCTTACTGTCTATGTTTTGAACCACTCCTGTGACACTAGATATAGATTCCGATGCTTCACTTCAGGTTTACTGTATCCCTCTGACATTCTTATTGACGATGAAACACAGAAATTGCATCGGAATTAAATAGAAAAGGCACAATGCCGACTTATGTACAAGGAAACTGACTCTTCTTACTGTCTATGTTTTGAACCATTCCTGTGACAGTAGTTATAGAATACGATGCTTCTTTTCAGATTTACTGTATCCCTCTGACTTTCTTATTGACGATGAAAGACAGAAAGCGCATCGGAATTAAATACAAAAGGCACAATGCCGACTTAATTATAAGAAAACTGACACTTCTTACTGTTTATGCTTTGAACCATTCCTGTGACATTAGTTATAGATTCCGATGCTTCACTTCAGGTTTACTGTATCCCTCTGACCTTCTTATTGACGATGAAACACAGGAATTGCATCGGAAATAAATACAAAAGGCACAATGACGACTCAAGTACAAGGAGACTGGCTCTTCTTACAGTCTATTTTTTGAACCTTTCCTGTGACACTAGTTATAGATTCCGATACTTCACTCCAGGTTTACTGTATCCCTTGGACAAGCTTATTGACGATGAAACACAGAAATTGCATCGGAATTAAATACAAAAGGTAGAATGCCGACTTAAGTACAAGAAAACTGATTCTTCCTACTGTCTAACTTTGAACCATTCCTGTGACACTAGTTATAGATTCCGATGCTTCACCTCAGGTTTGCTGTACCCCTTGGACCTTCCTATTGACGATGAAACACAGAAATTGCATCGGAATGAAATACAAAAGGCACAATGCCGACTTAAGTACAAGAAGACTGACTCTTCCTACTGTCTAAGTTTTGAACCATTCCTCTGACACTAGTTATAGATTCCGATGCTTCACTTCAGGTTTACTGTATCCCTTGGACCTTCGTATTGACGATGAAACACAGAAATTGCATCGGAATTAAAAACAAAAGGCACAATGCCGTTTTAAGGACAAGAAGACTGACTCTTCCTACTGACCATTCCTGTGACACTAGTTATAGATTCCGATGCTTCACTTCAGGTTTACCGTATCCCTTGGACCTTCTTATTGTCGATGAAACACAGAAATTGCATCGGAATTGAATACAAAAGGCACAATGCCGACTTAAGTACATGAAGACTGACACTTCTTACTGACCATGTTTTGAACCATTCCTGTGACACTAGTTATAGATTCCGAAGCTTCACTTCACGTTTACTGTATCCCTTGGACCTTCTTATTGACAATGAAACACAGAAATTGCATCGGAATTAAATACAAAAGGCACAATGCCGACTTAAGGGCAAGAAGACTGACTCTTCCTACTGATCATTCCTGTGACACTAGTTATAGATTCCGATGCTTCACTTCAGGTTTACTGTATCCCTTGGACCTTCTTATTGACGATGAAACACAGAAATTGCATCGGAATTAAATACATAATGCACAATGCCGACTTAAGTACATGAAGAGCGACACTTCTTACTGACTATGTTTTGAACCATTCCTGTGACACTAGTTATGTATTCCGATGCATCACTTCAGGTTTACTGTCTCCCCTGGACCTTCTTATGGACGATGAAACTCAGAAATTGCATCGGAAATAAATACAAAAGGCACAATGCCGACTTAAGGACAAGAAGACTGACTGTTCTTACTGTCTATGTTTCGAACCACTCCTGTGACACTAGATATAGATTCCGATGCTTCACTTCAGGTTTACTGTAGCCCTCTGACATTCTTATTGACGATGAAACACAGAAATTGCATCGGAATTAAATAGAAAAGGCACAATGCCGACTTATGTACAAGGAAACTGACTCTTCTTACTGTCTATGTTTTGAACCATTTCTGTGACACTAGTTATAGATTCCGATTCTTCACTTCAGTTTTACTGTATTCCTCGGACCTTCTTATTGACGATGAAACACAAAAATTGCATCGGTATTAAATACAAAGAGCACAATGCCGACTTCAGTACAAGAGAACTGACTCTTCTTACTGTCTATGTTTTGAACCATTCCTGTGACAGTAGTTATAGATTACGATGCTTCACTTCTGGTCTACTGTATCTCTCTGACTTTCTCATTCACGATGAAACACAGAAATTGCATCGGAATTAAATAGAAAAGGCACAATGCCGACTTATGTACAAGGAAACTGACTCTTCTTACTGTCTATGTTTTGAACCATTTCTGTGACACTAGTTATAGATTCCGATACTTCACTTCAGGTTTACTGTATCCCTTGGACAAGCTTATTGACGATGAAACACAGAAATTGCATCGGAATTAAATACAAAAGGTACAATGCCGACTTAAGTACAAGAAGACTGACTCTTCCTACTGTCTAAGTTTGAACCATTCCTGTGACACTAGTTATAGATTCCGATGCTTCACCTCAGGTTTACTGTACCCCTTGGACCTTCCTATTGACGATGAAACACAGAAATTGCATCGGAATGAAATACAAAAGGCACAATGCCGACTTAAGTACAAGAAGACTGACTCTTCCTACTGTCTAAGTTTTGAACCATTCCTCTGACACTAGTTATAGATTCCGATGCTTCACTTCAGGTTTACTGTATCCCTTGGACCTTCTTATTGACGATGAAACACAGAAATTGCATCGGAATTAAAAACAAAAGGCACAATGCCGTTTTAAGGACAAGAAGACTGACTCTTCCTACTGACCATTCCTGTGACACTAGTTATAGATTCCGATGCTTCACTTCAGGTTTACCGCATCCATTGGACCTTCTTATTGTCGATGAAACACAGAAATTGCATCGGAATTGAATACAAAAGGCACAATGCCGACTTAAGTACATGAAGACTGACACTTCTCACTGACCATGTTTTGAACCATTCCTGTTACACTAGTTATAGATTCCGAAGCTTCACTTCACGTTTACTGTATCCCTTGGACCTTCTTATTGACAATGAAACACAGAAATTGCATCGGAATTAAATACAAAAGGCACAATGCCGAATTAAGGACAAGAAGACTGACTCTTCCTACTGACCATTCCTGTGACAGTAGTTATAGATTCCGATGCTTCACTCCAGGTTTACTGTATCCCTTGGACCTTCTTATTGACGATGAAACACAGAAATTGCACCGGAATTAAATATAAAAGGCACAATGCCGACTTAAGCACATGAAGACCGACACTTCTTACTGACTATGTTTTGAACCCTTCCTGTGACACTAGTTATAGATTCCGAAGCTTCACTTCACAATTACTTTATCCCTTGGAGCTTCTTATTGACAATGAAACACAGAAATTGCATCGGAATTAAATACAAAAGGCACAATGCCGACTTAAGGACAAGAAGACTGAATCATCCTACTGACCATTCCTGCGACACTAGTTATCCGATTCTTCACACAAGGTTTACTGCATCTCTTGGACCTTCTTATTGACGATGAAACACAGAAATTGCATCAGAATTAAATACAAAAGGCACAATGCCGACTTAAGTACAAGATGACTGACTCTTCCTACTGTCTAAGATTTGAACCATTCCTCTGACACTAGTTATAGATTCCGATGATTCACTTCAGGTTTACTGTATCCCTTGGACCTTCTTATTGACGATGAAACACAGAAATTGCATCGGAATTAAACACAAAAGCCACAATGCCGACTTAAGTACGTGAAGACCGACACTTCTTACTGACAATGTTTTGACCCATTCCTGTGACACTAGCTATAGATTTCCATGCTTCACTCCAGGTTTTCTGTGTCCCTTGGACCTTCTTATTGACGATGAAACACAGAAATTGCATCAGAATTAAATACAAAAGGCACAATGCAGATTTAAGGACAAGAAGACTGACTCTTCCTACTGACCATTCCTGTGACACTAGTTATAGATTCCGCTGCTTCACTTCAGGTTTACTGTATCCTTTGGACCTTCTTATTGACGATGAAACACAGAAATTGCATCGGAATTAAATACATAATGCACAATGCCGACTTAAGTACATGAAGAGCGACACTTCTTACTGACTATGTTTTGAACCATTCCTGTGACACTAGTTATGTATTCCGATGCATCACTTCAGGTTTACTGTCTCCCTTGGACCTTCTTATGGACGATGAAACTCAGAAATTGCATCGGAAATAAATACAAAAGGCACAATGCCGACTTAAGGACAAGAAGGCTGACTGTTCTTACTGTCTATGTTTCGAACCACTCCTGTGACACTAGATATAGATTCCGATGCTTCACTTCAGGTTTACTGTATCCCTCTGACATTCTTATTGACGATGAAACACAGAAATTGCATCGGAATTAAATAGAAAAGGCACAATGCCGACTTATGTACAAGGAAACTGACTCTTCTTACTGTCAATGTTTTGAACCATTTCTGTGACACTAGTTATAATTTCCGATTCTTCACTTCAGTTTTACTGTATCCCTCGGACCTTCTTATTGACGATGAAACACAAAAATTGCATCGGTATTAAATACAAAGAGCACAATGCCGACTTCAGTACAAGAGAACTGACTCTTCTTACTGTCTATGTTTTGAACCATTCCTGTGACAGTAGTTATAGATTACGATGCTTCACTTCTGGTCTACTGTATCCCTCTGACTTTCTCATTGACGATGAAACACAGAAATTGCATCGGAATTAAATACGAAAAGCACAATGCCGACGTAAGTACAAGAAAACTGGCTCTCCTTACTGTCTATGATTTGAACCATTCCTGTGACACTAGTTATAGATTCCGATGCTTCTTTTCAGGTTTACTGTATCCCTCTGACTTTCTTATTGACGATGAAAGACAGAAAGTACATCGGAATTAAATACAAAAGGCACAATGCCGACTTAATTATAAGAAAACTGACACTTCTTACTGTTTACGCTTTGAACCATTCCTGTGACATTAGTTATAGATTCCGATGCTTCACTTCAGGTTTACTGTATCCCTCTGACCTTCTTATTGACGATGAAACACAGGAATTGCATCGGAATTAAATACAAAAGGCACAATGACGACTCAAGTACAAGGAGACTGGCTCTTCTTACAGTCTATTTTTTGAACCTTTCCTGTGACACTAGTTATAGATTCCGATACTTCACTTCAGGTTTACTGTATCCCTTGGACAAGCTTATTGACGATGAAACACAGAAATTGCATCGGAATTAAATACAAAAGGTACAATGCCGACTTAAGTACAAGAAGACTGACTCTTCGTACTGTCTAAGTTTGAACCATTCCTGTGACACTAGTTATAGATTCCGATGCTTCACCTCAGGTTTACTGTACCCCTTGGACCTTCCTATTGACGATGAAACACAGAAATTGCATCGGAATGAAATACAAAAGGCACAATGCCGACTTAAGTACAAGAAGACTGACTCTTCCTACTGTCTAAGTTTTGAACCATTCCTCTGACACTAGTTATAGATTCCGATGCTTCACTTCAGGTTTACTGTATCCCTTGGACCTTCTTATTGACGATGAAACACAGAAATTGCATCGGAATTAAAAACAAAAGGCACAATGCCGTTTTAAGGACAAGAAGACTGACTCTTCCTACTGACCATTCCTGTGACACTAGTTATAGATTCCGATGCTTCACTTCAGGTTTACCGTATCCATTGGACCTTCTTATTGTCGATGAAACACAGAAATTGCATCGGAATTGAATACAAAAGGCACAATGCCGACTTAAGTACATGAAGACTGACACTTCTTACTGACCATGTTTTGAACCATTCCTGTGACACTAGTTATAGATTCCGAAGCTTCACTTCACGTTTACTGTATCCCTTGGACCTTCTTATTGACAATGAAACACAGAAATTGCATCGGAATTAAATACAAAAGGCACAATGCCTAATTAAGGACAAGAAGACTGACTCTTCCTACTGACCATTCCTGTGACAGTAGTTATAGATTCCGATGCTTCACTCCAGGTTTACTGTATCCCTTGGACCTTCTTATTGACGATGAAACACAGAAATTGCACCGGAATTAAATATAAAAGGCACAATGCCGACTTAAGCACATGAAGACCGACACTTCTTACTGACTATGTTTTGAACCCTTCCTGTGACACTAGTTATAGATTCCGAAGCTTCACTTCACAATTACTTTATCCCTTGGAGCTTCTTATTGACAATGAAACACAGAAATTGCATCGGAATTAAATACAAAAGGCACAATGCCGACTTAAGGACAAGAAGACTGAATCATCCTACTGACCATTCCTGCGACACTAGTTATGGATTCCGATTCTTCACACCAGGTTTACTGCATCTCTTGGACCTTCTTATTGACGATGAAACACAGAAATTGCATCGGAATTAAATACAAAAGGCACAATGCCGACTTAAGTACAAGATGACTGACTCTTCCTACTGTCTAAGATTTGAACCATTCCTCTGACACTAGTTATAGATTCCGATGCTTCACCTCAGGTTTACTGTACCCCTTGGACCTTCCTATTGACGATGAAACACAGAAATTGCATCGGAATGAAATACAAAAGGCACAATGCCGACTTAAGTACAAGAAGACTGACTCTTCCTACTGTCTAAGTTTTGAACCATTCCTCTGACACTAGTTATAGATTCCGATGCTTCACTTCAGGTTTACTGTATCCCTTGGACCTTCTTATTGACGATGAAACACAGAAATTGCATCGGAATTAAAAACAAAAGGCACAATGCCGTTTTAAGGACAAGAAGACTGACTCT
Organism: Schistocerca americana; assembly: GCF_021461395.2. NCBI lineage: Eukaryota > Metazoa > Arthropoda > Insecta > Orthoptera > Acrididae > Schistocerca > Schistocerca americana. The sequence goes on along the minus strand of NC_060120.1, from coordinate 1,130,956,586 downwards.
TCCTACTGACCATTCCTGTGACACTAGTTATAGATTCCGATGCTTCACTTCAGGTTTACCGTATCCATTGGACCTTCTTATTGTCGATGAAACACAGAAATTGCATCGGAATTGAATACAAAAGGCACAATGCCGACTTAAGTACATGAAGACTGACACTTCTTACTGACCATGTTTTGAACCATTCCTGTGACACTAGTTATAGATTCCGAAGCTTCACTTCACGTTTACTGTATCCCTTGGACCTTCTTATTGACAATGAAACACAGAAATTGCATCGGAATTAAATACAAAAGGCACAATGCCTAATTAAGGACAAGAAGACTGACTCTTCCTACTGACCATTCCTGTGACAGTAGTTATAGATTCCGATGCTTCACTCCAGGTTTACTGTATCCCTTGGACCTTCTTATTGACGATGAAACACAGAAATTGCACCGGAATTAAATATAAAAGGCACAATGCCGACTTAAGCACATGAAGACCGACACTTCTTACTGACTATGTTTTGAACCCTTCCTGTGACACTAGTTATAGATTCCGAAGCTTCACTTCACAATTACTTTATCCCTTGGAGCTTCTTATTGACAATGAAACACAGAAATTGCATCGGAATTAAATACAAAAGGCACAATGCCGACTTAAGGACAAGAAGACTGAATCATCCTACTGACCATTCCTGCGACACTAGTTATGGATTCCGATTCTTCACACCAGGTTTACTGCATCTCTTGGACCTTCTTATTGACGATGAAACACAGAAATTGCATCGGAATTAAATACAAAAGGCACAATGCCGACTTAAGTACAAGATGACTGACTCTTCCTACTGTCTAAGATTTGAACCATTCCTCTGACACTAGTTATAGATTCCGATGATTCACTTCAGGTTTACTGTATCCCTTGGACCTTCTTATTGACGATGAAACACAGAAATGGGATCGGAATTAAATACAAAAGGCACAATGCCGACTTAAGTACATGAAGACCGACACTTCTTACTGACTATGTTTTGAACCATTCCTGTAGCACTAGTTATAGATTCCGATGCTTCACTTCAGGTTTACTGTATCCCTTGGACCTTCTTATTGACGATGAAACACAGAAATTGCATCTAAATTAAATACAAAATGCACAATGCCGACTTAAGGGCAAGAAGACTGACTCTTCCTACTGATCATTCCTGTGACACTAGTTATAGATTCCGATGCTTCACTTCAGGTTTACTGTATCCCTTGGACCTTCTTATTGACGATGAAACACAGAAATTGCATCGGAATTAAACACAAAAGGCACAATGCCGACTTAAGTACATGAAGAAGGACACTTCTTACTGACTGTGCCTTGAACCATTCCTGTAACACTAGTTATAGATTCCGATGCATCACTTCAGGTTTACTGTATCCCTTGGACCTTCTTATTGACGATGAAACACAGAAACTGCATCGGAATTAAATTCAAAAGGCACAATGCCGACTTAAGTACATGAAGACCGACACTTCTTGCTAACTATGTTTTGATCCATTCCTGTGACACAAGTTATTGATTTCCATGTTTCACTCCAGATTTACTGTATCCCTTGGACCTACTTATTGACGATGAAACACAGAAATGGGATCGGAATTAAATACAAAAGGCACAATGCCGACTTAAGTACATGAAGACCGACACTTCTTACTGACTATGTTTTGAACCATTCCTGTAGCACTAGTTATAGATTCCGATGCTTCACTTCAGGTTTACTGTATCCCTTGGACCTTCTTATTGACGATGAAACACAGAAATTGCATCTAAATTAAATACAAAATGCACAATGCCGACTTAAGGGCAAGAAGACTGACTCTTCCTACTGATCATTCCTGTGACACTAGTTATAGATTCCGATGCTTCACTTCAGGTTTACTGTATCCCTTGGACCTTCTTATTGACGATGAAACACAGAAATTGCATCGGAATTAAATACATAATGCACAATGCCGACTTAAGTACATGAAGAGCGACACTTCTTACTGACTATGTTTTGAACCATTCCTGTGACACTAGTTATGTATTCCGATGCATCACTTCAGGTTTACTGTCTCCCTTGGACCTTCTTATGGACGATGAAACTCAGAAATTGCATCGGAAATAAATACAAAAGGCACAATGCCGACTTAAGGACAAGAAGACTGACTGTTCTTACTGTCTATGTTTTGAACCACTCCTGTGACACTAGATATAGATTCCGATGCTTCACTTCAGGTTTACTGTGTCCCTCTGACATTCTTATTGACGATGAAACACAGAAATTGCATCGGAATTAAATAGAAAAGGCACAATGCCGACTTATGTACAAGGAAACTGACTCTTCTTACTGTCTATGTTTTGAACCATTTCTGTGACACTAGTTATAGATTCCGATTCTTCACTTCAGGTTTACTGTATCCCTCGGACCTTCTTATTGACGATGAAACACAAAAATTGCATCGGTATTAAATACAAAGAGCACAATGCCGACTTCAGTACAAGAGAACTTACTCTTCTTACTGTCTATGTTTTGAACCATTCCTGTGACAGTAGTTATAGATTACGATGCTTCACTTCTGGTCTACTGTATCCCTCTGACTTTCTCATTGACGATGAAACACAGAAATTGCATCGGAATTAAATACGAAAAGCACAATGCCGACGTAAGTACAAGAAAACTGGCTCTCCTTACTGTCTATGATTTGAACCATTCCTGTGACACTAGTTATAGATTCCGATGCTTCTTTTCAGGTTTACTGTATCCCTCTGACTTTCTTATTGACGATGAAAGACAGAAAGTGCATCGGAATTAAATACAAAAGGCACAATGCCGACTTAATTATAAGAAAACTGACACTTCTTACTGTTTATGCTTTGAACCATTCCTGTGACATTAGTTATAGATTCCGATGCTCCACTTCAGGTTTACTGTATCCCTCTGACCTTCTTATTGACGATGAAACACAGGAATTGCATCGGAATTAAATACAAAAGGCACAATGACGACTCAAGTACAAGGAGACTGGCTCTTCTTACAGTCTATTTTTTGAACCTTTCCTGTGACACTAGTTATAGATTCCGATACTTCACTCCAGGTTTACTGTATCCCTTGGACAAGCGTATTGACGATGAAACACAGAAATTGCATCGGAATTAAATACAAAAGTTACAATGCCGACTTAAGTACAAGAAGACTGACTCTTCCTACTGTCTAAGTTTGAACCATTCCTGTGACACTAGTTATAGATTCCGATGCTTCACCTCAGGTTTACTGTACCCCGTGGACCTTCCTATTGACGATGAAACACAGAAATTGCATCGGAATGAAATACAAAAGGCACAATGCCGACTTAAGTACAAGAAGACTGACTCTTCCTACTGTCTAAGTTTTGAACCATTCCTCTGACACTAGTTATAGATTCCGATGCTTCACTTCAGGTTTACTGTATCCCTTGGACCTTCTTATTGACGATGAAACACAGAAATTGCATCGGAATTAAAAACAAAAGGCACAATGCCGTTTTAAGGACAAGAAGACTGACTCTTCCTACTGACCATTCCTGTGACACTAGTTATAGATTCCGATGCTTCACTTCAGGTTTACCGTATCCATTGGACCTTCTTATTGTCGATGAAACACAGAAATTGTATCGGAATTGAATACAAAAGGCACAATGCCGACTTAAGTACATGAAGACTGACACTTCTTACTGACCATGTTTTGAACCATTCCTGTGACACTAGTTATAGATTCCGAAGCTTCACTTCACGTTTACTGTATCCCTTGGACCTTCTTATTGACAATGAAACACAGAAATTGCATCGGAATTAAATACAAAAGGCACAATGCCGAATTAAGGACAAGAAGACTGACTCTTCCTACTGACCATTCCTGTGACAGTAGTTATAGATTCCGATGCTTCACTCCAGGTTTACTGTATCCCTTGGACCTTCTTATTGACGATGAAACACAGAAATTGCACCGGAATTAAATATAAAAGGCACAATGCCGACTTAAGCACATGAAGACCGACACTTCTTACTGACTATGTTTTGAACCCTTCCTGTGACACTAGTTATAGATTCCGAAGCTTCACTTCACAATTACTTTATCCCTTGGAGCTTCTTATTGACAATGAAACACAGAAATTGCATCGGAATTAAATACCAAAGGCATAATGCCGACTTAAGGACAAGAAGACTGAATCATCCTACTGACCATTCCTGCGACACTAGTTATGGATTCCGATTCTTCACACCAGGTTTACTGCATCTCTTGGACCTTCTTATTGACGATGAAACACAGAAATTGCATCGGAATTAAATACAAAAGGCACAATGCCGACTTAAGTACAAGATGACTGACTCTTCCTACTGTCTAAGATTTGAACCATTCCTCTGACACTAGTTATAGATTCCGATGATTCACTTCAGGTTTACTGTATCCCTTGGACCTTCTTATTGACGATGAAACACAGAAATTGCATCGGAATTAAATACAAAAGGCACAACGCCGACTTAAATACATGAAGAACGACACTTCTTACTGACTATGTTTTGAACCATTACTGTAACACTAGTTATAGATTCCGATGCTTCACTTCAGGTTTACTGTATCCCTTGGACCTTCTTATTGACGATGAAACACAGAAATTGCATCGGAATTAAATACAAAAGGCACAATGCCGACTTAAGATCAAGAAGACTGACTCTTCCAACTGACCATTCCTGTGACAGTAGTTATAGATTCCGATGCTTCACTTCAGGTTTACTGTATCCCTTGGACCTTCTTATTGACGATGAAACACAGAAATTGCATTTGAATTAAATACAAAAGGCACAATGCCGACTTAAGGACAAGATAACTGACTCTTCCTACTGACCATTCCTGTGACTCTAGTTATAGATTCCGATGCTTCACTTCAGGTTTACTGTATCCCTTGGACCTTCTTATTGCCGATGAAACACAGAAATTGCATCGGAATTAAATACAAAAGGCACTATGCCGACTTAAGGACAAGAAGACTGACTCTTCCTACTGACCATTACTGTGACACTAGTTATAGATTCCGATGCTTCACTTCAGGTTTACTGTATCCCTTGTACCTTCTAATTCACGATGAAACACAGAGATTGCATCGGAATTAAATACAAAAGCACAATGCCGTCGTATGTACATGAAGACCGACACTTCTTACTGACTATGTTTTGAACCATTCCTGTGACACTAGTTGTAGATTCCGATGCTTCACTATTGGTTTACTGTATCCCTTGAACCTTCTTATTGTCGATGAAACACAGAAATTGCATCGGAATTAAATACAAACGGCACAATGCCGACTTAAATACATGAAGACCGACACTTCTTATTGACTATGTTTTGAACCATTCCTGCAACACTAGTTATAGATTCCGATGCTTCACTTCAGGTTTACTGTATCCCTTGGACGTTCTTATTGACGATGAAACACAGAAATTGCATCGGAATTAAATACAAAAGGCACAATGCCGACTTAAGTACAATAAGACTTACTCTTCCTACTGACCATTCCTGTGACACTAGTTATAGATTCCGATGCTACACTTCAGGTTTACTGTATCCCTTGGACCTTCTTATTGACGAAGAAACACAGAAATTGCATCGGAATTAAATACAAAAGGCACAATGCCGACTTAAGGACAAGAAGACTGACTCTTCCCACTGACCATTCCTGTGACAGTGGTTATAGATTCCGATGCTTCACTCCAGGTTTACTGTATCCCTTGGACCTTCTTATTGACGATGAAACACAGAAATTGCATCGGAATTAAATACAAAAGGCACAATGCTGACTTAAGTACATGAAGACCGACACTTCTTACAGACTATGTTTTGAACCATTCCTGTGACACTAGTTATAGATTCCGATGCATCACTTCAGGTTTACTGTCTCCCTTGGACCTTCGTATCGACGATGAAACACGGAAATTGCATCGGAATTAAATACAAAAGGCACAATGCCGACTTAAGGACAAGAAGACTGACAGTTCTTACGGTCTATGTTTAGAACCACTCCTGTGACACTAGATATAGATTCCGATGCTTCACTTCAGGTTTACTGTATCTCTTTGACATTCTTATTGTCGATGAAACACAGAATTGCATCGGAATTAAATAGAAAAGGCACAATGCCGACTTAAGTACATGAAGACCGACTCTTCCTACTATCTAAGTTTTGAACCATTCCTGTGGCACTAGTTATAGATTCTGATGCTTCACTTCAGGTTTACTGTATCCCTTGGACCTTCTTATTGACGATGAAACACAGATATTGCATCGGAATTAAATACAAGAGCACAATGCTGACTTAAGTACAAGGGGACTGACTCTTCCTAATGTCTAAGTTTGAACCATTCCACTGACACTAGTTATAGATTCCGATGCATCACTCCAGGTTTACTGTATCCCTTGGACCTTCTTATTGACGATGAAACACAGATATTGCATCGGAATTAAATACAAAAGGCACAATGCCGACGAATGTACATGAAGACCGACACTTCTTACTGACTATGTTTTGAACCATTCCTGTGACACTAGTTATAGATTCCGATGCTTCACTTCAGGTTTACTGTATCCCTTGGACCTTCTTATTGACGATGAAACACAGAAATTGCATCGGAATTAAATACAAGAACACAGTGCTGACTTAAGTACAAGGGGACTGACTCTTCCTAATGTCTAAGTTTGAACCATTCCTGTGACACTAGTTATAGATTCCGATGCATCACTCCAGGTTTACTGCATCCGTTGGACCTTCTTATTGACGATGAAACACAGAAATTGCATCGGAATTAAATACAGAAGGCACAATGCCGACTTATGTACATGAAGACCGACACTTCTTATTGACTATGTTTTGAACCATTCCTGCAACACTAGTTATAGATTCCGATGCTTCACTTCAAGTTTACTGTATCCCTTGGACCTTCTTATTGACGATGAAACACAGAAATTGCATCGGAATTAAATACAAAAGGCACAATTCCGACTTAAGGACAATAAGACTGACTCTTCCTACTGACCATTCCTGTGACACTAGTTATAGATTCCGATGCTTCACTTCAGGCTTACTGTATCTCTTGGACCTTCTTATTGACGAAGAAACACAGAAATTGCATCGGAATTAAATACAAAAGGCACAATGCCGACTTAAGGACAAGAAGACTGACTCTTCCCACTGACCATTCCTGTGACAGTAGTTATAGATTCCGATGCTTCACTCCAGGTTTACTGTATCCCTTGGACCTTCTTATTGACGATGAAACACAGAAATTGCATCGGAATTAAATACAGAGGCACAATGCCGACTTAAGTACATGAAGACCGACACTTCTTACTGACTATGTTTTGAACCATTCCTGTGACACTAGTTATAGATTCCGATGCATCACTTTAGGTTTACTGTCTCCCTTGGACCTTCTTATCGACGATGAAACTAAGAAATTGCATCGGAATTAAATACAAAAGGCACAATGCCGACTTAAGGACAAGAAGACTGACAGTTCTTACTGTCTATGTTTTGAACCACTCCTGTGACACTAGATATAGATTCCGATGCTTCATTTCAGGTTTACTGTATCCCTCTGACATTCTTAATGACGATGAAACACAGAAATTGCATCGGAATTAAATAGAAAAGGCACAATGCCGACTTAAGTACATGAAGACCGACTCTTCCTACTATCAGAGTTTTGAACCATTCCTGTGTCACTAGTTATAGATTCTGATGCATCGCTTCTGGTGTACTGTATTCCTTGGACCTTCTTATTGACGATGAAACACAGAAATTGCATCCGATTAAATTCAAAATGCACATTGCCGACTTAAGTACAAGAAGACTGACTCTTCCTAATGTCTAAGTTTTGAACCATTCCTGTGACACTAGTTATAGATTCCGATACTTCACTTCAGGTTTACCGTATCCCTTGGACCTTCTTATTGACGATGAAACACAGAAATTGCATCGGAATTTAATACAAAAGGCACAATGCGGACTTAAGTACAAGAGGACCGACTCTTCCTACTGTCTAAGTTTGAACCATTCCTGTGACACTAGTTATAGATTCCAATGCATCACTCCAGGTTTACTGTATCCCTTGGACCTTCTTATTGACGATGAAACACAGAATTTGCATCGGAATTAAACACAAAAGGCTCGATGCCGACTTACGTACATGAAGACCGACACTTCTTACTTACTATGTTTTGAACCATTCCTGTAACACTAGTTATAGATTCCGATGCTTCACTTCAGGTTTACTGTATCCATTCGACCTTCTTATTGACGATGAAACACAGAAATTGCATCGGAATTAAATACAAAAGGCTCGATGCCGACTTAAGTACATGAAGACCGACACTTCTTACTGACTATGTTTTGAACCATTCCTGTGACACTAGTTATAGTTTCCGATGCTTCACTTCAGGTTTACTGTATCCCTTGGACCTTCTTACTGACGATGAAACAGAGAAATTGCATCGGAATTAAATTCAAAAGGCACAATGCCGGCTTAAGTACAAGAAGACTGACTCTTCCTACTGTCTAAGTTTTGATCCATTTCTCTGACACTAGTTGTAGTTTCCGATGCTTCACTTCAGGTTTAATGTATCCCTTGGACCTTCTTATTGACGTTGAAACACAGAAATTGCATCGGAATTAAATACAAAAGGCACAATGCCGACCTAAGGACAAGAAGACTGACTCTTCCTACTGACCATTCCTGTGACACTAGTTATAGATTCCGATGCTTCACTTCAGGTTTACTGTATCCCTTGGACCTTCTTATTGACGTTGAAACACAGAAATTGCATCGGAATTACATACAAAAGGCACAATGCCGACTTAAGTACATGAAGACCGACACTTCTTTTTGACTTTGTTCTGAACCATTCCTGTGACACCAGTTATAGATTCCGATGCTTCAATTCAGGTTTACTGTATTCCTTGGACTTTCTTATTGACGATGAAACACAGAAATTGCATCGGAATTAAATACAAAAGGCACAATGCCGACCTAAGTACAAGAAGACTGACTCTTCCTACAGTCTATGTTTTGAACCATTCCTGTGACACTAGTTATAGATACCGATGCTTCACTTCAGGTTTACTGTATCCCTTCGACCTTCTTATTGACGATGAAACACAGAAATTGCATCGGAAATAAATACAAAGGGCACAATGACGACTTATGTACATGAAGACCGACACTTCTTACTGACTATGATTTGAACCATTCCTGTGACACTAGTTATAGATTCCGATGCTTCACTCCAGGTTCGCTGCATCCGTTGTACCTTCTTATTGACGATGAAACACGGAAATTGCATCGGAATTAAATACAAAAGGCACAATGCCGGCTTAAGGACAAGAAGACTGACTCTTCCTACTGACCATTCCTGTGACACTAGTTATAGATTCCGATTCTTCACACCAGGTTTACTGTATCACTTTGACCTTGTTATTGACGATGAAACACAGAAATTGCATCGGAATTAAATACAAAAGGCACAATTCCGACTTAAGTACAAGAAGACTGACTTTTCCTACCGTCTAAGATTTGAACCATTCCTCTGACACTAGTTATAGATTCGGATGCTTCACTCCAGGTTTACTGTATCCCTTGGACCTTCTTATTGACGATGAAACACAGAAATTGCATCGGAATTATATACAAAAGGCACAATTCCGACTTAAGTACATGAAGACCGACACTTCTTACTGACTATGTTTTGAACCATTCCTTTGACACTAGTTATAGATTTCGATGCTTCACTTCAGGTTTACTGTATCCCTCTGACATTCTTAATGACGATGAAACACAGAAATTGCATCGGAATTAAATAGAAAAGGCACAATGCCGACTTAAGTACATGAAGACCGACTCTTCCTACTATCTAAGTTTTGAACCATTCCTGTGTCACTAGTTATAGATTCTGATGCATCGCTTCTGGTTTACTGTATTCCTTGGACCTTCTTATTGACGATGAAACACAGAAATTGCATCGGAATTAAATACAAAATGCACAATGCCGACTTAAGTACAAGAAGACTGACTCTTCCTACTGTCTAAGTTTTGAACCATTACTGTGACACTAGTTATAGATTCTGATGCTTCACTCAGGTTTACTGTATCCCTTGGACCTTCTTATTGACGATGAAACACAGAAATTGCATCCGAATTAAATAAAAATGCACATTGCCGACTTAAGTACAAGAAGACTGACTCTTCCTAATGTCTAAGTTTTGAACAATTCCTGTGACACTAGTTATGGATTCCGATGCTTCACTTCAGGTTTACTGTATCGCTTGGACCTTCTTACTGACGATGAAACACAAAAATTGCATCGGAATTAAATACAAAAGGCTCAATGCCGACTTAAGTACATGAAGGCCGACACTTCTTACTGACTATGTTTTGAACCATTCCTGTAACACTAGATATAGATTCCGATGCTTCACTTCAGGTTTACTGTATCCCATGGACCTTCTTATTGACGATGAAACACAGAAATTGCATAGGAATTAAATACAAAAGGCACAATGCCGAGTTAAGGACAAGAAGACTGATTCTCCCTACTGACCATTTTTGTGACACTAGTTATAGATTCCGATTCTTCACACTAGGTTTACTGTATCCCTTGGACCTTCTTATTGACGATGAAACACAGAAATTGCATCGGAATTAAATACAAAAGGCACAATGCAAACTTATGTACAAGAAGACTGACTCTTCCTACTGTCTAAGTTTTGAACCATTCCTCTGCCACTAGTTATAGTTTCCGATGCTTCACTTAAGGTTTACTGTATCCCTAAGACCTTCTTATTGACGATGAAACACAGGAATTGCATCGGAATTAAATGCAAAAGGCACAATGACGACTCAAGTACAAGGAGACTGGCTCTTCTTACTGTCTATGTTTTGAACCTTTCCTGTGACACTAGTTATAGATTCCGATACTTCACTTCAGGTTTACTGTATCCCTTGGACCTTCTTATTGACGATGAAACACAGAAATTGCATCGGAATTTAATACAAAAGGCACAATGCGGACTTAAGTACAAGAAGACTGACTCTTCCTACTGCCTAAGTTTGAACCATTCCTGTGACACTAGTTATAGATTCCGATGCATCACTCCAGGTTTACTGTATCCCTTGGACCTTCTTATTGTCGATGAAACACAGAAATTGCATCGGAATTAAACACAAAAGGCTCGATGCCGACTTAAGTACATGAAGACCGACACTTCTTACTGACTATGTTTTGAACCATTCCTGTAACACTAGTTATAGATTCCGATGCTTCACTTCAGGTTTACTGTATCCATTCGACCTTCCTATTGACGATGAAACACAGAAGTTGCATCGGAATTAAATACAAAAGGCTCGATGCCGACTTAAGTACATGAAGACCGACACTTCTTACTGACTATGTTTTGAACCATTCCTGTGACACTAGTTATAGTTTCCGATGCTTCACTTCAGGTTTACTGTATCCCTTGGACCTTCTTACTGACGATGAAACAGAGAAATTGCATCGGAATTAAATTCAAAAGGCACAATTCCGGCTTAAGTACAAGAAGACTGACTCTTCCTACTGTCTAAGTTTTGATCCATTTCTCTGACACTAGTTGTAGATTCCGATGCTTCACTTCAGGTTTAATGTATCCCTTGGACCTTCTTATTGACGAAGAAACACAGAAATTGCATCGGAATTAAATACAAAAGACACAATGCCGACCTAAGGACAAGAAGACTGACTCTTCCTACTGACCATTCCTGTGACACTAGTTATAGATTCCGATGCTTCACTTCAGGTTTACTGTATCCCTTGGACCTTCTTATTGACGTTGAAACACAGAAATTGCATCGGAATTACATACAAAAGGCACAATGCCGACTTAAGTACATGAAGACCGACACTTCTTACTGACTTTGTTTTGAACCATTCCTGTGACACCAGTTATAGATTCCGATGCTTCACTTCAGGTTTACTGTATCCCTCGGACTTTCTTATTGACGATGAAGCACAGAAATTGCATCGGAATTAAATACAAAAGGCACAATGCCGACTTAAGTACAAGAAGACTGACTCTTCCTACAGTCTATGTTTTGAACCATTCCTGTGACACTAGTTGTAGATACCGATGCTTCACTTCAGGTTTACTGTATCCCTTGGACCTTCTTATTGACGATGAAACACAGAAATTGCATCGGAAATAAATACAAAAGGCACAATGACGACTTAAGTACATGAAGACCGACACTTCTTACTGACTATGATTTGAACCATTCCTGTGACACTAGTTATAGATTCCGATGCTTCACTCCAGGTTCGCTGCATCTGTTGTACCTTCTTATTGACGATGAAACACAGATATTGCATCGGAATTAAATACAAAAGGCACAATGCCGGCTTAAGGACAAGAAGACTGACTCTTCCTACTGACCATTCCTGTGACACTAGTGATAGATTCCGATTCTTCACACCAGGTTTACTGTATCCCTTGGACCTTCTTATTGACGATGAAACACAGAAATTGCATCGGAATTATATACAAAAGGCACAATGCCGACTTAAGTACATGAAGACCGACACTTCTTACTGACTATGTTTCGAACCATTCCTGTGACACTAGTTATAGATTCCGATGCTTCACTTCAGGTTTACTGTATTCCTTGGACCTTCTTATTGACGATGAAACACAGAAATTGCATCGGAATTAAATACAAAATACACAATGCCGACTTAAGTACAAGAAGACTGACTCTTCCTACTGTCTAAGTTTTGAACCATTCCTGTGACACTAGTTATAGATTCTGATGCTTCACTCAGGTTTACTGTATCCCTTGGACCTTCTTATTGACGATGAAACACAGAAATTGCATCCGAATTAAATAAAAATGCACATTGCCGACTTAAGTACAAGAAGACTGACTCTTCCTAATGTCTAAGTTTTGAACCATTCCTGTGACACTAGTTATAGATTCCGATGCTTCACTTCAGGTTTACTGTATCGCTAGGACCTTCTTATTGACGATGAAACACAGAAATTGCATCGGAATTATATACAAAAGGCACAATTCCGACATAAGTACAAGAAGACTGACTTTTCCTACCGTCAAAGAATTGAACCATTCCTCTGACACTAGTTATAGATTCCGATGCTTCACTCCAGGTTTACTGTATCCCTTGGACCTTCTTATTGACGATGAAACACAGAAATTGCATCGGAATTATATACAAAAGGCACAATGCCGACTTAAGTACATGAAGACCGACACTTCTTACTGACTATGTTTCGAACCATTCCTGTGACACTAGTTATAGATTCCGATGCTTCACTTCAGGTTTACTGTATTCCTTGGACCTTCTTACTGACGATGAAACACAAAAATTGCATCGGAATTAAATACAAAAGGCTCAATGCCGACTTAAGTACATGTAGACCGACAATTCTTACTGACTATGTTTTGAACCATTCCTGTAACACTAGTTATAGATTCCGATGCTTCACTTCAGGTTTACTGTATCCCATGGACCTTCTTATTGACGATGAAACACAGAAATTGCATAGGAATTAAATACAAAAGGCACAATGCGTAGTTAAGGACAAGAAGACTGATTCTCCCTACTGACCATTTTTGTGACACTAGTTATAGATTCCGATTCTTGACATTAGGTTTACTGTATCCCTTGGACCTTCTTATTGATGATGAAACACAGAAATTGCATCGGAATTAAATACAAAATGCACAATGCCTACTTATGTACAAGAAGACTGACTCTTCCTACTGTCTAAGTTTTGAACCATTCCTCTGCCACTAGTTATAGTTTCCGATGCTTCACTTAAGGTTTACTGTATCCCTAAGACCTTCTTATTGACGATGAAACACAGGAATTGCATCGGAATTAAATGCAAAAGGCACAATGACGACTCAAGTACAAGGAGACTGGCTCTTCTTACTGTCTATGTTTTGAACCTTTCCTGTGACACTAGTTATAGATTCCGATACTTCACTTCTGGTTTACTGTATCCCTTGGACCTTCTTATTGACGATGAAACACAGAAATTGCATCGGAATGTAATACAAAAGGCACAATGCGGACTTAAGTACAAGAAGACTGACTCTTCGTACTGTCTAAGTTTGAACCATTCCTGTGACACTAGTTATAGATTCCGATGCATCACTCCAGGTTTACTGTATCCCTTGGACCTTCTTATTGTCGATGAAACACAGAAATTGCATCGGAATTAAACACAAAAGGCTCGATGCCGACTTAAGTACATGAAGACCGACACTTTTTACTTACTATGTTTTGAACCATTCCTGTAACACTAGTTATAGATTCCGATGCTTCACTTCAGGTTTACTGTATCCATTCGACCTTCTTATTGACGATGAAACACAGAAATTCCATCGGAATTAAATACAAAAGGCTCGATGCCGACTTAAGTACATGAAGACCGACACTTCTTACTGACTATGTTTTGAACCATTCCTGTGACACTAGTTATAGTTTCCGATGCTTCACTTCAGGTTTACTGTATCCCTTGGACCTTCTTACTGACGATGAAACAGAGAAATTGCATCGGAATTAAATTGAAAAGGCACAATGCCGGCTTAAGTACAAGAAGACTGACTCTTCCTACTGTCTAAGTTTTGATCCATTTCTCTGACACTAGTTGTAGATTCCGATGCTTCACTTCAGGTTTAATGTATCCCTTGGACCTTCTTAATGACGATGAAACACAGAAATTGCATCGGAATTAAATACAAAATGCACAATGCCGACCTAAGGACAAGAAGACTGACTCTTCCTACTGACCATTCCTGTGACACTAGTTATAGATTCCGATGCTTCACTTCAGGTTTACTGTATCCCTTGGACCTTCTTATTGACGTTGAAACAAAGAAATTGCATCGGAATTACATACAAAAGGCACAATGCCGACTTAAGTACATGAAGACCGACACTTCTTACTGACTTTGTTTTGAACCATTCCTGTGACACCAGTTATAGATTCCGATGCTTCACTCCAGGTTCGCTGCATCCGTTGTACCTTCTTATTGACTATGAAACACAGAAATTGCATCGGAATTAAATACAAAAGGCACAATGCCGGCTTAAGGACAAGAAGACTGACTCTTCCTACTGACCATTCCTGTGACACTAGTTATAGATTCCGATGCATCACTTCAGGTTTACTGTCTCCCTTGGACCTTCTTATCGACGATGAAACACAGAAATTGCATCGGAATTAAATACAAAAGGCACAATGCCGACTTAAGGACAAGAAGACTGACAGTTCTTACTGTCTATGTTTTGAACCACTCCTGTGACACTAGATATAGATTCCAATGCTTCACTTCAGGTTTACTGTATCCCTCTGACATTCTTAATGACGATGAAACACAGAAATTGCATCGGAATTAAATAGAAAAGGCACAATGCCGACTTAAGTACATGAAGACCGACTCTTCCTACTATCTAAGTTTTGAACCATTCCTGTGTCACTAGTTATAGATTCTGATGCATCGCTTCTGGTTTACTGTATTCCTTGGACCTTCTTATTGACGATGAAACACAGAAATTGCATCGGAATTAAATACAAAATGCACAATGCCGACTTAAGTACAAGAAGACTGACTCTTCCTACTGTCTAAGTTTTGAACCATTCCTGTGACACTAGTTATAGATTCTGATGCTTCACTCAGGTTTACTGTATCCCTTGGACCTTCTTATTGATGATGAAACACAGAAATTGCATCCGAATTAAATACAAAATGCACATTGCCGACTTAAGTACAAGAAGACTGACTCTTCCTAATGTCTAAATTTTGAACCATTCCTGTGACACTAGTTATAGATTCCGATGCTTCACTTCAGGTTTACTGTATCGCTTGGACCTTCTTACTGGCGATGAAACACAAAAATTGCATCGGAATTAAATACAAAAGCTCAATGCCGACTTAAGTACATGAAGACCGACACTTCTTACTGACTATGTTTTGAACCATTCCTGTAACACTAGTTATAGATTCCGATGCTTCACTTCAGGTTTACTGTATCCCATGGACCTTCTTATTGACGATGAAACACAGAAATTGCATAGGAATTAAATACAAAAGGCAAAATGCCGAGTTAAGGACAAGAAGACTGATTCTCCCTACTGACCATTTTTGTGACACTAGTTATAGATTCCGATTCTTCACACTAGGTTTACTGTATCCCTTGCACCTTCTTATTGACGATGAAACACAGAAATTGCATCGGAATTAGATACAAAAGGCACAATGCCTACTTATGTACAAGAAGACTGACTCTTCCTACTGTCTAAGTTTTGAACCATTCCTCTGCCACTAGTTATAGTTTCCGATGCTTCACTTCAGGTTTACTGTATACCTTGGACCTTCTTATTGACGATGAAACACAGAAATTGCATCGGAATTAAATACAAAAGGCACAATGCCGACTTAAGTACAAGAAGACTGACTCTTCCTACTGACCATTCCTGTGACACTAGTTATAGATTCCGATGCTTCACTTCAGGTTTACTGTATCCCTTGGACCTTCTTATTGACGATGAAACACAGAAATTGCATCGGAATTGAATACAAAAGGCACAATGCCGACTTAAGTACATGAAGACCGACACTTCTTACTGACTATGTTTGGAACCATTCCGGTAACACTCTTATAGATTCCGATGCTTCACTTCAGGTTTACTGTATCCCTTGGACCTTCTTATTGACGATGAAACACAGAAATTGCATCGGAATTAAACACAAAAGGCTCGATGCTGACTTAAGTACATGAAGACCGACACTTCTTACTGACTATGTTTTGAACCATTCCTGTAACACTAGTTATAGATTCCGATGCTTCACTTCAGGTTTACTGTATCCATTCGACCTTCTTATTGACGATGAAACACAGAAATTGCATCGGAATTAAATACAAAAGTCTCGATGCCGACTTAAGTACATGAAGACCGACACTTCTTACTGACTATGTTTAGAACCATTCCTGTGACACTAGTTATAGTTTCCGATGCTTCACTTCAGGATTACTGTATCCCTTGGACCTTCTTACTGGCGATGAAACAGAGAAATTGCATCGGAATTAAATTCAAAAGGCACAATGCCGGCTTAAGTACAAGAAGACTGACTCTTCCTACTGTCTAAGTTTTGATCCATTTCTCTGACACTAGTTGCAGATTCCGATCCTTCACTTCAGGTTTAATGTATCCCTTGGACCTTCTTATTGACGATGAAACACAGAAATTGCATCGGAATTAAATACAAAAGGCACAATGCCGACCTAAGGACAAGAAGACTGACTCTTCCTACTGACCATTCCTGTGACACTAGTTATAGATTCCGATGCTTCACTTCAGGTTTACTGTATCCCTTGGACCTTCTTATTGACGTTGAAACACAGAAATTGCATCGGAATTACATACAAAAGGCACAATGCCGACTTAAGTACATGAAGACCGACACTTCTCACTGACTTTGTTTTGAACCATTCCTTTGACACCAGTTATAGATTCCGATGCTTCACTTCAGGTTTACTGTATACCTTGGACTTTCTTATTGACGATGAAACACAGAAATTGCATCGGAATTAAATACAAAAGGCACAATGCCGACTTAAGTACAAGAAGACTGACTCTTCCTACAGTCTATGTTTTGAACCATTCCTGTGACACTAGTTATAGATACCGATGCTTCACTTCAGGTTTACTGTATCCCTTGGACCTTCTTATTTAAGATGAAACACAGAAATTGCATCGGAAATAAATACAAAAGGCACAATGTCGACTTAAGTACATGAAGACCGACACTTCTTACTCACTATGATTTGAACCATTCTTGTGACACTAGTTATAGATTCCGATGCTTCACTCCAGGTTCGCTGCATCCGTTGTACCTTCTTATCGACGATGAAACACAGAAATTGCATCGGAATTAAATACAAAAGGCACAATGCCGGCTTAAGGACAAGAAGACTGACTCTTCCTACTGACCATTCCTGTGACACTAGTTATAGATTCCGATTCTTCACACCAGGTTTACTGTATCACTTGGACCTTGTTATTGACGATGAAACACAGAAATTGCATCGGAATTAAATACAAAAGGCACAATTCCGACTTAAGTACAAGAAGACTGACTTTTCCTACCGTCTAAGATTTGAACCATTCCTCTGACACTAGTTATAGATTCCGATGCTTCACTCCAGGTTTACTGTATCCCTTGGACCTTCTTATTGACGATGAAACACAGAAATTGCATCGGAATTATATACAAAAGGCACAATGCCGACTTAAGTACATGAAGACCGACACTTCTTACTGACTATGTTTTGAACCATTCCTGTGACACTAGCTATAGATTCCGATGCATCACTTCAGGTTTCCTGTCTCCCTTGGACCTTCTTATCGACGATGAAACACAGAAATTGCATCGGAATTAAATACAAAAGGCACAATGCCGACTTAAGGACAAGAAGACTTACAGTTCTTACTGTCTATGTTTAAACCACTCCTGTGACACTAGATATAGATTCCGATGCTTCACTTCAGGTTTACTGAATCCCTCTGACATTCTTATTGACGATGAAATAACACAAATTGCACCGGAATTAAATAGAAGAGGCACAATGCCGACTTATGTACAAGATAACTGACTCTTCTTACTGGCTATGTTTTGAACCATTCCTGTGACACTAGTTATAGATTCCGATGCTTCACTTCAGGTTTACTGTATCCCTCGGATCTTCTTATTGACGATGAAACACAGAAATTGCACCGGTATTAAATACAAAAGGCACAATGCCGACTTAAGTACAAGAGAACTGACTCTTCTTACTGTCTATGTTTTGAACCATTACTGTGACAGTAGTTATAGATTACGATGCTTCACTTCTGGTCAACTGTATCCCTCTGACCTTCTCATTGACGATGAAACACAGAAATTGCATCGGTATTAAATACGAAAGGCACAATGCCGACGTAAGTACAAGAAAACTGACTCTCCTTACAGTCTATGATTTGAACCATTCCTGTGACACTAGGTATAGATTCCGAAGCTTCACTTCTGGTTTACTGTATCCCTTGGACCTTCTTATTGACGATGAAACACAGAAATTGCATCGGAATTAAATACAAAAGACACAATGCCGACTTAAGTACAAGAAGACTGACTCTTCCTACTGTCTAAGATTTGAACCATTCCTGTGACACTAGTTATAGATTCCGATGCTTCACTCCGGGTTTACTGTATCCCTTGGACCTTCTTATTGACGATGAAACACAGATATTGCATCGGAATTAAATACAAAATTTACAATGCCGAATTAAGTACAAGGGTACTGACTCTTCCTAATGTCTAAGTTTTGAACCATTCCTGTGACACTAGGTATAGATTCCGAAGCTTCACTTCTGGTTTACTGTATCCCTTGGACCTTCTTATCGACGATGAAACACAGAAATTGCATCGGAATTAAATACAAAAGGCACAATGCCGGCTTAAGGACAAGAAGACTGACTCTTCCTACTGACCATTCCTGTGACACTAGTTATAGATTCCGATTCTTCACACCAGGTTTACTGTATCACTTGGACCTTGTTATTGAAGATGAAACACAGAAATTGCATCGGAATTAAATACAAAAGGCACAATTCCGACTTAAGTACAAGAAGACTGACTTTTCCTACCGTCTAAGATTTGAACCATTCCTCTGACACTAGTTATAGATTCCGATGCTTCACTCCAGGTTTACTGTATCCCTTGGACCTTCTTATTGACGATGAAACACAGAAATTGCATCGGAATTATATACAAAAGGCACAATGCCGACTTAAGTACATGAAGACCGACACTTCTTACTCACTATGTTTTGAACCATTCCTGTGACACTAGCTATAGATTCCGATGCATCACTTCAGGTTTACTGTCTCCCTTGGACCTTCTTATCGACGATGAAACACAGAAATTGCATCGGAATTAAATACAAAAGGCACAATGCCGACTTAAGGACAAGAAGACTTACAGTTCTTACTGTCTATGTTTAAACCACTCCTGTGACACTAGATATAGATTCCGATGCTTCACTTCAGGTTTACTGAATCCCTCTGACATTCTTATTGACGATGAAATAACACAAATTGCACCGGAATTAAATAGAAGAGGCACAATGCCGACTTATGTACAAGATAACTGACTCTTCTTACTGGCTATGTTTTGAACCATTCCTGTGACACTAGTTATAGATTCCGATGCTTCACTTCAGGTTTACTGTATCCCTCGGATCTTCTTATTGACGATGAAACACAGAAATTGCACCGGTATTAAATACAAAAGGCACAATGCCGACTTAAGTACAAGAGAACTGACTCTTCTTACTGTCTATGTTTTGAACCATTACTGTGACAGTAGTTATAGATTACGATGCTTCACTTCTGGTCAACTGTATCCCTCTGACCTTCTCATTGACGATGAAACACAGAAATTGCATCGGTATTAAATACGAAAGGCACAATGCCGACGTAAGTACAAGAAAACTGACTCTCCTTACAGTCTATGATTTGAACCATTCCTGTGACACTAGGTATAGATTCCGAAGCTTCACTTCTGGTTTACTGTATCCCTTGGACCTTCTTATTGACGATGAAACACAGAAATTGCATCGGAATTAAATACAAAAGACACAATGCCGACTTAAGTACAAGAAGACTGACTCTTCCTACTGTCTAAGATTTGAACCATTCCTGTGACACTAGTTATAGATTCCGATGCTTCACTCCGGGTTTACTGTATCCCTTGGACCTTCTTATTGACGATGAAACACAGATATTGCATCGGAATTAAATACAAAATTTACAATGCCGAATTAAGTACAAGGGTTCTGACTCTTCCTAATGTCTAAGTTTTGAACCATTCCTGTGACACTAGGTATAGATTCCGAAGCTTCACTTCTGGTTTACTGTATCCCTTGGACCTTCTTATTGACGATGAAACACAGAAATTGCATCGTAATTAAATACAAAAGGCACAATGCCGACTTAAGTACAAGAAGACTGACTCTTCCTACTGTCTAAGTTTTGAACCGTTCCTGTGACACTAGTTATAGATTCAGATGCTTCACTGCAGGTTAACTGTATCCCTTGGACCTTCTTATTGACGACGAAACACAGAAATTGCATCGGAATTAAATACAAAAGGCACAATGCCGACTTAGGTTCAAGAAGACCGACTCTTCCTACTGTCTAAGCTATGAACCATTCCTGTGACACTAGTTATAGATTCCGATGCTTCACTTCAGGTTTACTGTATCCCTTGCACCTTCTTATTGACGATGAAACACAGAAATTGCATCGGAATTAAATACAAAATGCACAATACCGACTTAAGTACAAGAAGACTGACTCTTCCTACTGTCTAAGCTTTGAACCATTCCTGTGACACTAGTTATAGATTCCGATGCTGCACTTCAGGTTTACTGTATCCCTGCGACTTTCTTATTGACGATGAAACGCAGATATTGCATCGGAATTAAATACAAAAGGCTCAATGCCGACTTAAGTACAAGAAGACTGACTCTTCCTACTGTCTAAGTTTTAAACCATTCCTGTGACACTAGTTATAGATTCCGATGCTTCTTTTGCGGGTTTACTGTATCCCTTGGACCATCTTATTGACGATGAAACACAGAAATTGCATCGGAATTAAATACAAAATGCACAATGCCGAATTAAGTACAAGGGGACTGACGCTTCCTAATGTCTAAGTTTTGAACCATTCCTGTGACACTAGTTATAGATTCCGAAGCTTCACTTCAGGTTTACTGTATCCCTTGGACCTTCTTATTGACGATGAAACACAGAAATTGCATCGGAATTAAATACAAAAGGCACAATGCAGACTTAAGTACAAGAAGACTGACTCTTCCTACTGTCTAAGTTTTGAACCATTCCTGTGACACTAGTTATAGATTCAGATGCTTCACTTCAGGTTAACTGTATCCCTTGGACCTTCTTATTGACGATGAAACACAGAAATTGCATCGGAATTAAATACAAAAGGCACAATGCCGACTTATGTACATGAAGACTGACTCTTCCTACTGTCTGAGTTTTGAACCATTCCTGTGACACTAGTTATCAATTCCGATGCATCACTCTGGGTTTACTGTATCCCATGGACCTTCTTATTGACGATGAAACACAAAAATTGCATCGGAATTAAATACAAAAGGCTCGATGCCGACTTAAGTACGTGAAGACCGACACTTCTTACTGACTATGTTTTGAACCATTCCTGTGACACTAGTTATAGATTCCGATGCTTCACTTCTGGTTTAATGTATCCCTTGGACCTTCTTATTGACGATGAAACACAGAAATTGCATCGGAATTAAATACAAAAGGCACAATGCCGACGTAAGTACAAGAAGACCGACTCTTCCTACTGTCTAAGCTTTGAACCATTCCTGTGACACTAGTTATAGATTCCGATGCTTCACTCCAGGATTACTGTATCCCTTGGACCTTTTTATTGACGATGAAACACAGAAATTGCATCCGAATTAAATACACAAGGCACAATGCCGACTTAAGGACAAGAGGAATGACTCTTCCTACTGACCATTCCTGTGACCCTAGTTATAGATTCCGATTCTTCCCACCAGGTTTACTGTATCCCTTGGACCTTCTTATTGACGATGAAACACAGAAATTGCATCGGAATTAAATACAAAAAGCACAATGCCGACTTAAGTACAAGAAGACTGACTCTTCCTACTGACCATTCCTGTGACACTAGTTATAGATTCCGATGCTTCACTTCAGGTTTACTGTATCCCTTGGACCTTCTTATTGACGATGAAACACAGAAATTGCAACGGAATTAAATACAAAAGGCACAATGCCGATTTAAGTACATGAAGACCGACACTTCTTACTGACTATGTTTTGAACCATTCCTGAGACACTAGTTATAGATTCCGATGCTTCACTCTTGGTTTACTGTATCCCTTAGACCTTGTTGTTGACGATGAAACACAGAAATTGCATCGGAATTAAATACAAAAGGCACAATGCCGACTTAAGTACAAGAAGACTGACTCTTCCTACTGTATAAGATTTGAACCATTCCTGTGACACTAGTTATAGATTCCGATGCTTCAATCCAGGTTTACTGTATCCCTTGGACCTTCTTATTGACGATGAAACACAGAAATTGCATCGGAATTAAATACAAAAGGCACAATGCCGGCCTAAGTACATGAAGACCGACACTTCTTACTGACTATGTTTTGAACCATTCCTGTAACACTCTTGTAGATTCCGATGCTTCACTTCAGGTTTACTGTATCCCTTGGACGTTCTTATTGACGGTGAAACACAGAAATTGCATGCGAATTAAATACACAAGGCACAATGCCGACTTAAGGACAAGACCACTGACTCTTCCTACTGACCATTCCTGTGACCCTAGTTATAGATTCCGATTCTTCCCACCAGGTTTACTGTATCCCTTGGACCTTCTTATTGACGATGAAACACAGAAATTGCATCGGAATTAAATACAAAAGGCACAATGCCGACTTAAGTACAAGAAGACTGACTCTTCCTACTGTCTAAGTTTTGAACCATTCCTCTGACGCTAGTTATAGATTCCGATGCTTCTCTTCAGGTTTACTGTATCCCTTGGACCTTCTTATTGACGATGAGTCACAGAAATTGCATCGGAATTAAATACAAAAGGCACAATGCCGACTTAAGTACATGAAGACCGACACTTCTTACTGACTATGTTTTGAACCATTCCTGTGACACTAGTTATAGATTCCGATGCTTCACTTCAGGTTTACTGTATCCCTTGGACCTTCTTATTGACGATGAAACACAGAAATTTCATCGGTATTAAATACAAAAGGCACAATGCCGACTTAAGTACAAGAAGACTGACTCTCCCTACTGACCATTCCTGTGACACTAGTTATAGATTCCGATGCTTCACTTCAGGTTTACTGTATCCCTTGGACCTTCTTATTGTCGATGAAACACAGAAATTGCATCGGAATTAAATACAAAAGGCACAATGCCGACTTAAGTACATGAAGACCGACACTTCTTACTGACTATGTTTGGAACCATTCCTGTAACACTCTTATAGATTCCGATGCTTCACTTCAGGTTTACTGCATCCCTTGGACCTTCTTATTGACGATGAAACACAGAAATTGCATCGGAATTAAATACAAAAGGCACAATGCCGACTTCAGGACAAGAAGACTAACTCTTCCTACTGACGATTCCTGTGACACTAGTTATAGATTCCGATGCTTCACTTCAGGTTTACTGTATCCTTTGGAACTTCTTATTGACGATGAAACACAGAAATTGCATCGCAATTAAATGCAAAAGGCACAATGCTGACTTAAGTACATGAAGACCGACACTTCTTACTGACTATGTTTTGAACCATTCCTGTGACACTAGTTACAGATTCCGATGCCTCACTCCAGGTTTACTGTATCCCTTTGACCTTCTTAATGACGATGAAACACAGAAATTGCATCGGAATTAAATACAAAAGGCACAATGCCGACTTAAGTACATGAAGACCGACACTTCTTACTGACTATGTTTTGAACCATTCCTGTATCACAAGTTATAGATTCCGATGCTTCACTTCAGGTTTACTGTATCTTTTGAACCTTCTTATTGACGATGGAACACAGAAATTGCATGGGAATTAAATACAAAAGGCACAATGCCGACTTAAGAACAAGAAGACTGACTATCCCAACTGATTATTCCTGTGACACTAGTTATAGATTCCGAAGCTTTACTTTAGGTTTACTGTATCCCTTGGACCTTCCTATTGACGATGAAACACAGAAATTGCATCGGAATTAAATACAAAAGGCACAATGCCGACTTAAGGTCAAGAAGACTGACTCTTCCTACTGACCATTCCTGTGACACTAGTTATAGATTCCGATGCTTCACTTCAGGTTTACTGTATCCCTTGGATCTTCTTATTGACGATGAAACACAGAAATTGCATCGGAATTAAATACAAAAGGCACAATGCCGACTTAAGTACATGAAGACCGACACTTCTTATTGACTATGATTTGAACCATTCCTGTGACACTAGTTATAGATTCCGATGCTTCACTTCAGATTTACTGTATTCCTTGGACCTTTTTATTGACGAAGAACCACAGAAATTGCATCGGAATTAAATACAAAAGGCACAATGCCGACTTAAGGACATGAAGACTGACTCTTCCTACTGAAAATTCCTGTGACACTAGTTATAGATTCCGATGCTTCACTTCAGGTTTACTGTATCCCTTGGACCTTCTTATTGACGATGAAACAGAGAAATTGCATCGGAATTAAATACAAAAGGCACAATGCCGACTTAAGTACATGAAGACCGACACTTCTTACTGACTATGTTTTGAACCATTCCTGTGACAATAGTTATAGATTCCGATGCTTCACTTCAGGTTTACTGTATACCTTGGACCTTCTTATTGTCGATGAGACACAGAAATTGCATCGGAATTAAATACAAAACTCACAATGCCGACTTAAGTACAAGAAGACTGACTCTTCCTACTGTCTAAGTTTTGAACCATTCCTCTGACACTAGTTATAGATTCCGATGCTTCTCTTCAGGTTTACTGTATCCCTTGGACCTTCTTATTGACGATGAGTCACAGAAATTGCATCGGAATTAAATACAAAAGGCACAATGCCGACTTAAGTACATGAAGACCGACACTTCTTACTGACTATGATTTGAACCATTCCTGTGACACTAGCTATAGATAGCGATGCTTCACTTCAGATTTACTGTATTCCTTGGACCTTCTTATTGACGAAGAAACACAGAAATTGCATCGGAATTAAATACAAAAGGCACAATGCCGACTTAAGGACATGAAGACTGACTCTTCCTAGTGAAAATTCCTGTGACACTAGTTATAGATTCCGATGCTTCACTTCAGGTTTACTGTATCCCTTGGACCTTCTTATTGACGATGAAACAGAGAAATTGCATCGGAATTAAATACAAAAGGCACAATGCCGACTTAAGTACATGAAGACCGACACTTCTCACTGACTATGTTTTGAACCATTCCTGTGACAATAGTTATAGATTCCGATGCTTCACTCCGGGTTTACTGTATCCCTTGGACCTTCTTATTGACGATGAAACAGAGATATTGCATCGGAATTAAGTACAAAATTTACAATGCCGAATTAAGTACAAGGGTACTGACTCTTCCTAATGTCTAAGTTTTGAACCATTCCTGTGACACTAGGTATAGATTCCGTTGCTTCACTCCAGGTTTACTGTATCCCTTGGAACTTCTTATTGACGATGAAAATCAGAAATTGCTTCGGGATTAAATACAAAAGCACAATGCCGACTTAAGTACAAGAAGACTGATTCTTCCTACTGTCTAAGCTTTGAACCATTCCTGTGACACTAGTTATAGATTCCGAAGCTTCACTTCAGGTTTACTGTATCCCTTGGACCTTCTTATTGACGATGAAACACAGAAATTGCATCGGAATTAAATACAAAAGGCACAATGCAGACTTAAGCACAAGAAGACTGACTCTTCCTACTGTCTAAGTTTTGAACCATTTCTGTGACACTAGTTATAGATTCAGATGCTTCACTTCAGGTTAACTGTATCCCTTGGACCTTCTTATTGACGATGAAACACAGAAATTGCATCGGAATTAAATACAAAAGGCACAATGCCGACTTATGTACATGAAGACTGACTCTTCCTACTGTCTGAGTTTTGAACCATTCCTGTGACACTAGTTATCAATTCCGATGCATCACTCTGGGTTTACTGTATCCCATGGACCTTCTTATTGACGATGAAACACAAAAATTGCATCGGAATTAAATACAAAAGGCTCGATGCCGACTTAAGTACGTGAAGACCGACACTTCTTACTGACTGTGTTTTGAACCATTCCTGTGACACTAGTTATAGATTCCGATGCTTCACTACTGGTTTAATGTATCCCTTGGACCTTCTTATTGACGATGAAACACAGAAATTGCATCGGAATTAAATACAAAAGGCACAATGCCGACGTAAGTACAAGAAGACCGACTCTTCCTACTGTCTAAGCTTTGAACCATTCCTGTGACACTAGTTATAGATTCCGATGCTTCACTCCAGGTTTACTGTATCCCTTGGACCTTCTTATTGACGATGAAACACAGAAATTGCATCCGAATTAAATACACAAGGCACAATGCCGACTTAAGGACAAGAGGAATGACTCTTCCTTCTGACCATTCCTGTGACCCTAGTTATAGATTCCGATTCTTCCCACCAGGTTTACTGTATCCCTTGGACCTTCTTATTGACGATGAAACACAGAAATTGCATCGGAATTAAATACAAAAAGCACAATGCCGACTTAAGTACAAGAAGACTGACTCTTCCTACTGACCATTCCCGTGACACTAGTTATAGATTCCGATGCTTCACTTCAGGTTTACTGTATCCCTTGGACCTTCTTATTGACGATGAAACACAGAAATTGCATCGGAATTAAATACAAAAGGCACAATGCCGACTTAAGTACATGAAGACCGACACTTCTTACTGACTATGTTTTGAACCATTCCTGAGACACTAGTTATAGATTCCGATGCTTCACTCCTGGTTTACTGTATCCCTTAGACCTTCTTGTTGACGATGAAACACAGAAATTGCATCGGAATTAAATACAAAACGCACAATGCCGACTTAAGTACAAGAAGACTGACTCTTCCTACTGTCTAAGATTTGAACCATTCCTGTGACACTAGTTATAGATTCCGATGCTTCACTCCAGGTTTACTGTATCCCTTGGACCTTCTTATTGACGATGAAACACAGAAATTGCATCGGAATTAAATACAAAAGGCACAATGCCGGCCTTTGTACATGAAGACCGACACTTCTTACTGACTATGTTTTGAACCATTCCTGTAACACTCTTATAGATTCCGATGCTTCACTTCAGGTTTACTGTATCCCTTGGACCTTCTTATTGACGATGAAACACAGAAATTGCATGCGAATTAAATACACAAGGCACAATGCCGACTTAAGGACAAGACCACTGACTCTTCCTACTGACCATTCCTGTGACCCTATTTATAGATTCCGATTCTTCCCACCAGGTTTACTGTATCCCTTGGACCTTCTTATTGACGATGAAACACAGAAATTGCATCGGAATTAAATACAAAAGGCACAATGCCGACTTAAGTACAAGAAGACTGACTCTTCCTACTGTCTAAGTTTTGAACCATTCCTCTGACACTAGTTATAGATTCCGATGCTTCTCTTCAGGTTTACTGTATCCCTTGGACCTTCTTATTGACGATGAGTCACAGAAATTGCATCGGAATTAAATACAGAAGGCACAATGCCGACTTAAGTACATGAAGACCGACACTTCCTACTGACTATGTTTTGAACCATTCCCGTGACACTAGTTATAGATTCCGATGCTTCACTTCAGGTTTACTGTATCCCTTGGACCTTCTTATTGACGATGAAACACAGAAATTTCATCGGAATTAAATACAAAAGGCACAATGCCGACTTAAGTACAAGAAGACTGACTCTCCCTACTGACCATTCCTGTGACACTAGTTATAGATTCCGATGCTTCACTTCAGGTTTACTGTATCCCTTGGACCTTCTTATTGTCGATGAAACACAGAAATTGCATCGGAATTAAATACAAAAGGCACAATGCCGACTTAAGTACATGAAGACCGACACTTCTTACTGACTATGTTTGGAACCATTCCTGTAACACTCTTATAGATTCCGATGCTTCACTTCAGGTTTACTGCATCCCTTGGACCTCCTTATTGACGATGAAACACAGAAATTGCATCGGAATTAAATACAAAAGGCACAATGCCGACTTCAGGACAAGAAGACTAACTCTTCCTACTGACGATTCCTGTGACACTAGTTATAGATTCCGATGCTTCACTTCAGGTTTACTGTATCCTTTGGAACTTCTTATTGACGATGAAACACAGAAATTGCATCGCAATTAAATGCAAAATGCACAATGCCGACTTAAGTACATGAAGACCGACACTTCTTACTGACTATGTTTTGAACCATTCCTGTGACACTAGTTATAGATTCCGATGCCTCACTCCAGGTTTACTGTATCCCTTGGACCTTCTTAATGACGATGAAACACAGAAATTGCATCGGAATTAAATACAAAAGGCACAATGCCGACTTAAGTACATGAAGACCGACACTTCTTACTGACTATGTTTTGAACCATTCCTGTATCACAAGTTATAGATTCCGATGCTTCACTTCAGGTTTACTGTATCCCTTGAACCTTCTTATTGACGATGGAACACAGAAATTGCATGGGAATTAAATACAAAAGGCACAATGCCGACTTAAGAACAAGAAGACTGACTCTTCCAACTGATTATTCCTGTGACACTAGTTATAGATTCCGAAGCTTTACTTTAGGTTTACTGTATCCCTTGGACCTTCTTATTGACGATGAAACACAGAAATTGCATCGGAATTAAATACAAAAGGCACAATGCCGACTTAAGGTCAAGAAGACTGACTCTTCCTACTGACCATTCCTGTGACACTAGTTATAGATTCCGATGCTTCACTGCAGGTTTACTGTATCCCTTGGATCTTCTTATTGACGATGAAACACAGAAATTGCATCGGAATTAAATACAAAAGGCACAATGCCGACTTAAGTACATGAAGACCGACACTTCTTATTGACTATGATTTGAACCATTCCTGTGACACTAGTTATAGATTCCGATGCTTCACTTCAGATTTACTGTATTCCTTGGACCTTCTTATTGGCGAAGAACCACAGAAATTGCATCGGAATTAAATACAAAAGGCACAATGCCGACTTAAGGACATGAAGACTGACTCTTCCTAGTGAAAATTCCTGTGACACTAGTTATAGATTCCGATGCTTCACTTCAGGTTTACTGTATCCCTTGGACCTTCTTATTGACGATGAAACAGAGAAATTGCATCGGAATTAAATACAAAAGGCACAATGCCGACTTAAGTACATGAAGACCGACACTTCTCACTGACTATGTTTTGAACCATTCCTGTGACAATAGTTATAGATTCCGATGCTTCACTCCGGGTTTACTGTATCCCTTGGACCTTCTTATTGACGATGAAACAGAGATATTGCATCGGAATTAAATACAAAATTTACAATGCCGAATTAAGTACAAGGGTACTGACTCTTCCTAATGTCTAAGTTTTGAACCATTCCTGTGACACTAGGTATAGATTCCGATGCTTCACTCCAGGTTTACTGTATCCCTTGGAACTTCTTATTGACGATGAAACACAGAAATTGCTTCGGGATTAAATACAAAAGCACAATGCCGACTTAAGTACAAGAAGACTGACTCTTCCTACTGTCTAAGCTTTGAACCATTCCTGTGACACTAGTTATAGATTCAGATGCTTCACTGCAGGTTAACTGTATCCCTTGGACCTTCTTATTGACGACGAAACACAGAAATTGCATCGGAATTAAATACAAAAGGCACAATGCCGACTTAGGTTCAAGAAGACCGACTCTTCCTACTGTCTAAGCTATGAACCATTCCTGTGACACTAGTTATAGATTTCGATGCTTCACTTCAGGTTTACTGTATCCCTTGCACTTTCTTATTGACGATGAAACACAGAAATTGCATCGGAATTAAATACAAAATGCACAATACCGACTTAAGTACAAGAAGACTGACTCTTCCTACTGTCTAAGCTTTGAACCATTCCTGTGACACTAGTTATAGATTCCGATGCTTCACTCCAGGTTTACTGTATCCCTTGGAACTTCTTATTGACGATGAAACACAGAAATTGCTTCGGGATTAAATACAAAAGCACAATGCCGACTTAAGTACAAGGGGTCTGACTCTCCTTACTGTCTATGATTTGAACCATTCCTGTGACACTAGTTATAGATTCTGATGCTTCTTTTCAGGTTTAATGTATCCCTCTGACTTTCTTATTGACGATGAAACACAGAAATTGCATCGGAATTGAATACAAAAGGCACAATGCCGACTTAAGTACAAAAAGACTGACTCTTGTTACTGACTGCTTTGAACCATTCCTGTGACACTAGTTATAGATTCCGATGCTGCACTTCAGGTTTACTGTATCCCTGCGACTTTCGTATTGACGATGAAACACAGATATTGCATCGGAATTAAATACAAAAGGCTCAATGCCGACATAAGTACAAGAAGACTGACTCTTCCTACTGTCTAAGTTTTAAACCATTCCTGTGACACTAGTTATAGATTCCGATGCTTCACTCCGGGTTAACTGTATCCCTTGGACCATCTTATTGACGATGAAACACAGAAATTGCATCGGAATTAAATACAAAATCCACAATGCCGAATTAAGTACAAGGGGACTGACTCTTCCTAATGTTTAAGTTTTGAACCATTCCTGTGACACAAGTTATAGATTCCGAAGCTTCACTTCAGGTTTACTGTATCCCTTGGACCTTCTTATTGACGATGAAACACAGAAATTGCATCGGAATTAAATACAAAAGGCACAATGCCGACTTAAGTACAAGAAGACTGACTCTTCCTACTGTCTAAGTTTTGAACCATTCCTGTGACACTAGTTATAGATTCAGATGCTTCACTTCAGGTTAACTGCATCCCTTGGACCTTCTTATTGACGATGAAACACAGAAATTGCATCGGAATTAAATACAAAAGGCACAATGCCGACTTATGTACATGAAGACTGACTCTTCCTACTGTCTAAGTTTTGAACCATTCCTGTGACACTAGTTATCAATTCCGATGCATCACTCTGGGATTACTGTATCCCATGGACCTTCTTATTGACGATGAAACACAAAAATTGCATCGGAATTAAATACAAAAGGCTCGATGCCGACTTAAATACATGAAGACCGACACTTCTTACTGACTATGTTTTGAACCATTCCTGTGACACTAGTTATAGATTCCGATGCTTCACTTCTGGTTTAATGTATCCCTTGGACCTTCTTATTGACGATGAAACACAGAAATTGCATCGGAATTAAATACAAAAGGCACAATGCCGACGTAAGTACAAGAAGACCGACTCCTCCTACTGTCTAAGCTTTAAACCATTCCTGTGACACTAGTTATAGATTCCGATGCTTCACTCCAGGTTTACTGTATCCCTTGGACCTTCTTATTGACGATGAAACACAGAAATTGCATCCGAATTAAATACACAAGGCACAATGCCGACTTAAGGACAAGAGGACTGACTCTTCCTACTGACCATTCCTGTGACCCTAGTTATAGATTCCGATTCTTCCCACCAGGTTTACTGTGTCCCTTGGACCTTCTTATTGACGATGAAACACAGAAATTGCATCGGAATTAAATACAAAAGGCACAATGCCGACTTAAGTACAAGAAGACTGACTCTTCCTACTGACCATTCCTGTGACACTAGTTATAGATTCCGATGCTTCACTTCAGGTTTACTGTATCCCTTGGACCTTCTTATTGACGATGGAACACAGAAATTGCATCGGAATTAAATACAAAAGGCACAATGCCGACGTAAGTACATGAAGACCGACACTTCTTACTGACTATGTTTTGAACCATTCCTGAGACACTAGTTATAGATTCCGATGCTTCACTCCTGGTTTACTGTATCCCTTAGACCTTCTTGTTGACGATGAAACACAGAAATTGCATCGGAATTAAATACAAAAGGCACAATGCCGACTTAAGTACATGAAGACCGACACTTCTTACTGACTATTTTTGGAACCATTCCTGTTACACTCTTATAGATTCCGATGCTTCACTTCAGGTTTACTGTATCCCTTGGACCTTCTTATTGACGATGAAACACAGAAATTGCATCGGAATTAAATACAAAAGGCACAATGCCAACTTAAGTACAAGAAGACTGACTCTTCCTACTGTCTAAGATTTGAACCATTCCTGTGACACAAGTTATAGATTCCGATGCTTCTCTCCAGGTTTACTGTATCCCTTGGACCTTCTTATTGACGATGAAACACAGAAATTGCATCGGAATTAAATACAAAAGGCACAATGCCGACTTAAGTACATGAAGACCGACAGTTCTTATTGACTATGATTTGAACCATTCCTGTGACACTAGTTATAGATTCCGATGCTTCACTTCAGATTTACTGTATTCCTTGGACCTTCTTATTGACGAAGAACCACAGAAATTGCATCGGAATTAAATACAAAAGGCACAATGCCGACTTAAGGACATGAAGACTGACTCTTCCTACTGAAAATTCCTGTGACACTAGTTACAGATTCCGATGCTTCACTTCAGGTTTACTGTATCCCTTGGACCTTCTTATTGACGATGAAACAGAGAAATTGCATCGGAATTAAATACAAAAGGCATAATGCCGACTTAAGTACATGAAGACCAACACTTCTTACTGACTATGTTTTGAACCATTCCTGTGAAAATAGTTATAGATTCCGATGCTTCACTTCAGGTTTACTGTATACCTTGGACCTTCTTATTGTCGATGAGACACAGAAATTGCATCGGAATTAAATACAAAACTCACAATGCCGACTGAAGTACAAGAAGACTGACTCTTCCTACTGTCTAAGTTTTGAACCATTCCTCTGACACTAGTTATAGATTCCGATGCTTCTCTTCAGGTTTACTGTATCCCTTGGACCTTCTTATTGACGATGAGTCACAGAAATTGCATCGGAATTAAATACAAAAGGCACAATACCGACTTAAGTACATGAAGACCGACACTTCTTACTGACTATGATTTGAACCATTCCTGTGACACTAGTTATAGATTCCGATGCTTCACTTCAGATTTACTGTATTCCTTGGACCTTCTTATTGACGAAGAAACACAGAAATTGCATCGGAATTAAATACAAAAGGCACAATGCCGACTTAAGGACATGAAGACTGACTCTTCCTAGTGAAAATTCCTGTGACACTAGTTATAGATTCCGATGCTTCACTTCAGGTTTACTGTATCCCTTGGACCTTCTTATTGACGATGAAACAGAGAAATTGCATCGGAATTAAATACAAAAGGCACAATGCCGACTTAAGTACATGAAGACCGACACTTCTCACTGACTATGTTTTGAACCATTCCTGTGACAATAGTTATAGATTCCGATGCTTCACTCCGGGTTTACTGTATCCCTTGGACCTTCTTATTGACGATGAAACAGAGATATTGCATCGGAATTAAATACAAAATTTACAATGCCGAATTAAGTACAAGGGTACTGACTCTTCCTAATGTCTAAGTTTTGAACCATTCCTGTGACACTAGGTATAGATTCCGATGCTTCACTCCAGGTTTACTGTATCCCTTGGAACTTCTTATTGACGATGAAACACAGAAATTGCTTCGGGATTAAATACAAAAGCACAATGCCGACTTAAGTACAAGAAGACTGACTCTTCCTACTGTCTAAGCTTTGAACCATTCCTGTGACACTAGTTATAGATTCAGATGCCTCACTGCAGGTTAACTGTATCCCTTGGACCTTCTTATTGACGACGAAACACAGAAATTGCATCGGAATTAAATACAAAAGGCACAATGCCGACTTAGGTTCAAGAAGACCGACTCTTCCTACTGTCTAAGCTATGAACCATTCCTGTGACACTAGTTATAGATTTCGATGCTTCACTTCAGGTTTACTGTATCCCTTGCACTTTCTTATTGACGATGAAACACAGAAATTGCATCGGAATTAAATACAAAATGCACAATACCGACTTAAGTACAAGAAGACTGACTCTTCCTACTGTCTAAGCTTTGAACCATTCCTGTGACACTAGTTATAGATTCCGATGCTTCACTCCAGGTTTACTGTATCCCTTGGAACTTCTTATTGACGATGAAACACAGAAATTGCTTCGGGATTAAATACAAAAGCACAATGCCG
The DNA here is from genome assembly GCF_021461395.2 of Schistocerca americana. Taxonomy (NCBI): domain Eukaryota; kingdom Metazoa; phylum Arthropoda; class Insecta; order Orthoptera; family Acrididae; genus Schistocerca; species Schistocerca americana. The sequence goes on along the minus strand of NC_060120.1, from coordinate 1,130,921,453 downwards.
ACTTAAGTACAAGGGGTCTGACTCTCCTTACTGTCTATGATTTGAACCATTCCTGTTACACTAGTTATAGATTCTGATGCTTCTTTTCAGGTTTAATGTATCCCTCTGACTTTCTTATTGACGATGAAACACAGAAATTGCATCGGAATTGAATAAAAAAGGCACAATGCCGACTTAAGTACAAAAAGACTGACTCTTCTTACTGACTGCTTTGAACCATTCCTGTGACACTAGTTATAGATTCCGATGCTGCACTTCAGGTTTACTGTATCCCTGCGACTTTCTTATTGACGATGAAACACAGATATTGCATCGGAATTAAATACAAAAGGCTCAATGCCGACTTAAGTACAAGAAGACTGACTCTTCCTACTGTCTAAGTTTTAAACCATTCCTGTGACACTAGTTATAGATTCCGATGCTTCACTCCGGGTTAACTGTATCCCTTGGACCATCTTATTGACGATGAAACATAGAAATTGCATCGGAATTAAATACAAAATCCACAATGCCGAATTAAGTACAAGGGGACTGACTCTTCCTAATGTTTAAGTTTTGAACCATTCCTGTGACACAAGTTATAGATTCCGAAGCTTCACTTCAGGTTTACTGTATCCCTTGGACCTTCTTATTGACGATGAAACACAGAAATTGCATCGGAATTAAATACAAAAGGCACAATGCCGACTTAAGTACAAGAAGACTGACTCTTCCTACTGTCTAAGTTTTGAACCATTCCTGTGACACTAGTTATAGATTCAGATGCTTCACTTCAGGTTAACTGTATCCCTTGGACCTTCTTATTGACGATGAAACACAGAAATTGCATCGGAATTAAATACAAAAGGCACAATGCCGACTTATGTACATGAAGACTGACTCTTCCTACTGTCTAAGTTTTGAACCATTCCTGTGACACTAGTTATCAATTCCGATGCATCACTCTGGGTTTACTGTATCCCATGGACCTTCTTATTGACGATGAAACACAAAAATTGCATCGGAATTAAATACAAAAGGCTCGATGCCGACTTAAATACATGAAGACCGACACTTCTTACTGACTATGTTTTGAACCATTCCTGTGACACTAGTTATAGATTCCGATGCTTCACTTCTGGTTTAATGTATCCCTTGGACCTTCTTATTGACGATGAAACACAGAAATTGCATCGGAATTAAATACAAAAGGCACAATGCCGACGTAAGTACAAGAAGACCGACTCCTCCTACTGTCTAAGCTTTAAACCATTCCTGTGACACTAGTTATAGATTCCGATGCTTCACTCCAGGTTTACTGTATCCCTTGGACCTTCTTATTGACGATGGAACACAGAAATTGCATCGGAATTAAATACAAAAGGCACAATGCCGACGTAAGTACATGAAGACCGACACTTCTTACTGACTATGTTTTGAACCATTCCTGAGACACTAGTTATAGATTCCGATGCTTCACTCCTGGTTTACTGTATCCCTTAGACCTTCTTGTTGACGATGAAACACAGAAATTGCATCGGAATTAAATACAAAAGGCACAATGCCGACTTAAGTACATGAAGACCGACACTTCTTACTGACTATTTTTGGAACCATTCCTGTTACACTCTTATAGATTCCGATGCTTCACTTCAGGTTTACTGTATCCCTTGGACCTTCTTATTGACGATGAAACACAGAAATTGCATCGGAATTAAATACAAAAGGCACAATGCCAACTTAAGTACAAGAAGACTGACTCTTCCTACTGTCTAAGATTTGAACCATTCCTGTGACACAAGTTATAGATTCCGATGCTTCTCTCCAGGTTTACTGTATCCCTTGGACCTTCTTATTGACGATGAAACACAGAAATTGCATCGGAATTAAATACAAAAACACAATGCCGACTTAAGTACAAGAAGACTGACTCTTCCTAATGTCTAAGTTTTGAACCATTCCTGTGACACTAGTTATAGATTCCGATGCTTCACTTCAGGTTTACTGTATCCCTTGGACTTTCTTATTGACGATAACACACAGAAATTGCATCGGAATTAAATACAAAAGGCACAATGCCGGCCTCAGTACATGAAGACCGACACTTCTTACTGACTATGTTTTGAACCATTCCTGTGACAATAGTTATAGATTCCGATGCTTCACTTCAGATTTACTGTATTCCTTGGACCTTCTTATTGACGAAGAAACACAGAAATTGCATCGGAATTAAATACAAAAGGCACAATGCCGACTTAAGGACATGAAGACCGACTCTTCCTACTGAAAATTCCTGTGACACTAGTTATAGATTCCGATGCTTCACTTCAGGTTTACTGTATCCCTTGGACCTTCTTATTGACGATGAAACAGAGAAATTGCATCGGAATTAAATACAAAAGGCACAATGCCGACTTAAGTACATGAAGACCGACACTTCTTACTGACTATGCTTTGAACCATTCCTGTGACAATAGTTATAGATTCCGATGCTTCACTCCGGGTTTACTGTATCCCTTGGACCTTCTTATTGACGATGAAGCAGAGATATTGCATCGGAATTAAATACAAAATTTACAATGCCGAATTAAGTACAAGGGTACTGACTCTTCCTAATGTCTAAGTTTTGAACCATTCCTGTGACACTAGGTATAGATTCCGAAGCTTCACTTCAGGTTTACTGTATCCCTTGCACTTTCTTATTGACGATGAAACACAGAAATTGCATCGGAATTAAATACAAAATGCACAATACCGACTTAAGTACAAGAAGACTGACTCTTCCTACTGTCTAAGCTTTGAACCATTCCTGTGACACTAGTTATAGATTCCGATGCTTCACTTCAGGTTTACTGTATCCCTTGCACTTTCTTATTGACGATGAAACACAGAAATTGCATCGGAATTAAATACAAAATGCACAATACCGACTTAAGTACAAGAAGACTGACTCTTCCTACTGTCTAAGCTTTGAACCATTCCTGTGACACTAGTTATAGATTCCGATGCTTCACTCCAGGTTTACTGTATCCCTTGGAACTCCTTATTGACGATGAAACACAGAAATTGCTTCGGGATTAAATACAAAAGCACAATGCCGACTTAAGTACAAGGGGTCTGACTCTAATTACTGTCTATGATTTGAACCATTCCTGTTACACTAGTTATAGATTCTGATGCTTCTTTTCAGGTTTAATGTATCCCTCTGACTTTCTTATTGACGATGAAACACAGAAATTGCATCGGAATTGAATACAAAAGGCACAATGCCGACTTAAGTACAAGAAGACTGACTCTTCTTACTGACTGCTTTGAACCATTCCTGTGACACTAGTTATAGATTCCGATGCTGCACTTCAGGTTTACTGTATCCCTGCGACTTTCTTATTGACGATGAAACACAGATATTGCATCGGAATTAAATACAAAAGGCTCAATGCCGACTTAAGTACAAGAAGACTGACTCTTCCTACTGTCTAAGTTTTAAACCAGTCCTGTGACACTAGTTATAGATTCCGATGCTTCACTCCGGGTTTACTGTATCCCTTGGACCATCTTATTGACGATGAAACATAGAAATTGCATCGGAATTAAATACAAAATGCACAATGCCGAATTAAGTACAAGGGCACTGACTCTTCCTAATGTCTAAGTTTTGAACCATTCCTGTGACACTAGTTATAGATTCCGAAGCTTCACTTCAGGTTTACTGTATCCCTTGGACCTTCTTATTGACGATGAAACACAGAAATTGCATCGGAATTAAATACAAAAGGCACAATGCCGACTTAAGTACAAGAAGACTGACTCTTCCTACTGTCTAAGTTTTGAACCATTCCTGTGACACTAGTTATAGATTCAGATGCTTCACTTCAGGTTAACTGTATCCCTTGGACCTTCTTATTGACGATGAAACACAGAAATTGCATCGGAATTAAATACAAAAGGCACAATGCCGACTTATGTACATGAAGACTGACTGTTCCTACTGTCTAAGTTTTGAACCATTCCTGTGACACTAGTTATCAATTCCGATGCATCACTCTGGGTTTACTGTATCCCATGGACCTTCTTATTGACGATGAAACACAAAAATTGCATCGGAATTAAATACAAAAGGCTCGATGCCGACTTAAGTACATGAAGACCGACACTTCTTACTGACTATGTTTGAACCATTCCTGTGACACTAGTTATAGATTCCGATGCTTCACTTCTGGTTTAATGTATCCCTTGGACCTTCTTATTGACGATGAAACACAGAAATTGCATCGGAATTAAATACAAAAGGCACAATGCCGACGTAAGTACAAGAAGACCGACTCTTCCTACTGTCTAAGCTTTGAACCATTCCTGTGACACTAGTTATAGATTCCGATGCTTCACTCCAGGTTTACTGTATCCCTTGGACCTTCTTATTGACGATGAAACACAGAAATTGCATCCGAATTAAATACACAAGGCACAATGCCGACTTAAGGACAAGAGGACTGACTCTTCCTACTGACCATTCCTGTGACCCTAGTTATAGATTCCGATTCTTCCCACCAGGTTTACTGTATCCCTTGGACCTTCTTATTGACGATGAAACACAGAAATTGCATCGGAATTAAATACAAATACACAATGCCGACTTAAGTAGAAGAAGACTGACTCTTCCTAATGTCTAAGTTTTGAACCATTCCTGTGACACTAGTTATAGAGTCCGATGCTTCACTACAGGTTTACTGTATCCCTTGGACCTTCTTATTGACGATGAAACACAGAAATTGCATCGGAATTAAATACAAAAGGCACAATGCCGGCCTAAGTACATGAAGACCGACACTTCTTACTGACTATGTTTTGAACCATTCCTGTAACACTCTTATAGATTCCGATGCTTCACTTCAGGTTTACTGTATCCCTTGGACCTTCTTATTGACGATGAAACACAGAAATTGCATGCGAATTAAATACACAAAGCACAATGCCGACTTAAGGACAAGACCACTGACTCTTCCTACTGACCATTCCTGTGACCCTAGTTATAGATTCCGATTCTTCTTACCAGGTTTACGGTATCCCTTGGACCTTCTTATTGACGATGAAACACAGAAATTGCATCGGAATTAAATACAAAAGGCACAATGCCGACTTAAGTACAAGAAGACTGACTCTTCCTACTGTCTAAGTTTTGAACCATTCCTCTGACACTAGTTATAGATTCCGATGCTTCTCTTCAGGTTTACTGTATCCCTTGGACCTTCTTATTGACGATGAGTCACAGAAATTGCATCGGATTTAAATACAAAAGGCACAATGCCGACTTAAGTACATGAAGACCGACACTTCCTACTGACTATGTTTTGAACCATTCCTGTGACACTAGTTATAGATTCCGATGCTTCACTTCAGGTTTACTGTATCCCTTGGACCTTCTTATTGTCGATGAAACACAGAAATTGCATCGGAATTAAATACAAAAGGCACAATGCCGACTTCAGGACAAGAAGACTAACTCTTCCTACTGACGATTCCTGTGACACTAGTTATAGATTCCGATGCTTCACTTCAGGTTTACTGTATCCTTTGGAACTTCTTATTGACGATGAAACACAGATATTGCATCGCAATTAAATGCAAAAGGCACAATGCCGACTTAAGTACATGAAGACCGACACTTCTTACTGACTATGTTTTGAACCATTCCTGTGACACTAGTTATAGATTCCGATGCCTCACTCCAGGTTTACTGTATCCCTTGGACCTTCTTAATGACGATGAAACACAGAAATTGCATCGGAATTAAATACAAAAGGCACAATGCCGACTTAAGTACATGAAGACCGACACTTCTTACTGACTATGTTTTGAACCATTCCTATCACAAGTTATAGATTCCGATGCTTCACTTCAGGTTTACTGTATCCCTTGAACATTCTTATTGACGATGAAACACAGAAATTGCATTGGAATTAAATACAAAAGGCACAATGCCGACTTAAGAACAAGAGGACTGACTCTTCCTACTGATTATTCCTGTGACACTAGTTATAGATTCCGAAGCTTTACTTTAGGTTTACTGTATCCCTTGGACCTTCTTATTGACGATGAAACACAGAAATTGCATCGGAATTAAATACAAAAAAGGCACAATGCCGACTTAAGGTCAAGAAGACTGACTCTTCCTACTGACCATTCCTGTGACACTAGTTATAGATTCCGATGCTTCACTTCAGGTTTACTGTATCCCTTGGATCTTCTTATTGACGATGAAACACAGAAATTGCATCGGAATTAAATACAAAAGGCACAATGCCGACTTAAGTACATGAAGACCGACACTTCTTACTGACAATGATTTGAACCATTCCTGTGACACTAGTTATAGATTCCGATGCTTCACTTCAGATTTACTGTTTTCCATGGACCTTCTTATTGACGAAGAAACACAGAAATTGCATCGGAATTAAATACAAAAGGCACAATGCCGACTTAAGGACATGAAGACTGACTCTTCCTACTGAAAATTCCTGTGACACTAGTTATAGATTCCGATGCTTCACTTCAGGTTTACTGTACCCTTGGACCTTCTTATTGACGATGAAACAGAGAAATTGCATCGGAATTAAATACAAAATGCACAATGCCGACTTAAGTACATGAAGACCGACACTTCTTACTGACTATGTTTTGAACCATTCCTGTGACAATAGTTATAGATTCCGATGCTTCACTTCAGGTTTACTGTATACCTTGGACCTTCTTATTGACGATGAAACACAGAAATTGCATCGGAATTAAATACAAAAGGCACAATGCCGACTTAAGTACAAGAAGACTGACTCTTCCTACTGACTATTCCTGTGACACTAGTTATAGATTCCGATGCTTCACTTCAGGTTTACTGTATCCCTTGGACCTTCTTATTGACGATGAAACACAGAAATTGCATAGGAATTGAATACAAAAGGCACAATGCCGACTTAAGTACATGAAGACCGACACTTCTTACTGACTATGTTTGGAACCATTCCGGTAACACTCTTATAGATTCCGATGCTTCACTTCAGGTTTACTGTATCCCTTGGACCTTCTTATTGACGATGAAACACAGAAATTGCATCGGAATTAAATACAAAAGGCACAATGCCGACATAAGGACAAGAAGACTAACTCTTCCTACTGACGATTCCTGTGACACTAGTTATAGATTCCGATGCTTCACTTCAGGTTTACTGTATCCTTTGGAACTTCGTATTGACGATGAAACACAGAAATTGCATCGCAATTAAATGCAAAAGGCACAATGCCGACTTAAGTACATGAAGACCGACACTTCTTACTGACTATGTTTTGAACCATTCCTGTGACACTAGTTATAGATTCCGATGCCTCACTCCAGGTTTACTGTATCCCTTGGACCTTCTTAATGACGATGAAACACAGAAATTGCATCGGAATTAAATACAAAAGGCACAATGCCGACTTAAGTACATGAAGACCGACACTTCTTACTGACTATGTTTTGAACCGTTCCTGTAACACAAGTTATAGATTACGATGCTTCACTTCAGGTTTACTGTATCCCTTGAACCTTCTTATTGACGATAAAACACAGAAATTGCATGGGAATTAAATACAAAAGGCACAATGCCGACTTAAGGACAAGAAGACTGACTCTTCCTACTGACCATTCCTGTGACACTAGTTATAGATTCCGAAGCTTTACTTCAGGTTTACTGTATCCCTTGGACCTTCTTATTGACGATGAAACACAGAAATTGCATCGGAATTAAATACAAAAGGCACAATGCCGACTTAAGGTCAAGAAGACTGACTCTTCCTACTGACCATTCCTGTGACACTAGTTATAGATTCCGATGCTTCACTTCAGGTTTACTGTATCCCTTGGATCTTCTTATTGACGATGAAACACAGAAATTGCATCGGAATTAAATACAAAAGGCACAATGCCGACATAAGTACATGAAGACCGACACTTCTTACTGACTATGATTTGAACCATTCCTGTGACACTAGTTATAGATTCCGATGCTTCACTTCAGATTTACTGTATTCCTTGGACCTTCTTATTGACGAAGAAACACAGAAATTACATCGGAATTAAATACAAAAGGCACAATGCCGACTTAAGGACATGAAGACTGACTCTTCCTACTGAAAATTCCTGTGACACTAGTTATAGATTCCGATGCTTCACTTCAGGTTTACTGTATCCCTTGGACTTTCTTATTGACGATGAAACAGAGAAATTGCATCTGAATTAAATACAAAAGGCACAATGCCGACTTAAGTACATGAAGACCGACACTTCTTACTGACTATGCTTTGAACCATTCCTGTGACAATAGTTATAGATTCCGATTATTCACTTCAGGTTAACTGTATACCTTGGACCTTCTTATTGACGATGAAACACAGAAATGGCACCGGAATGAAATACAAAAGGCACAATGCCGACTTAAGGACAAGAAGACCGTCACTTCTTACTGACTATGTTTTGAACCATTCCTGTAACACTAGTTATAGATTCCGATGCTTCACTTCAGGTTTACTATATCCCTTGGACCTTCTTATTGACGATAAAACACAGAAATTGCATGGGAATTAAATGCAAAAGGCATAATGCCGACTTAAGTACATGAAGACCGACACTTCTTACTGACTATTATTTGAACCATTCCTGTGACACTTGTTATATCTTCCGATGCTTCACTCCAGGTTTACTGTATCCCTTGGACCTTCTTATTGACGATGAAACACAGAAATTGCATCGGAATTAAACTCAAAAGGCACACCGCCGTATTAAGTAGATGAAGACCGACACTTCTTACTGACTATGTTTTGAACCATTCCTGTGACACTAGTTTTAGTTTCCGATGCTTCATTTCAGGTTTACTGTATCCCTTGGACCTTCTTTATGACGATGAAACACAGAAATTGCATCGGAATTACACATAAAAGGCACAATGCTGACTAAAAGACAAGAAAACTGACTCTTCCTACTGATCATTCCTGTGACACTAGTTATAGATTCCGATGCTTCACTTCAGGTTTACTGTATCCCTTGGACCTTCTTATTGACGATGAAACACAGATATTGCATCGGAATTAAATACAAAAGGCACAATGCCGACATAAGGACAAGAAGACTGACTCTTCCTACTGACCATTCCTGTGACACTAGTTATAGATTCCGATGCTTCACTTCAGGTTTGCCTTATCCCTTGGACCTTCTTATTGACGATGAAACACAGAAATTGCATCGGAATCAAATACAAAAGGCACAATGCCGACTTAAGTACATGAAGACCGACACTTCTTACTGACAATGTTTTGAACCATTCCTGTGACACTAGTTATAGATTCCGATGCTTCACTTCTGGTTTACTGTATCCCTTGGACTTTCTTATTGACGATGAAACACAGAAATTTCCTCGGAATTAAATACAAAAGGCACAAAGCTGACTTAAGGACAAGAAGACTGACTCTTCCTACTGACCATTCCTGTGAGACTAGTTATAGATTCCGATGCTTCACTTCAGGTTTACTGTATTCGTTGGACCTTCTTATTGACGATGAAACACAGAAATTGCATCGGAATTAAATACAAAAGGCACAACGCAAACTTAAGTACATGCAGGCCGACACTTCTTACTGACTATGTTTCGAACCATTCCTGTAACACTAGTTATAGATTCCGATGCTTCACTTCAGGTTTACTATATCCCTTGGACCTTCTTATTGACGACGAAACACAGAAATTGCATCGAAATTAAATACAAAAGGCCCAATGCCGACTTAAGTACATGAAGACCGACACTTCCTACTGACTATGTTTTGAACCATTTCTGTGACTCTAGTTATAGATTCCGATGCTTCACTTCAGGTTTACTGTATCCCTTGGACCTTCTTATTGACGATGAAACACAGAAATTGCATCGGAATTAAATACAAAAGGCACAATGCCGACTTAAGGACAAGAAGACTGACTCTTCCTACTGACCATTCCTGTGACACTAGTTATAGATTCCGATTCTTCACACCAGTTTTCTGTATCACTTATACCTTCTTATTTACGATGAAACACAAATTTTGCATCGGAATTAAATACAAAAGGCACAATGCCGACTTAAGTACAAGAAGACTGACTCTTCCTACTGTCTAAGTTTTGAACCATTCCTCTGACACTAGTTATAGATTCCGATGCTTCACTTCAGGTTTACTGTATCCCTTGGACCTTCGTATTGACGATGAGTCACAGAAATTGCATCGGAATTAAATACAAAAGGCACAATGCCGACTTAAGTACATGAAGACAGACACTTCCTACTGACTATGTTTTGAACCATTTCTGTGACTCTAGTTATAGATTCCGATGCATCACTTCAGGTTTACTGTATCCCTTGGACCTTTTTATTGACGATGAAACACAGAAATTGCATCGGAATTAAATACAAAAGGCACAATGCCGACTTAAGTTCAAGAAGACTGACTCTTCTTACTGACATTCCTGTGACACTAGTATAGATTCCGCTACTTCACTTCAGGTTTACTGTATCCCTTATACCTTCTTATTGACGATGAAACACAGAAATTGCATCGGAATTAAATACAAATGGCACAATGCCGACTTAAGAACATGAAGTAGGACACTTCTTACTGACTATGTTTTGAACCATTCCTGTGACACTAGTTATAGATTGCGATGCTTCACTTCAGGTTTTCTGTATCCCTTGGACCTTCTTATTGACGATGAAACACAGAAATTGCATCGGAATTGAATACAAAAGGCACAATGCCGACTTAAGTACATGAGGACCGACACTTCTTACTGACTATGTTTGAATCATTTCAGTGACACCAGTTATAGATTCCCATGCTTCACTCCAGGTTTACTGTATCCCTTGGACCTTCTTATTGACGATGAAACACAGAAATTACATCGGAATTAAATACAAAAGGCCAATGGAGACATAAGTACACGAAGACCGACACTTCTTACTGACTATGATTTGAACCATTCCTGTAACACTAGTTATAGATTCCGATGCTTCACTTCAGGTTTACTGTATCACTTGGACCTTCTTATTGACGATGAAACACAGAAATTGCATCGGAATTAAATACAAAAGGCACAATGCAGACTTAAGGGCAAGAAGACTGACTTTTCCTACTGACCATTCCCGTGACACTAGTTATAGATTCCGATGCTTCACTTCAGATTTACTGTATCCCTTGGAACTTCTTATTGACGATGAAACACAGAAATTGCATCGGAATTAAATGCAAAAGGCACAATGCCGGCTTAAGTACATGAAGACCGACTTTTCTTACTGACTATGTTTTGAACCATACCTGTGACACTAGTTATAGATTCCGATGCTTCACTCCAGGTTCACTGTATCCCTTGCACCTTCTTATTGACGATGAAACACAGAAATTGCATCGGAATTAAATACAAAAGGCACAACGCCGACTTAAGTACATGAAGACCGACACTTCTTACTGACTATGTTTTGAACCATTCCTGTAACACTACTTATAGATTCCGATGCTTCACTTCATGTTTACTATATCCCTTGGACCTTCTTATTGACGATGAAACACAGAAATTGCATCGGAATTATATACAAAAGGCACAATGCCGACTTAAGGACAAGAAGACTGACTCTTCCTACTGACCATTCCTGTGACACTAGTTTTAGATTCCGATGCTTCACTTCAGGTTTTCTGTATCCCTTGGACCCTCTTATTGACGATGAAACACAGAAATTGCATCGGAATTAAATACAAAAGGCACAATGCCGACTTAAGTACATGAAGACCGACACTTCTTACTGACTATGTTTTGAACCATTCCTGTGACACTAGTTATAGATTCCGATGCTTCACTCAAGGTTTACTGTATCTCTTGGACCATCTTATTGACGATGAAACACAGAAATTGCATCGGAATTAAATACAAAAGGCACAATGCCGACTTAAGTACATGAAGACCGACACTTCTTACTGACTATGCTTTGAACCATTCCTGCAACACTAGTTACAGATTCCGATCCTTCACTTCAGGCTTTCTGTATCCCTTGGACCTCCTTATTGACGATGAAACACAGAAATTGCATCGGAATTAAATACAAAAGGCACAATGCTGACTTAAGGTCATGATGACTGACTCTTCCTACTGACCATTCCTGTGACACTAGTTATAGATTCCGATGCTTCACTTCAGGTTTACTGTATCCCTTGGACCTTCTTATTGACGATGAAACACAGAAATTGCATCGGAATTAAATACAAATGGCACAATGCCGACTTAAGTACATGAAGACCGGCACTTCTTACTGACTATGTTTTGGACCATTCCTGTGACACTAGTTATAGATTCCGATGCTTCACTCAAGGTTTACTGTATCCCTTGGACCTTCTTATTGACGATGAAACACAGAAATTGCATCGGAATTAAATACAAAAGGCACAATGCCGACTTAAGTACATGAAGACCGACGCTTCTTGCTGACTATGCTTTGAACCATTCCTGCAACACTAGTTATAGATTCCGATCCTTCAGTTCAGGTTTACTGTATCCCTTGGACCTTCTTATTGACGATGAAACACAGAAATTGCATCGGAATTAAATACAAAAGGCACAATGCCGACTTAAGTACAAGAAGACTGACTCTTCCTACTGACCATTCCTGTGACACTAGTTATAGATTCCGATGCTTCACTTCAGGTTTACTGTATCCCTTGGACCTTCTTATTGACGATGAAACACAGAAATTGCATCGGAATTAAATACAAAAGGCACAATGCCGACTTAAGTACATGAAGACCGACACTTCTTACTGACTATGTTTTGATGCATTCCTGTGACAATAGTTATAGATTCCGATGCTTCACATCAGGTTTACTGTATACCTTGGACCTTCTTATTGACGATGAAACACAGAAATTGCATCGGAATTAAATACAAAAGGCACAATGCCGACTTAAGGACAAGAAGACTGACTCTTCCTACTGACCATTCCTGTGACACTAGTTATAGATTCCGATGCTTCACTTCAGGTTTACTGTATCCCTTGGACCTTCTTATTGACGATGAAACGCAGAAATTGCATCGTAATTAAATACAAAAGGCACAATGCCGACTTAAGTACATGAAGACCGACACTTCTTACTGACAATGTTTTCAACCAATCCTGTGATACTAGTTATAGATTCCGATGCTTCACTCCAGGTTTACTGTATCCCTTGGACCTTCTTATTGACGATGAAACACAGAAATTGCATCGGAATTAAATACAAAAGGCACAATGCCGACTTAAGGACAAGAAGACTGACTCTTCCTACTGACCATTCCTGTGACACTAGTTATAGATTACGATGCTTCACTTCAGGTTTACTGTATCCCTTAGTACCTTCTTATTGACCATGAAACACAGAAATTGCATGGAATTAAATACAAAAGGCACAATGCCGACTTAAGTACATGAATACCGACACTTCTTACTAACTATGTTTTGAACCATTCCTGTGACACTAGTTATAGATTCCTATGCTTCACTCCAGGTTTACTGTATCCCTTGGACCTTCTTATTGACGATGAGACACAGAAATTAAATAGGAATTAAATACAGAAGGCACAATGCCGACTTAAGTTCATGAAGACCGACACATCTTACTGACTATGTTTTGAACCATTCCTGTGGCACTAGTTATAGTTTCCGATGCTCCACTTCAGGTTTACTGTATCCCTTGGACCTTCTTATTGACGATGAAACACAGAAATTCCATCGGAATTAAAAAACAAAAGTCACAATGCCGACTTAAGTACATGAAGACCGACACTTCTTACTGCCAATGTTTTGAACCATTCCTGTGACACTAGTTATAGATTCCGATGCCTCAGTCCAGGTTTACTGTATCCCTTGGACCTCCTTATTGACGATGAAACACAGAAATTGCATCGGAACTAAATACAAAAGGCACAATGCCGACTTAAGTACATGAAGACCGACACTTCTTAATGACTATGATTTGAACCATTCCTGTGACACTAGTTATAGTTTCCGATGCTTCAGTTCAGGTTTACTGTATCCCTTGGACCTTCTTATTGACGATGAATCACAGAAATTGCATGGGAATTAAATACAAAACGCACAATGCCAACTTAAGGACAAGAAGACTGACTCTTCCTACTGTCCATTCCTGTGACACTAGTTATAGATTCCGATGCTTCACTTCTGGTTTACTGTATCCCTTGGACCTTCTTATTGACGATGAAACACAGAAATTGCATCGGAATTAAATACAAAAGGCACAATGCCGACTTAAGGACAAGAAGACTGACTCTTCCTACTGACCATTCCTGTGACACTAGTTATAGATTCCGATGCTTCACTTCAGGTTTACTGTATCCCTTGGACCTTCTTATTGACGATGAAACACAGAAATTGCATCGGAATTAAATACAAAAGGCACAATGCCGACTTAAGTACATGAAGCCCGACACATCTTACTGACTATGTTTTTAACCATTCCTGTGACACTAGTTATAGATTATGATGCTTCACTCCAGGTTTACTGTATCCCCTGAACCTTCTTATTGACGATAAAACACAGAAATTGCATCGGAATTAAATACATAAGGCACAATGCCAACTTAAGTACATGAAGACCGACACTTATTACTGACTATGCTTTGAACCATTCCTGCAACACTAGTTATAGATTCCGATCCTTCACTTCAGGTTTACTGTATCCCTTGGACCGACTTATTGACGATGAAACACAGAAATTGCATCGGAATTAAATACAAAAGGCACAATGCCGACTTAAGGACAAGAAGACTGACTCAACATACTGACCTTTCCTGTTACACTAGTTATAGATTCCGATGCTTCACTTCAGGTTTACTGTATCCCTTGGACCTTCTTATTGACGATGAGACACAGAAATTGCATCGGAATTAAATACAAAAGGCACAGTGCCGACTTAAGGACAAGAAGACTGACTCTTCCTACTGACCATTCCTGTGACACAAGTTATAGATTCCGATGCTTCACTCCAGGTAAACTGTATCCCTTGGACCTTCTTAATGACGATGAAACACAGAAATTGCATCGGAATTATATACAAAAGGCACAACGCCGACTTAAGTACATGAAGACCGACACTTCTTACTGACTATGTTTTGAACCATACCTGTAACACTAGTTGTAGATTCCGATGCTTCACTTCAGGTTTACTATATCCCTTTGACCTACTTATTGACGATGAAACACAGAAATTGCATCGGAATTAAATACAAAAGGCACAATGCTGACTTAAGGACATGAAGACTGACTCTTCCTACTGACCATTCCTGTGACCCTAGTTATAGATTCCGATGCATCAATTCAGGTTTACTGTATCCCTTGGACCTTCTTATTGACGACGAAACACAGAAATTGCATCGGAATTAAATAAAAAAGGCACAATCCCGACTTAAGTACATGAAGCCCGACACTTCTTACTGACTATGTTTTGAACCATTCCTGTGACACAAGTAATAGATTCCGATGCTTCACTCCAGGTTTACTGTATCCCTTGGACCTTCTTATTGACGATGAAACACAGAAATTGCATCGGAATTAAATACAAAAGGCACAATGCCGACTAAAGTACTTGAAGCCCGACACTTCTTACTGACTACGTTTTGAACCATTCCTGTGACACTACTTATAGATTCCGATGCTTCACTTCAGGTTTACTGTATCCTTTGGACCTTCCTATTGACGATGAAACACAGAAATTGCATCGGAATTAAATACAAAAGGCACATTGCCGACTTAAGGACAAGAAGACTGACTCTTCCTACTAACCATTCCTGTGACACTAGTTATAGATTCCGATGCTTCACTTCAGGTTTACTGTATCCCTTGGACCTTCTTATTGACGATGAAACACAGAAATTGCATCGGAATTAAATACAAAAGGCACAATGCCGACTTAAGTACATGAAGACCGACACTTCTTACTGACCATTCCTGTGACACTAGTTATATATTCCGATGCTTCACTTCAGGTTTACTGTATCCCTTGGACCATCTTATTGACGATGAAACACAGAAATTGCATCGGAATTAAATACAAAAGGCACAATGCCGACTTAAGTACATGAAGACCGACACCTCTTACTGACTATATTTTGAACCATTCCTGTGACACTAGTTATAGTTTCCGATGCTTCACTTCAGGTTAACTGTACCCCTTGGACCTTCTTATTGACGATGAAGCACAGAAATTGCATCGGAGTTAAATACAAAAGGCACAATGCCGACTTAAGTACATGAAGACCGACAGATCTTACTGACTCTGTTTTGAACCATTCCTGTGACACTAGTTATAGATTCCGATGCTTCACTTCAGGTTTTCTGTATCCCTTTGACCTTCTTATTCACGATGAAACACAGAAATTGCATCGGAATTATATACAAAAGGCACAATGCCGACTTAAGTACATGAAGACCGACACTTCTTACTGACTATGTTTTGAACCATTCCAGTGACACTTGTTATAGATTCCGATGCTTCACTTCAGGTTCACTGTATCCCTTGGACCTTCTTATTGACGATGAAACACAGAAATTGCATTGGAATTAAATACAAATGGCAGAATGCCGACATAAGGACAAGAAGACTGACTCATCCTGCTGGCCTATCCTGTGACGCTAGTTATAGATTCCGATGCCTCACTTCAGGTTTACTGTATCCCTTGGACCTTCTTATTGACGATGAAACACAGAAATTGCATCGGAATTAAATACAAAAGGCACAATGCCGACTTAAGGACAAGAAGACTGACTCTTCCTACTGACCATTCCTGTGACACTAGTTATAGATTCCGATTCTTCACACCAGTTTTCTGTATCCCTTGGACCTTCTTATTGACGATGAAACACAGAAATTGCATCGGAATTAAATACAAAAGGCACAATGCCGACTTAAGTACAAGAAGACTGACTCTTCCTACTATCTAAGTTTTGAACCATTCCTCTGACACTAGTTATAGATTCCGATGCTTCACTTCAGGTTTACTGTATCCCTTGGACCTTCGTATTGACGATGAGTCACAGAAATTGCATCGGAATTAAATACAAAAGGCACAATGCCGACTTAAGTACATGAAGACCGACACTTCCTACTGACTATGTTTTGAACCATTTCTGTGACACTAGTTATAGAATCCGATGCTTCACTTCAGGTTTACTGTATCCCTTGGACCTTCTTATTGACGATGAAACACAGAAATTGCATCGGAATTAAATACAAAAGGCACAAGGCCGACTTAAGTACAAGAAGACTGACTCTTCTTACTGACCATTCCTGTGACACTAGTATAGATTCCGCTACTTCACTTCAGGTTTACTGTATCCCTTGGACCTTCTTATTGACGATGAAACACAGAAATTGCATCAGGATTAAATACAAATGGCACAATGCCGACTTAAGAACATGAGGACCGACACTTCTTACTGACTATGTTTGAACCATTCCTGTGACACCAGTTATAGATTCCCATGCTTCACTCCAGGTTTACTGTATCCCTTGGACCTTCTTATTGACGATAAAACACAGAAATTGCATCGGATTTAAATACAAAAGGCACAATGAAGACATAAGTACATGAAGACCGACACTTCTTCTTGACTATGATTTGAACCATTCCTGTAACACTAGTTATAGATTCCGATGCTTCACTTCAGGTTTACTGTATCACTTGGACCTTCTTATTGACGATGAAACACAGAAATTGCATCGGAATTAAATACAAAAGGCACAATGCCGACTTAAGGGCAGGAAGACTGACTTTTCCTACTGACCATTCCCGTGACACTAGTTATAGATTCCGATGCTTCACTCCAGGTTCACTGTATCCCTTGGACCTTCTTATTGACGATGAAACACAGAAATTGCATCGGAATTAAATGCAAAAGGCACAACGCCGACTTAAGTACATGAAGACCGACACTTCTTACTGACTATGTTTTGAACCATTCCTGTAACACTAGTTACAGATTCCGATCCTTCACTTCAGGTTTTCTGTATCCCTTGGACCTCCTTATTGACGATGAAACACAGAAATTGCATCGGAATTAAATACAAAAAGCACAATGCCGACTTAAGGACAAGAAGACTGACTCTTCCTACTGACCATTCCTGTGACACTAGTTATAGATTCCGATGCTTCACTTCAGGTTTACTGTATCCCTTGGACCTTCTTATTGACGATGAAACACAGAAATTGCATCGGAATTAAATACAAATGGCACAATGCCGACTTAAGTATATGAAGACCGACACTTCTTACTGACTATGTTTTGGACCATTCCTGTGACACTTGTTATAGATTCCGATGCTTCACTCAAGGTTTACTGTATCCCTGGACCTTCTTATTGACGATGAAACACAGAAATTGCATCGGAATTTAATACAAAAGGCACAATGCCGACTTAAGTACATGAAGACCGACACTTCTTGCTGACTATGCTTTGAACCATTCCTGCAACACTAGTTATAGATTCCGATCCTTCACTTCAGGTTTTCTGTATCCCTTGGACCTTCTTATTGACGATGAAACACAGAAATTGCATCGGAATTAAATACAAAAGGCACAATGCCGACTTAAGTACAAGAAGACTGACTCTTCCTACTGACCATTCCTGTGACACTAGTTATAGATTCCGATGCTTCACTTCAGGTTTACTGTATCCCTTGGACCTTCTTATTGACGATGAAACACAGAAATTGCATCGGAATTAAATGCCAAAAGCACAATGCCGACTTAAGTACATGAAGACCGACACTTCTTACTGACTATGATTTGATGCATTCCTGTGACAATAGTTATAGATTCCTATGCTTCACTTCAGGTTTACTGTATACCTTGGACCTTCTTATTGACGATGAAACACAGAAATTGCATCGGAATTAAATACAAAAGGCACAATGCCGACTTAAGGACAAGAAGACTGACTCTTCCTACTGACCATTCCTGTGACACTAGTTATAGATTCCGATGCTTCACTTCAGGTTTACTGTATCCCTTGGACCTTCTTATTGACGATGAAACGTAGAAATTGCATCGTAATTAAATACAAAAGGCACAATGCCGACTTAAGTACATGAAGAATGACACTTCTTACTGACAATGTTTTCAACCAATCCTGTGACACTAGTTATAGATTCCGATGCTTCACTCCAGGTTTACTGTATCCCTTGGACCTTCTTATTGACGAAGAAACACAGAAATTGCTTCGGAATTAAATTCAAAAGGCACAATGCCGACTTAATGACAAGAAGACTGACTCTTCCTACTGACCATTCCTGTGACACTAGTTATAGATTACGATGCTTCACTTCAGGTTTACTGTATCCCTTTGTACCTTCTTATTGACGATGAAACACAGAAATTGCATCGGAATTAAATACAAAAGGCACAATGCCGACTTAAGTACATGAATACCGACACTTCTTACTAACTATGTTTTGAACCATTCCTGTGACACTAGTTATAGATTCCTATGCTTCACTCCAGGTTTACTGTATCCCTTGGACCTTCTTATTGATGATGAAACACAGAAATTAAATAGGAATTAAATACAGAAGGCACAATGCCGACTTAAGTACATGAAGAACGACACTTCTTACTGACTATGTTTTGAACCATTCCTGTGGCACTAGTTATAGTTTCCGATGCTTCACTTCAGGTTTACTGTATCCCTTGGACCTTCTTATTGACGATGAAACACAGAAATTCCATCGGAATTAAAAAACAAAAGTCACAATGCCGACTTAAGTACATGAAGTCCGACACTTCTTACTGCCAATGTTTTGAACCATTCCTGTGACACTAGTTATAGATTCCGATGCCTCACTCCAGGTTTACTGTATCCCTTGGACCTTCTTATTGACGATGAAACACAGAAATTGCATCGGAACTAAATACAAAAGGCACAATGCCGACTTAAGTACATGAAGACCGACACTTCTTACTGACTATGATTTGAACCATTCCTGTGCCACTAGTTATAGTTTCCGATGCTTCACTTCAGGTTTACTGTATCCCTTGGACCTTCTTATTGACGATGAATCACAGAAATTGCATGGGAATTAAATACAAAACGCACAATGCCAACTTAAGGACAAGAAGACTGACTCTTCCTACTGACCATTCCTGTGACACTAGTTATAGATTCCGATGCTTCACTTCTGGTTTACTGTATCCCTTGGACCTTCTTATTGACGATGAAACACAGAAATTGCATCGGAATTAAATACAAAAGGCACAATGCCGACTTAAGGACAAGAAGACTGACTCTTCCTACTGACCATTCCTGTGACACTAGTTATAGATTCCGATGCTTCACTTCAGGTTTACTGTATCACTTGGACCTTCTTATTGACGATGAAACACAGAAATTGCATCGGAATTAAATACAAAAGGCACAATGCCGACTTAAGTACATGAAGCCCGACACTTCTTACTGACTATGTTTTTAACCATTCCTGTGACACTAGTTATAGATTCCGATCCTTCACTTCAGATTTACTGTATCCCTTGGACCTTCTTATTGACGATGAAACACAGAAATTGCATTGGAATTAAATACAAAAGGCACAATGCCGACTTAAGGACAAGAAGACTGACTCATCATACTGACCTTTCCTGTTACACAAGTTATAGATTCCGATGCTTCACTTCAGGTTTACTGTATCCCTTGGACCTTCTTATTGACGATGAGACACAGAAATTGCATCGGAATTAAATACAAAAGGCACAATGCCGACTTAAGGACAAGAAGACTGACTCTTCCCACTGACCATTCCTGTGACACAAGTTATAGATTCCGATGCTTCACTCCAGGTTAACTGTATCCCTTGGACCTTCTTAATGACGATGAAACACAGAAATTGCATCGGAATTATATACAAAAGGCACAACGCCGACTTAAGTACATGAAGACCGACACTTCTTACTGACTATGTTTTGAACCATACCTGTAACACTAGTTGTAGATTCCGATGCTTCACTTCAGGTTTACTATATCCCTTTGACCTACTTATTGACGATGAAACACAGAAATTGCATCGGAATTAAATACAAAAGGCACAATGCCGACTTAAGGACAAGAAGACTGACTCTTCCTACTGACCACTCCTGTGACACTAGTTATAGATTCCGATGCATCAATTCAGGATTACTGTATCCCTTGGACCTTCTTATTGACGACGAATCACAGAAATTGCATCGGAATTAAATAAAAAAGGCACAATGCCGACTTAAGTACATGAAGCCCGACACTTCTTACTGACTATGTTTTGAACCATTCCTGTGACACTAGTTATAGATTCCGATGCTTCACTCCAGTTTTACTAAATCCCTTGGACCTTCTTACTGACGATGAAACACAGAAAATGCATCGGAATTAAATACAAAAGGCACAATGCCGACTTTAGTACATGAAGACCGACACTTCTTACTGACTATGCTTTGAACCATTCCTGCAACACTAGTTATAGATTCCGATAATTCACTTCAGGTTTACTGCATCCCTTGGACCTTCTTATTGACGATGAAACACAGAAATTGCATCGGAATTAAATACAAAAGGCAAAATGCCGACTTAAGGACAAGAAGACCGACACTTCCTACTGACCATTCCTGTGACACTAGTTATAGATTCCGATGCTTCACTTCAGGTTTACTGTATCCCTTGGACCTTCTTATTGACGATGAAACACAGAAATTGCATCGGAATTAAATACAAAAGGCACAATGCCGACTTAAGGGCAGGAAGACTGACTTTTCCTACTGACCATTCCCGTGACACTAGTTATAGATTCCGATGCTTCACTCCAGGTTCACTGTATCCCTTGGACCTTCTTATTGACGATGAAACACAGAAATTGCATCGGAATTAAATACAAAAGGCACAACGCCGACTTAAGTACATGAAGACCGACACTTCTTACTGACTATGTTTTGAACCATTCCTGTAACACTAGTTACAGATTCCGATCCTTCACTTCAGGTTTTCTGTATCCCTTGGACCTCCTTATTGACGATGAAACACAGAAATTGCATCGGAATTAAATACAAAAAGCACAATGCCGACTTAAGGACAAGAAGACTGACTCTTCCTACTGACCATTCCTGTGACACTAGTTATAGATTCCGATGCTTCACTTCAGGTTTACTGTATCCCTTGGACCTTCTTATTGACGATGAAACACAGAAATTGCATCGGAATTAAATACAAATGGCACAATGCCGACTTAAGTATATGAAGACCAACACTTCTTACTGACTATGTTTTGGACCATTCCTGTGACACTTGTTATAGATTCCGATGCTTCACTCAAGGTTTACTGTATCCCTGGACCTTCTTATTGACGATGAAACACAGAAATTGCATCGGAATTAAATACAAAAGGCACAATGCCGACGTAAGTACATGAAGACCGACACTTCTTACTGACAATGTTTTCAACCAATCCTGTGACACTAGTTATAGATTCCGATGCTTCACTCCAGGTTTACTGTATCCCTTGGACCTTCTTATTGACGAAGAAACACAGAAATTGCTTCGGAATTAAATTCAAAAGGCACAATGCCGACTTAATGACAAGAAGACTGACTCTTCCTACTGACCATTCCTGTGACACTAGTTATAGATTACGATGCTTCACTTCAGGTTTACTGTATCCCTTTGTACCTTCTTATTGACGATGAAACACAGAAATTGCATCGGAATTAAATACAAAATGCACAATGCCGACTTAAGTACATGAATACCGACACTTCTTACTAACTATGTTTTGAACCATTCCTGTGACACTAGTTATAGATTCCTATGCTTCACTCCAGGTTTACTGTATCCCTTGGACCTTCTTATTGATGATGAAACACAGAAATTAAATAGGAATTAAATACAGAAGGCACAATGCCGACTTAAGTACATGAAGAACGACACTTCTTACTGACTATGTTTTGAACCATTCCTGTGGCACTAGTTATAGTTTCCGATGCTTCACTTCAGGTTTACTGTATCCCTTGGACCTTCTTATTGACGATGAAACACAGAAATTCCATCGGAATTAAAAAACAAAAGTCACAATGCCGACTTAAGTACACGAAGTCCGACACTTCTTACTGCCAATGTTTTGAACCATTCCTGTGACACTAGTTATAGAATCCGATGCCTCACTCCAGGTTTACTGTATCCCTTGGACCTTCTTATTGACGATGAAACACAGAAATTGCATCGGAACTAAATACAAAAGGCACAATGCCGACTTAAGTACATGAAGACCGACACTTCTTACTGACTATGATTTGAACCATTCCTGTGCCACTAGTTATAGTTTCCGATGCTTCACTTCAGGTTTACTGTATCCCTTGGACCTTCTTATTGACGATGAATCACAGAAATTGCATGGGAATTAAATACAAAACGCACAATGCCAACTTAAGGACAAGAAGACTGACTCTTCCTACTGACCATTCCTGTGACACTAGTTATAGATTCCGATGCTTCACTTCTGGTTTACTGTATCCCTTGGACCTTCTTATTGACGATGAAACACAGAAATTGCATCGGAATTAAATACAAAAGGCACAATGCCGACTTAAGGACAAGAAGACTGACTCTTCCTACTGACCATTCCTGTGACACTAGTTATAGATTCCGATGCTTCACTTCAGGTTTACTGTATCCCTTGGACCTTCTTATTGACGATGAAACACAGAAATTGCATCGGAATTAAATACAAAAGGCACAATGCCGACTTAAGTACATGAAGCCCGACACTTCTTACTGACTATGTTTTTAACCATTCCTGTGACACTAGTTATAGATTCTGATGCTTCACTCCAGGTTTACTGTATCCCTTGAACCTTCTTATTGACGATAAAACGCAGAAATTGCATCGGAATTAAATACATAAGGCACAATGCCGACTTAAGTACATGAAGACCGACACTTATTACTGACTATGCTTTGAACCATTCCTGCAACACTAGTTATAGATTCCGATCCTTCACTTCAGATTTACTGTATCCCTTGGACCTTCTTATTGACGATGAAACACAGAAATTGCATTGGAATTAAATACAAAAGGCACAATGCCGACTTAAGGACAAGAAGACTGACTCATCATACTGACCTTTCCTGTTACACAAGTTATAGATTCCGATGCTTCACTTCAGGTTTACTGTATCCCTTGGACCTTCTTATTGACGATGAGACACAGAAATTGCATCGGAATTAAATACAAAAGGCACAATGCCGACTTAAGGACAAGAAGACTGACTCTTCCTACTGACCATTCCTGTGACACAAGTTATAGATTCCGATGCTTCACTCCAGGTTAACTGTATCCCTTGGACCTTCTTAATGACGATGAAACACAGAAATTGCATCGGAATTATATACAAAAGGCACAACGCCGACTTAAGTACATGAAGACCGACACTTCTTACTGACTATGTTTTGAACCATACCTGTAACACTAGTTGTAGATTCCGATGCTTCACTTCAGGTTTACTATATCCCTTTGACCTACTTATTGACGATGAAACACAGAAATTGCATCGGAATTAAATACAAAAGGCACAATGCCGACTTAAGGACAAGAAGACTGACTCTTCCTACTGACCACTCCTGTGACACTAGTTATAGATTCCGATGCATCAATTCAGGATTACTGTATCCCTTGGACCTTCTTATTGACGATGAAACACAGAAATTGCATCGGAATTAAATACAAAAGGCACAATGCCGACTTAAGTACATGAAGACCGACACCTCTTACTGACTATATTTTGAACCATTCCTGTGACACTAGTTATAGTTTCCGATGCTTCACTTCAGGTTAACTGTATCCCTTGGACCTTCTTATTGACGATGAAACACAGAAATTGCATCGGAATTAAATACAAAAGGCACAATGCCGACTAAAGTACTTGAAGACCGACACTTCTTACTGACTACGTTTTGAACCATTCCTGTGACACTACTTATAGATTCCGATGCTTCACTTCAGGTTTACTGTATCCCTTGAACCTTCTTATTGACGATGAAACACAGAAATTGCATCGGAATTAAATACAAAAGGCACAATGCCGACTTAAGTACATGAAGACCGACACTTCTTACTGACTATGATTTGAACCATTCCTGTGCCACTAGTTATAGTTTCCGATGCTTCACTTCAGGTTTACTGTATCCCTTGGACCTTCTTATTGACGATGAATCACAGAAATTGTATGGGAATTAAATACAAAACGCACAATGCCAACTTAAGGACAAGAAGACTGACTCTTCCTACTGACCATTCCTGTGACACTAGTTATAGATTCCGATGCTTCACTTCTGGTTTACTGTATCCCTTGGACCTTCTTATTGACGATGAAACACAGAAATTGCATCGGAATTAAATACAAAAGGCACAATGCCGACTTAAGGACAAGAAGACTGACTCTTCCTACTGACCATTCCTGTGACACTAGTTATAGATTCCGATGCTTCACTTCAGGTTTACTGTATCCCTTGGACCTTCTTATTGACGATGAAACACAGAAATTGCATCGGAATTAAATACAAAAGGCACAATGCCGACTTAAGTACATGAAGCCCGACACTTCTTACTGACTATGTTTTTAACCATTCCTGTGACACTAGTTATAGATTCTGATGCTTCACTCCAGGTTTACTGTATCCCTTGAACCTTCTTATTGACGATGAAACACAGAAATTGCATCGGAACTAAATACAAAAGGCACAATGCCGACTTAAGTACATGAAGACCGACACTTCTTACTGACTATGATTTGAACCATTCCTGTGCCACTAGTTATAGTTTCCGATGCTTCACTTCAGGTTTACTGTATCCCTTGGACCTTCTTATTGACGATGAATCACAGAAATTGCATGGGAATTAAATACAAAACGCACAATGCCAACTTAAGGACAAGAAGACTGACTCTTCCTACTGACCATTCCTGTGACACTAGTTATAGATTCCGATGCTTCACTTCTGGTTTACTGTATCCCTTGGACCTTCTTATTGACGATGAAACACAGAAATTGCATCGGAATTAAATACAAAAGGCACAATGCCGACTTAAGGACAAGAAGACTGACTCTTCCTACTGACCATTCCTGTGACACTAGTTATAGATTCCGATGCTTCACTTCAGGTTTACTGTATCCCTTGGACCTTCTTATTGACGATGAAACACAGAAATTGCATCGGAATTAAATACAAAAGGCACAATGCCGACTTAAGTACATGAAGCCCGACACTTCTTACTGACTATGTTTTTAACCATTCCTGTGACACTAGTTATAGATTCTGATGCTTCACTCCAGGTTTACTGTATCCCTTGAACCTTCTTATTGACGATAAAACGCAGAAATTGCATCGGAATTAAATACATAAGGCACAATGCCGACTTAAGTACATGAAGACCGACACTTATTACTGACTATGCTTTGAACCATTCCTGCAACACTAGTTATAGATTCCGATCCTTCACTTCAGATTTACTGTATCCCTTGGACCTTCTTATTGACGATGAAACACAGAAATTGCATTGGAATTAAATACAAAAGGCACAATGCCGACTTAAGGACAAGAAGACTGACTCATCATACTGACCTTTCCTGTTACACAAGTTATAGATTCCGATGCTTCACTTCAGGTTTACTGTATCCCTTGGACCTTCTTATTGACGATGAGACACAGAAATTGCATCGGAATTAAATACAAAAGGCACAATGCCGACTTAAGGACAAGAAGACTGACTCTTCCTACTGACCATTCCTGTGACACAAGTTATAGATTCCGATGCTTCACTCCAGGTTAACTGTATCCCTTGGACCTTCTTAATGACGATGAAACACAGAAATTGCATCGGAATTATATACAAAAGGCACAACGCCGACTTAAGTACATGAAGACCGACACTTCTTACTGACTATGTTTTGAACCATACCTGTAACACTAGTTGTAGATTCCGATGCTTCACTTCAGGTTTACTATATCCCTTTGACCTACTTATTGACGATGAAACACAGAAATTGCATCGGAATTAAATACAAAAGGCACAATGCCGACTTAAGGACAAGAAGACTGACTCTTCCTACTGACCACTCCTGTGACACTAGTTATAGATTCCGATGCATCAATTCAGGATTACTGTATCCCTTGGACCTTCTTATTGACGATAAAACACAGAAATTGCATCGGAATTAAATACAAAAGGCACAATGCCGACTTAAGTACATGAAGACCGACACCTCTTACTGACTATATTTTGAACCATTCCTGTGACACTAGTTATAGTTTCCGATGCTTCACTTCAGGTTAACTGTATCCCTTGGACCTTCTTATTGACGATGAAACACAGAAATTGCATCGGAATTAAATACAAAAGGCACAATGCCGACTAAAGTACTTGAAGACCGACACTTCTTACTGACTACGTTTTGAACCATTCCTGTGACACTACTTATAGATTCCGATGCTTCACTTCAGGTTTACTGTATCCCTTGAACCTTCTTATTGACGATGAAACACAGAAATTGCATCGGAATTAAATACAAAAGGCACAATGCCGACTTAAGTACATGAAGACCGACACTTCTTACTGACTATGTTTTGAACCATTCCTGTGACACTAGTTATAGATTCCGATGCTTCGCTTCAGGTTTACTGTATCCCTTGGACCTTCTTATTGACGATGAAACGCAGAAATTGCATCGGAATTAAATACAAAAGGCACAATGCCGACTTAAGGACAAGAAGACTTACTCTTCCTACGGACCATTCCTGTGACACTAGTTATATATTCCGATGCTTCACTTCAGGTTTACTGCACCCCTTGGACCATCTTATTGACGATGAAACACAGAAATTGCATCGGAATTAAATACAAAAGGCACAATGCCGACTTAAGTACATGAAGACCGACACCTCTTACTGACTATATTTTGAACCATTCCTGTGACACTAGTTATAGTTTCCGATGCTTCACTTCAGGTTAACTGTATCCCTTGGACCTTCTTATTGACGATGAAACACAGAAATTGCATCGGAGTTAAATACAAAAGGCACAATGCCGACTTAAGTACATGAAGACCAACAGTTCTTACTGACTATGTTTTGAACCATTCCTGTGACACTAGTTATAGATTCCGATGCTTCACTTCAGGTTTACTGTATCCCTTTGACCTTCTTATTCACGATGAAACACAGAAACTGCGTCGGAATTATATACAAAAGGCACAATGCCGACTTAAGTACATGAAGACCGACACTTCTTACTGACTATGTTTTGAACCATTCCAGTGACACTTGTTATAGATTCCGATGCTTCACTTCAGGTTTACTGTATCCCTTGGACCTTCTTATTGACGATGAAACACAGAAATTGCATCGGAATTAAATACAAATGGCAGAATGCCGACATAAGGACAAGAAGACTGACTCATCCTGCTGGCCATTCCTGTGACGCTAGTTATAGATTCCGATGCTTCACTTCAGGTTTACTGTATCCCTTGGACCTTCTTATTGACGATGAAACACAGAAATTGCATCGGAATTAAATACAAAAGGCACAATGCCGACCTAAGTACAAGAAGACTGACTCTTCATACTGACCACTCCTGTGACACTAGTTATAGTTTCCGATGCTTCACTTCAGGTTTACTGTATCCCTTGGACCTTCTTATTGACGATGAAACACAGAAATTGCATCGGAATTAAATACAAAAGGCACAATGCCGACTTAAGTACATGAAGACCGACAGTTCTTACTTACTATGTATTGAACCATTCCTGTGACACTAGTTATAGATTCCGATGCTTCACTTCAGGTTCACTGTATCCCTTGGACCTTCTTATTGACGATGAAACACAGAAATTGCATCGGAATTATTTACAAAAGGCACAATGCCAACTGAAGTACATGAAGACCGACATTTCTTACTGACTTTGTTTTGAACCATTCCTGTAACACCAGTTATAGATTCCGATGCTTCACTTCAGGTTTACTGTATCCCTTGGACCTTCTTATTGACGATGAAACACAAAAATTGCATCGGAAATAAATACAAAAGGCACAATGCCGGCTTAAGGACAAGAAGACTGACTCTTCCTACTGACCATTCCTGTGACACTAGTTATGGATTCCGATGCTTCACTTCAGGTTTACTGTATCCATTGGACCTTCTCCTAGACGATGAAACATAGGAATTGCATCGGAATTAAATACAAAAGGCACAATGCTGACTTAAGTACATGAAGACCGACACTTCTTACTGACTATGTTTTGAACCATTCCTGTGACACTAGTTATAGGTTCTGATGGTTCAGTTCAGGTTTACTGTATCCCTTGGACCTTCTTTATGACGATGAAACACATAAATTGCATCGGAATTAAACACAAAAGGCACGACACCGACTTAAGTACATGAAGACAGACACATCTTACTGACTAAGTTTTGAACTATTAATGTAACACTAGTTATAGATTCCGATGTTTCACTTCAGGTTTACTGTATCCCTTGGACTCTCTTATTGACGATGAAACACAGAAATTGCATGGAATTTAAATACAAAAGGCACAATGCCGACTTAAGGACAAGAAGACTGACTCTTCCTACTGACCATTCCTGTGACACTAGTTATGGATTCCGATTCTTCACTTCATGTTAACTGTATCCCTTGGACCTTCTTATTAACGATGAAACAAAGAAATTGCATCGGAATTAAATACAAAAGGCACAATGCCGACTTAAGGACAAGAAGACTGACTCTTCCTACTGACCATTCCTGTGACGGTAGTTATAGATTCCGATTCTTCACACCAGGTCTACTGTATCCCTTCTCCCTTCTTATTGACGATGACACACAGATATTGCATCGGAATTAATTACAAAAGGTACAATGCCGACTTAAGTACAAGAAGACTGACTCTTCCTACTGTCTAAGTTTTTAACCATTCCTGTGACACTAGTTATAGATTCCGATGCTTCACTTCAGGTTTACTGCATCCCTTGGACCATCTTATTGACGATGAAACACAGAAATTGCATCGGAATTAAATACAAAAGGCACAATGCCGACTTAAGTACATGAAGACCGACACCTCTTACTGACTATATTTTGAACCATTCCTGTGACACTAGTTATAGTTTCCGATGCTTCACTTCAGGTTAACTGTATCCCTTGGACCTTCTTATTGACGATGAAACACAGAAATTGCATCGGAGTTAAATACAAAAGGCACAATGCCGACTTAAGTACATGAAGACCAACAGTTCTTACTGACTATGTTTTGAACCATTCCTGTGACACTAGTTATAGATTCCGATGCTTCACTTCAGGTTTACTGTATCCCTTTGACCTTCTTATTCACGATGAAACACAGAAATTGCATCGGAATTATATACAAAAGGCACAATGCCGCCTTAAGTACATAAAGACCGACGGTTCTTACTTACTATGTATTGAACCATTCCTGTTACACTAGTTATAGATTCCGATGCTTCACTTCAGGTTTACTGTATCCCTTGGACCATCTTATTGACGATGAAACACAGAAATTGCATCGGAATTAAATACAAAAGGCACAATGCCGACTTAAGTACATGAAGACCGACACTTCTTACTAACTATATTTTGAACCATTCCTGTGACACTAGTTATAGTTTCCGATGCTTCACTTCAGGTTTACTGTATCCCTTGGACCTTCTTATTGACGATGAAACACAGAAATTGAATCGGAATTAAATACAAAAGGAACAATGCCGACTTAAGTACATGAAGACCGACAGTTCTTACTGACTATGTTTTGAACACTTTCCTGTGACACTAGTTATAGATTCCGATGCTTCACTTCAGGTTTACTGTATCCCTTGGACCTTCTTATTCACGATGAAAGACAGAAATTGCATCGGAATTGTATACAAAAGGCACAATGCCGACTTAGGTTCATGAAGACCGACACTTCTTACTGACTATGTTTTGAACCATTCCTGTGACACTAGTTATAGATTCCGATCCTTCACTTCAGGTTTACTGTAACCCTTGGACCTTCTTATGGACGATGAAACACAGAAATTGCATCGGAATTAAATACAAATGGCAGAATGCCGACATAAGGAGAAGAAGACTGACTCTTCCTGCTGGCCATTCCTGTGACACTAGTTATAGATTCCGATACTTCACTTCAGGTTTACTGTATCCCTTGGACCTTCTTATTGACGATGAAACACAGAAATTGCATCGGAATTAAATACAAAAGGCACAATGCCGACTGAAGTACAAAAAGACTGACTCTTCCTACTGACCACTCCTGTGACACTAGTTATAGTTTCCGATGCTTCACTTCAGGTTTACTGTATTCTTTGGACCTTCTTACTGACGATGAAACACAGAAATTGCATCGGAATTAAATACAAAAGGCACATTGCCGACTTAAGTACATGAAGACCGACAGTTCTTACTGACTATGTATTGAACCATTCCTGTGACACTAGTTATAAATTCCGATGCTTCACTTCAGGTTTACTGTATCCCTTGGTCCTTCTTATTGACGATGAAACACAGAAATTGCATCGGAATTAAATACAAGAGGCACAATGTCGACTTAAGTACATGAAGACCGACACTTCTTACTGACTATGTTTTGAACCATTCCTGTGACACTTATTATAGTTTCCGATGCTTCACTTCAGGTTTACTGTATCCCTTGGACCTTCTTATTGACGATGAAACACAGAAATTGCATCGGAATTAAATGCAAAAGGCACAATACCGACTCAAGTACATGAAGACCGACACTTCTTACTGACTGTATTTTGAACCATTCCTGTGACACTTGTTATAGATTCCAATGCTTCACTCCAGGTTTACTGTATCCCTTGGACCTTTTTATTGACGATGAAACACAGAAATTGCATCGGAATTAAACACAAAAGGCACGACGCCGACTTAGATACATGAAGACCGACACTTCTTTCTGACTAAGTTTTGAACCATTCCTGTAACACTAGTTATAGATTCAGATGCTTCACTTCAGGTTTACTGTATCCCTTGGACCTTCTTATTGACGATGAAACACATAAATTGCATGGGAATTAAATACAAAAGCCACAATGCCGGCTTAAGGACAAGAAGACTGACTCTTCCTACTGACCATTTCTGTGACACTAGTTATAGATTCCGATGCTTCACTTCAGGTTTACTGTATCCCTTGGACTTTCTTATTGACGCTGAAACACAGAAATTGCATCGGAATTAAATACAAAAGGCACAATGCCGACTTAAGTACATGAAGACCGACACTTCTTACAGACTATCTTATGAACCATTCCTGTGACACTTGTTATAGATTCCGATGCTTCACTTCAGGTTTACTGTGTCCCTTGGACCTTCTTATTGACGATGAAACACAGAAATTGCATCGGAATTAAATTCAAAAGACACAATGCCGACTTAAGTACAAGAAGACTGACTCTTCCTACTGTCTAGGTTTTGAACCATTCCTGTGACACTAGTTATAGATTCCGATGCTTCACTCCAGGTTTACTGTATCCCTTGGACCTTCTTATTGACGATGAAACACAGACATTGCATCGGAATTAAATACAAAAGCACAATGCCGACTTAAGTACAAGAAGACTGATTCTTCCTAATGTCTAAGTTTTGAACCATTCCTGTGACTCTAGTTATAGTTTCCGATGCTTCACTTCAGGTTTACAGTATCCCTTGGACCTTCTTATTGACGATGAGACACAGAAATTGCATCGGAATTAAATACAAAAGGCACAATGCCGACTTAAGTATATGAAGACCGACACTTCTTACTGACTATGTTTTGAACCAATCATGTAACACTAGATATAGATTCCGATGCTTCACTTCAGATTTACTGTATCCCTTGGACCTTCTTATTGACGATGAAACACAGAAATTGCATCGGAATTAAATACAAAAATCACAATGCCGACTTAAGGACAAGAAGACTGACTCTTCCTACTGACCATTCCTGTGTCAGTAGTTATAGATTCCGATTCTTCACACCAGGTTTACTGTATCCCTTCTACCTTCTTATTGACAATGAAACACAGAAATTGCATCGGAATTAAATACAAAACTCACAATGCCGACTTAAGTACAAGAAGACTGACTCTTCCTACTGTCTAAGGTTTGAACCATTCCTGTGACACTAGTTATAGATTCCGATGCTTCACTTCAGGTTTACTGTATCATTTGGACCTTCTTATTGACGATGAAACACAGAAATTGCATCGGAATTAAATACAAATGGCACAATGCCGACTTAAGTACATGAAGACCGACACTTCTTACTGACTTTGTTTTGAACCATTCCTGTAACACCAGTTATAGATTCCTATGCTTCACTTCAGGTTTACTGTATCATTTGGACCTTCTTATTGACGATGAAACGCAAAAATTGCAACGGAATTAAATACAAAAGGCACAATGCCGACTTGAGGACAAGAAGACTGACTCTTCCTACTGACCATTCCTGTGACACTAGTTATGGATTCCGATGCTTCACTTCAGGTTTACTGTATCCCTTGGACCTTCTCATAGACGATGAAACATAGAAATGCATCGGAATTAAATACAAAAGGCTCAATGCCGACTTAAGTACAAGAAGACCGACACTTCTTAATGACTAAGTTTTGAACCATTCCTGTGACACTAGTTATAGATTCCGATGCTTCACTTCAGGTTTACTGTATCCCTTGGACCTTCTTATTGACGATGAAACACAGAAATTGCATCGGAATTAAATACAAAAGGCACAATGCCGACTTAAGTACATGAAGCCCGACACTTCTTACTGACTATGTTTTTAACCATTCCTGTGACACTAGTTATAGATTCTGATGCTTCACTCCAGGTTTACTGTATCCCTTGAACCTTCTTATTGACGATAAAACGCAGAAATTGCATCGGAATTAAATACATAAGGCACAATGCCGACTTAAGTACATGAAGACCGACACTTATTACTGACTATGCTTTGAACCATTCCTGCAACACTAGTTATAGATTCCGATCCTTCACTTCAGATTTACTGTATCCCTTGGACCTTCTTATTGACGATGAAACACAGAAATTGCATTGGAATTAAATACAAAAGGCACAATGCCGACTTAAGGACAAGAAGACTGACTCATCATACTGACCTTTCCTGTTACACAAGTTATAGATTAGGATGCTTCACTTCAGGTTTACTGTATCCCTTGGACCTTCTTATTGACGATGAGACACAGAAATTGCATCGGAATTAAATACAAAAGGCACAATGCCGACTTAAGGACAAGAAGACTGACTCTTCCTACTGACCATTCCTGTGACACAAGTTATAGATTCCGATGCTTCACTCCAGGTTAACTGTATCCCTTGGACCTTCTTAATGACGATGAAACACAGAAATTGCATCGGAATTATATACAAAAGGCACAACGCCGACTTAAGTACATGAAGACCGACACTTCTTACTGACTATGTTTTGAACCATACCTGTAACACTAGTTGTAGATTCCGATGCTTCACTTCAGGTTTACTATATCCCTTTGACCTACTTATTGACGATGAAACACAGAAATTGCATCGGAATTAAATACAAAAGGCACAATGCCGACTTAAGGACAAGAAGACTGACTCTTCCTACTGACCACTCCTGTGACACTAGTTATAGATTCCGATGCATCAATTCAGGATTACTGTATCCCTTGGACCTTCTTATTGACGATGAAACACAGAAATTGCATCGGAATTAAATACAAAAGGCACAATGCCGACTTAAGTACATGAAGACCGACACCTCTTACTGACTATATTTTGAACCATTCCTGTGACACTAGTTATAGTTTCCGATGCTTCACTTCAGGTTAACTGTATCCCTTGGACCTTCTTATTGACGATGAAACACAGAAATTGCATCGGAATTAAATACAAAAGGCACAATGCCGACTAAAGTACTTGAACACCGACACTTCTTACTGACTACGTTTTGAACCATTCCTGTGACACTACTTATAGATTCCGATGCTTCACTTCAGGTTTACTGTATCCCTTGAACCTTCTTATTGACGATGAAACACAGAAATTGCATCGGAATTAAATACAAAAGGCACAATGCCGACTTAAGTACATGAAGACCGACACTTCTTACTGACTATGATTTGAACCATTCCTGTGCCACTAGTTATAGTTTCCGATGCTTCACTTCAGGTTTACTGTATCCCTTGGACCTTCTTATTGACGATGAATCACAGAAATTGCATGGGAA
Source organism: Schistocerca americana (assembly GCF_021461395.2). Lineage (NCBI taxonomy): Eukaryota > Metazoa > Arthropoda > Insecta > Orthoptera > Acrididae > Schistocerca > Schistocerca americana. The sequence goes on along the minus strand of NC_060120.1, from coordinate 1,130,886,079 downwards.
TTAAATACAAAACGCACAATGCCAACTTAAGGACAAGAAGACTGACTCTTCCTACTGACCATTCCTGTGACACTAGTTATAGATTCCGATGCTTCACTTCTGGTTTACTGTATCCCTTGGACCTTCTTATTGACGATGAAACACAGAAATTGCATCGGAATTAAATACAAAAGGCACAATGCCGACTTAAGGACAAGAAGACTGACTCTTCCTACTGACCATTCCTGTGACACTAGTTATAGATTCCGATGCTTCACTTCAGGTTTACTGTATCCCTTGGACCTTCTTATTGACGATGAAACACAGAAATTGCATCGGAATTAAATACAAAAGGCACAATGCCGACTTAAGTATATGAAGCCCGACACTTCTTACTGACTATGTTTTTAACCATTCCTGTGACACTAGTTATAGATTCTGATGCTTCACTCCAGGTTTACTGTATCCCTTGAACCGTCTTATTGACGATGAAACACAGAAATTGCATCGGAACTAAATACAAAAGGCACAATGCCGACTTAAGTACATGAAGACCGACACTTCTTACTGACTATGATTTGAACCATTCCTGTGCCACTAGTTATAGTTTCCGATGCTTCACTTCAGGTTTACTGTATCCCTTGGACCTTCTTATTGACGATGAATCACAGAAATTGCATGGGAATTAAATACAAAACGCACAATGCCAACTTAAGGACAAGAAGACTGACTCTTCCTACTGACCATTCCTGTGACACTAGTTATAGATTCCGATGCTTCACTTCTGGTTTACTGTATCCCTTGGACCTTCTTATTGACGATGAAACACAGAAATTGCATCGGAATTAAATACAAAAGGCACAATGCCGACTTAAGGACAAGAAGACTGACTCTTCCTACTGACCATTCCTGTGACACTAGTTATAGATTCCGATGCTTCACTTCAGGTTTACTGTATCCCTTGGACCTTCTTATTGACGATGAAACACAGAAATTGCATCGGAATTAAATACAAAAGGCACAATGCCGACTTAAGTACATGAAGCCCGACACTTCTTACTGACTATGTTTTTAACCATTCCTGTGACACTAGTTATAGATTCTGATGCTTCACTCCAGGTTTACTGTATCCCTTGAACCTTCTTATTGACGATAAAACGCAGAAATTGCATCGGAATTAAATACATAAGGCACAATGCCGACTTAAGTACATGAAGACCGACACTTATTACTGACTATGCTTTGAACCATTCCTGCAACACTAGTTACAGATTCCGATCCTTCACTTCAGATTTACTGTATCCCTTGGACCTTCTTATTGACGATGAAACACAGAAATTGCATTGGAATTAAATACAAAAGGCACAATGCCGACTTAAGGACAAGAAGACTGACTCATCATACTGACCTTTCCTGTTACACAAGTTATAGATTCCGATGCTTCACTTCAGGTTTACTGTATCCCTTGGACCTTCTTATTGACGATGAGACACAGAAATTGCATCGGAATTAAATACAAAAGGCACAATGCCGACTTAAGGACAAGAAGACTGACTCTTCCTACTGACCATTCCTGTGACACAAGTTATAGATTCCGATGCTTCACTCCAGGTTAACTGTATCCCTTGGACCTTCTTAATGACGATGAAACACAGAAATTGCATCGGAATTATATACAAAAGGCACAACGCCGACTTAAGTACATGAAGACCGACACTTCTTACTGACTATGTTTTGAACCATACCTGTAACACTAGTTGTAGATTCCGATGCTTCACTTCAGGTTTACTATATCCCTTTGACCTACTTATTGACGATGAAACACAGAAATTGCATCGGAATTAAATACAAAAGGCACAATGCCGACTTAAGGACAAGAAGACTGACTCTTCCTACTGACCACTCCTGTGACACTAGTTATAGATTCCGATGCATCAATTCAGGATTACTGTATCCCTTGGACCTTCTTATTGACGATAAAACACAGAAATTGCATCGGAATTAAATACAAAAGGCACAATGCCGACTTAAGTACATGAAGACCGACACCTCTTACTGACTATATTTTGAACCATTCCTGTGACACTAGTTATAGTTTCCGATGCTTCACTTCAGGTTAACTGTATCCCTTGGACCTTCTTATTGACGATGAAACACAGAAATTGCATCGGAATTAAATACAAAAGGCACAATGCCGACTAAAGTACTTGAAGACCGACACTTCTTACTGACTACGTTTTGAACCATTCCTGTGACACTACTTATAGATTCCGATGCTTCACTTCAGGTTTACTGTATCCCTTGAACCTTCTTATTGACGATGAAACACAGAAATTGCATCGGAATTAAATACAAAAGGCACAATGCCGACTTAAGTACATGAAGACCGACACTTCTTACTGACTATGTTTTGAACCATTCCTGTGACACTAGTTATAGATTCCGATGCTTCGCTTCAGGTTTACTGTATCCCTTGGACCTTCTTATTGACGATGAAACGCAGAAATTGCATCGGAATTAAATACAAAAGGCACAATGCCGACTTAAGGACAAGAAGACTTACTCTTCCTACGGACCATTCCTGTGACACTAGTTATATATTCCGATGCTTCACTTCAGGTTTACTGCACCCCTTGGACCATCTTATTGACGATGAAACACAGAAATTGCATCGGAATTAAATACAAAAGGCACAATGCCGACTTAAGTACATGAAGACCGACACCTCTTACTGACTATATTTTGAACCATTCCTGTGACACTAGTTATAGTTTCCGATGCTTCACTTCAGGTTAACTGTATCCCTTGGACCTTCTTATTGACGATGAAACACAGAAATTGCATCGGAGTTAAATACAAAAGGCACAATGCCGACTTAAGTACATGAAGACCAACAGTTCTTACTGACTATGTTTTGAACCATTCCTGTGACACTAGTTATAGATTCCGATGCTTCACTTCAGGTTTACTGTATCCCTTTGACCTTCTTATTCACGATGAAACACAGAAACTGCATCGGAATTATATACAAAAGGCACAATGCCGACTTAAGTACATGAAGACCGACACTTCTTACTGACTATGTTTTGAACCATTCCAGTGACACTTGTTATAGATTCCGATGCTTCACTTCAGGTTTACTGTATCCCTTGGACCTTCTTATTGACGATGAAACACAGAAATTGCATCGGAATTAAATACAAATGGCAGAATGCCGACATAAGGACAAGAAGACTGACTCATCCTGCTGGCCATTCCTGTGACGCTAGTTATAGATTCCGATGCTTCACTTCAGGTTTACTGTATCCCTTGGACCTTCTTATTGACGATGAAACACAGAAATTGCATCGGAATTAAATACAAAAGGCACAATGCCGACCTAAGTACAAGAAGACTGACTCTTCATACTGACCACTCCTGTGACACTAGTTATAGTTTCCGATGCTTCACTTCAGGTTTACTGTATCCCTTGGACCTTCTTATTGACGATGAAACACAGAAATTGCATCGGAATTAAATACAAAAGGCACAATGCCGACTTAAGTACATGAAGACCGACAGTTCTTACTTACTATGTATTGAACCATTCCTGTGACACTAGTTATAGATTCCGATGCTTCACTTCAGGTTCACTGTATCCCTTGGACCTTCTTATTGACGATGAAACACAGAAATTGCATCGGAATTATTTACAAAAGGCACAATGCCAACTGAAGTACATGAAGACCGACATTTCTTACTGACTTTGTTTTGAACCATTCCTGTAACACCAGTTATAGATTCCGATGCTTCACTTCAGGTTTACTGTATCCCTTGGACCTTCTTATTGACGATGAAACACAAAAATTGCATCGGAAATAAATACAAAAGGCACAATGCCGGCTTAAGGACAAGAAGACTGACTCTTCCTACTGACCATTCCTGTGACACTAGTTATGGATTCCGATGCTTCACTTCAGGTTTACTGTATCCATTGGACCTTCTCCTAGACGATGAAACATAGGAATTGCATCGGAATTAAATACAAAAGGCACAATGCTGACTTAAGTACATGAAGACCGACACTTCTTACTGACTATGTTTTGAACCATTCCTGTGACACTAGTTATAGGTTCTGATGGTTCAGTTCAGGTTTACTGTATCCCTTGGACCTTCTTTATGACGATGAAACACATAAATTGCATCGGAATTAAACACAAAAGGCACGACACCGACTTAAGTACATGAAGACAGACACATCTTACTGACTAAGTTTTGAACTATTAATGTAACACTAGTTATAGATTCCGATGTTTCACTTCAGGTTTACTGTATCCCTTGGACTCTCTTATTGACGATGAAACACAGAAATTGCATGGAATTTAAATACAAAAGGCACAATGCCGACTTAAGGACAAGAAGACTGACTCTTCCTACTGACCATTCCTGTGACACTAGTTATGGATTCCGATTCTTCACTTCATGTTAACTGTATCCCTTGGACCTTCTTATTAACGATGAAACACAGAAATTGCATCGGAATTAAATACAAAAGGCACAATGCCGACTTAAGGACAAGAAGACTGACTCTTCCTACTGACCATTCCTGTGACGGTAGTTATAGATTCCGATTCTTCACACCAGGTCTACTGTATCCCTTCTACCTTCTTATTGACGATGACACACAGATATTGCATCGGAATTAATTACAAAAGGTACAATGCCGACTTAAGTACAAGAAGACTGACTCTTCCTACTGTCTAAGTTTTTAACCATTCCTGTGACACTAGTTATAGATTCCGATGCTTCACTTCAGGTTTACTGCATCCCTTGGACCATCTTATTGACGATGAAACACAGAAATTGCATCGGAATTAAATACAAAAGGCACAATGCCGACTTAAGTACATGAAGACCGACACCTCTTACTGACTATATTTTGAACCATTCCTGTGACACTAGTTATAGTTTCCGATGCTTCACTTCAGGTTAACTGTATCCCTTGGACCTTCTTATTGACGATGAAACACAGAAATTGCATCGGAGTTAAATACAAAAGGCACAATGCCGACTTAAGTACATGAAGACCAACAGTTCTTACTGACTATGTTTTGAACCATTCCTGTGACACTAGTTATAGATTCCGATGCTTCACTTCAGGTTTACTGTATCCCTTTGACCTTCTTATTCACGATGAAACACAGAAATTGCATCGGAATTATATACAAAAGGCACAATGCCGCCTTAAGTACATAAAGACCGACGGTTCTTACTTACTATGTATTGAACCATTCCTGTTACACTAGTTATAGATTCCGATGCTTCACTTCAGGTTTACTGTATCCCTTGGACCATCTTATTGACGATGAAACACAGAAATTGCATCGGAATTAAATACAAAAGGCACAATGCCGACTTAAGTACATGAAGACCGACACTTCTTACTAACTATATTTTGAACCATTCCTGTGACACTAGTTATAGTTTCCGATGCTTCACTTCAGGTTTACTGTATCCCTTGGACCTTCTTATTGACGATGAAACACAGAAATTGAATCGGAATTAAATACAAAAGGAACAATGCCGACTTAAGTACATGAAGACCGACAGTTCTTACTGACTATGTTTTGAACACTTTCCTGTGACACTAGTTATAGATTCCGATGCTTCACTTCAGGTTTACTGTATCCCTTGGACCTTCTTATTCACGATGAAAGACAGAAATTGCATCGGAATTGTATACAAAAGGCACAATGCCGACTTAGGTTCATGAAGACCGACACTTCTTACTGACTATGTTTTGAACCATTCCTGTGACACTAGTTATAGATTCCGATCCTTCACTTCAGGTTTACTGTAACCCTTGGACCTTCTTATGGACGATGAAACACAGAAATTGCATCGGAATTAAATACAAATGGCAGAATGCCGACATAAGGAGAAGAAGACTGACTCTTCCTGCTGGCCATTCCTGTGACACTAGTTATAGATTCCGATACTTCACTTCAGGTTTACTGTATCCCTTGGACCTTCTTATTGACGATGAAACACAGAAATTGCATCGGAATTAAATACAAAAGGCACAATGCCGACTGAAGTACAAAAAGACTGACTCTTCCTACTGACCACTCCTGTGACACTAGTTATAGTTTCCGATGCTTCACTTCAGGTTTACTGTATTCTTTGGACCTTCTTACTGACGATGAAACACAGAAATTGCATCGGAATTAAATACAAAAGGCACATTGCCGACTTAAGTACATGAAGACCGACAGTTCTTACTGACTATGTATTGAACCATTCCTGTGACACTAGTTATAAATTCCGATGCTTCACTTCAGGTTTACTGTATCCCTTGGTCCTTCTTATTGACGATGAAACACAGAAATTGCATCGGAATTAAATACAAGAGGCACAATGTCGACTTAAGTACATGAAGACCGACACTTCTTACTGACTATGTTTTGAACCATTCCTGTGACACTTATTATAGTTTCCGATGCTTCACTTCAGGTTTACTGTATCCCTTGGACCTTCTTATTGACGATGAAACACAGAAATTGCATCGGAATTAAATGCAAAAGGCACAATACCGACTCAAGTACATGAAGACCGACACTTCTTACTGACTGTATTTTGAACCATTCCTGTGACACTTGTTATAGATTCCAATGCTTCACTCCAGGTTTACTGTATCCCTTGGACCTTTTTATTGACGATGAAACACAGAAATTGCATCGGAATTAAACACAAAAGGCACGACGCCGACTTAGGTACATGAAGACCGACACTTCTTTCTGACTAAGTTTTGAACCATTCCTGTAACACTAGTTATAGATTCAGATGCTTCACTTCAGGTTTACTGTATCCCTTGGACCTTCTTATTGACGATGAAACACATAAATTGCATGGGAATTAAATACAAAAGCCACAATGCCGGCTTAAGGACAAGAAGACTGACTCTTCCTACTGACCATTTCTGTGACACTAGTTATAGATTCCGATGCTTCACTTCAGGTTTACTGTATCCCTTGGACTTTCTTATTGACGCTGAAACACAGAAATTGCATCGGAATTAAATACAAAAGGCACAATGCCGACTTAAGTACATGAAGACCGACACTTCTTGCTGACTATCTTATGAACCATTCCTGTGACACTTGTTATAGATTCCGATGCTTCACTTCAGGTTTACTGTGTCCCTTGGACCTTCTTATTGACGATGAAACACAGAAATTGCATCGGAATTAAATTCAAAAGACACAATGCCGACTTAAGTACAAGAAGACTGACTCTTCCTACTGTCTAGGTTTTGAACCATTCCTGTGACACTAGTTATAGATTCCGATGCTTCACTCCAGGTTTACTGTATCCCTTGGACCTTCTTATTGACGATGAAACACAGACATTGCATCGGAATTAAATACAAAAGCACAATGCCGACTTAAGTACAAGAAGACTGATTCTTCCTAATGTCTAAGTTTTGAACCATTCCTGTGACTCTAGTTATAGTTTCCGATGCTTCACTTCAGGTTTACAGTATCCCTTGGACCTTCTTATTGACGATGAGACACAGAAATTGCATCGGAATTAAATACAAAAGGCACAATGCCGACTTAAGTATATGAAGACCGACACTTCTTACTGACTATGTTTTGAACCAATCATGTGACACTAGTTATAGATTCCGATGCTTCACTCCAGGTTTACTGTATCCCTTGGACCTTCTTATTGACGATGAAACACAGACATTGCATCGGAATTAAATACAAAAGGCACAATGCCGACTTAAGTACATGAAGACCGACACTTCTTGCTGACTATCTTATGAACCCTTCCTGTGACACTTGTTATAGATTCCGATGCTTCACTTCAGGTTTACAGTATCCCTTGGACCTTCTTATTGACGATGAAACACAGAAATTGCATCGGAATTAAATACAAAAATCACAATGCCGACTTAAGGACAAGAAGACTGACTCTTCCTACTGACCATTCCTGTGTCAGTAGTTATAGATTCCGATTCTTCACACCAGGTTTACTGTATCCCTTCTACCTTCTTATTGACAATGAAACACAGAAATTGCATCGGAATTAAATACAAAACTCACAATGCCGACTTAAGTACAAGAAGACTGACTCTTCCTACTGTCTAAGGTTTGAACCATTCCTGTGACACTAGTTATAGATTCCGATGCTTCACTTCAGGTTTACTGTATCATTTGGACCTTCTTATTGACGATGAAACACAGAAATTGCATCGGAATTAAATACAAATGGCACAATGCCGACTTAAGTACATGAAGACCGACACTTCTTACTGACTTTGTTTTGAACCATTCCTGTAACACCAGTTATAGATTCCTATGCTTCACTTCAGGTTTACTGTATCATTTGGACCTTCTTATTGACGATGAAACGCAAAAATTGCAACGGAATTAAATACAAAAGGCACAATGCCGACTTGAGGACAAGAAGACTGACTCTTCCTACTGACCATTCCTGTGACACTAGTTATGGATTCCGATGCTTCACTTCAGGTTTACTGTATCCCTTGGACCTTCTCATAGACGATGAAACATAGAAATGCATCGGAATTAAATACAAAAGGCTCAATGCCGACTTAAGTACAAGAAGACCGACACTTCTTAATGACTAAGTTTTGAACCATTCCTGTGACACTAGTTATAGAATCCGATGCTTCACTTCAGGTTTACTGTATCCCTTGGGCCTTCTTATTGACGATGAAACACAGAAATTGCATCGGAATTAAATGCAAAAGGCACAATGCCGACTTAAGTACATGAAGACCGACACTTCTTACTGACTATGTTTTGAACCATTCCTGTGACACTAGTTATACATTCCGATGATTCACTCCAGGTTTACTGTATCCCTTGGACCTTCTTATTGACGATGAAACATAGAAATTGCATCGGAATTAAACACAAATGGCACGACGCCGAATGAAGTACATGAAGACCGACACTTATTACTGACAAAGTTTTGAACCATTCCTGTAACACTAGTTATAGATTCCGATGCTTCACTTCAGGTTTACTGTATCCCTAGGACCTTCTTATTGACGATGAAACACAGAAATTGCATCAGAATTAAATACAAAAGGCACAATGCCGACTTAAGGACGGGAAGACTGACGCTTCCTACTGACCATTCCTGTGACAGTAGTTAGAGATTCCGATTCTTCACACCAGATTTACTTTATCCCTTGGACCTTCTTATTGTCGATGAAACACAGATAATGCATCGGACTTAAATACAAAAGGCACAATGCGACTTAAGTACAAGAAGACTGACTCTTCCTACTGTCTAAGTTTTGAACCATTCCTCTGATACTAGTTATAGATTCCGATGCTTCACTTCAGGTTTACCGTATCCCTTGGACCTTCTTATTGACGATGAGTCACAGAAATTGCATCGGAATTAAATACAAAAGGCACAATGCCGACTTAAGTACATGAAGACCGACACTTCCTACTGACTATGTTTTGAACCATTCCTGTGAAACTAGTTATAGATTCCGATGCTTCACATCAGGTTTACTGTATCCCTTGGACCTTCTTATTGACGATGAAACACAGAAATTGCATCGGAATTAAATACTAAAGGCACAATGCCGACTTAAGTACAAGAAGACTGACTCTTCCCACTGACCATTCCTGTGACACTAGTTATAGATTCCAATGCTTCACTTCTGTTTACTGTATCTCTTGGACCTTCTTATTGACGATGAAACACAGAAATTGCATCGGAATTAAATACAAAAGGCACAATGCCGATTTAAGTTCATGAAGGAGGACACTTCTTCGTGACTAAGTTTTGAACCGTTCCTGTGACACTAGTTATGGATTCCGATGCTTCACTTCAGGTTTACTGTATCCCTTGGACCTTCTTATTGACGATGAAACACAGAAATTGCATCGGAATTAAATACAAAAGGCACAATGCCGACTTAAGTACATGAAGACCGACATTTCTTACTGACTATCTTATGAACCATTCCTGTGACACTTGTTATAGATTCCGATGCTTCACTTCAGGTTTACTGTGTCCCTTGGACCTTCTTATTGACGATGAAACACAGAAATTGCATCGGAATTAAATACAAAAGACAGAATGCCGACTTAAGTACAAAAAGACTGACTCTTCCTACTGTCTAGGTTTTGAACCATTCCTGTGACACTAGTTATAGATTCCGATGCTTCACTCCAGGTTTACTGTATCCCTTGGACCTTCTTATTGACGATGAAACACAGAAATTGCATCGGAATTAAATACAAAAGCACAATGCCGACTTAAGTACAAGAAGACTGATTCTTCCTAATGTCTAAGTTTTGAACCATTCCTGTAACACTAGTTTTAGTTTCCGATGCTTCACTTCAGGTTTACCGTATCCCTTGGACCTTCTTATTGACGATGAGAATCAGAAATTGCATCGGAATTAAATACAAAAGGCACAATGCCGACTTAAGTACATGAAGACCGACACTTCTTACTGACTTTGTTTTGAACCATTCCTGTAACACCAGTTACAGATTCCGATGCTTCACTTCAGGTTTACTGTATCCCTTGGACCTTCTTATTGACGATGAAACACAAAAATTGCAACGGAATTAAATACATAAGGCACAATGCCGATTAAGGACAAGAAGACTGACTCTTCCTACTGACCATTCCTGTGACACTAGTTATGGATTCCGATGCTTCACTTCAGGTTTACTGTATCCCTTGGACCTTCTCATAGACGATGAAACATAGAAATTGCATCGGAATTAAATACAAAAGGCTCAATGCCGACTTAAGTACATGAAGACCGACACTTCTTAATGACTATGTTTTGAAACATTCCTGTGACACTAGTTATAGAATCCGATGCTTTACTTCAGGTTTACTGTATCCCTTGGGCCTTCTTATTGACGATGAAACACAGAAATTGCATCGGAATTAAATGCAAAAGGCACAATGCCGACTTAAGTACATGAAGACCGACACTTCTTACTGACTATGTTTTGAACCATTCCTGTGACACTAGTTATAGATTCCGATGATTCACTCCAGGTTTACTGTATCCCTTGGACCTTCTTATTGACGATGAAACACAGAAATTGCATCGGAATTAAACACAAATGGCACGACGCCGACTTAAGTACATGAAGACCGACACTTCTTACTGACTAAGTTTTGAACCATTCCTGTAACACTAGTTATAGTTTCCGATGCTTCACTTCAGGTTTACTGTATCCCTTGGACCTTCTTATTGACGATGAAACATGAAATTGCATGGGATTTAAATACAAAAGGCACAATCCTGACTTAAGGACAAGAAGACTGACTCTTCCTACTGACCATTCCTGTGACACTAGTTATAGATTCCGATGCTTCACTTCAGGTTTACTGTATCCCTTGGACCTTCTTATTGACGATGAAACACAGAAATTACATCGGAATTAGATACAAAAGGCACAATGCCGACTTAAGTACATGAAGACCGACACTTCTTACTGACTATGTTATGAACCATTCCTGTGACACTAGTTATATATTCTGATGGTTCACTTCAGGTTTACTGTATCCCTTGGACCTTCTTATTGACGATGAAACGCAGAAATTGCATCGGAATTAAATACAAAAATCACAATGCCGAGTTAAGTACAAGAAGACTGACTCGTCCTACTGTCTAGGTTTTGAACCATTCCTGTGACACTAGTTATAGGTTCCTATGTTTCACTCCAGGTTTACTGTATCCCTTGGACCTTGTTATTGACGATGAAACACAGAAATTGCATCGGAATTAAATACAAAAGCACAATGCCGACTTAAGTACAGAAAGACTGACTCTTCCTAATGTCTAAGTATTGAACCATTCCTGCGACACTAGTTACAGATTCCTATGCTTCACTTCAGGTTTACCGTATCCCTTGGACCTTCTTATTGACGATGAAACACAGAAATTGCATCGGAATTAAATATAAAAGGCACAATGCCGACTTAAGTACATGAAGACCGACACTTCTTACTGACTATGTTTTGAACCATTCCTGTAACACTAGGTATAGATTCCGATGCTTCACTTCAGGTTTACTGTATCCCTAGGACCTTCTTATTGACGATGAAACACAGAAATTGCATCGGAATTAAATACAAAAGGCACAATGCCGACTTAAGGACAAGAAGACTGACGCTTCCTACTGACCATTCCTGTGGCAGTAGTTATAGATTCCGATTCTTCACACCAGGTTTACTTTATCCCTTGGACCTTCTTATTGTCGATGAAACACAGATATTGCATCGGAATTAAATACAAAAGGCACAATGCCGACTTAAGTACAAGAAGACTGACTCTTCCTACTGTCTAAGATTTGAACCATTCCTCTGATACTAGTTATAGATTCCGATGCTTCACTTTAGGTTTACCGTATCCCTTGGACCTTCTTATTGACGATGAGTCACAGAAATTGCATCGGAATTAAATACAAAAGGCACAATGCCGACTTAAGTACATGAGGACCGACACTTCCTACTGACTATGTTTTGAACCATTCCTGTGACACTAGTTATAGATTCCGATGCTTCACATCAGGTTTACTGTATCCCTTGGACCTTCTTATTGACGATGAAACACAGAAATTGCATCGGAATTAAGTACTAAAGGCACAATGCCGACTTAAGTACAAGAAGACTGACTCTTCCCACTGACCATTCCTGTGACACTAGTTATAGATTCCAATGCTTCACTTCTGTTTACTGTATCTCTTGGAGCTTCTTATTGACGATGAAACACAGAAATTGCATCGGAATTAAATACAAAAGGCACAATGCCGATTTAAGTTCATGAAGGCGGACAGTTCTTCGTGAGTAAGTTTTGAACCATTCCTGTGACACTAGTTATGGATTCCGATGCTCCACTTCAGGCTTACTGTATCCCTTGGACCTTCTTATTAATGATGAAACACAGAAATCGCATCGGAATTAAATACAAAGGTCAAAATGCCGACTTAAGTACATGAAGACCGACACTTCTTACTGACTATGATTTGAACCATTCCTGAGACACTAGTTATAGATTCCGATGCTTCACTCCTGGTTTACTGTATCCCTTGAAAGTTCTTATTGACGATGAAACACAGAAATTGCATCGGAATTAAATGCAAAAGGCACAATGCCGACTTAAGTACATGTAGACCGACACTTCTTACTGACTATGTTTTGAACCATTCCTGTAACACTAGTTATAGATTCCGATGCTCCGCTTCAGGTTTACTGTATCCCTTGGACCTTCTTGTTGACGATGAAACACAGAAATTGCATGGGAATTAAATACAAAAGGCACAATGCCGACTTAAGGACAAGAAGACTGACTCTTCCTACTGACCATTCCTGTGACACTAGTTATAGATTCCGATGCTGCACTTCAGGTTTACTGTATCCCTTGGACCTTCTTATTGACGATGAAACACAGAAATTGCATCGGAATTAGATACAAAAGGCACAATGCCGACTTAAGGACAAGAAGACTGACTCTTACTACTGACCATTCCTGTGACACTAGTTATAGATTACGATGCTTCACTTCAGGTTTACTGTATCCCTTGGACCTTCTTATTGACGATGAAATACAGATATTGCATCGGAATTAAATACAAAAGGCACAATGCCGACTTAAGTACATGAAGACCGACACTTCTTACTGACTATGATTTGAACCATTCCTGTGACACTAGTTATAGATTCCGATGCTTCACTTCAGGTTTACTGTATCCCTTGGACCTTCGTATTGACGAAAAAACACAGAAATTGCATCGGAATTAAATACAAAAGGCAGAAATCCGACTGAAGTACATGTAGACCGACACTTCTTACTGACTATGTTTTGAACCATTCCTGTAACACTAGTTATAGATTCCGGTGCTTCACTTCAGGTTTACTGTATCCCTTGTACCTTCTTATTGACGATGAAACACAGAAATTGCATCGGAATTAAATACAAAAGGCACAATGCCGAATTAAGGACAAGAAGACTGACTCTTCCTACTGGCCATTCCTGTGACACTAGCTATAGATTCCGATGCTTCACTTCAGGTTTACTGTATCCCTTGGACCTTCTTATTGACGATGAAACACACATATTGCATCGGAATTAAATACAAAAGGCACAATGCCGACTTACGTACATGAAGACCGGCACTTCTTACTGACTATTATTTGAACCATTCCTGTGACACTAGTTACAGATTCCGATGCTTCACGCCAGGTTTACTGTATCCCTTGGACCTTCTTATTGACGATGAAACACAGAAATTGCATCGGGATTTAATACAAAAGGCACAATGCCGACTTAAGTACATAAAGACCGACACTTCTTAATGACTATGTTTTGAACCATTCCTGCAACACTAGTTATAGATTCCGATCCTTCACGTCAGGTTTACTGTATCCCTTGGACCGTCTTATTGACGATGAAACACAGAAATTGCATCGGAATTAAATACAAAAGGCAATACGCCGATTTAAGGACAAGAAGACTGACTCTTCCTACTGACCATTCCTGTGACACTAGTTACAGACTCCGATGCTTCACTTCAGGTTTACTGTATCCCTTGGACCTTCTTATTGATGGTGAAACACAGAAATTGCATCGGAATTAAATACAAAAGGCACAATGCCGATCTAAGTACATGAAGACTGACGCTTCTTACTGACTATGCTTTGAACCATTCCTGTGACACTAGTTATAGATTCCGATTCTTCACTTCAGGTTTACTGTATCCCTTGGACCTTCTAATTGACGATGAAACACAGAAATTGCATCGGAATTAAATACCGAAGGCAAAATGCCGACTTAAGTACATGAAGACCGACACTTCTTACTGATTATGTTTTGAACCATTCCTGTGACACTAGTTATAGATTGCGATGCTTCACTCCAGGTTTACTGTATCCCTTGGACCTTCTTATTGACGATGACACACAGAAATTGCATCGGAATTGAATACAAAAGGCACAATGCCGACTAAAGTACTTGAAGACCGACACTTCTTACTGACTATGTTTTGAACCATTCCAGTGACACTAGTTATAGATTCCGATGCTTCACTTCAGGTGTACTGTATCCCTTGGACCTTCATATTGACGATGAAACACAGAAATTGCATCAGAATTAAATACAGAAGGTTGAATGCCGACATAAGGACATGAAGATTGACTCTTCCTTCTGACCCTTCCTGTGACACTAGTTATAGATTCCATTGCTTCACTCCAGGTCTACTGTATCCCTTGGACCTTCTTATTGGCGATGAAACCCAGAAATTGCATCGGAATCAAATACAAAATGCACAATGCCGACGTAAGGACAAGAAGACTGACTCTTCCTGTTTACCATTCCTGTGACAGTAGTTATAGATTCCGATGCTTCACTTCAGGTTTACTGTATCCCTTGGACCTTCTTATTGACGATGAAACACAATAATTGCATCGGAAATAAATACAAAAGGCACAATGCCGACTTAAGTACATGAAGACCGACACTTCTTACTGACTATGATTTGAACCATTCCTGTGACACTAGTTATAGATTCCGATGCATCACTTCTGGTTTACTGTATCCCTTGTACCTTCTTATTGACGATGAAACACAGAAATTGCATCGGAATTAAATACAAAAGGCACAATGCCGAATTAAGGACAAGAAGACTGACTCTTCCTACTGGCCATTCCTGTGACACTAGCTATAGATTCCGATGCTTCACTTCAGGTTTACTGTATCCCTTGGACCTTCTTATTGACGATGAAACGCAGAAATTGCATCGTAATTAAATACAAAAGGCACAATGCCGACTTAAGTACATGAAGACCGACACTTCTTACTGACAATGTTTTCAACCAATCCTGTGACACTAGTTATAGATTCCGATGCTTCACTCCAGGGTTACTGTATCCCTTGGACCTTCTTATTGACGAAGAAACACAGAAATTGCTTCGGAATTAAATTCAAAAGGCACAATGCCGACTTAATGACAAGAAGACTGACTCTTCCTACTGACCATTCCTGTGACACTAGTTATAGATTACGATGCTTCACTTCAGGTTTACTGTATCCCTTTGTACCTTCTTATTGACGATGAAACACAGAAATTGCATCGGAATTAAATACAAAAGGCACAATGCCGACCTAAGTACATGAATACCGACACTTCTTACTAACTATGTTTTGAACCATTCCTGTGACACTAGTTATAGATTCCTATGCTTCACTCCAGGTTTACTGTATCCCTTGGACCTTCTTATTGATGATGAAACACAGAAATTAAATAGGAATTAAATACAGAAGGCACAATGCCGACTTAAGTACATGAAGAACGACACTTCTTACTGACTATGTTTTGAACCATTCCTGTGACACTAGTTATAGATTCCGATGCTTCACTCCAGGTTTACTGTATCCCTTGGACCTTCTTATTGACGATGAAACACAGAAATTGCATCGGAATTGAATACAAAAGGCACAATGCCGACTAAAGTACTTGAAGACCGACACTTCTTACTGACTATGTTTTGAACCATTCCAGTGACTCTAGTTATAGATTCCGATGCTTCACTTCAGGTGTACTGTATCCCTTAAACCTTCTTATTGACGATAAAACACAGAAATTGCATCTGAATTAAATATAAAATGCACAGCGCCGACTTAAGTACAAGAAGACTGACTCTTCCTACTGACCATTCCTGTGACACTAGTTATAGATTCCGATGCTTCACTTCAGGTTTACTGTACATCTTGGACCTTCTTATTGACGATGAAACACAGAAATTGCATCGGAATTAAATACAAAAGGCACAATGCCGACGTAAGGACAAGAAGACTGACTCTTCCTACTGACCATTCCTGTGACACTAGTTATAGATTCCGATGCCTCACTTCAGGTTTACTGTATCCCTTGGACCTTCTTATTGACGATGAAACACAATAATTGCATCGGAATTAAATACAAAAGGCACAATGCCGACTTAAGTACATGAAGACCGACACTTCTTACTGACTATGATTTGAACCATTCCTGTGACACTAGTTATAGATTCCGATGCATCACTTCTGGTTTACTGTATCCCTTGTACCTTCTTATTAACGATGAAACACAGAAGTTGCATCGGAATTAAATACAAAGGCACAATGCCGACTCAAGGACAAGAAGACTGACTCTTCCTACTGACCATTCCTGTGACAGTAGTAATTGATTCCGATTCTTCACACCAGGTTTACTGTATCCCTTGGACCTTCTTATTGTCGATGAAACACAGATATTGCATCGGAATTAAATACAAAAGGCACAATGCCGACTTAAGTACAAGAAGACTGACTCTTCCTACTGTCTAAGCTTTGAACCATTCCTCTGACACTAGTTATAGATTCCGATGCTTCACATTAGGTTTACTCTATCCCTTGGACCTTCTTATTGACGATGAAACACAGAAATTGCATCGGAATTAAATACTAAAGGCACAATGCCGACTTAAGTACAAGAAGGCTGACTCTTCCCACTGACCATTCCTGTGACACTAGTTATAGATTCCAATGCTTCACTTCTGTTTACTGTATCTCTTGGACCTTCTTATTGACGATGAAACACAGAAATTGCATCGGAATTAAATACAAAAGGCACAATGCCGATTTCAGCTCATGAGGGAGGACACATCTTCGTGACTAAGTTTTGAACCATTCCTGTGACACTAGTTATGGATTCCGATGCTTCACTTCAGGTTTACTGTTTCCCTTGGACCTTCTTATTGATGATGAAACACAGAAATCGCATCGGAATTAAATACAAAGGTCACAATGCCGACTTAAGTACATGAAGACCGACACTTCTTACTGACTATGATTTGAACCATTCCTGAGACACTACTTATAGATTCCGATGCTTCACTCCTGGTTTACTGTATCCCTTGAAAGTTCTTATTGACGATGAAACACAGAAATTGCATCGGAATTAAATGCAAAAGGCACAATGCCGATTTAAGTACATGAAGACCGACACTTCTTACTGACTATGTTTTGAACCATTCCTGTGACACTAGTTATAGATTCCGATGCTTCACTTCAGGTTTACTGTATCCCTTGGAACTTCGTATTGACGAAGAAACACAGAAATTGGATCGGAATTAAATACAAAAGGCAGAAAGCCGACTTAAGTACATGTAGACCGACACTTCTTACTGACTATGTTTTGAACCATTCCTGTAACACTAGTTATAGATTCCGATGCTTCACTTCAGGTTTACTGTATCCCTTGGACCTTCTTATTGACGATGAAACACAGAAATTGCATCGGAATTAAATACAAAAGGCACAATGCCGAATTAAGGACAAGAAGACTGACTCTTCCTACTGGCCATTCCTGTGACACTAGCTATAGATTCCGATGCTTCACTTCAGGTTTACTGTATCCCTTGGACCTTCTTATTGACGATGAAACACACATATTGCATCGGAATTAAATACAAAAGGCACAATGCCGACTTCCGTACATGAAGACCGACACTTCTTACTGACTATGTTTTGAGCCACTCTTGCAACTCTAGTTATAGATTCCGATCTTTCACGTCAGGTTTACTGTATCCCTTGGACCCTCTTATTGACGCTGAAACACAGAAATTGCATCGGAATTAAATACAAAAGGCAATACGCCGACTTAAGGACAAGAAGACTGACTCTTCCTACTGACCATTCCTGTGACACTAGTTACAGATTCCGATGCTTCACTTCAGGTTTACTGTATCCCTTGGACCTTCTTATTGACGATGAAACACAGAAATTGCATCGGAATTAAATACAAAAGGCACAATGCCGATCTAAGTACATGAAGACCGACGCTTCTTACTGACTATGTTTTGAACCATTCCTGTGACACTAGTTATAGATTCCGATGCTTCACGTCAGGTTTACTGTATCCCTTGGACCTTCTAATTGACGATGAAACACAGAAATTGCATCGGAGTTAAATACCAAAGGCAAAATGCCGACTTAAGTACATGAAGACCGACACTTCTTACTGACTATGTTTTGAACCATTCCTGTGACACTAGTTATAGATTCCGATGCTTCACTCCAGGTTTACTGTATCCCTTGGACCTTCTTATTGACGATGAAACACAGAAATTGCATCGGAATTGAATACAAAAGGCACAATGCCGACTAAAGTACTTGAAGACCGACACTTCTTACTGACTATGTTTTGAACCATTCCAGTGACTCTAGTTATAGATTCCGATGCTTCACTTCAGGTGTACTGTATCCCTTAAACCTTCTTATTGGAGATAAAACACAGAAATTGCATCTGAATTAAATATAAAATGCACAGCGCCGACTTAAGGACATGAAGACTGACTCTTCCTACTGACCATTCCTGTGACACTAGTTATAGATTCCGATGCTTCACTTGAGGTTTACTGTACATCTTGGACCTTCTTATTGACGATGAAACACAGAAATTGCATCGGAATTAAATACAAAAGGCACAATGCCGACGTAAGGACAAGAAGACTGACTCTTCCTACTGACCATTCCTGTGACACTAGTTATAGATTCCGATGCTTCACTTCAGGTTTACTGTATCCCTTGGACCTTCTTATTGACGATGAAACACAATAATTGCATCGGAATTAAATACAAAAGGCACAATGCCGACTTAAGTACATGAAGACCGACACTTCTTACTGACTATGATTTGAACCATTCCTGTGACACTAGTTATAGATTCCGATGCATCACTTCTGGTTTTCTGTATCCCTTGTACCTTCTTATTAACGATGAAACACAGAAGTTGCATCGGAATTAAATACAAAGGCACAATGCCGACTCAAGGACAAGAAGACTGACTCTTCCTACTGACCATTCCTGTGACAGTAGTAATTGATTCCGATTCTTCACACCAGGTTTACTGTATCCCTTGGACCTTCTTATTGTCGATGAAGCACAGATATTGCATCGGAATTAAATACAAAAGGCACAATGCCGACTTAAGTACAAGAAGACTGACTCTTCCTACTGTCTAAGCTTTGAACCATTCCTCTGACACTAGTTATAGATTCCGATGCTTCACATCAGGTTTACTCTATCCCTTGGACCTTCTTATTGACGATGAAACACAGAAATTGCATCGGAATTAAATACTAAAGGCACAATGCCGACTTAAGTACAAGAAGGCTGACTCTTCCCACTGACCATTCCTGTGACACTAGTTATAGATTCCAATGCTTCACTTCTGTTTACTGTATCTCTTGGACCTTCTTATTGACGATGAAACACAGAAATTGCATCGGAATTAAATACAAAAGGCACAATGCTGATTTCAGTTCATGAGGGAGGACACTTCTTCGTGACTAAGATTTGAACCATTCCTGTGACACTAGTTATGGATTCCGATGCTTCACTTCAGGTTTACTGTTTCCCTTGGACCTTCTTATTGACGATGAAACACAGAAATTGCATCGGAATTAAATACAAAAGGCACAATGCCGATTTAAGTTCATGAAGGCGGACACTTCTTCGTGACTAAGTTTTGAAACATTCCTGTGACACTAGTTGTGGATTCCGATGCTCCACTTCAGGGTTACTGTATCCCTTGGACCTTCTTATTGATGATGAAACACAGAAATCGCATCGGAATTAAATACCAAAGGCAAAATGCCGACTTAAGTACATGAAGACCGACACTTCTTACTGACTATGTTTTGAACCATTCCTGTGACACTAGTTATAGATTCCGATGCTTCACTCCAGGTTTACTGTATCCCTTGGACCTTCTTATTGACGATGAAACACAGAAATTGCATCGGAATTGAATACAAAAGGCACAATGCCGACTAAAGTACTTGAAGACCGACACTTCTTACTGACTATGTTTTGAACCATTCCAGTGACTCTAGTTATAGATTCCGATGCTTCACTTCAGGTGTACTGTATCCCTTAAACCTTCTTATTGGAGATAAAACACAGAAATTGCATCTGAATTAAATATAAAATGCACAGCGCCGACTTAAGGACATGAAGACTGACTCTTCCTACTGACCATTCCTGTGACACTAGTTATAGATTCCGATGCTTCACTTTAGGTTTACTGTACATCTTGGACCTTCTTATTGACGATGAAACACAGAAATTGCATCGGAATTAAATACAAAAGGCACAAAGCCGACGTAAGGACAAGAAGACTGACTCTTCCTACTGACCATTCCTGTGACACTAGTTATAGATTCCGATGCTTCACTTCAGGTTTACTGTATCCCTTGGACCTTCTTATTGACGATGAAACACAATAATTGCATCGGAATTAAATACAAAAGGCACAATGCCGACTTAAGTACATGAAGACCGACACTTCTTACTGACTATGATTTGAACCATTCCTGTGACACTAGTTATAGATTCCGATGCATCACTTCTGGTTTACTGTATCCCTTGTACCTTCTTATTAACGATGAAACACAGAAGTTGCATCGGAATTAAATACAAAGGCACAATGCCGACTCAAGGACAAGAAGACTGACTCTTCCTACTGACCATTCCTGTGACAGTAGTAATTGATTCCGATTCTTCACACCAGGTTTACTGTATCCCTTGGACCTTCTTATTGTCGATGAAGCACAGATATTGCATCGGAATTAAATACAAAAGGCACAATGCCGACTTAAGTACAAGAAGACTGACTCTTCCTACTGTCTAAGCTTTGAACCATTCCTCTGACACTAGTTATAGATTCCGATGCTTCACATCAGGTTTACTCTATCCCTTGGACCTTCTTATTGACGATGAAACACAGAAATTGCATCGGAATTAAATACTAAAGGCACAATGCCGACTTAAGTACAAGAAGGCTGACTCTTCCCACTGACCATTCCTGTGACACTAGTTATAGATTCCAATGCTTCACTTCTGTTTACTGTATCTCTTGGACCTTCTTATTGACGATGAAACACAGAAATTGCATCGGAATTAAATACAAAAGGCACAATGCCGATTTCAGTTCATGAGGGAGGACACTTCTTCGTGACTAAGTTTTGAACCATTCCTGTGACACTAGTTATGGATTCCGATGCTTCACTTCAGGTTTACTGTTTCCCTTGGACCTTCTTATTGATGATGAAACACAGAAATCGCATCGGAATTAAATACAAAGGTCACAATGCCGACTTAAGTACATGAAGACCGACACTTCTTACTGACTATGATTTGAACCATTCCTGAGACACTACTTATAGATTCCGATGCTTCACTCCTGGTTTACTGTATCCCTTGAAAGTTCTTATTGACGATGAAACACAGAAATTGCATCGGAATTAAATGCAAAAGGCACAATGCCGATTTAAGTACATGAAGACCGACACTTCTTACTGACTATGTTTTGAACCATTCCTGTGACACT
Organism: Schistocerca americana; assembly: GCF_021461395.2. Lineage (NCBI taxonomy): Eukaryota > Metazoa > Arthropoda > Insecta > Orthoptera > Acrididae > Schistocerca > Schistocerca americana. The sequence continues at coordinate 1,130,863,682 of NC_060120.1, read as the reverse complement.
AGTTATAGATTCCGATGCTTCACTTCAGGTTTACTGTATCCCTTGGAACTTCGTATTGACGAAGAAACACAGAAATTGGATCGGAATTAAATACAAAAGGCAGAAAGCCGACTTAAGTACATGTAGACCGACACTTCTTACTGACTATGTTTTGAACCATTCCTGTAACACTAGTTATAGATTCCGATGCTTCACTTCAGGTTTACTGTATCCCTTGGACCTTCTTATTGACGATGAAACACAGAAATTGCATCGGAATTAAATACGAAAGGCACAATGCCGAATTAAGGACAAGAAGACTGACTCTTCCTACTGGCCATTCCTGTGACACTAGCTATAGATTCCGATGCTTCACTTCAGGTTTACTGTATCCCTTGGACCTTCTTATTGACGATGAAACATACATATTGCATCGGAATTAAATACAAAAGGCACAATGCCGACTTCCGTACATGAAGACCGACACTTCTTACTGACTATCTTTTGAGCCACTCTTGCAACACTAGTTATAGATTCCGATCCTTCACGTCAGGTTTACTGTATCCCTTGGACCCTCTTATTGACGCTGAAACACAGAAATTGCATCGGAATTAAATACAAAAGGCAATACGCCGACTTAAGGACAAGAAGACTGACTCTTCCTACTGACCATTCCTGTTACACTAGTTACAGATTCCGATGCTTCACCTCAGGTTTACTGTATCCCTTGGACCTTCTTATTGACGATGAAACACAGAAATTGCATCGGAATTAAATACAAAAGGCACAATGCCGATCTAAGTACATGAAGACCGACGCTTCTTACTGACTATGTTTTGAACCATTCCTGTGACACTAGTTATAGATTCCGATGCTTCACGTCAGGTTTACTGTATCCCTTGGACCTTCTAATTGACGATGAAACACAGAAATTGCATCGGAGTTAAATACCAAAGGCAAAATGCCGACTTTAGTACATGAAGACCGACACTTCTTACTGACTATGTTTTGAACCATTCCTGTGACACTAGTTATAGATTCCGATGCTTCACTCCAGGTTTACTGTATCCCTTGGACCTTCTTATTGACGATGAAACACAGAAATTGCATCGGAATTGAATACAAAAGGCACAATGCCGACTAAAGTACTTGAAGACCGACACTTCTTACTGACTATGTTTTGAACCATTCCAGTGACTCTAGTTATAGATTCCGATGCTTCACTTCAGGTGTACTGTATCCCTTAAACCTTCTTATTGGAGATAAAACACAGAAATTGCATCTGAATTAAATATAAAATGCACAGCGCCGACTTAAGGACATGAAGACTGACTCTTCCTACTGACCATTCCTGTGACACTAGTTATAGATTCCGATGCTTCACTTCAGGTTTACTGTACATCTTGGACCTTCTTATTGACGATGAAACACAGAAATTGCATCGGAATTAAATACAAAAGGCACAATGCCGACGTAAGGACAAGAAGACTGACTCTTCCTACTGACCATTCCTGTGACACTAGTTATAGATTCCGATGCTTCACTTCAGGTTTACTGTATCCCTTGGACCTTCTTATTGACGATGAAACACAATAATTGCATCGGAATTAAATACAAAAGGCACAATGCCGACTTAAGTACATGAAGACCGACACTTCTTACTGACTATGATTTGAACCATTCCTGTGACACTAGTTATAGATTCCGATGCATCACTTCTGGTTTACTGTATCCCTTGTACCTTCTTATTAACGATGAAACACAGAAGTTGCATCGGAATTAAATACAAAGGCACAATGCCGACTCAAGGACAAGAAGACTGACTCTTCCTACTGACCATTCCTGTGACAGTAGTAATTGATTCCGATTCTTCACACCAGGTTTACTGTATCCCTTGGACCTTCTTATTGTCGATGAAGCACAGATATTGCATCGGAATTAAATACAAAAGGCACAATGCCGACTTAAGTACAAGAAGACTGACTCTTCCTACTGTCTAAGCTTTGAACCATTCCTCTGACACTAGTTATAGATTCCGATGCTTCACATCAGATTTACTCTATCCCTTGGACATTCTTATTGACGATGAAACACAGAAATTGCATCGGAATTAAATACTAAAGGCACAATGCCGACTTAAGTACAAGAAGGCTGACTCTTCCCACTGACCATTCCTGTGACACTAGTTATAGATTCCAATGCTTCACTTCTGTTTACTGTATCTCTTGGACCTTCTTATTGACGATGAAACACAGAAATTGCATCGGAATTAAATACAAAAGGCACAATGCCGATTTCAGTTCATGAGGGAGGACACTTCTTCGTGACTAAGATTTGAACCATTCCTGTGACACTAGTTATGGATTCCGATGCTTCACTTCAGGTTTACTGTTTCCCTTGGACCTTCTTATTGACGATGAAACACAGAAATTGCATCGGAATTAAATACAAAAGGCACAATGCCGATTTAAGTTCATGAAGGCGGACACTTCTTCGTGACTAAGTTTTGAACCATTCCTGTGACACTAGTTGTGGATTCCGATGCTCCACTTCAGGGTTACTGTATCCCTTGGACCTTCTTATTGATGATGAAACACAGAAATCGCATCGGAATTAAATACAAAGGTCACAATGCCGAATTAAGTACATGAAGACCGACACTTCTTACTGACTATGATTTGAACCATTCCTGAGACACTACTTGTAGATTCCGATGCTTCACTCCTGGTTTACTGTATCCCTTGAAAGTTCTTATTGACGATGAAACACAGAAATTGCATCGGAATTAAATGCAAAAGGCACAATGCCGATTTAAGTACATGAAGACCGACACTTCTTACTGACTAGGTTTTGAACCATTCCTGTGACACTAGTTATAGATTCCGATGCTTCACTTCAGGTTTACTGTATCCCTTGGACCTTCTTAATGACGATGAAACACACATATTGCATCGGAATTAAATACAAAAGGCACAATGCCGACTTACGTACATGAAGACCGACACTTCTTACTGACTATGATTTGAACCATTCCTGTGACACTAGTTACAGATTCCGATGCTTCACGCCAGGTTTACTGTATCCCTTGAACCTTCTTATTGACGATGAAACACAGAAATTGCATCGGGATTAAATACAAAAGGCACAATGCCGACTTAAGTACATAAAGACCGACACTTCTTAATGACTATGTTTTGAACCATTCCTGCAACACTAGTTATAGATTCCGATCCTTCACGTCAGGTTTACTGTATCCCTTGGACCCTCTTATTGACGATGAAACACAGAAATTGCATCGGAATTAAATACAAAAGGCAATACGCCGACTTAAGGACAAGAAGACTGACTCTTCCTACTGACCATTCCTGTGACACTAGTTACAGATTCCGATGCTTCACTTCAGGTTTACTGTATCCCTTGGACCTTCTTATTGATGATGAAACACAGAAATTGCATCGGAATTAAATACAAAAGGCACAATGCCGATCTAAGTACATGAAGACCGACGCTTCTTACTGACTATGCTTTGAACCATTCCTGTGACACTAGATATAGATTCCGATGCTTCACTTCAGGTTTACTGTATCCCTTGGACCTTCTAATTGACGATGAAACACAGAAATTGCATCGGAATTAAATACCAAAGGCAAAATGCCGACTTAAGTACATGAAGACCGACACTTCTTACTGATTATGTTTTGAACCATTCCTGTGACACTAGTTATAGATTGCGATGCTTCACTCCAGGTTTACTGTATCCCTTGGACCTTCTTATTGACGATGAAACACAGAAATTGCATCGGAATTGAATACAAAAGGCACAATGCCGACTAAAGTACTTGAAGACCGACACTTCTTACTGACTATGTTTTGAACCATTCCAGTGACACTAGTTATAGATTCCGACGCTTCACTTCAGGTGTACTGTATCCCTTGGACCTTCATATTGACGATTAAACACAGAAATTGCAATAGAATTAAATACAGAAGGTTGAATGCCGACATAAGGACATGAAGATTGACTCTTCCTGCTGACCATTCCTGTGACACTAGTTATAGATTCCATTGCTTCACTCCAGGTCTACTGTATGCCTTGGACCTTCTTATTTGCGATGAAACCCAGAAATTGCATCGGAATCAAATACAAAATGCACAATGCCGACGTAAGGACAAGAAGACTGACTCTTCCTACTTACCATTCCTGTGACACTAGTTATAGATTCCGATGCTTCACTTCAGGTTTACTGTATCCCTTGGACCTTCTTATTGACGATGAAACACAATAATTGCATCGGAATTAAATACAAAAGGCACAATGCCGACTTAAGTACATGAAGACCGACACTTCTTACTGACTATGATTTGAACCATTCCTGTGACACTAGTTATAGATTCCGATGCATCACTTCTGGTTTACTGTATCCCTTGTACCTTCTTATTAACGATGAAACACAGAAGTTGCATCGGAATTAAATACAAAGGCACAATGCCGACTCAAGGACAAGAAGACTGACTCTTCCTACTGACCATTCCTGTGACAGTAGTAATTGATCCGATTCTTCACACCAGGTTTACTGTATCCCTTGGACCTTCTTATTGTCGATGAAACACAGATATTGCATCGGAATTAAATACAAAAGGCACAATGCCGACTAAACTACAAGAAGACTGACTCTTCCTACTGTCTAAGCTTTGAACCATTCCTCTGACACTAGTTATAGATTCCGATGCTTCACATCAGGTTTACTCTATTCCTTTTACCTTCTTATTGACGATGAAACACAGAAATTGCATCGGAATTAAATACTAAAGGCACAATGCCGACTTAAGTACAAGAAGGCTGACTCTTCCCACTGACCATTCCTGTGACACTAGTTATAGATTCCAATGCTTCACTTCTGTTTACTGTATCTCTTGGACCTTCTTATTGACGATGAAACACAGAAATTGCATCGGAATTAAATACAAAAGGCACAATGCCGATTTCAGTTCATGAGGGAGGACACTTCTTCGTGACTAAGTTTTGAACCATTCCTGTGACACTAGTTATGGATTCCGATGCTTCACTTCAGGTTTACTGTTTCCCTTGGACCTTCTTATTGACGATGAAACACAGAAATTGCATCGGAATTAAATACAAAAGGCACAATGCCGATTTAAGTTCATGAAGGCAGACACTTCTTCGTGACTAAGTTTTGAACCATTCCTGTGACACTAGTTATGGATTCCGATGCTCCACTTCAGGGTTACTGTATCCCTTGGACCTTCTCATTGATGATGAAACACAGAAATCGCATCGGAATTAAATACAAAAGTCACAATGCCGACTTAAGTACATGAAGACCGACACTTCTTACTGACTATGATTTGAACCATTCCTGGGACACTACTTATAGATTCCGATGCTTCACTCCTGGTTTACTGTATCCCTTGAAAGTTCTTATTGACGATGAAACACAGAAATTGCATCGGAATTAAATGCAAAAGGCACAATGCCGATTTAAGTACATGAAGACCGACTCTTCTTACTGACTATGTTTTGAACCATTCCTGTGACACTAGTTATAGATTCCGATGCTTCACTTCAGGTTTACTGTATCCCTTGGAACTTCGTATTGACGAAGAAACACAGAAATTGCATCGGAATTAAATACAAAAGGCTGAAAGCCGACTTAAGTACATGTAGACCGACACTTCTTACTGACTATGTATTGAACCATTCCTGTAACACTAGTTATAGATTCCGATGCTTCACTTCAGGTTTACTGTATCCCTTGGACCTTCTTATTGACGATGAAACACAGAAATTGCATCGGAATTAAATACAAAAGGCACAATGCCGAATTAAGGACAAGAAGACTGACTCTTCCTACTGGCCATTCCTGTGACACTAGCTATAGATTCCGATGCTTCACTTCAGGTTTACTGTATCCCTTGGACCTTCTTATTGACGATGAAACACACATATTGCATCGGAATTAAATACAAAAGGCACAATGCCGACTTCCGTACATGAAGACCGACACTTCTTACTGACTATGTTTTGAGCCATTCCTGCAACACTAGTTATAGATTCCGATCCTTCACGTCAGGTTTACTGTATCCCTGGGACCCTCTTATTGACGCTGAAACACAGAAATTGCATCGGAATTAAATACAAAAGGCAATACGCCGACTTAAGGACAAGAAGACTGACTCTTCCTACTGACCATTCCTGTGACACTAGTTACAGATTCCGATGCTTCACTTCAGGTTTACTGTATCCCTTGGACCTTCTTATTGACGATGAAACACAGAAATTGCATCGGAATTAAATACAAAAGGCACAATGCCGATCTAAGTACATGAAGACCGACGCTTCTTACTGACTATGTTTTGAACCATTCCTGTGACACTAGTTATAGATTCCGATGCTTCACGTCAGGTTTACTGTATCCCTTGGACTTTCTAATTGACGATGAAACACATAAATTGCATCGGAGTTAAATACCAAAGGCAAAATGCAGACTTAAGTACATGAAGACCGACACTTCTTACTGACTATGTTTTGAACCATTCCTGTGACTCTAGTTATAGATTCCGATGCTTCACTTCAGGTGTACTGTATCCCTTAAACCTTCTTATTGACGATAAAACACAGAAATTGCATCTGAATTAAATATAAAATGCACAGCGCCGACTTAAGGACAAGAAGACTGACTCTTCCTACTGACCATTCCTGTGACACTAGTTATAGATTCCGATGCTTCACTTCAGGTTTACTGTACATCTTGGACCTTCTTATTGACGATGAAACACAGAAATTGCATCGGAATTAAATACAAAAGGCACAATGCCGACGTAAGGACAAGAAGACTGACTCTTCCTACTGACCATTCCTGTGACACTAGTTATAGATTCCGATGCTTCACTTCAGGTTTACTGTATCCCTTGGACCTTCTTATTGACGATGAAACACAATAATTGCATCGGAATTAAATACAAAAGGCACAATGCCGACTTAAGTACATGAAGACCGACACTTCTTACTGACTATGATTTGAACCATTCCTGTGACACTAGTTATAGATTCCGATGCATCACTTCTGGTTTACTGTATCCCTTGTACCTTCTTATTAACGATGAAACACAGAAGTTGCATCGGAATTAAATACAAAGGCACAATGCCGACTCAAGGACAAGAAGACTGACTCTTCCTACTGACCATTCCTGTGACAGTAGTAATTGATTCCGATTCTTCACACCAGGTTTACTGTATCCCTTGGACCTTCTTATTGTCGATGAAACACAGATATTGCATCGGAATTAAATACAAAAGGCACTATGCCGACTTAAGTACAAGAAGACTGACCCTTCCTACTGTCTAAGCTTTGTACCATTCCTCTGACACTAGTTATAGATTCCGATGCTTCACATCAGGTTTACTCTATCCCTAGGACCTTCTTATTGACGATGAAACACAGAAATTGCATCGGAATTAAATACTAAAGGCACAATGCCGACTTAAGTACAAGAAGGCTGACTCTTCCCACTGACCTTTCCTGTGACACTAGTTATAGATTCCAATGCTTCACTTCTGTTTACTGTATCTCTTGGACCTTCTTATTGACGATGAAACACAGAAATTGCATCGGAATTAAATACAAAAGGCACAATGCCGATTTCAGTTCATGAGGGAGGACACTTCTTCGTGACTAAGTTTTGAACCATTCCTGTGACACTAGTTATAGATTCCGATGCTTCACTTCAGGTTTACTGTTTCCCTTGGACCTTCTTATTGACGATGAAACACAGAAATTGCATCGGAATTAAATACAAAACGCACAATGCCGATTTAAGTTCATGAAGGCGGACACTTCTTCGTGACTAAGTTTTGAACCATTCCTGTGACACTAGTTATGGATTCCGAACCTCCACTTCAGGGTTACTGTATCCCTTGGACCTTCTTAATGATGATGAAACACAGAAATCGCATCGGAATTAAATACAAAGGTCACAATGCCGACTTAAGTACATGAAGACCGACACTTCTTACTGACTATGATTTGAACCATTCCTGAGACACTACTTTTAGATTCCGATGCTTCACTCCTGGTTTACTGTATCCCTTGAAAGTTCTTATTGACGATGAAACACAGAAATTGCATCGGAATTAAATGCAAAAGGCACAATGCCGATTTAAGTACATGAAGACCGACACTTCTTACTGACTATGTTTTGAACCATTCCTGTGACACTAGTTATAGATTCCGATGCTTCACTTCAGGTTTACTGTATCCCTTGGAACTTCGTATTGACGAAGAAACACAGAAATTGCATCGGAATTAAATACAAAAGGCAGAAAGCCGACTTAAGTACATGTAGACCGACACTTCTTACTGACTATGTTTTGAACCATTGCTGTAACACTAGTTATAGATTCCGATGCTTCACTTCAGGTTTACTGTATCCCTTGGATCTTCTTATTGACGATGAAACACAGAAATTGCATCGGAATTAAATACAAAAGGCACAATGCCGAATTAAGGACAAGAAGACTGACTCTTCCTACTGGCCATTCCTGTGACACTAGCTATAGATTCCGATGCTTCACTTCAGGTTTACTGTATCCCTTGGACCTTCTTATTGACGATGAAACACACATATTGCATCGGAATTAAATACAAAAGGCACAATGCCGACTTCCGTACATGAAGACCGACACTTCTTACTGACTATGTTTTGAGCCATTCCTGCAACTCTAGTTATAGATTCCGATCCTTCACGTCAGGTTTACTGTATCCCTTGGACCCTCTTATTGACGCTGAAACACAGAAATTGCTTCGGAATTAAATACAAAAGGCAATACGCCGACTTAAGGACAAGAAGACTGACTCTTCCTACTGACCATTCCTGCGACACTAGTTACAGATTCCGATGCTTCACTTCAGGTTTACTGTATCCCTTGGACCTTCTTATTGACGATGAAACACAGAAATTGCATCGGAATTAAATACAAAAGGCACAATGCCGATCTAAGTACATGAAGACCGACGCTTCTTACTGACTATATTTTGAACCATTCCTGTGACACTAGTTATAGATTTCGATGCTTCACGTCAGGTTTACTGTATCCCTTGGACCTTCTAATTGACGATGAAACACAGACATTGCATCGGAGTTAAATACCAAAGGCAAAATGCCGACTTAAGTACATGAAGACCGACACTTCTTACTGACTATGTTTTGAACCATTCCAGTGACTCTAGTTATAGATTCCGATGCTTCACTTCAGGTGTACTGTATCCCTTAAACCTTCTTATTGACGATAAAACACAGAAATTGCATCTGAATTAGGTATAAAATGCACAGCGCCGACTTAAGGACAAGAAGACTGACTCTTCCTACTGATCATTCCTGTGACACTAGTTATAGATTTCGATGCTTCACTTCAGGTTTACTGTACATCTTGGACCTTCTTATTGACGATGAAACACAGAAATTGCATCGGAATTAAATACAAAAGGCACAATGTCGACTTAAGTACATGAAGACCGACATTTCTTACTGACTATGTTTTGAACCATTCCTGTGACACTAGTTATAGATTCCGATGTTTCACTTCAGGTTTACTGTATCCCTTGGACCTTCTTATTGACGATGAAACACAGACATTGCATCAGAATTAAATACAGAAGGTTGAATGCCGACATAAGGACATGGAGATTGACTCTTCCTGCTGACCATTCTTGTGACACTAGTTATAGATTCCATTGCTTCACTCCAGGTCTACTGTATCCCTTGGACCTTCTTATTGGCGATGAAACCCAGAAATTGCATCGGAATCAAATACAAAATGCACAATGCCGACTTAAGGGCAAGAAGACCGACACTTCTTTCTGACTATGTTTTGAACCATTCCTGTGACACTAGTTATAGATTCCGATGCATCACTTCTGGTTTACTGTATCCCTTGTACCTTCTTATTGACGATGAAACACAGAAGTTGCATCGGAATTAAATACAAAGGCACAATGCCGACTTAAGGACAAGATGACTGACTCTTCCTACTGACCAATACTGTGACACTAGTTAAAGATTCCGATGCTTCACTTCAGGTTTACTGTATCCCTTGGACCTTCATATTGGCGATGAAACACAGAAATTGCATCGGAATTAAATACAAAAGGCACAAAGCCGACTTAAGTACATGAAGACCGACACTTCTTACTGACTATGTTTTGAACCATTCCTGTGACACTAGTAATAGATCCCGATGCTTCACTTCAGGTTTACTGTATCCCTTGGACCTTCTTATTGTCGATGAAACACAGAAATTGCATCGGAATTAAATACAAAAGCCACAATGATGACTTACGTACATGCAGACCGACTTTTCTTACTGGCTATGATTTGAACTATTCCTGTGACATTAGTTATAGATTCCGATGATTCACTTCAGGTTTACTGTATCCCTTGGACCTTCTTATTGACGATGAGACACAGAAATTGCATCGGAATTAAATACAAAAGGCAGAATGCCGACATAAGGACGTAAAGATTGACTCTTCCTGCTGACCATTCCTGTGACACTAGTTATAGATTCCGATGCATCACTCCAGTTTTTCTGTATCCCTTGGACCTTCTTATTGACGATGAAACACAGAAATTGCATCGGAATTAAATACAAAAGGCACAATGCTGACTTAAGGACAAGAAGACTGACTCTTCCTACTGACCATTCCTGTGACACTAGTTATAGATTCCGATGCTTCACTACAGGTTTACTGTATCCCTTGGACCCTCTTATTGACGATGAAACACAGAAATTGCGTCGGAATTAAATACAAAAGGCACAATGCCGACTGAAGTGCATGAAGACCGACACTTCTTACTGACTATGATATGAACCATTCCTGTGACACTAGTTATAGATTCCGATGCATCACTTTAGGTTTACTGTATCCCTTGTACCTTCTTATTGACGATGAAACACAGAAGTTGCATCGGAATTAAATACAAAAGGCACAATGCCGACTTAAGGACAAGAAGACTGACTCTTCCTACTGACCAATCCTGTGACACTAGTTAAAGATTCCGATGCTTCACTTCGGGTTTACTGTATCCCTTGGACCTTCTTATTGACGTTGAAACACAGAAATTGAATCGGAACTAAATACAAAAGGCAGAATGCCTACTTAGGTACATGACGACCGACACCTCTTACTGACTATGTTTTGAACCATTCCTGTGACACTAGTTATAAATCCCGATGCTTCACTTCAGGTTTACTGTATCCCTTGGACCTTCTTACTGACGATGAAACACAGAAATTGCATCGGAATTAAATACAAAAGGCACAATGCCGACTTAAGGACAAGAAGACTGACTCTTCCTACTGACCATTCCTGTGGCACTAGTTATAGATTAAGATGCTTCACTTCAGGTTTACTGTATCCCTTGGACCTTCTTATTGACGATGAAACACAGAAATTGCATCGGAATTAAATACAAAAAGCACAATGCCGACTAAAGGACTAGCAGACTGATTCTTCCTACTGACCATTCCTGTGACACTAGTTATAGATTCCGATGCTTCACTCAAGGTTTACTGTATCCCTTGGACCTTCTTATTGACGATGAAACACAGAAATTGCATCGGAATTAAATACAAAAGGCACAATGCCGACTTAAGTACATGAAGGCCGACACTTCTTACTGACTATGTTTTGAACCATTCCTGTGACACTAGTTATAGATTCCGATGCTTCAGTTCAGGTTTACGGTATCCCTTGGACCCTCTTATTGACGATGAAACACAGAAATTGCATCGGAATTAAATACAAAAGGCACAATGCCGACTTAAGGACAAGAAGACTGACTCTTCCTACCGACCATTCCTGTGACTCTAGTTATAGATTCCGATGCTTCACTTCATGTTTACTGTATCCCTTGGACCTTCTTGTTGACTATGAAACACAGAAATTGCATTGGAATTAAATACAATAGCCACAATGCCGACTTAAGTACATGAAGCCGACACTTCTTCTTAACTATGTTTTGAACCATTTCTGTGGCACCAGTAATAGGTCCCCATGCTTCACTTCAGGTTTACTGTATCCCTTGCACCCTCTTATTGTCGATGAAACACAGAAATTGGATCGGAATTAAATACAAAAGGCACAATGCCGACTTAAGGACAAGAAGACTGACTCTTCCTACTGACCATTTTTGTGACACTAGTTATAGATTCCAATGCTTCACTTCAGGTTTACTGTATCCCTTGGACCTTCTTATTGACGATGAAACACAGCAATTGCATCGGAATTAAGTACAAAAGGCACAATGCCGCCTTAAGGACAAGCTGACTGATTCTTCCTACTGACCATTCCTGTGACACTAGTTATAGATTCCGATGCTTCACTTAAGGTTTACTGTATGCCTTGGAACTTCTTATTGACGATGAAACACAGAAATTGCATCGGAATTAAATACAAAAGCCACAATGCCGACTTAAGTACATGAAGACCGACACTTCTTACTGACTATGTTTTGAACCATCCCTGTGACACTAGTTATAGATTCCGATGCTTCAGTTCAGGTTTACGGTATCCCTTGGACCCTCTTATTGACGATGAAACACAGAAATTGCATCGGAATTAAATACAAAAGGCACAATGCAGACTTAAGGACAAGAAGACTGACTCATCCTACTGACCATTCCTGTGACACTACTTATAGATTCCGATGCTTCACTTCAGGTTTACTGTATCCCTTGGACCTTCTTATTGACGATGAAACACAGAAATTGCATTGGAATTACATACAAAAGGCACAATGCCAACTTAAGGACAAGAAGACTGACTCTTCCTACTGACCATTCCTGTGACACTATTTATAGATTCCGATTCTTCACTTCAGGTGTACTGTATCCCTTGGACCTTCTTATTGATGATGACACACAGAAATTACATCGGAATTAAATACAAAGGGCACAATGCCGACTTAAGAACAAGAAGACAGACTCTTCCTACTGACCATTCTTGTGACACTAGTTATTGATTCCGATGCTTCACTTCAGGTTTACTGTATCCCTTGGACCTTATTATTGACGATGAAACACAGAAATTGCATCGGAATTAAATACAAAAGGCACAATGCCGACTTAAGTACATGAAGACCGACACTTCTTACTGACAATGTATTGAACCATTCCTGTGACACTAGTTATAGATTCCGATGCTTCACTTCAGGTTTTCTGTATCCCTTGGACCTTTTTATTGACGATGAAACACAGAAATTGCATCGGAATTAAAAACAAAAGGCACAATGCCGACCTAAGTACACGAAGACCGACACTTCTTACTGACTATGTTTTGAACCATTCCTGAGACACTAGTTATAGATTCCGATGCTTCGCTCTAGGTTTACTGTATCCTTTGGACCTTCTTATTGACGATGAAACACAGAAATTGCATAGAAATTAAATACAAAAGGCACAATGCCGACTTAAGTACTTGAAGACCGACACTTCTTACTGACTATGTTTTGAACCATTCATGTAACACTAGTTATAGATTCCGATGCTTCACTTCAGGTTTACTGTATCCCTTGGACCTTCTTATTGACGATGAAACACAGAAATTGCATCGGAATTAAATACAAAAGGCTCAATGCCGACTTAAGGACAAGAAGACTGACTCTTCCTACTGACCATTCCTGTGACACTAGTTATAGATTCCGATGCTTCACTTCAGGTTTACTGTATCCCTCGGACCTTCTTATTGACGATGAAACACAGAAATTGCATCGGAATTAAATACAAAAGGCACAATGCCACTTAAGTACATGAAGACAGACACTTCTTACTGACTATGTTTTGAACCATTCCTGTGACACGAGTTATAGATTCCGATGCTTCACTTCAAGTTTACTGTATCCCTTGGACCTTCTTATTGACGATGAAACACAGAAAATGCATCGGAATTAAATACAAAAGGCACAATGCCGACTTAAGGACATGAAGACCGTCACTTCTTACTGACTGTGTTCTGAACCATTCCTATGACACTAGTTATGGATTCCGATGCTTCACACCAGGTTTACTGTATCACTTGGACCTTCTTATTGACGATGAAACACAGAAATTGCATCCGAATTAAATACAAAAGGCGCAATGCCGACTTAAGTACATGAAGATTGACACTTCTTACTGACTATGCTTTGAACCATTCCTGTAACACTAGTTATAGATTCCGTTGCTTCACTTCAGGTTTACTGTATCCCTTGGACCTGCTTATTGACAATGAAACACAGAAATTGCATCGGAATTAAATACAAAAGGCACAATGCCGTCTTAAGGACAAGAAGACTGACTCTTCCTACTGACCATTCCTGTGACACTAGTTTTAGATTCCGATGCTTCACTTCAGGTATACTGTATCCCTTGGACCTTCGTATTGACGGTGAAACACAGAAATTGCATCGGAATCAAATACAAAATGCACAATGCCGACTTAAGTACAAGAAGACTGTATCTTCCTACTGTCTATGTTTTGAACCAATCCTGTGACACTAGTTATAGATTCCGATGCTTGACTTCAGTTTTACTGTACCCCTTGGACCTTCTGATTGACGTTGAAACACAGAAATTGCATATGAATTAAATACAAAAGGCACAATGACGACTTAAGTAGAAGAGACTGACTCTTCTTACTGACTATGTTTTGATCCATTCCTGTGACACTAGTTATAGATTCCTATCCTTCACTTCAGGTTTACTGTATCCCTTGGACGTTCTTATTGAGGATGAAACACAGAAATTGCATCGGAATTAAATACAAAAGGCACAATGCCGACCTAAGAACAAGAAGACTGACTCTTCTTACTGTCTATGTTTTGAGCCAATCCTGTGACACTGGTTATAGATTCCGATGTTTGACTTCAGTTTTACTGTATCCCTTGGACCTACTTATTGACGATGAAACACAGAAATTGCATCGGAATTAAATACAAAAGGCACAATGCCGACCTAAGAACAAGAAGACTGACTCTTCTTACTGTCTATGTTTTGAGCCAATCCTGTGACACTAGTTAGAGATTCCGATGCTTCACTTCATGTTTACTGTATCCCTTGGACCTTCTTGTTGACTATGAAACACAGAAATTGCATTGGAATTAAATACAATAGCCACAATGCCGACTTAAGTACATGAAGCCGACACTTCTTCTTAACTATGTTTTGAACCATTTCTGTGGCACCAGTAATAGGTCCCCATGCTTCACTTCAGGTTTACTGTATCCCTTGCACCCTCTTATTGTCGATGAAACACAGAAATTGGATCGGAATTAAATACAAAAGGCACAATGCCGACTTAAGGACAAGAAGACTGACTCTTCCTACTGACCATTTTTGTGACACTAGTTATAGATTCCAATGCTTCACTTCAGGTTTACTGTATCCCTTGGACCTTCTTATTGACGATGAAACACAGCAATTGCATCGGAATTAAGTACAAAAGGCACAATGCCGCCTTAAGGACAAGCTGACTGATTCTTCCTACTGACCATTCCTGTGACACTAGTTATAGATTCCGATGCTTCACTTAAGGTTTACTGTATGCCTTGGAACTTCTTATTGACGATGAAACACAGAAATTGCATCGGAATTAAATACAAAAGCCACAATGCCGACTTAAGTACATGAAGACCGACACTTCTTACTGACTATGTTTTGAACCATCCCTGTGACACTAGTTATAGATTCCGATGCTTCAGTTCAGGTTTACGGTATCCCTTGGACCCTCTTATTGACGATGAAACACAGAAATTGCATCGGAATTAAATACAAAAGGCACAATGCAGACTTAAGGACAAGAAGACTGACTCATCCTACTGACCATTCCTGTGACACTACTTATAGATTCCGATGCTTCACTTCAGGTTTACTGTATCCCTTGGACCTTCTTATTGACGATGAAACACAGAAATTGCATTGGAATTACATACAAAAGGCACAATGCCAACTTAAGGACAAGAAGACTGACTCTTCCTACTGACCATTCCTGTGACACTATTTATAGATTCCGATTCTTCACTTCAGGTGTACTGTATCCCTTGGACCTTCTTATTGATGATGACACACAGAAATTACATCGGAATTAAATACAAAGGGCACAATGCCGACTTAAGAACAAGAAGACAGACTCTTCCTACTGACCATTCTTGTGACACTAGTTATTGATTCCGATGCTTCACTTCAGGTTTACTGTATCCCTTGGACCTTATTATTGACGATGAAACACAGAAATTGCATCGGAATTAAATACAAAAGGCACAATGCCGACTTAAGTACATGAAGACCGACACTTCTTACTGACAATGTATTGAACCATTCCTGTGACACTAGTTATAGATTCCGATGCTTCACTTCAGGTTTTCTGTATCCCTTGGACCTTTTTATTGACGATGAAACACAGAAATTGCATCGGAATTAAAAACAAAAGGCACAATGCCGACCTAAGTACACGAAGACCGACACTTCTTACTGACTATGTTTTGAACCATTCCTGAGACACTAGTTATAGATTCCGATGCTTCGCTCTAGGTTTACTGTATCCTTTGGACCTTCTTATTGACGATGAAACACAGAAATTGCATAGAAATTAAATACAAAAGGCACAATGCCGACTTAAGTACTTGAAGACCGACACTTCTTACTGACTATGTTTTGAACCATTCATGTAACACTAGTTATAGATTCCGATGCTTCACTTCAGGTTTACTGTATCCCTTGGACCTTCTTATTGACGATGAAACACAGAAATTGCATCGGAATTAAATACAAAAGGCTCAATGCCGACTTAAGGACAAGAAGACTGACTCTTCCTACTGACCATTCCTGTGACACTAGTTATAGATTCCGATGCTTCACTTCAGGTTTACTGTATCCCTCGGACCTTCTTATTGACGATGAAACACAGAAATTGCATCGGAATTAAATACAAAAGGCACAATGCCACTTAAGTACATGAAGACAGACACTTCTTACTGACTATGTTTTGAACCATTCCTGTGACACGAGTTATAGATTCCGATGCTTCACTTCAAGTTTACTGTATCCCTTGGACCTTCTTATTGACGATGAAACACAGAAAATGCATCGGAATTAAATACAAAAGGCACAATGCCGACTTAAGGACATGAAGACCGTCACTTCTTACTGACTGTGTTCTGAACCATTCCTATGACACTAGTTATGGATTCCGATGCTTCACACCAGGTTTACTGTATCACTTGGACCTTCTTATTGACGATGAAACACAGAAATTGCATCCGAATTAAATACAAAAGGCGCAATGCCGACTTAAGTACATGAAGATTGACACTTCTTACTGACTATGCTTTGAACCATTCCTGTAACACTAGTTATAGATTCCGTTGCTTCACTTCAGGTTTACTGTATCCCTTGGACCTGCTTATTGACGATGAAACACAGAAATTGCATCGGAATTAAATACAAAAGGCACAATGCCGTCTTAAGGACAAGAAGACTGACTCTTCCTACTGACCATTCCTGTGACACTAGTTTTAGATTCCGATGCTTCACTTCAGGTATACTGTATCCCTTGGACCTTCGTATTGACGGTGAAACACAGAAATTGCATCGGAATCAAATACAAAATGCACAATGCCGACTTAAGTACAAGAAGACTGTATCTTCCTACTGTCTATGTTTTGAACCAATCCTGTGACACTAGTTATAGATTCCGATGCTTGACTTCAGTTTTACTGTACCCCTTGGACCTTCTGATTGACGTTGAAACACAGAAATTGCATATGAATTAAATACAAAAGGCACAATGACGACTTAAGTAGAAGAGACTGACTCTTCTTACTGACTATGTTTTGATCCATTCCTGTGACACTAGTTATAGATTCCTATCCTTCACTTCAGGTTTACTGTATCCCTTGGACGTTCTTATTGAGGATGAAACACAGAAATTGCATCGGAATTAAATACAAAAGGCACAATGCCGACCTAAGAACAAGAAGACTGACTCTTCTTACTGTCTATGTTTTGAGCCAATCCTGTGACACTGGTTATAGATTCCGATGTTTGACTTCAGTTTTACTGTATCCCTTGGACCTACTTATTGACGATGAAACACAGAAATTGCATCGGAATTAAATACAAAAGGCACAATGCCGACCTAAGAACAAGAAGACTGACTCTTCTTACTGTCTATGTTTTGAGCCAATCCTGTGACACTAGTTAGAGATTCCGATGCTTCACTTCAGGTTTACTGCATCCCTTTGACCTTCTTATTGAGGATAAAACACAGACATTGCATCGGAATTAAATATAAAAGGCACAATGCCATCTTAAGTACAAAAATACTGACTCTTCCTACTGACTATGTTTTGAACCGTTCATGTGACACTAGTTATAGATTCCGATGCTTCACTTCAGGTTTAATGTATCCCTCTGACCTTCTTATTGATGATGAAACACAGAAATTGCATCGGAATTAAATACAAAAGGCACAATGCCGACTTAAGAACAAGATGACTGACTCCTCCTACTGACCATTCCTGTGACAGTAGTTATAGATTGCGATGCTTCACTTCAGGTTTACTGTATCTCTCGGACCTTCTTATTGACGATGAAACACAGAAATTGCATCGGAATTAAATACAAAAGGCACAATGCCGACTTAAGTACATGAAGACAGACACTTCTTACTGACTATGTTTTGAACCATTCCTGTGACACGAGTTATAGATTCCGATGCTTCACTTCAAGTTTACTGTATCACTTGGACCTTCTAATTGACGATGAAACACAGAAAATGCATCGGAATTAAATACAAAAGGCACAATGCCGACTTAAGGACATGAAGACCGACACTTCTTACTGACTGTGTTCTGAACCATTCCTGTGACACTAGTTCTAGATTCCGATGCTTCACACCAGGTTTACTGTATCACTTGGACCTTCTTATCGACGATGAAACACAGAAATTGCATCCGAATTAAATACAAAAGGCAGAATGCCGTCTTAAGGACAAGAAGACAGACTCTTCCTACTGACCATTCCTGTGACACTAGTTATAGATTCCGATGCTTCACTTCAGGTATACTGTATCCCTTGGACCTTCTTATTGACGATGAAACACTGAAATTGCATCGGAATCAAATACAAAATGCACAATGCCGTCTTAAGGACAAGAAGGCAGACTCATCCTACTGACCATTCCTGTGACACCAGTTATAGATTCCGATGCTTCACTTTAGGTATACTGTATCCCTTGGACCTTCTTATTGACGATGAAACACAGAAATTGCATCGGAATCAAATACAAAATGCACAATGCCGACTTAAGTACAAGAAGACTGTATCTTCTTACTGTCTATGTTTAGAACCAATCCTGTGACACTAGTTATAGATTCCGATGCTTGACTTCAGTTTTACTGTATCCCTTGGACCTTCTGATTGACGTTGAAACACAGAAATTGCGTATGAATTAAATACAAAAGGCACAATGCCGACTTAAGTAGAAGAGACTGACTCTTCTTACTGTCTATTTTTTGAACCAATCCTGTGACACTAGTTAGAGATTGCGATGCTTCACTTCAGGTTTACTGCATCCCTTTGACCTTCTTATTGAGGATAAAACACAGAAATTGCATCGGAATTAAATACAAAAGGCACAATGCCGACTTAAGTACAAAAAGACTGAGTCTTCTTACTGACTATGTTTTGAACCGTTCTTGTGACACTAGATATAGATTCCGATGCTTCACTTCGGGTTTACTGTATCCCTCTGACCTTCTTATTGATGATGAAACACAGAAATTGCATCGGAATTAAATACAATAGGCACAATGCCGACTTAAGGACAAGATGACTGACTCCTCCTACTGACCTTTCCTGTGAAACTAGTTATAGATTCCGATGCATCACTTCAGGTTTACTGTATCCCTTGGACCTTCTTATTGACGATGAAACACAGAAATAGCATCTAATTTAAATACAAAAGGCACAATGCCGACTTAAGTACACGAAGACCGACACTTCTTACTGACTATGTTTTGAACCATTCCTGTGACACTAGTGATAGATTCCGATGCTTCACTTCAGGTTTACTGTATCCCTTGGACGTTCGTATTGACGATAAAAGTCATAAATTGCATCGGAATTAAATACGAAAGGCACAATGCCGACTTAGGTACATGAAGACCGACACTTCTTACTGACTATGTTTTGAACCATTCCTGGGACACCAGTTATAGATTCCGATGCTTCACTCCTGGTTTACTGTATCCCTTGGACTTCTTATTGACGATGAAACACAGAAATTGCTTCGGAATTAAATACAAAAGGCACAATGCCGAATAAGTTTATGAAGACCGACACTTCTTACTGACTATGTTTTGAACCATTCCTGTAACACTAGTTATAGATTCCGATGCTTCACTTCAGGTTTACTATATCCCTTGGACCTTCTTATTGACGATGAAACACAGAAATTGCATCGGAATTAAATACAGAAAGCACAATGCCGACTTAAGGACAAGAAGACT
The DNA here is from genome assembly GCF_021461395.2 of Schistocerca americana. Classification (NCBI taxonomy): domain Eukaryota; kingdom Metazoa; phylum Arthropoda; class Insecta; order Orthoptera; family Acrididae; genus Schistocerca; species Schistocerca americana. Next base: position 1,130,843,138 of record NC_060120.1, on the reverse strand, counting down.
GACTCTTCATACTGACCCTTTCTGTGACACTAGTTATAGATTCCAATGCTTCACTCTAGGTTTACTGTATCCTTTGGACCTTCTTATTGACGATGAAACACAGAAATTGCATAGAAAATAAATACAAAAGGCACAATGCCGACTTAAGTACATGAAGACCGACACTTCTTACTGAGTATGCTTTGAACCATTCTTGTAACACTAGTTATAGATTCCGATGCTTCACTTCAGTTTTACTGTATCCCTTGGATCTTCTTATTGACGATGAAACACAGAAATTGCATCGGAATTAAATACAAAAGGCACAATGCCGACTTAAGGACAAGAAGACTGACTCTTCCTACTGACCATTCCTGTGACACTAGTTATAGATTCCGATGCTTCACTTCAGGTTTACTGTATCCCTCGGACCTTCTTATTGACGATGAAACACAGAAATTGCATCGGAATTAAATACAAAAGGCACAATGCCAACTTAAGTACATGAAGACAGACACTTCTTACTGACTATGTTTTGAACCATTCCTGTGACACGAGTTATAGATTCCGATGCTTCACTTCAAGTTTACTGTATCCCTTGGACCTTCTTATTGACGATGAAACACAGAAAATGCATCGGAATTAAATACAAAAGGCACAATGCCGACTTAAGGACATGAAGACCGACACTTCTTACTGACTGTGTTCTGAACCATTCCAGTGACACTAGTTATAGATTCCGATCCTTCACACCAGGTTTACTGTATCACTTGGTCCTTCTTATTGACGATGAAACACAGAAATTGCATCCGAATTAAATACAAAAAGCAAAATGCCGACTTAAGTACATGAAGACCGACACTTCTTACTGACTATGCTTTGAACCATTCCTGTAACACTAGTTATAGATTCCGTTGCTTCACTTCAGGTTTACTGTATCCCTTGGACCTCCTTATTGACGATGAAACACAGAAATTGCATCGGAATTAAATACAAAAGGCACAATGCCGTCTTAAGGACAAGAAGACTGACTCTTCCTACTGACCATTCCTGTGACACTAGTTTTAGATTCCGATGCTTCACTTCAGGTATACTGTATCCCTTGGACCTTCTTATTGACGGTGAAACACAGAAATTGCATCGGAATTAAATACAAAAGGCACAATGCCGACTTAAGTACAAGAAGACAGACTCTTCTTACTGTCTATGTTTTGAGCCAATCCTGTGACACTAGTTAGAGATTCCGATGTTTCACTTCAGGTTTACTGCATCCCTTTGACCTTCTTATTGAGGATAAAACACAGAAATTGCATCGGAATTAAATATAAAAGGCACAATGCCATCTTAAGTACAAAAAGACTGACTTTTCTTACTGACTATGTTTTGAACCGTTCATGTGACACTAGTTATAGATTCCGATGCTTCACTTCAGGTTTACTGTATCCCTCTGACCTTCTTATTGATGATGAAACAGAGAAATTGCATCGGAATTAAATACAAAAGGCACAATGCCGACTTAGGAAAAGATGACTGACTCCTCCTACTGACCATTTCTGTGACACTAGTTATAGATTGCGATGCTTCACTTCAGGTTTACTGTATCTCTCGGACCTTCTTATTGACGATGAAACACAGAAATTGCATCGGAATTAAATACAAAAGGCACAATGCCGACTTCAGTACATGAATACAGACACTTCTTACTGACTATGTTTTGAACCATTCCTGTGACACGAGTTATAGATTCCGATGCTTCACTTCAAGTTTACTGTATCCCTTGGACCTTCTTTTTGACGATGAAACACAGAAAATGCATCGGAATTAAATACAAAAGGCACAATGCCGACTTAAGGACATGAAGACCGACACTCCTTACTGACAGTGTTCTGAACCATTCCTGTGACACTAGTTATAGATTCCGATGCTTCACACCAGGTTTACTGTATCACTTGGACCTTCTTATCGACGTTGAAACCCAGAAATTGCATATGAATTAAATACAAAAGGCACAATGCCGACTTAAGTAGAAGAGACTGACTCTTCTTACTGACTATGCTTTGATCCATTCCTGTGACACTAGTTATAGATTCCTATGCTTCACTTCAGGTTTACTGGATCCCTTGCACGGTCTTATTGACGATGAAACACAGAAATTGCATCGGAATTAAATACAAAAGGCACAATGCCGACTTAAGTACAAGAAGGCTGACTCTTCTTACTGTCTATGTTTTGAACCAATCCTGTGACACTAGTTAGAGATTCCGATGCTTCACTTCAGGTTTACTGCATCCCTTTGACCTTCTTATTGAGGATAAAACACAGAAATTCCATCGGAATTAAATACAAAAGGCCAATGCCGACTTAAGTACAAAAAGACTGACTCTTCTTACTGACTATGATTTGAACCGTTCATGTGACACTAGATGTAGATTCCGATGCTTCACTTCAGGTTTACTGTATCCCTCTGACCTTCTTATTGATGATGAAACACAGAAATTGCATCGGAATTAAATACAATAGGCACAATGCCGACTTAAGTACAAGAAAACTGACTCTTCTTACTGTCTATGTTTTGAACCATTCCTGTGACACTAGTTATAGATTCCGATGCTTCACTTCAGGTTTACTGTATCCCTCTGACCTTCTTATTGACGATGAAACACAGAAAATGCATCGGAATTAAATACAAAAGGCACAATGCCGACTTAAGGACATGAAGACCGACACTCCTTACTGACAGTGTTCTGAACCATTCCTGTGACACTAGTTATAGATTCCGATGCTTCACACCAGGTTTACTGTATCACTTGGACCTTCTTATCGACGTTGAAACCCAGAAATTGCATATGAATTAAATACAAAAGGCACAATGCCGACTTAAGTAGAAGAGACTGACTCTTCTTACTGACTATGCTTTGATCCATTCCTGTGACACTAGTTATAGATTCCTATGCTTCACTTCAGGTTTACTGGATCCCTTGCACGGTCTTATTGACGATGAAACACAGAAATTGCATCGGAATTAAATACAAAAGGCACTATGCCGACTTAAGGACAAGAAGACTGACTCTTCCTACTGACCATTCCTGTGACACTAGTTATAGATTCCGATGCTTCACTTCAGGTTTACTGTATCCCTCGGACCTTCTTATTGACGATGAAACACAGAAATTGCATCGGAATTAAATACAAAAGGCACAATGCCAACTTAAGTACATGAAGACAGACACTTCTTACTGACTATGTTTTGAACCATTCCTGTGACACTAGTTATAGATTCCGATGCTTCACTTCAAGTTTACTGTATCCCTTGGACCTTCTTATTGACGATGAAACACAGAAAATGCATCGGAATGAAATACAAAAGGCACAATGCCGACTTAAGGACATGAAGACCGACACTTCTTACTGACTGTGTTCTGAACCATTCCTGTGACACTAGTTACAGATTCCGATCCTTCACACCAGGTTTACTGTATCACTTGGTCCTTCTTATTGACGATGAAACACAGAAATTGCATCCGAATTAAATACAAAAAGCAAAATGCCGACTTAAGTACATGAAGACCGACACTTCTTACTGACTATGCTTTGAACCATTCCTGTAACACTAGTTATAGATTCCGTTGCTTCACTTCAGGTTTACTGTATCCCTTGGACCTCCTTATTGACGATGAAACACAGAAATTGCATCGGAATTAAATACAAAAGGCACAATGCCGTCTTAAGGACAAGAAAACTGACTCTTCCTACTGACCATTCCTGTGACACTAGTTTTAGATTCCGATGCTTCACTTCAGGTATACTGTATCCCTTGGACCTTCTTATTGACGATGAAACACAGAAATCGCATCGGAATTAAATACAAAAGGCACAATGCCGACTTAAGTACAAGAAGACTGACTCTTCTTACTGTCTATGTTTTGAGCCAATCCTGTGACACTAGTTAGAGATTCCGATGTTTCACTTTAGGTTTACTGCATCCCTTTGACCTTCTTATTGAGGATAAAACACAGAAATTGCATCGGAATTAAATATAAAAGGCACAATGCCATCTTAAGTACAAAAAGACTGACTTTTCTTACTGACTATGTTTTGAACCGTTCATGTGACACTAGTTATAGATTCCGATGCTTCACTTCAGGTTTACTGTATCCCTCTGACCTTCTTATTGATGATGAAACACAGAAATTGCATCGGAATTAAATACAAAAGGCACAATGCCGACTTAGGAAAAGATGACTGACTCCTCCTACTGACCATTTCTGTGACACTAGTTATAGATTGCGATGCTTCACTTCAGGTTTACTGTATCTCTCGGACCTTCTTATTGACGATGAAACACAGAAATTGCATCGGAATTAAATACAAAAGGCACAATGCCGACTTCAGTACATGAATACAGACACTTCTTACTGACTATGCTTTGAACCATTCCTGTGACACGAGTTATAGATTCCGGTGCTTCACTTCAAGTTTACTGTATCCCTTGGACCTTCTTTTTGACGATGAAACACAGAAAATGCATCGGAATTAAATACAAAAGGCACAATGCCGACTTAAGGACATGAAGACCGACACTCCTTACTGACAGTGTTCTGAACCATTCCTGTGACACTAGTTATAGATTCCGATGCTTCACACCAGGTTTACTGTATCACTTGGACCTTCTTATCGACGATGAAAGACAGAAATTGCATCCGAATTAAATACAAAAGGCAAAATGCCGACTTCAGTGCATGAAGACCGACACTTCTTACTTACTATGCTTTGAACCATTCCTGTAACACTAGTTATAGATTCCGTTGCTTCACTTCAGGTTTACTGTATCCCTTGCACGTTCTTATTGACGATGAAACACAGAAATTGCATCGGAATTAAATACAAAAGGCACAATGCCGACTTAAGTACAAGAAGACTGACTCTTCCTACTGTCTAAGTTTTGAACCATTCCTGTGACACTGGTTATAGATTCCGATGTTTGACTTCAGTTTTACTGTATCCCTTGGACCTTCTTATTGACGATGAAACACAGAAATTGCATCGGAATTAAATACAAAGGCACAATGCCGACTTAAGTACAAGCAGACTGACTCTTCTTACTGTCTATTTTTTGAACCAATCCTGTGACACTAGTTAGAGATTGCGATGCTTCACTTCAGGTTTACTGCATCCCTTTGACCTTCTTATTGAGGATTAAACACAGAAATTGCATCGGAATTAAATACAAAAGGCACAATGCCGACTTAAGTACAAAAAGACTGAGTCTTCTTACTGACTATGTTTTGAACCGTTCTTGTGACACTAGATATAGATTCCGATGCTTCACTTCGGGTTTACTGTATCCCTCTGACCTTCTTATTGATGATGAAACACAGAAATTGCATCGGAATTAAATACAATAGGCACAATGCCGACTTAAGGACAAGATGACTGACTCCTCCTACTGACCATTCCTGTGAAACTAGTTATAGATTCCGATGCTTCACTTCAGGTTTACTGTATCCCTTGGACGTTCTTATTGACGATAAACGTCATAAATTGCATCGGAATTAAATACGAAAGGCACAATGCCGACTTAGGTACATGAAGACCGACACTTCTTACTGACTATGTTTTGGACCATTCCTGGGACACCAGTTATAGATTCCGATGCTTCACTCCTGGTTTACTGTATCCCTTGGACTTCTTATTGACGATGAAACACAGAAATTGCTTCGGAATTAAATACAAAAGGCACAATGCCGAATAAGTTTATGAAGACCGACACTTCTTACTGACTATGTTTTGAACCATTCCTGTAACACTAGTTATAGTTTCCGATGCTTCACTTCAGGTTTACTATATCCCTTGGACCTTCTTATTGACGATGAAACACAGAAATTGCATCGGAATTAAATACAGAAAGCACAATGCCGACTTAAGGACAAGAAGACTGACTCTTCATACTGACACTTTCTGTGACACTAGTTATAGATTCCAATGCTTCACTCTAGGTTTACTGTATCCTTTGGACCTTCTTATTGACGATGAAACACAGAAATTGCACAGAAAATAAATACAAAAGGCACAATGCCGACTTAAGTACATGAAGACCGACACTTCTTACTGACTATGCTTTGAACCATTCTTGTAACACTAGTTATAGATTCCGATGCTTCACTTCAGGTTTACTGTATCCCTTGGATCTTCTTATTGACGATGAAACACAGAAATTGCATCGGAATTAAATACAAAAGGCACAATGCCGACTTAAGGACAAGAAGACTGACTCTTCCTACTGACCATTCCTGTGACACTAGTTATATATTCCGATGCTTCACTTCAGGTTTACTGTATCCCTCGGACCTTCTTATTGACGATGAAACACAGAAATTGCATCGGAATTAAATACAAAAGGCACAATGCCAACTTAAGTACATGAAGACAGACACTTCTTACTGACTATGTTTTGAACCATTCCTGTGACACGAGTTATAGATTCCGATGCTTCACTTCAAGTTTACTGTATCCCTTGGACCTTCTTATTGACGATGAAACACAGAAAATGCATCGGAATTAAATACAAAAGGCACAATGCCGACTTAAGGACATGAAGACCGACACTTCTTACTGACTGTGTTCTGAACCATTCCTGTGACACTAGTTATAGATTCCGATCCTTCACACCAGGTTTACTGTATCACTTGGTCCTTCTTATTGACGATGGAACACAGAAATTGCATCCGAATTAAATACAAAAAGCAAAATGCCGACTTAAGTACATGAAGACCGACACTTCTTACTGACTATGCTTTGAACCATTCCTGTAACACTAGTTATAGATTCCGTTGCTTCACTTGAGGTTTACTGTATCCCTTGGACATCCTTATTGACGATGAAACACAGAAATTGCATCGGAATTAAATACAAAAATCACAATGCCGTCTTAAGGATAAGAAGACTGACTCTTCCTACTGACCATTCCTGTGACACTAGTTTTAGATTCCGATGCTTCACTTCAGGTATACTGTATCCCTTGGACCTTCTTATTGACGATGAAACACAGAAATTGCATCGGAATTAAATACAAAAGGCACAATGCCGACTTAAGTACAAGAAGACTGACTCTTCTTACTGTCTATGTTTTGAGCCAATCCTGTGACACTAGTTAGAGATTCCGATGTTTCACTTCAGGTTTACTGCATCCCTTTGACCTTCTTATTGAGGATAAAACACAGAAATTGCATCGGAATTAAATATAAAAGGCACAATGCCATCTTAAGTACAAAAAGACTGACTTTTCTTACTGACTATGTTTTGAACCGTTCATGTGACACTAGTTATAGATTCCGATGCTTCACTTCAGGTTTACTGTATCTCTCGGACCTTCTTATTGACGATGAAACACAGAAATTGCATCGGAATTAAATACAAAAGGCACAATGCCGACTTCAGTACATGAATACAGACACTTCTTACTGACTATGTTTTGAACCATTCCTGTGACACGAGTTATAGATTCCGATGCTTCACTTCAAGTTTACTGTATCCCTTGGACCTTCTTTTTGACGATGAAACACAGAAAATGCATCGGAATTAAATACAAAAGGCACAATGCCGACTTAAGGACATGAAGACCGACACTCCTTACTGACAGTGTTCTGAACCATTCCTGTGACACTAGTTATAGATTCCGATGCTTCACACCAGGTTTACTGTATCACTTGGACCTTCTTATCGACGTTGAAACACAGAAATTGCATATGAATTAAATACAAAAGGCACAATGCCGACTTAAGTAGAAGAGACTGACTCTTCTTACTGACTATGCTTTGATCCATTCCTGTGACACTAGTTATAGATTCCTATGCTTCACTTCAGGTTTACTGGATCCCTTGCACGGTCTTATTGACGATGAAACACAGAAATTGCATCGGCATTAAATACAAAAGGCACAATGCCGACTTAAGTACAAGAAGACTGACTCTTCTTACTGTCTATGTTTTGAACCAATCCTGTGACACTAGTTAGAGATTCCGATGCTTCACTTCAGGTTTACTGCATCCCTTTGACCTTCTTATTGAGGATAAAACACAGAAATTGCATCGGAATTAAATACAAAAGGCCAATGCCGACTTAAGTACAAAAAGACTGACTCTTCTTACTGACTATGATTTGAACCGTTCATGTGACACTAGATGTAGATTCCGATGCTTCACTTCAGGTTTACTGTATCCCTCTGACCTTCTTATTGATGATGAAACACAGAAATTGCATCGGAATTAAATACAATAGGCACAATGCCGACTTAAGGACAAGATAACTGACTCCTCCCACTGACCATTCCTGTGAAACTAGTTATGGATTCCGATGCATGACTTCAGGTTTACTGTATCCCTTGGACCTTCTTATTGACGATGAAACACAGAAATAGCATCTAATTTAAATACAAAAGGCACAATGCCGACTTAAGTACATGAAGACCGACACTTCTTACTGACTATGTTTTGAACCTTTCCTGTGACACTAGTTATAGATTCCGATGCTTCACTTCAGGTTTACTGTATCCCTTGGACCCTCTTATTGACGGTAAAAGACATAAATTGCATCGGAATTAAATACGAAAGGCACAATGCCGACTTAGGTACATGAAGACCGACACTTCTTACTGACTATGTTTTGAACCATTCCTGGGACACCAGTTATAGGTTCCGATGCGTCACTCCTGGTTTACTGTATCCCTTGGGCCTTCTTATTGACGATGAAACACAGAAATTGCATCGGAATTAAATACAAAAGGCACAATGCCGACTTAAGTACATGAAGACAGACACTTCTTACTGACTATTTTTGAACCATTCCTGTGACACGAGTTACAGATTCCGATGCTTCACTTCAGGTTTACTGTATCCCTTGGATCTTCTTATTGACGATGAAACACAGAAATTGCATCGGAATTAAATAGAATAGGCACAATGCCGACTTAAGTACATGAAGACAGACACTTCTTACTGACTATGTTTTGAATGATTCCTGTGACACGAGTTATAGATTCCGATGCTTCACTTCAAGTTTACTGTATCCCTTGGACCTTCTTATTGACGATGAAACACAGAAAATGCATCGGAATTAAGTCAAAAGGCACAATGCCCACTTAAGGACATGAAGACCGACACTTCTTACTGACTGTGTTCTGAACCATTCCTGTGACACTAGTTATAGATTCCGATGCTTCACACCAGGTTTACTGTGTCACTTGGACCTTCTTACTGACGATGAAACACAGAAATTGCATCCGAATTAAATACAAAAGGCACAATGCCGACTTAAGTACATGAAGACCGACACTTCTTACTGACTATGCTTTGAACCATTCCTGTTACACTAGTTATAGAATCCGTTGCTTTACTTCAGGTTTACTGTATCCCTTGGACTTCTTATTGACGTTGAAACACAGAAATTGCATATGAATTAAATACAAAAGGCACAATGCCGACTTAAGTAGAAGAGACTGACTCTTCTTATTGACTATGTTTTGATCCATTCCTGTGACACTAGTTATAGATTCCTATGCTTCACTTCAGGTTTACTGTATCCCTTGGACATTCTTATTGACGATGAAACACAGAAATTGCATCGGAATTAAATACAAAAGGCACAATGCCGACTTAAGTACAAGAAACTGACTCTTCCTACTGTCTAAGATTTGAACCATTCCTGTGACACTGGTTATAGATTCCGATGTTTGACTTCAGTTTTACTGTATCCCTTTGACCCTCTTATTGACGATGAAAGACAGAAATTATATCGGAATTGAATACAAAAGGCACAATGCCGACTTAAGTACAAGAAGACTGACTCTTCTTACTGTCTATGTTTTGAACCAATCCTGTGACACTAGTTAGAGATTCCGATGCTTCACTTCAGGTTTACTGCATCCCTTTGACCTTCTTATTGAGGATAAAATACAGAAATTGCATCGGAATCAAATACAAAAGGCACAATGCCGACTTAAGTACAAAAAGACTGACTCTTCTTACTTACTATGTTTTGAACCGTTCATGTGACACTAGTTATAGATTCCGACGCTTCACTTCAGGTTTACTGTATCCCTCTGACCTTCTTATTGACAATGAAACACTGAAATTGCATCGGAATTAAATAGAAAAGGCACAATGCCGACTTAATTAAAAGAAGACTGACTCTTCTTACTGTCTATGATTTGAACCATTACTGTAACACTAGTTATAGATTCCGATGCTTCACTTCAGGTTTACTGTATCCCTTGGACCTTCTTATTGACGATGAAACACAGAAATTGCATCGGAATTAAATACAAAAAGCACAATGCCGACTTAAGGGCAAGAAGACTGACTCTTCCTACTGACCCTTTCTGTAACACTAGTTGTAGATTCCGATGTTGCACTTCAGGTTTACTGTATCCCTTGGACCTTCTTATTGACGATGAAACACAGAAATTCCATCGGAAACAAATACGAAAGGCACAATGCCGACTTAAGTACAAGAAGACTGTATCTTCTTACTGACTATGTTTTAATCCATTCCTGTGACACTAGTTATAGATTCCGATAATTCACTTCAGGTTTACTGTATCCCTTGGACGTTCTTATTGACGATGAAACACAGAAATTGCATCGGAATTAAATACAAAAGCCACAATGCCGACTAAAGTACAAGAAGACTGACTCTTCCTACTGTCTAAATTTGAACCATTCCTGAGACACTACTTATAGATTCCGATGCTTGACTTCAGTTTTACTGTATCCCTTGGACCTTCTTATTGACGTTGAAACACAGAAATTGCATATGGATTAAATACAAAAGGCACAATGCCGACTTAAGTAGAAGAGACTGACTCTTCTTATTGACTTTGTTTTGAACCATTCCTGTGACACTAGTAATAGATTCCGATACTTCACTTCAGGTTTACTGTATCTCTTGGACCTTCTTATTGACGATGAAACACAGAAATTGCATCGGAATTAAATACAAAAGGCACAATGCCGACTTAAGTACAAGAAGACTGACTCTTTTTACTGTCTTTTTTTGAACCATTCCTGTGACACTAGTTATAGATTCCGAAGCTTCACTTCAGGTTTACTGTATCCCTCTGACCTTCTTATTGACGATGAAACACTGAAATTGCATCGGAATTCAATAGAAAAGGCACAATGCCGACTTAAGTAAATGAAGACTGACTCTTCTTACTGTCTATGCTTTGAACCATTCCTGTGACACTAGTTATAGATTCCGATGTTTGACTTCAGTTTTACTGTATCCCTTGGACCTCCTTATTGACGATGAAACACAGAAATAGCATCGGATTTAAATACAAAAGGCACAATGCCGACTTACGTACATGAAGACCGACACTTCTTACTGCCAATGTTTTGAACCATTCCTATGACACCAGTTATTGATTCCGATGCTACACTCCAGGTTTACTGTATCCCTCGGACCTTCTTATTGACGATGAAACACAGAAATTTCTTCGGAATTAAATACAAAAGGCACGATGCCGACTTAAGTTTATGAAGAACGACACTTCTTACTGACTATGCTTTGAACCATTCCTGTAACACTAGTTATAGTTTCCGAAGCTTCACATCAGGTTTACTGTATCCCTTGGACCTTCTTATTGACGATGAAACACAGAAATTGCATCGGAATTAAATATAAAAAGCGCAATGCCGACTTAAGGACAAGAAGACTGACTCTTCCTACTGACCCTTTCTGTGACACTAGTTATAGATTCCGATGCTTCACTTCAGGTTTACTGTATACCATGGACGTTCTTATTGACGATGAAACACGGAAATTGCATCGGAATTAAAAACAAAAGGCACAATGCCGACTTAAGTACATAAAGACCGACACTTCTTACTGACTATGTTTTGAACCATTCCTGAGACACTAGTTATAGATTCCGATGCTTCACTCTAGGTTTACTGTATCCCTTGGACCTTCTTATTGACGATGAAACACAGAAATTGCATACGAATTTAATGCAAAGGCACAATGCCGACTTAAGTACATGAAGACCGACACTTCTTACTGACTATGTTTTGAACCATTCCTGTGACACTAGCTATAGATTCCGATGCTTCACTTCAGGTTTACTGTATCCCTTGGACCTCCTTATTGACGATGATACACAGAAATTGCATCGGAATTAAATACAAAGGCACAATGCCGACTTAAGGACAGGAAGACTGACTCTTCCTACTGACGATTCCTGTGACACTAGTTATAGATTCCGATGCTTCACTTCAGGTTTACTGTATCCCTCGGACCTTCTTATTGACGATGAAACACAGAAATTGCATCGGAATTAATTACAAAAGACACAATGCCGACTTAAGTACATGAAGACCGACACTTCTTACTGACAATGTTTTGAACCATTCCTGTGACACCAGTTATAGATTCCGATGCTACACTTCAAGTTTACTGTATCCCTGGGACCTTCTTATTGACGATGAAACACAGAAAATGCATTGGAATTAAATACAAAAGGCACAATGCCGACTTAAGGACATGAAGACCGACACTTCTTACTGACTAAGTTGTGAACCATTCCTGTGCCACTAGTTATAGATTCCGATGCTTCACTCCAGGTTTACTGTATCCCTTGGACCTTCGTATTGACAATGAAACACAGAAATGGCATCCGAATTAAATACGAAAGGCACAATGCCGACTTAAGTACATGAAGACCGACAATTCTTACTGACTATGCTTTGAACCATTCCTGTAACACTAGTTACAGATTCCGATGCTTCACTTCAGGTTTACTGTATCCCTTAGACCTTCTCATTGACGATGAAACACAGAAGTTGCATCGGAATTAAATACAAAAGGCACAATGCTGTCTTAAGGACAAGAAGACTGACTCTTCCTACTGACCATTCCTGTGACACTAGTTATAGATTCCGATGCTTCACTTCAGGTATACTGTATCCCTTGGACCTTCTTATTGACGATGAAACACAGAAATTGCATCGGAATCAAATACGAAAGGCACAATGCCGACTTAAGTACAAGAAGACTGTATCTTCTTACTGACTATGTTTTAATCCATTCGTGTGACACTAGTTATAGATGCCGATGCTTCACTCAAGGTTTACTGTATCCCTTGGACGTTCTTATTGACGACGAAACACAGAAATTGCATCGGAATTAAATACAAAAGGCACAATGCCGACTTAAGTACAAAAAGACTGACTCTTCTTACTGACTATGTTTTGAACCGTTCATGTGACACTAGTTATAGATTCCGATGCTTCACTTCAGGTTTACTGTATCCCTCTGACCTTCTTATTGATGATGAAACACAGAAATTGCATCGGAATTAAATACAAAAGGCACAATGCCGACTTAATTACAAGAAATCTGACTCTTCTTACTGACTATCTTTTGAACCATTCCTGTGACACTACTTATAGATTCCGATGCTTCAATTCAGGTTTACTGTATCCCTCGGACCTTCTTATTGACGATGAAACACTGAAATTGCATCGGAATTCAATAAAAAAGGCACAATGCCGACTTAAGTAAAAGAAGACTGACTCTTCTTACTGTCTATGTTTTGAACCATTCCTGTGACACTAGTTATAGATTCCGATGTTTGACTTCAGTTTTACTGTATCCCTTGGACCTCGTTATTGACGATGAAACACAGAAATTGCATCGGAATTAAAAACAAAAGGCACAATGCCGACTTAAGTACATAAAGACCGACACTTCCTACTGACTATGATTCGAACCATTCCTCAGACACTAGTTATAGATTCCGATGCTTCACTCTAGGTTTACTGTATCCCTTGGACCTTCTTATTGACGATGAAACACCGAAATTGCATAGGAATTAAATACAAAAGGCACAATGCCGACTTAAGTACATGAAGACCGACACTTCTTACTGACTATGTTTTGAACCATTCCTGTGACACTAGTTATAGATTCCTATGCTTCACTTCAGGTTTACTGTATCCCTTGGACCTTCTTATTGACGATGAAACACAGAAATTGCATCAGAATTAAATACAAAGGCACAATGCCGACTTAAGGACAAGAAGACTGACTCTTCCTACTGACCATTCCTGTGACACTAGTTATAGATTCCGATGCTTCACTTCAGGTTTACTGTATCCCTCGGACCTGCTTATTGACGATGAAACACAGAAATTGCATCGGAATTAATTACAAAAGGCACAATGCCGACTTAAGTACAAGAAGACTGTATCTTCTTACTGACTATGTTTTAATCCATTCGTGTGACACTAGTTATAGATTCCGATTCGTCACTCAAGATTTACTGTATCCCTTGGACGTTCTTATTGACGACGAAACACAGAAATTGCATCGGAATTAAATACAAAAGGCACAATGCCAACTTAAGTACAAAAAGACTGACTCTTCTTACTGACTATGTTTTGAACCGTTCATGTGACACTAGTTATAGATTCCGATGCTTCACTTCAGGTTTACTGTATCCCTCTGACCTTCTTATTGATGATGAAACACAGAAATTGCATCGGAATTAAATACAAAAGGCTCAATGCCGACTGAATTACAAGAAATCTGACTCTTCTTACTGACTATCTTTTGAACCATTCCTGTGACACTACTTATAGATTCCGATGCTTCACTTCAGGTTTACTGTATCCCTCGGACCTTCTTAGTGACGATGAACCACTGAAATTGCATCGGAATTCAATAGAAAAGGCACAATGCCGACTTAAGTAAAAGAAGACTGACTCTTCTTACTGTCTATGTTTTGAACCATTCCTGTGACACTAGTTATAGATTCCGATGTTTGACTTCATTTTTTTTGTATCCCTTGGACCTCCTTATTGACGATGAAACACAGAAATAGCATCGGATTTAAATACAAAAGGCACAATGCCGACTTAAGTACATGAAGACCGACACTTCTTACTGACTATGTTTTGAACCATTCCTGTGACACCAGTTATAGATTCCGATGCTTCACTCCAGGTTTACTGTATCCCTTGGACCTTCTTATTGACGATGAAACACAGAAATTGCTTCGGAATTAAATACAAAAGGCACAATGCCGCCTTAAGTTTATGAAGACCGACACTTCTTACTGACTATGCTTTGAACCATTCCTGTAACACTAGTTATAGATTCCGATGCTTCACTTCAGGTTTACTGTATCCCTTGGACCTTCGTATTGACGATGAAACACAGAAATTGCATCACAATGAAATACAAAAAGCACAATGCCAACTTAAGGACAGGAAGACTGACTTTTCCTACTGACCCTCTCTGTGACACTATTTATAGATTCCGATGCTTCACTTCAGGTTTACTGTATCCCTTGGACCTTCATATTGACGATGAAACACAGAAATTGCATCGGAATTAAAAACAAAAGGCACAATGCCGACTTAAGTACATAAAGACCGACACTTCTTACTGACTATGTTTTGAACCATTCCTGAGACACTAGTTATAGATTCCGATGCTTCACTCTAGGTTTACTGTATCCCTTGGACCTTCTTATTGACGATGAAACACAGAAAGTGCATAGGAATCAAATACAAAAGGCACAATGCCGACTTAAGTACATGAAGACCGACACTTCTTACTGACTATGTTTTGAACCATTCCTGTGACACTAGTTATAGATTCCGATGATTCACTTCAGGTTTACTGTATCCCTTGGACCTTCTTATTGACGATGAAACACGGAAATTGCATCGGAATTAAATTCAAAAGGCACAATGCCGACTTACGGACAAGAAGACTGACTCTTCCTACTGACCATTCCTGTGACACTAGTTATAGATTCCGATGCTTCACTTCAGGTTTACTGTATCCCTCGGACCTTCTTATTGACGATGAAATACAGAAATTGCATCGGAATTAATTACAAAAGACACAATGCCGACTTAAGTACATGAAGACCGACACTTCTTACTGACAATGTTTTGAACCATTCCTGTGACACGAGTTATAGATTCCGATGCTACACTTCAAGTTTACTGTATCCCTGGGACCTTCTTATTGACGATAAAACACAGAAAATGCATTGGAATTAAATACAAAAGGCACAATGACGACTTAAGGACATGAAGACCGACACTTCTTACTGACTAAGTTCTGAACCATTCCTGTGACACTAGTAATAGATTCCGATGCTTCACTCCAGGTTTACTGTATCGCTTGGACCTTCTTATTGACGATGAAACACAGAAATTGCATCCGAATTAAATACGAAAGGCACAATGCCGACTTAAGTACATGAAGACCGACACTTCTTACTGACTATGCTTTGAATCATTCCTGTAACACTAGTTATAGATTCCGATGCTTCACTTCAGGTTTACTGTATCCCTTGGACCTTCTTATTGACGATGAAACACAGAAATTGCATCGGAATTAAATACAAAAGGCACAATGCCATCTTAAGGACAAGAAGACTGACTCTTCCTACTGACCATTCCTGTGACACTAGTTATAGATTCCGATGCTTCACTTCAGGTATACTGTATACCTTGGACTGTCTTATTGACGATGAAACGCAGAAATTGCATCGGAATCAAATACGAAATTCACAATGCCGACTTATGTACAAGAAGACTGTATCTTCTTACTGACTGTGTTTTAATCCATTCCTGTGACACTAGTAATAGATTCCGATGCTTCACTTCAGGTTTACTGTATTTCTTGGACGTTCTTATTGACGATGAATGACAGAAATTGCATCGGAATTAAATACAAAAGGCACAATGCCGACTTAAGTACAAGAAGACTGACTCTTCCTACTGTCTAATTTTGAACCATTCCTGTGACACTAGTTATAGATTCCGATGCTTGACTTCAGTTTTACTGTTTTCCTTGGACCTTCTTATTGACGATGAAACACATAAATTGCATCGGAATTAAATACAAAAGGCACAAAGCCGTCTTAAGTACAAGAGACTGACTCTTCTTACTGACAATGTTTTGAACCATTCCTGTGACACTAGTTATAGATTCCGAAGCTTCACTTCAGGTTTACTGTATCCCTTGGACGTTCTTATTGACGATGAAACACAGAAATTGCATCGGAATTAAATACAAAAGGCACAATGCCGACTTAAGTACAAGAAGACTGACTCTTCCTACTGTCTAAGCTTTGAACCATTCCTGTGACACTAGTTATAGATTCCGATGTTTGACTTCAGTTTTACTGTATCCCTTGGACCTTCTTATTGACGATGAAACACAGAAATTGCATCGGAATTAAATACAAAAGGCACAAAGCCGACTTAAGTACAAGAGACTGACTCTCCTTACTGACAATGTTTTGAACCATACCTGTGACACTAGTTATAGATTCCGATGCTTCACTTCAGGTTTACTGTATCCCTTGGACCTTCTTATTGACGATGAAACACAGAAATTGCATCGGTATTAAATACAAAAAGCACAATGCCGACTTAAGTACAAGAAGACTGACTCTTCTTACTGACTATGTTTTGAACCGTTCATGTGACACTAGTTATAGATTCCGACCCTTCACTTCAGGTTTACTGTATCCCTCTGACCTTCTTATTGATGATGAAACACAGAAATTGCATCGGAATAAAATACTAAAGGCACAATGCCGACTTAATTACAAGAAGTCTGACTCTTCTTACTGACTATCTTTTGAACCATTCCTGTGACACTAGTTATAGATTCCGATGCTTCACTTCAGGTTTACTGTATCCCTCTGACCTTCTTATTGACGATGAAACACTGAAATTGCATCGGAATTCAATAGAAAGGGCACAATGCCGACTTAAGTAAAAGATGACTGACTCTTCTTACTGTCTATGTTTTGAACCATTCCTGTGACACTAGTTATACACTCCTGGAAATGGAAAAAAGAACACTTTGATACCGGTGTGTCAGACCCACCATACTTGCTCCGGACACTGCGAGAGGGCTGTACAAGCAATGATCACACGCACGGCACAGCGGACACACCAGGAACCGCGGTGTTGGCCGTCGAATGACGCTAGCTGCGCAGCATTTGTGCACCGCCGCCGTCAGTGTCAGCCAGTTTGCCGTGGCATACGGAGCTCCATCGCAGTCTTTAACACTGGTAGCATGCCGCGACAGCGTGGACGTGAACCGTATGTGCAGTTGACGGACTTTGAGCGAGGGCGTATAGTGGGCATGCGGGAGGCCGGGTGGACGTACCGCCGAATTGCTCAACACGTGGGGTGTGAGGTCTCCACAGTACATCGATGTTGTCGCCAGTGGTCGGCGGAAGCTGCACGTGTCCGTCGACCTGGGACCGGACCGCAGCGACGCACGGATGCACGCCAAGAACGTAGGATCCTACGCAGTGCCGTAGGGGACCGCACCGCCACTTCCCAGCAAATTAGGGACACTGTTGCTCCTGGGGTATCGGCGAGGACCATTCGCAACCGTCTCCATGAAGCTGGGCTACGGCCCCGCACACCGTTAGGCCGTCTTCCGCTCACGCCCCAACATCGTGCAGCCCGCCTCCAGTGGTGTCGCGACAGGCGTGAATGGAGGGACGAATGGAGACGTGTCGTCTTCAGCGATGAGAGTCGCTTCTGCCTTGGTGCCAATGATGGTCGTATGCGTGTTTGGCGCCGTGCAGGTGAGCGCCACAATCAGGACTGCATACGACCGAGGCACACAGGGCCAACACCCGGCATCATGGTGTGGGGAGCGATCTCCTACACTGGCCGTACACCACTGGTGATCGTCGAGGGGACACTGAATAGTGCACGGTACGTCCAAACCGTCGTCGAACCCATCGTTCTACCATTCCTAGACCAGCAAGGGAACTTGCTGTTCCAACAGGAAAATGCACGTCCCCATGTATCCTGTGCCACCCAACGTGCTCTAGAAGGTGTAAGTAAACTACCCTGGCCAGCAAGATCTCCGGATCTGTCCCCCATTGAGCATGTTTGGGACTGGATGAAGCGTCGTCTCACGCGGTCTGCACGTCCAGCACGAACGCTGGTCCAACTGAGGCGCCAGGTGGAAATGGCATGGCAAGCCGTTCCACAGAACTACATCCAGCATCTCTACGATCGTCTCCATGGGAGAATAGCAGCCTGCATTGCTGCGAAATGTGGATATACACTGTACTAGTGCCGACATTGTGCATGCTCTGTTGCCTGTGTCTATGTGCCTGCGGTTCTGTCAGTGTGATCATGTGATGTATCTGACCCCAGGAATGCGTCAATAAAGTTTCCCCTTCCTGGGACAATGAATTCACGGTGTTCTTATTTCAATTTCCAGGAGTGTAGATTCCGATGTTTGACTTCAGTTTTACTGTATCCCTTGGACCTCCTTATTGACGATGAAACACAGAAATTGCATCGGATTTAAATACAAAAGGCACAATGCCGACTTAAGTACATGAAAACCGACACTTCTTACTGACTATGTTTTGAACCATTCCTGTGACACCAGTTATAGATTCCGATGCTTCACTCCAGGTTTACTGTATCCCTTGGACCTTCTTATTGACGATGAAACACAGAAATTGCTTCGGAATTAAATACAAAAGGCACAATGCCGACTTAAGTTTGTGAAGACCGACATTTCTTACTGACTATGCTTTGAACCATTCCTGTAACACTAGTCATAGATTCCGATGCTTCACTTCAGGTTTACTGTATCCCTTGGACCTTCTTATTGACGATGAAACACAGACATTGCGTCAGAATTAAATACAAAAAGCACAATGCCGACTTAAGGACAAGAAGACTGACTCTCCCTACTGACCCCTTCTGTGACACTAGTTATAGATTCTGATGCTTCACTTCAGGTTTACTGTATCAATTGGACGTTCTTACTGACGATGAAACACAGAAATTGCATCGTAATTAAAAACAAAGGGCACAATGCCGACTTAAGTACATAAAGACCGACACTTCTTACTGACTATGTTTTGAACCATTCCTGAGTCACTAATTATAGATTCCGATGCTTCACTCTAGGTTTACTGTATCCCTTGGACCTTCTTATTGACGATGAAACACAGAAATTGCATCGGAATTAAATACAAAAGGCACAATGCCGACTTAAGTACATGAAGACCGACACTTCTTACTGACTATGTTTTGAACCATTCCTGTGACACTAGTTATAGATTCCGATGCTTCACTTCAGGTTTACTGTATCCCTTGGACCGTCTTATTGACGATGAAACACAGAAATTGCATCGGAATTAAATACAAAAGGCACAATGCCGACTTAAGGACAAGAAGACTGACTCTTCCTACCGACCATTCCTGTGACACTAGTTATAGATTCCGATGCTTCACTTCAGATATACTGTATCCCTTGGACCTTCTTATTGACGATGAAACACAGAAATTGCATCGGAATCAAATACGAAAGGCACAATGCCGACTTAAGTACAAGAGGACTGTATCTTCTTACTGACTATGTTTTAATCCATTCCTGTGACACTAGTTATAGATTCCGATGCTTCACTTCAGGTTTACTGTATCCCTTGGACGTTCTTATTGACGATGAAACACAGAAATTGCATCGGAATTAAATACAAAAGGCACAATGCCGACTTAAGTACAAGAAGACTGACTTTTCCTACTGTCTAAGTTTTGAACCATTCCTGTGACACTAGTTATAGATTCCGATGCTTGACTTCAGTTTTACTGTATCCCTTGGACCATCTTATTGACGATGAAACACAGAAATTGCATCGGAATTAAATACAAAAGGCCCAAAGCCGTCTTAAGTACAAGAGACTGACTCTTCTTAGTGACAAGGTTTTGAACCATTCCTGTGACACTAGTTATAGATTCCGATGCTTCACTTCAGGTTTACTGTATCCCTTGGACGTTCTTATGGACGATGAAACACAGAAATTGCATCGAAATTAAATACAAAAGGCACAATGCCGACTTAAGTACAAGAAGACTGACTCTTCTTACTGTCTTTGTTTTGAACCAATCCTGTGACACTAGTTAGAGATTCCGATGCTTCACTTCAGGTTTACTGCATCCCTTTGACCTTCTTATTGAAGATGAAACACTGAAATTGCATCGGAATACAATAGAAAAGGCACAATGCCGACTTAAGTAAAAGAAGACTGTCACTTCTTACTGTCTATGTTTTGAACCATTCCTGTGACACTAGTTATAGATTCCGATGCTTCACTTCAGGTTGACTTTATCCCTTGGACCCTCATATTGACGATGGAGCACAGAAATTGCATCGGAATTAAATACTAAAGGCGCAATGCCGACTTAATTACAAGAAGTCTGACTCTTCTTACTGACTATCTTTGAACCATTCCTGTGACACTAGTTATAGATTCCGATGCTTCACTTCAGGTTTACTGTATCCCTCTGACCTTCTTATTGAAGATGAAACACTGAAATTGCATCGGAATACAATAGAAAAGGCACAATGCCGACTTAAGTAAAAGAAGACTGTCACTTCTTACTGTCTATGTTTTGAACCATTCCTGTGACACTAGTTATAGATTCCGATGTTTGACTTCAGTTTTACTGTATCCCTTGGACCTCCTTATTGACGATGAAACACAGAAATAGCATCGGATTTAAATACAAAAGGCACAATGCCGACTTAAGTACAAAAAGACTGACTCTTCTTACTGACTATGTTTTGAACGGTTCATGTGACACTAGTCATAGACTCCGATGTTTCACTTCAGGTTTACTGTATCCCTCTGACCTTCCTATTGATGATGAAACACAGAAATTGCATCGGAATTAAATACTAAAGGCGCAATGCCGACTTAATTACAAGAAGTCTGACTCTTCTTTTTGACTATCTTTGAACCATTCCTGTGACACTAGTTATAGATTCCGATGCTTCACTTCAGGTTTACTGTATCCCTCTGACCTTCTTATTGAAGATGAAACACTGAAATTGCATCGGAATACAATAGAAAAGGCACAATGCCGACTTAAGTAAAAGAAGACTGTCACTTCTTACTGTCTATGTTTTGAACCATTCCTGTGACACAAGTTATAGATTCCGATGTTTGACTTCAGTTTTACTGTATCCCTTGGACCTCCTTATTGACGATGAAACACAGAAATAGCATCGGATTTAAATACAAAAGGCACAATGCCGACTTAAAACATGAAGACCGACACTTCTTACTGACTATGTTTTGAACCATTCCTGTGACACTAGTTATAGATTCCGATGCTTCACTTCAGGTTGACTTTATCCCTTGGACCTTCATATTGACGATGGAGCACAGAAATTGCATCGGAATTAAATACAAAAGGTACAATGCCGACTTAGGTACATGAAGACCGACACTTCTTACTGACTATGTTTTGAACCATTCCTGGGACACCAGTTATAGATTCCGATGCTTCACTCAAGGTTTACTGTATCCCTTGGACCTTCTTATTGACGATGAAATACAGAAATTGCATCGGAATGTAATACAAAAGGCACAATGCCGACTTAAGTACATGAAGACCGACACTTCTTACTGACTATGTTTTGAACCATACCTGTAACACTAGTTATAGATTCCGATGCTTCACTTCAGGTTTACTGTATCCCTTGGACCATCTTAGTGACGATGAAACACAGAAATTGCATCGGAATTAAATACAAAAGGCACAATGCCGACTTAAGTACATGAAGACCGACACTTCTTCCTGACTATGTTTTGAACCATTCCTGTAACACTAGTTATAGATTCCGATGCTTCACTTCAGGTTTACTGTATCCCTTGGACCTTCTTATTGACGATGAAATACAGAAATTGCATCGGAATTAAATACAAAAGGCACAATGCCGACTTAAGGACAAGAAGACTGACTCTTCATACTGACCATTCCTGTGACACTAGTTATAGATTCCGATGCTTCACTTCAGGTTTACTGTATCCCTTGGACCTTCTTATTGACGATGAAACACAGAAATTGCATCGGAATTAAATACAAAAGGCACAATGCCGACTTAAGTACATGAAGACCGACACTTCTTACTGACTATGTTTTGAACCATTCCTGTGACACTAGTTATAGATTCCGATGCTTCACTTCAGGTTTACTGTATCCCTTGGATCTTCTTATTTACAATGAAACACAGAAATTGCATCGGAATTAAATACAAAAGGCACAATGCCGACTTATGGGCAAGAAGCATGACTCTTTCTACTGACCATTCTTGTGACTCTAGTTATAGATTCCGATGCTTCACTTCAGGTTTACTGTATCCCTTGGACCTTTTTACCTACGACGAAACACAGAAATTGCATCGGATTTAAATACAAAAGGCACAATTCCGACTTAAGTACATGAAGACCGACACTTCGTACTGACAATGTTTTCAACCATTCCTGTGACACTAGTTATAGATTCCGATGCTTCACTCCAGGTTTACTGTATCCCATGGACCTTCTTATTGACGATGAAACACAGAAATTGCATCGGAATTACATACAATAGGCACAAAGCCGACTTAAGTACATGAAGACCGACACTTCTTACTGAGTATGTTTTGAACCATTCCTGTAACACTAGTTATAGATTCCGATGCTTCACTTCAGGTTTACTGTATCGCTTGGACCTTCTTATTGACGATGAAACACAGAAATTGCATCGGAATTAAATACAAAAGGCACAATGCCGACTTAAGGATAAGAAGACTGACTCTTCCTACTGACCCTTTCTGTGACACTAGTTACAAATTCCGATGCTTCACTTCAGGTTTACTGTATCCCTTGGACCTTCTTATTGACGATGAAACACAGAAATTGCATCCGAATTAAATACGAAAGGCACAATGCCGACTTAAGTACATGAAGACCGACACTTCTTACTGACTATGCTTTGAACTATTCCTGTAACACTAGTTATAGATTCCGATGCTTCACTTCAGGTTTACTGAATCCCTTGGACCTTCTTATTGACGATGAAACACAGAAATTGCATCGGAATTAAATACAAAATGCACAATGCCGTCTTAAGGACAAGAAGACTGACTCCTCCTACTGACCATTCCTGTGACATTAGTTATAGATTCCGATGGTTCACTTCAGGTATACTGTATCCCTTGGACCTTCTTATTGACGATGAAACACAGAAATTGCATCGGAATCAAATACGAAATGCACAATGTCGACTTAAGTACAAGAAGACTGTATCTTCTTACTGACTATGTTTTAATCCATTCCTGTGACACTAGTTATAGATTCCGATGCTTCACTTCAGGTTTACTGTATCCCTTGGACGTTCTTATTGACAAGGAAACACAGAAATTGCATCGGAATTAAATACAAAAGGCACAATGCCGACTTATGTACAAGAAGACTGACTCTTCCCACTGTCTAAGTTTTGAACCATTCCTGTGACACTAGTTATAGATTCCGATGCTTGACTTCGGTTTTACTGTATCCCTTGGACCTTCGTATTGACGATGAAACACAGAAATTGCATCGGAATTAAATACAAAAGGCCCAAAGCCGTCTTAAGTACAAGAGACTGACTCTTCTTACAGACAAGGTTTTGAACCATTCCTGTGACACTAGTTATAGATTCCGATGCTTCATTCAGGTTTACTGTATCCCTTGGACCTTCTTATTGACGATGAAACACAGAAATTGCATCGGAATTAAATAAAAAAGGCACAATGCCGAATTAAGTACAAGAAGACTGACTCTTCTTACTGTCTTTGTTTTGAACCAATCCTGTGACACTAGTTAGAGATTCCGATGCTTCTCTTCAGGTTTACTGCATCCCTTTGACCTTCTTATTGACGATTAAACACAGAAATTGCGCCGGAATTAAATACAAAAGGCACAATGCCGACTTAAGTACAACAAGACTGACTCTTCTTACTGACTATGTTCTGAACCGTTCATGTGACACTAGTTATAGATTCCGATGCTTCACTTCAGGTTTACTGTATCCCTCTGACCTTCTTATTGACGATGAAACACTGAAATTGCATCGGAATTCAATAGAAAAGGCACAATGCCGACTTAAGTAAAAGAAGACTGACTCTTCTTAGTGTCTATGTTTTGAACCATTCCTGTGACACTAGTTATAGATTCCGATGTTTGACTTCAGTTTTACTGTATCCCTTGGACCTCCTTATTGACGATGAAACACAGAAATAGCATCGGATTTAAATACAAAAGGCACAATGCCGACTTAAAACATGAAGACCGACACTTCTTACTGACTATGTTTTGAACCATTCCTGTGACACTAGTTATAGATTCCGATGCTTCACTTCAGGTTTACTGTATCCCTTGGACCTTCTTATTGACGATGAATCACAGAAATTGCATCGGAATTAAATACAAACGGTACAATGCCGACTTAGGTACATGAAGACCGACACTTCTTACTGACTATGTTTTGAACCATTCCTGGGACACCAGTTATAGATTCCGATGCTTCACTCAAGGTTTACTGTATATCTTGGACCTTCTTATTGAAGATGAAACACAGAAATTGCTTCGGAATTAAATACAAAAGGCACAATGCCGACTTAAGTTTATGAAGGCCGACACTTCTACTGACTATGTTTTGAACCATTCCTGTAACACTAGTTATAGATTCCGATGCTTCACTTCAGGTTTACTGTATCGCTTGGACCTTCTTATTGACGATGAAACACAGAAATTGCATCGGAATTAAATACAAAAAGGACAATGCCGACTTAAGGACAAGAAGACTGACTCTTCCTACTGACCCTTTCTGTGACACTTGTTATAGATTCTGATGCTTCACTTCAGGTTTAATGTATCCCTTGGACCTTCTTATTGACGATGAAATACAGAAATTGCATCGGAATTAAATACAAAAGGCACAATGCCGACTTAAGTACATGAAGACCGACACTTCTTACTGACTATGTTTTGAACCATACCTGTAACACTAGTTATAGATTCCGATGCTTCACTTCAGGTTTACTGTATCCCTTGGACCATCTTAGTGACGATGAAACACAGAAATTGCATCGGAATTAAATACAAAAGGCACAATGCCGACTTAAGTTCGTGAAGACCGACACTTCTTCCTGACTATGTTTTGAACCATTCCTGTAACGCTAGTTATAGATTCCGATGCTTCACTTCAGGTTTACTGAATCCCTTGGACCTTCTTATTGACGATGAAACACAGAAATTGCATCGGAATTAAATACAAATTGCACAATGCCGTCTTAAGGACAAGAAGACTGACTCTTCCTACTGACCATTCCTGTGACACTAGTTATAGATTCCGATGGTTCACATCAGGTTTACTGTATCCCTTGGACCTTCTTATTGACGATGAAACACAGAAATTGCATCGGACTCAAATACGAAAGGCACAATGCCGACTTAAGGACAAGAAGACTGACTCTTCCTACTGACCATTCCTGTGAAACTAGTTATAGATTCCGATCCATCACTTCAGGTTTACTGTATCCCTTGGACCTTCTTATTGACGATGAAACACAGAAATTGCATCGGAATTAAATACAAAAGGCACAATGCTGACTTAGGTACATGAAGACCGACACTTCTTGCTGACTATGTTTTGAACCATTCCTGGGACACCAGTTTTAGATTCCGATGCTTCACTCCAGGTTTACTGTATCCCTTGGACCTTCTTATTGACGATGAAACACAGAAATTGCCTCGGAATTAAATACAAAAGGCCCAAAGCCGTCTTAAGTACAAGAGACTGACTCTTCTTACTGACAAGGTTTTGAACCATTCCTGTGACACTGGTTATAGATTCCGATGCTTCACTTCAGGTTTACTGCATCCCTTTGACCTTCTTATTGACGATGAAACACAGAAATTGCTTCGGAATTAAATACAAAAGGCACAATGCCGACTTAAGTTCATGAAGACCGAACTTCTTGCTGACTATGTTTTGAACCATTCCTGGGACACCAGTTTTAGATTCCGATGCTTCACTCCAGGTTTACTGTATCCCTTGGACCTTCTTATTGACGATGAAACACAGAAATTGCATCGGAATTAAATAAAAAAGGCACAATGCCGACTTAAGTACAAAAAGACTGACTCTTCTTACTGACTATGTTTTGAACCGTTCATGTGACACTAGTTTTAGATGCCAATGCTTCACTTCAGGTTTACTGTACACCTCTGACCTTCTTATTGATGATGAAACACAGAAATTGCATCGGAATTAAATACTAAAGGCACAATGCCGACTTAATTACAAGAAGTCTGACTCTTCTTACTGACTATCTTTTGAACCATTCCTGTGACACTAGTTATAGATTCCGATGCTTCACTTCAGGTTTACTGTATCCCTCTGACCTTCTTATTGACGACGAAACACTGAAATTGCATCGGAATTCAATAGTAAAGGCACAATGCCGACTTAAGTAAAAAAAGACTGACTCTTCTTACTGTCTATGTTATGAACCATTCCTGTGACACTAGTTATAGATTCCGATGTTTGACTTCAGTTTTACTGTATCCCTTGGACCTCCTTATTGACGATGAAACACAGAAATAGCTTCGGATTTAAATACAAAAGGCACAATGCCGACTTAAAACATGAAGACCGGCACTTCTTACTGACTATGTATTGAACCATTCCTGTGACACTAGTTAAAGATTCCGATGCTTCACTCAAGCTTTACTGTATCCCTTGGACCTTCTTATTGACGATGAAACACAGAAATTGCTTCGGAATTAAATACAAAAGGTACCATGCCGACTTAGGTACATGAAGACCGACACTTCTTACTGACTATGTTTTGAACCATTCCTGGGACACCAGTTATAGATTCCGATGCTTCACTCAAGCTTTACTGTATCCATTGGACCTTCTTATTGACGATGAAACACAGAAATTGCTTCGGAATTAAATACAAAAGGCACAATGCCGACTTAAGTTTATGAAGGCCGACACTTCTACTGACTATGTTTTGAACCATTCCTGTGACACTAGTTATAGATTCCGATGCTTCACTTCAGGTTTACTGTATCCCTTGGACCTTCTTAATGACGATGAAACACAGAAATTGCATCGGAATTAAATACAAAAGGCACAATGCCGACTTAAGTACATGAAGACCGACACTTCTTACTGACTATGCTTTGAACCATTCCTGTGACACTAGTTATAGATTCCGATGCTTCACTTCAGGTTTACTGTATCCCTTGGATCTTCTTATTTACGATGAAACACAGAAATTACATCGGAATTAAATACAAAAGGCACAATGCCGACTTATGGGCAAGAAGCCTGACTCTTTCTACTGACCATTCTTGTGACTCTAGTTATAGATTCCGATGCTTCACTTCAGGTTTACTATATCTCGTGTACCTTTTTACCGACGAAGAAACACAGAAATTGCATCGGAACTAAATACAATAGGCACAATTCCGACTTAAGTACATGAAGACCGACACTTCGTACTGACAATGTTTTCAACCATTCCTGTGACACTAGTTATAGATTCCGATGCTTCACTCCAGGTTTACTGTAGCCCTTGGACCTTCTTATTGACGATGAAACACAGAAATTGCATCGGAATTACATACAAAAGGCACAAAGCCGACTTAAGTACATGAAGACCGACACTTCTTACTGAGTATGTTTTGAACCATTCCTGTAACACTAGTTATAGATTCCGATGCTTCACTTCAGGTTTACTGTATCCCTTGGACCTTTTTACCTACGATGAAACACAGAAATTGCATCGGATTTAAATACAAAAGGCACAATTCCGACTTAAGTACATGAAGACCGACACTTCGTACTGACAAAGTTTTCAACCATTCCTGTGACACTAGTTATAGATTCCGATGCTTCACTCCAGGTTTACTGTATCCCTTGGACCTTCTTATTGACGATGAAACACAGAAATTGCATCGGAATTACATACAATAGGCACAAAGCCGACTTAAGTACATGAAGACCGATACTTCTTACTGAGTATGTTTTGAACCATTCCTGTAACACTAGTTATAGATCCCGATACTTCACTTCAGGTTTACTGTATCGCTTGGACCTTCTTATTGACGATGAAACACAGAAATTGCATCGGAATTAAATACAAAAGGCACAATGCCGACTTAAGGATAAGAAGACTGACTCTTCCTACAGACCCTTTCTGTGACACTAGTTACAAATTCCGATGCTTCACTTCAGGTTTACTGTATCCCTTGGACCTTCTTATTGACGATGAAACACAGAAATTGCATCGGAATCAAATACGAAATGCACAATGCCGACTTAAGTACAAGAAGACTGTATCTTCTTACTGACTATGTTTTAATCCACTCCTGTGACACTAGTTATAGATTCCGATGCTTCACTTCAAGTTTACTGTATCCCTTGGACGTTCTTATTGACGATGAAACACAGAAATTGCATCGGAATTAAATACAAAAGGCACAATGCCGACTTATATACAAGAAGACTGACTCTTCCCACTGTCTAAGTTTTGAACCATTCCTGTGACACTAGTTATAGATTCCGATGCTTGACTTCAGTTTTACTGTATCCCTTGGACCTTCTTATTGACGATGAAACACAGAAATTGCATCGGAATTAAATACAAAAGGCCCAAAGCCGTCTTAAGTACAAGAGACTGACTCTTCTTACAGACAAGGTTTTGAACCATTCCTGTGACACTAGTTATAGATTCCGATGCTTCATTCAGGTTTACTGTATCCCTTGGACCTTCTTATTGACGATGAAACACAGAAATTGCATCGGAATTAAATAAAAAAGGCACAATGCCGAATTAAGTACAAGAAGACTGACTCTTCTTACTGTCTTTGTTTTGAACCAATCCTGTGACACTAGTTAGAGATTCCGATGCTTCACTTCAGGTTTACTACATCCCTTTGACCTTCTTATTGACGATTAAACACAGAAGTTGCGCCGGAATTAAATACAAAAGGCACAATGCCGACTTAAGTACAAAAAGACTGACTCTTCTTACTGACTATGTTTTGAACCGTTCATGTGACACTAGTTATAGATTCCGATGCTTCACTTCAGGTTTACTGTATCCCTCTGACCTTTTTATTGACGATGAAACACTGAAATTGCATCGGAGTTCAATAGAAAAGGCACAATGCCGACTTAACTAAAAGAAGACTGACTCTTCTTACTGTCTATGTTTTGAACCATTCCAGTGACTCTAGTTATAGATTCCGATGTTTGACTTCAGTTTTACTGTATCCCTTGGACCTCCTTATTGACGATGAAACACAGAAATAGCATCGGATTTAAATACAAAAGGCACAATGCCGACTTAAAACATGAAGACCGACACTTCTTACTGACTATGTTTTGAACCATTCCTGTGACACTAGTTATAGATTCCGATGCTTCACTTCAGGTTTACTGTATCCCTTGGACCTTCTTATTGACGATGAATCACAGAAATTGCATCGGAATTAAATACAAACGGTACAATGCCGACTTAGGTACATGATGACCGACACTTCTTACTGACTATGTTTTGAACCATTCCTGGGACACCAGTTATAGATTCCGATGCTTCACTCAAGGTTTACTGTATATCTTGGACCTTCTTATTGACGATGAAACACAGAAATTGCTTCGGAATTAAATACAAAAGGCACAATGCCGACTTAAGTTTATGAAGGCCGACACTTCTACTGACTATGTTTTGAACCATTCCTGTAACACTAGTTATAGATTCCGATGCTTCACTTCAGGTTTACTGTATCGCTTGGACCTTCTTATTGACGATGAAACACAGAAATTGCATCGGAATTAAATACAAAAGGCACAATGCCGACTTAAGGACAAGAAGACTGACTCTTCCTACTGACCCTTTCTGTGACACTTGTTATAGATTCTGATGCTTCACTTCAGGTTTAATGTATCCCTTGGACCTTCTTATTGACGATGAAATACAGAAATTGCATCGGAATTAAATACAAAAGGCACAATGCCGACTTAAGTACATGGAGACCGACACTTCTTACTGACTATGTTTTGAACCATACCTGTAACACTAGTTATAGATTCCGATGCTTCACTTCAGGTTTACTGTATCCCTTGGACCATCTTAGTGACGATGAAACACAGAAAATGCATCGGAATTAAATACAAAAGGCACAATGCCGACTTAAGTTCATGAAGACCGACACTTCTTCCTGACTATGTTTTGAACCATTCCTGTAACGCTAGTTATACATTCCGATGCTTCACTTCAGGTTTACTGTTTCGCTTGGACCTTCTTATTGACGATGAAACACAGAAATTGCATCGGAATTAAATACAAAAGGCACAATGCCGACTTAAGGATAAGAAGACTGACTCTTCCTACTGACCCTTTCTGTGACACTAGTTACAAATTCCGATGCCTCACTTCAGGTTTACTGTATCCCTTGGACCTTCTTAATGACGATGAAACACAGAAATTGCATCCGAATTAAATACGAAAGGCACAATGCCGACTTAAGTACATGAAGACCGACACATCTTACTGACTATCCTTTGAACCATTCCTGTAACACTAGTTATAGATTCCGATGCTTCACTTCAGGTTTACTGAATCCCTTGGACCTTCTTATTGACGATGAAACACAGAAATTGCATCGGAATTAAATACAAAATTCACAATGCCGTCTTAAGGACAAGAAGACTGACTCTTCATACTGACCATTCCTGTGACACTAGTTATAGATTCCGATGGTTCACATCAGGTTTACTGTATCCCTTGGACCTTCTTATTGACGATGAAACACAGAAATTGCATCGGACTCAAATACGAAAGGCACAATGCCGACTTAAGGACAAGGAGACTGACTCTTCCTACTTACCATTCCTGTGAAACTAGTTATAGATTCCGATCCATCACTTCAGGTTTACTGTATCCCTTGGACCTTCTTATTGACGATGAAACACAGAAATTGCATCGGAATTAAATACAAAAGGCACAATGCCGACTTAAGGATAAGAAGACTGACTCTTCCTACTGACCCTTTCTGTGACACTAGTTACAAATTCCGATGCCTCACTTCAGGTTTACTGTATCCCTTGGACCTTCTTAATGACGATGAAACACAGAAATTGCATCCGAATTAAATACGAAAGGCACAATGCCGACTTAAGTACATGAAGACCGACACATCTTACTGACTATCCTTTGAACCATTCCTGTAACACTAGTTATAGATTCCGATGCTTCACTTCAGGTTTACTGAATCCCTTGGACCTTCTTATTGACGATGAAACACAGAAATTGCATCGGAATTAAATACAAAATTCACAATGCCGTCTTAAGGACAAGAAGACTGACTCTTCATACTGACCATTCCTGTGACACTAGTTATAGATTCCGATGGTTCACATCAGGTTTACTGTATCCCTTGGACCTTCTTATTGACGATGAAACACAGAAATTGCATCGGACTCAAATACGAAAGGCACAATGCCGACTTAAGGACAAGAAGACTGACTCTTCCTACTTACCATTCCTGTGAAACTAGTTATAGATTCCGATCCATCACTTCAGGTTTACTGTATCCCTTGGACCTTCTTATTGACGATGAAACACAGAAATTGCCTCGGAATTAAATACAAAAGGCCCAAAGACGTCTTAAGTACAAGAGACTGACTCTTCTTACTGACAAGGTTTTGAACCATTCCTGTGACACTAGTTATAGATTCCGATGCTTCACTTCAGGTTTACTGCATCCCTTTGACCTTCTTATTGACGATTAAACACAGAAATTGCGTCGGAATTAAATACAAAAGGCACAATGCCGACTTAAGTACAAAAAGACTGACTCTTCTTACTGACTATGTTTTGAACCGTTCATGTGACACTAGTTGTAGATGCCGATGCTTCACTTCAGGTTTACTGTACACCTCTGACCTTCTTATTGATGATGAAACACAGAAATTGCATCGGAATTAAATACTAAAGGCACAATGCCGACTTAATTACAAGAAGTCTGACTCTTCTTACTGACTATCTTTTGAACCATTCCTGTGACACTAGTTATAGATTCCGATGCTTCACTTCAGGTTTACTGTATCCCTCTGACCTTCTTATTGACGACGAAACACTGAAATTGCATCGGAATTCAATAGTAAAGGCACAATGCCGACTTAAGTAAAAAAAGACTGACTCTTCTTACTGTCTATGTTTGAACCATTCCTGTGACACTAGTTATAGATTCCGATGTTTGACTTCAGTTTTACTGTATCCCTTGGACCTCCTTATTGACGATGAAACACAGAAATAGCTTCGGATTTAAATACAAAAGGCACAATGCCGACTTAAAACATGAAGACCGGCACTTCTTACTGACAATGTATTGAACCATTCCTGTGACACTAGTTATAGATTCCGATGCTTCACTCAAGCTTTACTGTATCCCTTGGACCTTCTTATTGACGATGAAACACAGAAATTGCTTCGGAATTAAATACAAAAGGTACAATGCCGACTTAGGTACATGAAGACCGACACTTCTTGCTGACTATGTTTTGAACCATTCCTGGGACACCAGTTATAGATTCCGATGCTTCACTCAAGCTTTACTGTATCCATTGGACCTTCTTATTGACGATGAAACACAGAAATTGCTTCGGAATTAAATACAAAAGGCACAATGCCGACTTAAGTTTATGAAGGCCGACACTTCTACTGACTATGTTTTGAACCATTCCTGTAACACTAGTTATAGATTCCGATGCTTCACTTCAGGTTTACTGTATCGCTTGGACCTTCTTATTGACGATGAAACACAGAAATTGCATCGGAATTAAATACAAAAGGCACAATGCCGGCTTAAGGACAAGAAGATTGACTCTTCCTACTGACCCTTTCGCTGACACTTGTTATAGATTCCGATGCTTCACTTCAGGTTTAATGTATCCCTTGGACCTTCTTATTGACGATGAAATACAGAAATTGCATCGGAATTAAATACAAAATGCACAATACCGACTTAAGTACATGAAGACCGACACTTCTTACTGACTATGTTTTGAACCATACCTGTAACACTAGTTATAGTTTCCGATGCTTCAATTCAGGTTTACTGTATCGCTTGGACCTTCTTATTGACGATGAAACACAGAAATTGCATCGGAATGAAATACAAAAGGCACACGGCGACTTAAGTACATGAAGACCGACACTTCTTACTGACTATGATTTGAACCATTCCTGTAACACTAGTTATTGATTCCGATGCTTCACTTCATGCTTACTGTATCCCTTGGACATTCTTATTGACGAAGAAACACATAAATTGCATCGGAATTAAATGCAAAAGGCACAATGCCGACTTAAGGACAAGAAGACTGACTCTTCCTACTGACCGTTCCTGTGAAACTAGTTGTAGATTCCGATGCATCACTTCAGGTTTACTGTATCCCTTGGACCTTCTTATTGACGATGAAACACAGAAATTGCATCGGAATTACATACAAAAGGCACAATGCTGACTTAGGTACATGAAGACCAACACTTCTTGCTGACTATGTTTTGAACCATTCCTGGGACACCAGTTTTAGATTCCGATGCTTCACTCCAGGTTTACTGTATCCCTTAAACCTTCTTATTGACGATGAAACACAGAAATTGCCTCGGAATTATATACAAAAGGCCCAAAGCCGTCTTAAGTACAAGAGACTGACTCTTCTTACTGACAAGGCTTTGAACCATTCCTGTGACACTAGTTATAGATTCCGATGCTTCACTTCAGGTTTACTGTATCCCTTGGACGTTCTTATTGACGATGAAACACAGAAATTGCATCGGAATTAAATACAAAAGGCACAATGCCGACTTAAGTACAAGAAGACTGACTCTTCTTACTGCCTTTGTTTTGAACCAATCCTGTGACACTGGTTAGAGATTCCGATGCTTTACTTCAGGTTTACTGCATCCCTGTGACCTTCTTATTGACGATTAAACACAGAAATTGCGTCGGAATTAAATACAAAAGCCGCAATGCCGACTTAAGTACAAAAAGACTGACTCTTCTTACTGACTATGTTTTGAACCGTTCATGTGACACTAGTTATAGAGTCCGATGCTTCACTTCAGGTTTACTGTATACCTCTGACCTTCTTATTGATGATGAAACACAGAAATTGCATCGAAATTAAACACTAAAGGCACAATGCCGACTTAAGGACAAGAAGACTGACTCTTCCTACTGACCCTTTCTGTGACACTTGTTATAGATTCCGATGCTTCACTTCAGGTTTAATGTATCCCGTGGACCTTCTTATTGACGATGAAATACTGAAATTGCATCGGAATTAAATACAAAAGGCACAATGCCGACTTAAGTACATGAAGACCGACACTTCTTACTGACTATGTTTTGAACCATACCTGTAACACTAGTTATAGATTCCGATGCTTCACTTCAGGTTTACTGTATCCCTTGGACCATCTTAGTGACGATGAAACACAGAAATTGCATCGGAATTAAATACAAAAGGCACAATGCCGACTTAAGTACATGAAGACCGACGGTTCTTCCTGACTATGTTTTGACCCATTCCTGTAACACTAGTTATAGATTCCGATGCTTCACTTCAGGTTTACTGTATCCCTTGGACCTTCTTATTGACGATGAAACACAGAAATTGCATCGGAATTAAATACAAAAGGCACAATGCCGACTTAAGTACATGAAGACCGACACTTCTTACTGACTATGTTTTGAACCATTCCTGTGACACTAGTTATAGATTCCGATGCTTCACTTCAGGTTTACTGTATCCCGTGGATCTTCTTATTTACGATGAAACACAGAAATTACATCGGAATTAAATACAAAAGGCACAATGCCGACTTATGGGCAAGAAGCCTGACTCTTTCTACTGACCATTCTTGTGACTCTAGTTATAGATTCCGATGCTTCACTTCATGTTTACTATATCTCGTGGACCTTTTTACCGACGATGAAACACAGAAATTGCATTGGAATTAAATACAAAAGGCACAATTCCGACTTAAGTACATGAAGACCGACACTTCGTACTGACAATGTTTTCAACCATTCCTGGGACACTAGTTATAGATTCCGATGCTTCACTCCAGGTTTACTGTAGCCCTTGGACCTTCTTATTGACGATGAAACACAGAAATTGCATCGGAATTACATACAAAAGGCACAAAGCCGACTTAAGTACATGAAGACCGACACTTCTTACTGAGTATGTTTTGCACCATTCCTGTAACACTAGTTATAGATTCCGATGCCTCACTTCAGGTTTACTGTATCGCTTGGACCTTCTTATTGACGATGAAACACAGAAATTGCATCGGAATTAAATACAAAAGGCACAATGCCGACTTAAGGACAAGAAGACTGACTCTTCCTACTGACCCTTTCTGTGACACTAGTTACAAATTCCGATGCTTCACTTCAGGTTTACTGTATCCCTTGGACGTTCTTATTGACGATGAAACACAGAAATTGCATCGGAATTAAATACAAAAGGCACAATGCTGACTTAGGTACATGAAGACCAACACTTCTTGCTGACTATGTTTTGAACCATTCCTGCGACACCAGTTTTAGATTCCGATGGTTCACTCCACGTTTACTGTATCCCTTGGACCTTCTTATTGACGATGAAACACAGAAATTGCCTCGGAATTAAATACAAAAGGCACAATGCCGACTTTAGTTTATGAAGACCGACACTTCTTACTGACTAAGTTTTGAACCATTTGTGTAACACTAGTTATAGATTCCGATGCTTCACTTCAGGTTTACTGTGTCCCTTGGACCTTCTTATTGACGATGAAACACAGAATTTGCATCGGAATTTAATACAAAAGGCACAATGCCGACTTAAGGACAAGAAGACTGACTCTTCCTACTGACCCTTTCTGTGATACATGTTATAGATTCCGATGCTTCACTTCGGGTTTACTGTATCCCTTGGACCTTCTTATTGACGACGAAACACAGAAATTGCATCGGAATTAAATACAAAAGGCACAATGCCGACTTAAGTACATGAAGACCGACTCTTCTTACTGACTATGTTTTGAACCGTTCATGTGACACTAGTTATAGATTCCGATGCTTCTCTTCAGGTTTACTGTATCCCTTGGACCTTCTTATTGACGATGAATGACAGAAATTGCATCGAAATTAAATACAAAAGGCAGAATGCCGACTTAAGGGCAAGAAGACGGTCTCTTCCTACTGACCATTCCTGTGACACTAGTTATAGATTCCGATGCTTCACTTCAGGTTTACTGACTCCCTTGGAGCTTTTTACCGACGATGAAACACAGAAATTGCATCGGAATTAAATACAAAAGGCACAATGCCGACTTAGGTACGTGAAGACCGACACTTCTTACTGACTATGTTTTGAAGCATTCCTGTGACACTAGTTACAGATTCCGATGCTTCACTTCAGGTTTACTGTATGCCTTGGACCTTCTTATTGACGATGAAACACAGAAATTGCATCGGAATTGAATACAAAAAGCACAATGCCGATTTAAGTACAAGAAGACTGAGTGTTCCTACTGACCGTTCCTGTGACACTAGATATAGATTCCGATGCTTCACTTCAGGTTTACTGCATCCCTTGGACCTTCTTATACACGATGAAACACAGAAATCGCATCGGAATTATATGCAAAAGGCACAATGCCGACTTAAGTACATGAAGACCGACACTTCTTACTGACTATGATTTGAACCATTCCTGTGACACTAGTTATAGATTCCGATGCTTCACTTCGGGTTTACTATATCCCTTGGACCTCCTTATTGACGATGAAACACAGAAATTGCATCGGAATTAAATACAAATGGCAGAATGCCGACATAAGGACAAGAAGACTGACTCTCCCTGCTGACCATTCCTGTGACACTAGTTATAGATTCCGATGCTTCACTTCAGGTTTACTGTATCCCTTGGACGTTCTTATTGACGATGAAACACAGAAATTGCATCGGAATTAAATACAAAAGGCACAATGCCGACTTAAGTACAAGAAGACTGACTCTTCTTACTGCCTTTGTTTTGAACCAATCCTGTGACACTAGTTAGAGATTCCGATGCTTTACTTCAGGTTTACTGCATCCCTGTGACCTTCTTATTGACGATTAAACACAGAAATTGCGTCGGAATTAAATACAAAAGCCGCAATGCCGACTTAAGTACAAAAAGACTGACTCTTCTTACTGACTATGTTTTGAACCGTTCATGTGACACTAGTTATAGAGTCCGATGCTTCACTTCAGGTTTACTGTATACCTCTGACCTTCTTATTGATGATGAAACACGGAAATTGCATCGAAATTAAACACTAAAGGCACAATGCCGACTTAATTACAAGAAGTCTGACTCTTCTTACTGACTATCTTTTGAACCATTCCTGTAACACTAGTTATAGATTCCGATGCTTCACTTCAGGTTTACTGTATCCCTCTGACCTTCTTATTGACGATGAAACACTGAAATTGCATCGGAATTCAATAGAAAAGGCACAATGCCGACTTAAGTAAGAGAAGACTGACTCTTCTTACTGTCTATGTTTTGAACCATTCCTGTGACACTAGTTATAGATTCCGAATTTTGACTTCAGTTTTACTGTATCCCTTGGACCTCCTTATTGACGATGAAACACAGAAATAGCATCGGATTTAAATACAAAAGGCACAATGCCGACTTAAAACATGAAGACCGACACTTCTTACAGACTATGTTTTGAACCATTCCTGTGACACTAGTTATAGATTCCGATGCTTACCTTCAGGTTTACTGTATCCCTCTGACCTTCTTATTGACGATGAAACACAGAAATTGCTTCGGAATTAAATACAAAAGGCACAATGCCGACTTAAGGACAAGAAGACTGACTCTTCCTACTGACCCTTTCTGTGACACTTGTTATAGATTCCGATGCTTCACTTCAGGTTTAATGTATCCCGTGGACCTTCTTATTGACGATGAAATACTGAAATTGCATCGGAATTAAATACAAAAGGCACAATGCCGACTAAGTACATGAAGACCGACACTTCTTACTGACTATGTTTTGAACCATACCTGTAACACTAGTTATAGATTCCGATGCTTCACTTCAGGTTTACTGTATCCCTTGGGGGACCATCTTAGTGACGATGAAACACAGAAATTGCATCGGAATTAAATACAAAAGGCACAATGCCGACTTAAGTACATGAAGACCGACGGTTCTTCCTGACTATGTTTTGACCCATTCCTGTAACACTAGTTATAGATTCCGATGCTTCACTTCAGGTTTACTGTATCCCTTGGACCTTCTTATTGACGATGAAACACAGAAATTGCATCGAATTAAATACAAAAGGCACAATGCCGACTTAAGTACATGAAGACCGACACTTCTTACTGACTATGTTTTGAACCATTCCTGTGACACTAGTTATAGATTCCGATGCTTCACTTCAGGTTTACTGTATCCCGTGGATCTTCTTATTTACGATGAAACACAGAAATTACATCGGAATTAAATACAAAAGGCACAATGCCGACTTATGGGCAAGAAGCCTGACTCTTTTCTACTGACCATTCTTGTGACTCTAGTTATAGATTCCGATGCTTCACTTCATGTTTACTATATCTCGTGGACCTTTTTACCGACGATGAAACACAGAAATGCATTGGAATTAAATACAAAAGGCACAATTTCCGACTTAAGTACATGAAGACCGACACTTCGTACTGACAATGTTTTCAACCATTCCTGGGACACTCGTTATAGATTCCGATGCTTCACTCCAGGTTTACTGTAGCCCTTGGACCTTCTTATTGACGATGAAACACAGAAATTGCATCGGAATTACATACAAAAGGCACAAAGCCGACTTAAGTACATGAAGACCGACACTTCTTACTGAGTATGTTTTGCACCATTCCTGTAACACTAGTTATAGATTCCGATGC
Source organism: Schistocerca americana (assembly GCF_021461395.2). Lineage (NCBI taxonomy): Eukaryota > Metazoa > Arthropoda > Insecta > Orthoptera > Acrididae > Schistocerca > Schistocerca americana. Next base: position 1,130,803,242 of record NC_060120.1, on the reverse strand, counting down.
CTCACTTCAGGTTTACTGTATCGCTTGGACCTTCTTATTGACGATGAAACACAGAAATTGCATCGGAATTAAATACAAAAGGCACAATGCCGACTTAAGGACAAGAAGACTGACTCTTCCTACTGACCCTTTCTGTGACACTAGTTACAAATTCCGATGCTTCACTTCAGGTTTACTGTATCCCTTGGGACGTTCTTATTGACGATGAAACACAGAAATTGCATCGGAGTTAAAATACAAAAAGGCACAATGCTGACTTAGGTACATGAAGACCAACACTTCTTGCTGACTATGTTTTGAACCATTCCTGCGACACCAGTTTTAGATTCCGATGGTTCACTCCACGTTTACTGTATCCCTTGGACCTTCTTATTGACGATGAAACACAGAAATTTGCCTCGGAATTAAATACAAAAGGCACAATGCCGACTTTAGTTTATGAAGACCGACACTTCTTACTGACTAAGTTTTGAACCATTCCTGTAACACTAGTTATAGATTCCGATGCTTCACTTCAGGTTTACTGTGTCCCTTGGACCTTCTTATTGACGATGAAACACAGAATTTGCATCGGAATTTAATACAAAAGGCACAATGCCGACTTAAGGACAAGAAGGACTGACTCTTCCTACTGACCCTTACTGTGATACATGTTATAGATTCCGATGCTTCACCTTCGGGTTTACTGTATCCCTTGGACCTTCTTATTGACGACGAAACACAGAAATTGCATCGGAATTAAATACAAAAGGCACAATGCCGACTTAAGTACATGAAGACCGACTCTTTTTACTGACTATGTTTTGAACCGTTCATGTGACACTAGTTATAGATTCCGATGCTTCTCTTCAGGTTTACTGTATCCCTTGGACCTTCTATTGACGATGAAAGACAGAAATTGCATCGAAATTAAATACAAAAGGCAGAATGCCGACTTAAGGGCAAGAAGACGGTCTCTTCCTACTGACCATTCCTGTGACACTAGTTATAGATTCCGATGCTTCACTTCAGGTTTACTGACTCCCTTGGAGCTTTTTACCGACGATGAAACACAGAAATTGCATCGGAATTAATACAAAAGGCACAATGCCGACTTAGGTACGTGAAGACCGACACTTCTTACTGACTATGTTTTGAAGCATTCCTGTGACACTAGTTACAGATTCCGATGCTTCACTTCAGGTTTACTGTATGCCTTGGACCTTCTTATTGACGATGAAAACACAGAAATTGCTTCGGAATTGAATACAAAAAGCACAATGCCGATTTAAGTACAAGAAGACTGAGTGTTCCTACTGACCGTTCCTGTGACACTAGATATAGATTCCGATGCTTCACTTCAGGTTTACTGCATCCCTTGGACCTTCTTATACACGATGAAACACAGAAATCGCATCGGAATTATATGCAAAAGGCACAATGCCGACTTAAGTACATGAAGACCGACACTTCTTACTGGACTATGATTTGAACCATTCCTGTGACACTAGTTATAGATTCCGATGCTTCACTTCGGGTTTACTATATCCCTTGGACCTCCTTATTGACGATGAAACACAGAAATTGCATCGGAATTAAATACAAATGGCAGAATGCCGACATAAGGACAAGAAGACTGACTCTCCCTGCTGACCATTCCTGTGACACTAGTTATAGATTCCGATGCTTCACTTCAGGTTTACTGTATCCCTTGGACCTTCTTATTGACGATGAAACACAGAAATTGCATCGGAATTAAATACAAAAGGCACAATGCCGACTTAAGTACAAGAAGACTGACTCTTCCTACTGACCACTCCTGTGACACTAGTATAATTTCCGATGCTTCACTTCAGTTTTACTGTATCCCTTGGACCTTCTTATTGACGATGAAACACAGAAATTGCATCGGAATTAAATACAAAAGGCACAATGCCGACTTAAGCACATGAAGACCGACAGTTCTTACTGACTAGTTATAGATTCCGATGCTTCACTTCAGGTTTACTGTATCCCTTGAACCTTCTTCTTGACGATGAAACACAGAAATTGCATCGGAATTAAATACAAAAGGCACAATGCTGACTTAAGAACAAGAAGGCAGACTCTTCCTACTGACCATTCCTGTGACACAAGTTATTTATTCCGATGCTTCACTTCAGGTTTACTGTATCCCTTCGACCTTCTCATAGACGATGAATTATAGATATTGCATCGGAATTAAATACAAAAAGGCACAATGCCGTCTTAAGTACATGAAGACCGACACTTCTTACTGACTATGTTTTGAAACCATTCCTGTGACACTAGTTATAGATTCCGATGCTTCACTTCAGGTTTACTGTATCAATTGGACCTTCTTATTGACGATGAAACACAGAAATTGCATCAGAATTAAATACAAAAGTCACAATGGACGACTTAAGTACAAGAAGACTGACTCTTCCTACTGTTTAGGTTTTGAACCATTCCTGTGACACTAGTTATACATTCCGATGCTTCACTCCAGGTTTTCTGTATCCCCTTGGACCTTCTTATTGACGATGAAACACAGAAATTGCATCGGAATTAAATACAAAAGCACAATGCCGACTTAAGTACAAGAAGACTCACTCTTCCTAATGTCCAAGTTTTGAACCATTCCTGTGACACTAGTTATAGATTCCGATGCTTCACTTCAGGTTTACCGTATCCCTTGGACCTTCTTATTGACGATGAAACACAGAAATTGCATCGGAATTAAATTCAAAAGGCACAATGCCGACCTAAGGACAAGAAGACTGACTCTTCCTACTGACCCTTTCTGTGACACTAGTTACAAATTCCGATGCTTCACTTCAGGTTTACTGTATCCCTTGGACGTTCTTATTGACGATGAAACACAGAAATTGCATCGGAATTAAATACAAAAGGCACAATGCTGACTTAGGTACATGAAGACCAACACTTCTTGCTGACTATGTTTTGAACCATTCCTGCGACACCAGTTTTAGATTCCGATGCTTCACTCCACGTTTACTGTATCCCTTGGACCTTCTTATTGACGATGAAACACAGAAATTGCCTCGGAATTAAATACAAAAGGCACAATGCCGACTTTAGTTTATGAAGACCGACACTTCTTACTGACTAAGTTTTGAACCATTCCTGTAACACTAGTTATAGATTCCGATGCTTCACTTCAGGTTTACTGTGTCCCTTGGACCTTCTTATTGACGATGAAACACAGAATTTGCATCGGAATTTAATACAAAAAGCACAATGCCGACTTAAGGACAAGAAGACTGACTCTTCCTACTGACCCTTACTGTGATACATGTTATAGATTCCGATGCTTCACTTCAGGTTTACTGTATCCCTTGGACCTTCTTATACACTATGAAAGACAGAAATCGCATCGGAATTATATACAAAAGGCACAATGCCGACTTAAGTACATGAAGACCGACACTTCTTACTGACTATGATTTGAACCATTCCTGTGACACTACTTATAGATTCCGATGCTTCACTTCAGGTTTACTGTATCCCTTGGACCTTCTTATTGACGATTAAACTCAGAAATTGCATCGGAATTAAATACAAAAGGCACAATGCCGACTTAAGTACGTGAAGACCGACACTTCTTACTGACTATGTTTTGAAGCATTCCTGCGACACCAGTTTTAGATTCCGATGCTTCACTCCACGTTTACTGTATCCCTTGGACCTTCTTATTGACGATGAAACACAGAAATTGCATCGGAAATAAATACAAAAGGCACAATGCCGACTTAAGTACATGAAGACCGACTCTTCTTACTGACTATGTTTTGAACCGTTCATGTGACACTAGTTATAGATTCCGATGCTTCTCTTCAGGTTTACTGTATCCCTTGGACCTTCTTATTGACGATGAAAGACAGAAATTGCATCGAAATTAAATACAAAAGGCACAATGCCGACTTAAGGGCAAGAGGACGGTCTCTTCCTACTGACCATTCCTGTGACACTAGTTATAGATTCCGATGCTTCACTTCAGGTTTACTGACTCCCTTGGAGCTTTTTACCGACGATGAAACACAGAAATTGCATCGGAATTAAATACAAAAGGCACAATGCCGACTTAAGTACGTGAAGACCGACACTTCTTACTGACTATGTTTTGAAACATTCCTGTGACACTAGTTACAGATTCCGATGCTTCACTTCAGGTTTACTGTATGCCTTGGACCTTCTTATTGACGATGAAACACAGAAATTGCATCGGAATTGAATACAAAAAGCACAATGCCGATTTAAGTACAAGAAGACTGAGTGTTCCTACTGACCGTTCCTGTGACACTAGTTATAGATTCCGATGCTTCACTTCAGGTTTACTGTATCCCTTGGACCTTCTTATACACTATGAAAGACAGAAATCGCATCGGAATTATATACAAAAGGCACAATGCCGACTTAAGTACATGAAGACCGACACTTCTTACTGACTATGATTTGAACCATTCCTGTGACACTACTTATAGATTCCGATGCTTCACTTCAGGTTTACTATATCCCTTGGACCTCCTTATTGACGATGAAACACAGAAATTGCATCGGAATTAAATACAAATGGCAGAATGCCGACATAAGGACAAGAAGACTGACTCTCCCTGCTGACCATTCCTGTGACACTAGTTATAGATTCCGATGTTTCACTTCAGGTTTACTGTATCCCTTGGACCTTCTTATTGACGATGAAACACAGAAATTGCATCGGAATTAAATACAAAAGGCACAATGCCGACTTAAGTACAAGAAGACTGACTCTTCCTACTGACCACTCCTGTGACACTAGTTATAATTTCCGATGCTTCACTTCAGTTTTACTGTATCCCTTGGACCTTCTTATTGACGATGAAACACAGAAATTGCATCGGAATTAAATACAAAAGGCACAATGCCGACTTAAGTACATGAAGACCGACAGTTCTTACTGACTAGTTATAGATTCCGATGCTTCACTTCAGGTTTACTGTATCCCTTGAACCTTCTTCTTGACGATGAAACACAGAAATTGCATCGGAATTAAATACAAAAGGCACAATGCCGACTTAAGAACAAGAAGGCAGACTCTTCCTACTGACCATTCCTGTGACACTAGTTATTTATTCCGATGCTTCACTTCAGGTTTACTGTATCCCTTCGACCTTCTCATAGACGATGAATTATAGATATTGCATCGGAATTAAATACAAAAGGCACAATGCCGTCTTAAGTACATGAAGACCGACACTTCTTACTGACTATGTTTTGAACCATTCCTGTAACACTAGTTATACATTCCGATGCTTCACTCCAGGTTTACTGTATCCCTTGGACCTTCTTATTGACGATGAAACACAGAAATTGCATCGGAATTAAATACAAAAGCACAATGCCGACTTAAGTACAAGAAGACTCACTCTTCCTAATGTCCAAGTTTTGAACCATTCCTGTGACACTAGTTATAGATTCCGATGCTTCACTTCAGGTTTACCGTATCCCTTGGACCTTCTTATTGACGATGAAACACAGAAATTGCATCGGAATTAAATACAAAAGGCACAATGCCGACTTAAGTACGTGAAGACGGACACTTCTTACTGACTATGTTTGAACCATTCCTGTAACACTAGTTATAGATTCCGATGCTTCACTTCAGGTTTACTGTATCCCTTGGACCTTCTTATTGACGATGAAACACAGAAATTGCATCGGAATTAAAAGCAAAAGGCACAATGCCGACTTAAGTAAATGAAGACCGACACTTCTTACTGACTATGTTTTGAACCATTCCTGTGACACTAGTTATAGATTCCGATGCTTCACTTCAGGTTTACCGTATCCCTTGGTCCTTCTTATTGACGACGAAACACAGAAATTGCATCGGAATTAAATACTAAAGGCACAATGCCGACTTAAGTACATGAAGACCGACACTTCTTACTGACTATGTTTGAACCATTCCTGTAACACTAGTTATAGATTCCGATGCTTCACTTCAGGTTTACTGTATCCCTTGGACCTTCTTATTGACGATGAAACACAGAAATTGCATCGGAATTAAATACAAAAGGAACAATGCCGACTTAAGTACATGAAGACCGACACTTCTTACTGACTATGTTTGAACCATTCCTGTAACACTAGTTATAGATTCCGATGTTTGACTTCAGGTTTACTGTATCCCATGGACCTTCTTATTGACGATGAAACACAGAAATTGCATCGGAATTAAATACAAAAGGCACAATGCCGATTTCAGTTCGTGAAGGAGGACACTTCTTCGTGACTAAGTTTTGAAAAATTCCTCTGACACTAGTTTAGGATTCCGATGCTTCACTTCAGGTTTACTGTATCCCTTGGACCTTCTTATTGACGATGAAACACAGAAATTGCATCGGAATTAAATACAAAAGGCACAATGCCGACTTAAGTACATGAAGAACGACACTTCTTACTGACAATGTTTTGAAGCATTCCTGTGACACTAGTTATAGATTCCGATGCTTCACTTGAGGTTTACTGTATCCCTTGGACCTTCTTATTGACGATGAAACACAGAAATTGCATGGGAATTAAATACAAAGGACACAATGCCGACTTAAGTACATGAAGACCGACACTTCTTACTGACTATGATTTGAACCATTCCTGAGACACTAGTTATAGATTCTGATGCATCTTTCCTGGTTTACTGTATCGCTTGGACCTTCTTATTGACGATGAAACACAGAAATTACATCGGAATTAAATGCAAAACGCACAATGCCGACTTAAGTACATGAAGACCGACACTTCTTACTGACTATGATTTGAACCATTCCTGTGACACTAGTTATAGATTCCGATGCTTCACTTCAGGTTTACTGTATCCCTTGGACCTTCTTATTGACGAAGAAACACAGAAATTGCATCGGAAATAAATACAAAAGGCACAATGCCGACTTAAGGACAAGAAGACTGACTCTTAATACTGACCATTCCTGTGACACTAGTTATAGATTCCGATGCTTCACTTCAGGTTTACTGTATCCCTTGGACCTTCTTATCGACGATGAAACACAGAAATTGCATCGGAATTAAATACAAAAGGCACAATGCCGACATAATTACATGAAGACCGACACTTCTTACTGACTATGTTTTGAACCATTCCTGTGACACTAGCTATAGATTCCGATGCTTCACGCCAGGTTTACTGTATCCCTTGGACCTTCTTATTGACGATGAAACACAGAAATTGCATCGGAATTAAATACAAAAGGCACAATGGCGACTTAAGTACATGAAGACCGACGCTTCTTACTGACTATGTTTTGAACCATTCCTGCAACACTAGTTATAGATTCCGATCCTTCACTTCAGGTTTACTGTATCCCTTGGACCCTCTTATTGACGATGAAACACAGAAATTGCATCGGACTTAAATACAAAAGGCAATATGAAGACTTATGGACAAGAAGACTGACTCTTCCTACTGACCATTCCTGTGACACTAGTTATAGATTCCGATGCTTCACTTCAGGTTTACTGTATCCCTTGGACCTTCTTATTGACGATGAAATACAGAAATTGCATCGGAATTAAATACAAAAGGCACATGGCCGACTTAAGGACAAGAAGACTGACTCTTCCTACTGACCATTCCTGTGACACAAGTTATGGATTCCGATGCTTCACTCCAGGTTTACTGTATCCCTTGGACCTTCTTATTGACGATGAAACACAGAAATTGCATCGGAATTAAATACAGAAGGCACAATGCCGACTAAAGTACTTGAAGACCGACACTTCTTACTGACTATGTTTTGAACCATTCCTGTGACACTAGTTATAGATTCCGATGCTTCACTTCAGGTTTACTGTATCCCTTGGACCTTCTTATTGACGATGAAACACAGAAATTGCATCGGAATTAAATACAAATGTCACAATGCCGACTGAAGTACAAGAAGACTGACTCTAACTACTGTCTAGGTTTTGAACCATTCCTGTGACACTAGTTATAGATTCCGATGCTTCACTCCAGGTTTACTGTATCCCTTGGACCTTCTTATTGACGATGAAACACAGAAATTGCATCGGAATGAAATACAATAGCACAATGCCGACTTAAGTACAAGAAGACTGACTCTTCCTACTGACCATTCCTGTGACTCTAGTTATAGATTCCGATGCTTCACTTCAAGTCTACTGTATCCCTTGGACCTTCTTATTGACGATGGAACACAGAAATTGCATCGGAATTAAATACAAAAGGCACAACGCCAACTTAAGTACATGAAGACCGACACTTCTTACTGACTATGTTTTGAACCTTTCCTGTAACACTAGTTATAGATTCCGATGCTTCACTTCAGGTTTACTGTATCCCTTGGACCTTCTTATTGACGATGAAACACAGATATTGCATCGGAATTACATACAAAAGGCACAATGCCGACTTAAGGACAAGAAGACTGACTCTTCCAACTGGCCATTCCTGTGACACTAGTTATAGATTCCGATGCTTCACGCCAGGTTTACTGTATCCCTTGGACCTTCTTATTGACGATGAAACACAGAAATTGCATCGGAATTAAATACAAAAGGCACAATGGCGACTTAAGTACATGAAGACCGACGCTTCTTACTGACTATGTTTTGAAACAATCCTGCAACACTAGTTATAGATTCCGATCCTTCACTTCAGGTTTACTGTATCCCTTGGACCCTCTTATTGACGATGAAACACAGAAATTGCATCGGACTTAAATACAAAAGGCAGTATGAAGACTTATGGACAAGAAGACTGACTCTTCCTACTGACCATTCCTGTGACACTAGTTATAGATTCCGATGCTTCACTTCAGGTTTACTGTATCCCTTGGGCCTTCTTATTGACGATGAAACACAGAAATTGCATCGGAATTAAATACAAATGTCACAATGCCGACTGAAGTACAAGAAGACTGACTCTAACTACTGTCTAGGTTTTGAACCATTCCTGTGACACTAGTTATAGATTCCGATGCTTCACTCCAGGTTTACTGTATCCCTTGGACCTTCTTATTGACGATGAAACACAGAAATTGCATCGGAATGAAATACAATAGCACAATGCCGACATAAGTACAAGAAGACTGACTCTTCCTAATGTCTAAGTTTTGATCCATTCCTGTGACACTAGTTATAGATCCCGATGCTTCACTTCAGGTTTACCGTATCCCTTGGGCCTTCTTATTGACGATGAAACACAGAAATTGCATCGGAATTAAATACAAAAGGCACAATGCCGACTTAAGTATATGAAGACCGACACTTCTTACTGACTATGTTTTGAACCATTCCTGTAACACTAGTTATAGATTCCGATGCTTCACTTCAGGTTTACTGTATCCCTAGGACCTTCTTATTGACGATGAAACACAGAAATTCCATCGGTATTAAATACAAAAGGCACAATGCCGACTTAAGGACAAGTAGACTGACTGTTCTGACTGACCATTCCTCTGACAGTAGTTATAGATTCCGAATCTTCACACCAGGTTTACTGTATCCCTTGGACCTTCTTATTGGCGATGAAACACAGAATTTGCATCGGAATAAAATACAAATGGCACAATGCCGACTTAAGTACAAGAAGACTGACTCTTCCTACTGACTAAGTTTAATCCATTCCTCTGACACTAGTTATAGATTCCGATGCTTCACTTCCGGATTACTGTATCCCTTGGACCTTCTTATTGACGATGAAACACAGAAATTGCTTCGGAATTAAATACAAAAGGCACAATGCCGACTTAAGTACAAGAAGACTGACTCTTCCTACTGACCATTCCTGTGACACTAGTTATGGATTCCGATGCTCCACTTCAGGTTTACTGTATCCCTTGGAGCTTCTTATTGACGATGAAACACAAAAATTGCATCGGAATTAAATACAAAAGGCACAATGCTGATTTAAGTTCGTGAAGGAGGACACTTCTTCGTGACTAAGTTTTGAAAAATTCCTGTGACACTAGTTATGGATTCCGATGCTTCTCTTCAGGTTTACTGTATCCCTTGGACCTTCTTATTGACGATGAAACACAGAAATTGCATCGGAATTAAATACAAAAGGCACAATGCCGACTTAAGTACATGAAGAACGACACTTCTTACTGACAATGCTTTGAAGCATTCCTGTGACACTAGTTATAGATACCGATGCTTCACTTCAGGTTTACTGTATCCCTTTGACCTTCTTATTGACGATGAAACACAGAAATTGCATGGGAATTAAATACAAAGGTCACAATGCCGACTTAAGTACATGAAGACCGACACTTCTTACTGACTATGATTTGAACCATTCCTGAGACACTAGTTATAGATTCCGATGCATCACTCCTGGTTTACTGTATCCCTTGGACCTTCTTATTGCCGATGAAACACAGAAATTGCATCGGAATTAAATGCAAAACGCACAATGCCGACTTAAGTACATGAAGACCGACACTTCTTACTGACTATGATTTGGACCATTCCTGTAACACTTGTTATAGATTCCGATGCTTCACTTCAGGTTTACAGTATCCCTTGGACCTTCTTATTGACGATGAAACACAGAAATTGCATCGGAATTAAATACAAAAGGCACAATTCCGACTTAAGGACAAGAAGACTGACTCTTCCTACTGACCATTCCTGTGACTCTAGTTATAGATTCCGATGCTTCACTTCAGGTTTACTGTATCCCTTGGACCTTCTTATTGACGATGAAACAGATAAATTGCATCGGAATTAAATACAAAAGGCACAATACCGACTTAAGTACATGACGATCGACACTTCTTACTGACTATGATTTGAACCATTCCTGTGACACTAGTTATAGATTCCGATGCTTCACTTCAGGTTTACTGTATCCCTTGGACCTTCTTATTGACGATGAAACACAGAAATTGCATCGGAATTAAATACAAAAGGCACAATGCCGACTTAATGACAAGAAGACTGACTCCTCCAACTGGCCATTCCTGTGACACTAGTTATAGATTCCGATGCTTCACTTCAGGTTTACTGTATCCCTTGGACCTTCTTATCGACGATGAAACACAGAAATTGCATCGGAATTAAATACAAAAGGCACAATGCCGACATAATTACATGAAGACCGACTCTTCTTACTGACTATGTTTTGAACCATTCCTGTGACACTAGTTATAGATTCCGATGCTTCACGCCAGGTTTACTGTATCCCTTGGACCTTTTTATTGACGATGAAACACAGAAATTACATCGGAATTAAATACAAAGGGCACAATGCCGACTTAAGTACATGAAGACCGACGCTTCTTACTGACTATGTTTTGAACCATTCCTGCAACACTAGTTATAGATTCCGATCCTTCACTTCAGGTTTACTGTATCCCTTGGACCCTCTTATTGACGATGAAACACAGTAATTGCATCGGAATTAAATACAAAAGGCAATATGCCGACTTAAGGATAAGAAGACTGACTCTTCCTACTGACCATTCCTGTGACACTAGTTATAGATTCCGATGCTTCACTTCAGGTTTACTGTATCCCTTGGACCTTCTTATTGACGATGAAATACAGAAATTGCATCGGAATTAAATACAAAAGGCACATTACCGACTTAAGGACAAGAAGACTGACTCTTCCTACTGACCATTCCTGGAACACAAGTTATGGATTCCGATGCTTCACACCAGGTTTACTGTATCCCTTGGACCTTCTTATTGACGATGAAACACATAAATTGCATCGGAATTAAATACAAAAGGAACAATGCCGACTTAAGTACATGAAGACCGACACTTCTTACTGACTATGTTTTGAACCATTCCTGTGACACTTGTTATAGATTCCGATGCTTCACTTCAGGTTTACTGTATCCCTTGGACCTTCTAATTGACGATGAAACACAGAAATTGCATCGGAATTAAATACAAAAGGCACAATGCTGACTTAAGGACAAGAAGACTGACTCTTCCTACTGACCATTCCTGTGACACTAGTTATATATTCCGATGCTTCACTTCAGGTTTATTGTATCCCTTGGACCTTCTTATTGACGATGAAACACAGAAATTGCATCGGAATTAAATACAAAAGGCACGATGCCGACTTAATTACATGAAGACCGACACTTCTTACTGACAATATTTTGAACCATTCCTGTGACACTTGTTATAGATTCCGATGCTTCACTTCAGGTTTACTGTATCCCTTGGACCTTCTAATTGACGATGAAACACAGTAATTGCATCGGAATTAAATACAAAAGGCACAATGCTGATTTAAGGACAAGAAGACTGACTCTTCCTACTGACCATTCCTGTGACACTAGTTATATATTCCGATGCTTCACTTCAGGTTTATTGTATTTCTTGGACCTTCTTATTGACGATGAAACACAGAATTTGCATCGGAATTAAATACAAAAGGCACGATGCCGACTTAATTACATGAAGACCGACACTTCTTACTGACAATATTTTGAATCATTCCTGTGACACTAGTTATAGTTTCCGAAGCTTCACTTCAGGTTCACTGTATCCCTTGGAGCTTCATATTGACGATGAAACGCAGAAATTGCATCGGAATTAAATACAAGATGCACAATGCCGACTTAAGTACTTGAAGACCGACAGTTCTTACTGACTATGTTTTGAACCATTCCTGTGACACTAGTTATAGATTCTGATGCTTCACTTCAGGTTTACTGTATACCTTGGACCTTCTTACTGACGATGAAACACAGAAATTGCATCGGAATTATATACCAAAGGCACAATGCCGACTTAAGTACATGAAGACCGACACTTCTTACTGACTATGTTTTGAACCATTCCTGTGACACTAGTTATAGATTCCGATGCTTCACTTCAGCTTTACTGTATCCCTTGGACCTTCTTATTGACGATGAAACACAGAAATTCCATCAGAATTAAATACAAAAGGCAGAATGCCGACATAAGGACATGAAGATTGACTCTTCCTGCTGACCTTTCCTGCGACACTAGTTATAGATTCCGATGCTTCACTCCAGGTTTACTGTATCCCATGGACCTTCTTATTGACGATGAAACCCAGAAATTGCATCGGAATTGAATACAAAAGGCACAATGCCGACTTAAGGACAAGAAGACTGACTCTTCCTACTGACCATTCCTGTGACACTAGTTATAGATTCCGATGCTTCACTTCAGGTTTACTGTATCTATTGGACCTTCTTATTGACGATGAAACACGGAAATTGCATCGGAATTAAATACAAAAGGGACAATGCAGACTTAAGGACAAGAAGACTGACTCTTCCTACTGACCATTCCTGTGACACTAGTTATATATTCCGATGCTTCACTTCAGGTTTATTGTATCCCTTGGACCTTCTTATTGACGATGAAACACAGAAATTGCATCGGAATTAAATACAAAATGCACAATGCCGACTTAAGTACATGAAGACCGACACTTCTTACTGACTATATTTTGAACCACTCCTGTGACACTAGTTATAGATTCCGATTCTTCACTTCAGGTTTACTGTATCCCTTGGACCTTCTTATTGACGTTGAAGCGCAGAAATTGCATCGGAATTAAATACAAAAGGCACAATGCCGACTTAAGTACATGAAGACCGACAGTTCTTACTGACTATGTTTTGAACCATTCCTGTGACACTAGTTATATATTCCGATGCTTCACTTCAGGTTTACTGTATCCCTTGGACCTTCTTATTGACGATGAAACACAGAAATTGCATCGGAATTAAATACAAAAGGCACAATGCCGACTTAAGGACAAGAAGACTGACTCTTCCTACTGACCATTCCTGTGACACTAGTTATATATTCCGATGCTTCACTTCAGGTTTATTGTATTCCTTGTACCTTCCTATTGACGATGAAACACAGAAATTGCATCGGAATTAAATACAAAAGGCACAATGCCGATTTAAGTACATGAAGACCGACACTTCTTACCGACTATATTTTGAACCATTCCTGTGACACTAGTTATAGTTTCCGATGCTTCACTTCAGCTTCACTGTATCCCTTGGACCTTCTTATTGACGATGAAACACAGAAATTACATCGGAATTAAATACAAAAGGCACAATGCCGACTTAAGTACATGAAGACCGACACTTCTTACTGACTATGCTTTGAACCTTTCCTGTGACACTAGTTATAGATTCCCATGCTTCACTTCAGGTTTACTGTATCCCTTGGACCTTCTTATTGACGATGAAACACAGAAATTGCATTAGAATTAAATACAAAAGGCAGAATGCCGACATAAGGACATGAAGATTGACTCTTCCTGCTGACCATTCCTGTGACACTAGTTATAGATGCCGATGCTTCACTCCAGGTTTACTGTATCCCTTGGACCTTCTTATTGACGATGAAACCCAGAAATTGCATCGGGATTAAATACAAAAGGCACAATGCCGACTTAAGGACAAAAAGACTGACTCTTCCTACTGACCATTCCTGTGACACTAGTTATAGATTCCGATGCTTCACTTCAGGTTTACTGTATCCCTTGGACCTTCTTATTGACGATGAAACACAGAAATTGCATCGGAATTAAATACAAAAGGCACATTACCGACTTAAGGACAAGAAGACTGACTCTTCCTACTGACCATTCCTGAAACACAAGTTATGGATTCCGATGCTTCACACCAGGTTTACTGTATCCCTTGGACCTTCTTATTGACGATGAAACACATAAATTGCATCGGAATTAAATACAAAAGGAACAATGCCGACTTAAGTACATGAAGACCGACACTTCTTACTGACTATGTTTTGAACCATTCCTGTGACACTTGTTATAGATTCCGATGCTTCACTTCAGGTTTACTGTATCCCTTGGACCTTCTAATTGACGATGAAACACAGAAATTGCATCGGAATTAAATACAAAAGGCACAATGCTGACTTAAGGACAAGAAGACTGACTCTTCCTACTGACCATTCCTGTGACACTAGTTATATATTCCGATGCTTCACTTCAGGTTTATTGTATCCCTTGGACCTTCTTATTGACGATGAAACACAGAAATTGCATCGGAATTAAATACAAAAGGCACGATGCCGACTTAATTACATGAAGACCGACACTTCTTACTGACAATATTTTGAACCATTCCTGTGACACTTGTTATAGATTCCGATGCTTCACTTCAGGTTTACTGTATCCCTTGGACCTTCTAATTGACGATGAAACACAGTAATTGCATCGGAATTAAATACAAAAGGCACAATGCTGATTTAAGGACAAGAAGACTGACTCTTCCTACTGACCATTCCTGTGACACTAGTTATATATTCCGATGCTTCACTTCAGGTTTATTGTATTTCTTGGACCTTCTTATTGACGATGAAACACAGAATTTGCATCGGAATTAAATACAAAAGGCACAATGCCGATTTAAGTACATGAAGACCGACACTTCTTACCGACTATATTTTGAACCATTCCTGTGACACTAGTTATAGTTTCCGATGCTTCACTTCAGCTTCACTGTATCCCTTGGACCTTCTTATTGACGATGAAACACAGAAATTACATCGGAATTAAATACAAAAGGCACAATGCCGACTTAAGTACATGAAGACCGACACTTCTTACTGACTATGCTTTGAACCTTTCCTGTGACACTAGTTATAGATTCCCATGCTTCACTTCAGGTTTACTGTATCCCTTGGACCTTCTTATTGACGATGAAACACAGAAATTGCATTAGAATTAAATACAAAAGGCAGAATGCCGACATAAGGACATGAAGATTGACTCTTCCTGCTGACCATTCCTGTGACACTAGTTATAGATGCCGATGCTTCACTCCAGGTTTACTGTATCCCTTGGACCTTCTTATTGACGATGAAACCCAGAAATTGCATCGGGATTAAATACAAAAGGCACAATGCCGACTTAAGGACAAAAAGACTGACTCTTCCTACTGACCATTCCTGTGACACTAGTTATAGATTCCGATGCTTCACTTCAGGTTTACTGTATCCCTTGGACCTTCTTATTGACGATGAAACACAGAAATTGCATCGGAATTAAATACAAAAGGCACATTACCGACTTAAGGACAAGAAGACTGACTCTTCCTAATGACCATTCCTGAAACACAAGTTATGGATTCCGATGCTTCACACCAGGTTTACTGTATCCCTTGGACCTTCTTATTGACGATGAAACACATAAATTGCATCGGAATTAAATACAAAAGGAACAATGCCGACTTAAGTACATGAAGACCGACACTTCTTACTGACTATGTTTTGAACCATTCCTGTGACACTTGTTATAGATTCCGATGCTTCACTTCAGGTTTACTGTATCCCTTGGACCTTCTAATTGACGATGAAACACAGAAATTGCATCGGAATTAAATACAAAAGGCACAATGCTGACTTAAGGACAAGAAGACTGACTCTTCCTACTGACCATTCCTGTGACACTAGTTATATATTCCGATGCTTCACTTCAGGTTTATTGTATCCCTTGGACCTTCTTATTGACGATGAAACACAGAAATTGCATCGGAATTAAATACAAAAGGCACGATGCCGACTTAATTACATGAAGACCGACAATTCTTACTGACAATATTTTGAACCATTCCTGTGACACTTGTTATAGATTCCGATGCTTCACTTCAGGTTTACTGTATCCCTTGGACCTTCTAATTGACGATGAAACACAGTAATTGCATCGGAATTAAATACAAAAGGCACAATGCTGATTTAAGGACAAGAAGACTGACTCTTCCTACTGACCATTCCTGTGACACTAGTTATATATTCCGATGCTTCACTTCAGGTTTATTGTATTTCTTGGACCTTCTTATTGACGATGAAACACAGAATTTGCATCGGAATTAAATACAAAAGGCACGATGCCGACTTAATTACATGAAGACCGACACTTCTTACTGACAATATTTTGAATCATTCCTGTGACACTAGTTATAGTTTCCGAAGCTTCACTTCAGGTTCACTGTATCCCTTGGAGCTTCATATTGACGATGAAACGCAGAAATTGCATCGGAATTAAATACAAGATGCACAATGCCGACTTAAGTATTTGAAGACCGACAGTTCTTACTGACTATGTTTTGAACCATTCCTGTGACACTAGTTATAGATTCTGATGCTTCACTTCAGGTTTACTGTATACCTTGGACCTTCTTACTGACGATGAAACACAGAAATTGCATCGGAATTATATACCAAAGGCACAATGCCGACTTAAGTACATGAAGACCGACACTTCTTACTGACTATGTTTTGAACCATTCCTGTGACACTAGTTATAGATTCCGATGCTTCACTTCAGCTTTACTGTATCCCTTGGACCTTCTTATTGCCGATGAAACACAGAAATTCCATCAGAATTAAATACAAAAGGCAGAATGCCGACATAAGGACATGAAGATTGACTCTTCCTGCTGACCTTTCCTGCGACACTAGTTATAGATTCCGATGCTTCACTCCAGGTTTACTGTATCCCATGGACCTTCTTATTGACGATGAAACCCAGAAATTGCATCGGAATTGAATACAAAAGGCACAATGCCGACTTAAGGACAAGAAGACTGACTCTTCCTACTGACCATTCCTGTGACACTAGTTATAGATTCCGATGCTTCACTTCAGGTTTACTGTATCTATTGGACCTTCTTATTGACGATGAAACACGGAAATTGCATGGAATTAAATACAAAAGGGACAATGCAGACTTAAGGACAAGAAGACTGACTCTTCCTACTGACCATTCCTGTGACACTAGTTATATATTCCGATGCTTCACTTCAGGTTTATTGTATCCCTTGGACCTTCTTATTGACGATGAAACACAGAAATTGCATCGGAATTAAATACAAAATGCACAATGCCGACTTAAGTACATGAAGACCGACACTTCTTACTGACTATATTTTGAACCATTCCTGTGACACTAGTTATAGATTCCGATGCTTCACTTCAGGTTTACTGTATCCCTTGGACCTTCTTATTGACGGTGAAGCGCAGAAATTGCATCGGAATTAAATACAAAAGGCACAATGCCGACTTAAGTACATGAAGACCGACAGTTCTTACTGACTATGTTTTGAACCATTCCTGTGACACTAGTTATATATTCCGATGCTTCACTTCAGGTTTACTGTATCCCTTGGACCTTCTTATTGACGATGAAACACAGAAATTGCATCGGAATTAAATACAAAAGGCACAATGCCGACTTAAGGACAAGAAGACTGACTCTTCCTACTGACCATTCCTGTGACACTAGTTATATATTCCGATGCTTCACTTCAGGTTTATTGTATTCCTTGTACCTTCCTATTGACGATGAAACACAGAAATTGCATCGGAATTAAATACAAAAGGCACAATGCCGATTTAAGTACATGAAGACCGACACTTCTTACCGACTATATTTTGAACCATTCCTGTGACACTAGTTATAGTTTCCGATGCTTCACTTCAGCTTCACTGTATCCCTTGGACCTTCTTATTGACGATGAAACACAGAAATTACATCGGAATTAAATACAAAAGGCACAATGCCGACTTAAGTACATGAAGACCGACACTTCTTACTGACTATGCTTTGAACCTTTCCTGTGACACTAGTTATAGATTCCCATGCTTCACTTCAGGTTTACTGTATCCCTTGGACCTTCTTATTGACGATGAAACACAGAAATTGCATTAGAATTAAATACAAAAGGCAGAATGCCGACATAAGGACATGAAGATTGACTCTTCCTGCTGACCATTCCTGTGACACTAGTTATAGATGCCGATGCTTCACTCCAGGTTTACTGTATCCCTTGGACCTTCTTATTGACGATGAAACCCAGAAATTGCATCGGGATTAAATACAAAAGGCACAATGCCGACTTAAGGACAAAAAGACTGACTCTTCCTACTGACCATTCCTGTGACACTAGTTATAGATTCCGATGCTTCACTTCAGGTTTACTGTATCCCTTGGACCTTCTTATTGACGATGAAACACAGAAATTGCATCGGAATTAAATACAAAAGGCACAATGCAGACTTAAGGACAAGAAGACTGACTCTTCCTACTGACCATTCCTGTGTCACTAGTTAAAGATTCCGATGCTTCACTTCAGGTTTACTGTATCCCTTGGACCTTTTTATTGATGATAAAACACAGAAATTGCACCGGAATTAAATACAAAAGGCTCAATGCCGACTTAAGTACATGAAGACCGACGCTTCTCACTGACTATGTTTTGAACCATTCCTGCAACACTAGTTATAGATTCCGACGCTTCACTTCAGGTTTACTGTATCCCTTGGACCTTCTTATTGACGATGAAACACAGAAATTGCATCGGAATTATATACAAAAGGCACAATGCCGACTTATGGACAAGAAGACTGACTCTTCCTACTGACCATTCCTGTGACACTAGTTATATATTCCGATGCTTCACTTCAGGTTTATTGTATCCCTTGGACCTTCTTATTGACGATGAAACACAGAAATTGCATCGGAATTAAATACAAAATACACAATGCCGACTTAAGTACATGAAGACCGACACTTCTTACTGACTACATTTTGAACCATTCCTGTGACACTAGTTATAGTTTCCGATGCTTCACTTCAGGTTCACTGTATCCCCTGGACCTTCTTATTGACGATGAAACGCAGAAATTGCATCGGGATTAAATACAAAAGGCACAATGCCGACTTAAATACATGAAGACCGACAGTTCTTACTAACTATGTTTTGAACCATTCCTGTGACACTAGTTATAGATTCCAATGCTTCACTTCAGGTTTACTGTATCCCTTGGGCCTTCTTATTGACGATGAAACACAGAAATTGCATCAGAATTAAATACAAAAGGCAGAATGCCGACATAAGGACATGAAGATTGACTCTTCCTGCTGACCATTCCTGTGTCACTAGTTATATATTCCGATGCTTCATTTCAGGTTTATTGTATCCCTTGGACCTTCTTATTGACGATGAAACACAGAAATTGCATCGGAATTAAATACAAAAGGCACAATGCCGTCTTAAGTACATGAAGACCGACACTTCTTACTGACTATATTTTGAACCATTCCTGTGACACTAGTTATAGTTTCCGATGCTTCACTTCAGGTTCACTGTATCTCCTGGACCTTCTTATTGACGATGAAACGCAGAAATTGCATCGGGATTAAATACAAAAGGCACAATGCCATCTTAAGTACATGAAGACCGACAGTTCTTACTGACTATGTTTTGAACCATTCCTGTGACACTAGTTATAGATTCCGATGCTTCACTTCAGGTTTACTGTATGCCTTGGACCTTCTTATTGACGATGAAACACAGAAATTGCATCGGAATTATATACCAAAGGCACAATGCCGACATAAGTACATGAAGACCGACACTTCTTACTGACTATGTTTTGAACCATTCCTGTGACACTAGCTATAGATTACGATGCTTCACTTCAGGTTTACTGTATCCCTTGGACCTTCTTATTGACGATGAAATACAGAAATTGCATCGGAATTAAATACAAAAGGCACAAAGCCGACATAAGGCCAAGAAGACTGACTCTTCCTACTGACCACTCCTGTGACACTAGTTATAGATTCCGATGCTTCACTTCAGGTTTACTGTATCCCCTAGACCTTCTTATTGACGTTGAAACACAGAACCTGCATCGAAAATAAATACAAAAATCACAATGCCGACTAAAGTACTTGAAGACCGACACTTCTTACTGACTATGTTTTGAACCATTCCTGTGACACTAGTTATAGATTCCGATGCTTCACTTCAGGTTTACTCTATCCCTTGGACCTTCTTATTGACGATAAAACACAGAAATTGCATCGGAATTAAATACAAAAGGCACAATGCCGACTTACGTTCATGAAGACCGCTACTGCTTACTGACTATGTTTTGAACCATTCCTGTGACACTAGTTATAGATTCCGATGCTTCACTTCAGGTTTATTGTATACCTTGGACCTTCTTATTGACGATGAAACACAGAAATTGCATCGGAATTAAATACAAAAGGCACAATGCCGACTTATGGACAAGAAGACTGACTCTCCCTACTGACCATTCCTGTGACACTAGTTATATATTCCGATGCTTCACTTCAGGTTTATTGTATCCCTTGGACCTTCTTATTGACGATGAAACACAGAAATTGCATCGGAATTAAATACAAAAGGCACAATGCCGACTTAAGTACATGAAGACCGACACTTCTAACTGACTATATTTTGAACAATTTCTGTGACACTAGTTATCGTTTCTGATGCTTCACTTCAGGTTCACTGTATCCCCTGGACCTTCTTATTGACGATGAAACGCAGAAATTGCATCGGGATTAAATACAAAAGGCACAATGCCGACTTAAGTACATGAAGACCGACAGTTCTTACTGACTATGTTTTGAACCATTCCTGTGACACTAGTTATAGATTCCAATGCTTCACTTCAGGTTTACTGTATCCCTTGGACCTTCTTATTGACGATGAAACACAGAAATTGCATCGGAATTATATACCAAATGCACAATGCCGACTTAAGTACAAGAAGACCGACACTTCTTACTGACTATGTTTTGAACCATTGCTGTGACACTAGTTATAGATTCCGATGCTTCACTTCAGGTTTACTGTATCCCTTGGACCTTCTTATTGACGATGAAACACAGAAATTACATCGGAATTAAATACAAAAGGCACAATGCCGACTTAAGTACATGAAGACCGACACTTCTTACTGACTATGCTTTGAACCTTTCCTGTGACACTAGTTATAGATTCCCATGCTTCACTTCAGGTTTACTGTATCCCTTGGACCTTCTTATTGACGATGAAACACAGAAATTGCATTAGAATTAAATACAAAAGGCAGAATGCCGACATAAGGACATGAAGATTGACTCTTCCTGCTGACCATTCCTGTAACACTAGTTATAGATGCCGATGCTTCACTCCAGGTTTACTGTATCCCTTGGACCTTCTTATTGACGATGAAACCCAGAAATTGCATCGGAATTAAATACAAAAGGCACAATGCCGACTTAAGGACAAGAAGACTGACTCTTCCTACTGACCATTCCTGTGACACTAGTTATAGATTCCGATGCTTCACTTCAGGTTTACTGTATCCCTTGGACCTTCTTATTGACGATGAAACACAGAAATTGCATCGGAATTAAATACAAAAGGCACAATGCAGACTTAAGGACAAGAAGACTGACTCTTCCTACTGACCATTCCTGTGTCACTAGTTAAAGATTCCGATGCTTCACTTCAGGTTTACTGTATCCCTTGGACCTTTTTATTGATGATAAAACACAGAAATTGCACCGGAATTAAATACAAAAGGCTCAATGCCGACTTAAGTACATGAAGACCGACGCTTCTTACTGACTATGTTTTGAACCATTCCTGCAACACTAGTTATAGATTCCGACGCTTCACTTCAGGTTTACTGTATCCCTTGGACCTTCTTATTGACGATGAAACACAGAAATTGCATCGGAATTATATACAAAAGGCACAATGCCAACTTATGGACAAGAAGACTGACTCTTCCTACTGACCATTCCTGTGACACTAGTTATATATTCCGATGCTTCACTTCAGGTTTATTGTATCCCTTGGACCTTCTTATTGACGATGAAACACAGAAATTGCATCGGAATTAAATACAAAAGGCACAATGCCGACTTAAGTACATGAAGACCGACACTTCTTACTGACTACATTTTGAACCGTTCCTGTGACACTAGTTATAGTTTCCGATGCTTCACTTCAGGTTCACTGTATCCCCTGGACCTTCTTATTGACGATGAAACGCAGAAATTGCATCGGGATTAAATACAAAAGGCACAATGCCGACTTAAATACATGAAGACCGACAGTTCTTACTAACTATGTTTTGAACCATTCCTGTGACACTAGTTATAGATTCCAATGCTTCACTTCAGGTTTACTGTATCCCTTGGACCTTCTTATTGACGATGAAACACAGAAATTGCATCAGAATTAAATACAAAAGGCAGAATGCCGACATAAGGACATGAAGATTGACTCTTCCTGCTGACCATTCCTGTGTCACTAGTTATATATTCCGATGCTTCATTTCAGGTTTATTGTATCCCTTGGACCTTCTTATTGACGATGAATCACAGAAATTGCATCGGAATTAAATACAAAAGGCACAATGCCGTCTTAAGTACATGAAGACCGACACTTCCTACTGACTATATTTTGAACCATTCCTGTGACACTAGTTATAGTTTCCGATGCTTCACTTCAGGTTCACTGTATCCCCTGGACCTTCTTATTGACGATGAAACGCAGAAATTGCATCGGGATTAAATACAAAAGGCACAAAGCCGACATAAGGCCAAGAAGACTGACTCTTCCTACTGACCACTCCTGTGACACTAGTTATAGATTCCGATGCCTCACTTCACGTTTACTGTATCCCCTAGACCTTCTTATTGACGATGAAACACAGAACTTGCATCGAAAATAAGTACAAAAATCACAATGCCGACTAAAGTACTTGAAGACCGACACTTCTTACTGACTATGTTTTGAACCATTCCTGTGACACTAGTTATAGATTCCGATGCTTCACTTCAGGTTTACTCTATCCCTTGGACCTTCTTATTGACGATAAAACACAGAAATTCCATCGGAATTAAATACAAAAGGCACAATGCCGACTTACGTTCATGAAGACCGACACTGCTTACTGACTATGTTTTGAACCATTCCTGTGACACTAGTTATAGATTCCGATGCTTCACTTCAGGTTTATTGTATCCCTTGGACCTTCTTATTGACGATGAAACACAGAAATTGCATCGGAATTAAATACAAAAGGCACAATGCCGACTTATGGACAAGAAGACTGACTCTCCCTACCGACCATTCCTGTGACACTAGTTATATATTCCGATGCTTCACTTCAGGTTTATTGTATCCCTTGGACCTTCTTATTGACGATGAAACACAGAAATTGCATCGGAATTAAATACAAAAGGCACAATGCCGACTTAAGTACATGAAGACCGACACTTCTTACTGACTATATTTTGAACCATTTCTGTGACACTAGTTATCGTTTCTGATGCTTCACTTCAGGTTCACTGTATCCCCTGGACCTTCTTATTGACGATGAAACGCAGAAATTGCATCGGGATTAAATACAAAAGGCACAATGCCGACTTAAGTTTATGAAGACCGACAGTTCTTACTGACTATGTTTTGAACCATTCCTGTGACACTAGTTATAGATTCCGATGCTTCACTTCAGGTTTACTGTATGCCTTGGACCTTCTTATTGACGATGAAACACAGAAATTGCATCGGAATTATATACCAAAGGCACAATGCCGACATAAGTACATGAAGACCGACACTTCTTACTGACTATGTTTTGAACCATTCCTGTGACACTAGCTATAGATTACGATGCTTCACTTCAGGTTTACTGTATCCCTTGGACCTTCTTATTGACGATGAAATACAGAAATTGCATCGGAATTAAATACAAAAGGCACAAAGCCGACATAAGGCCAAGAAGACTGACTCTTCCTACTGACCACTCCTGTGACACTAGTTATAGATTCCGATGCCTCACTTCACGTTTACTGTATCCCCTAGACCTTCTTATTGACGATGAAACACAGAACGTGCATCGAAAATAAGTACAAAAATCACAATGCCGACTAAAGTACTTGAAGACCGACACTTCTTACTGACTATGTTTTGAACCATTCCTGTGACACTAGTTATAGATTCCGATGCTTCACTTCAGGTTTACTCTATCCCTTGGACCTTCTTATTGACGATAAAACACAGAAATTCCATCGGAATTAAATACAAAAGGCACAATGCCGACTTACGTTCATGAAGACCGACACTGCTTACTGACTATGTTTTGAACCATTCCTGTGACACTAGTTATAGATTCCGATGCTTCACTTCAGGTTTATTGTATCCCTTGGACCTTCTTATTGACGATGAAACACAGAAATTGCATCGGAATTAAATACAAAAGGCACAATGCCGACTTATGGACAAGAAGACTGACTCTCCCTACCGACCATTCCTGTGACACTAGTTATATATTCCGATGCTTCACTTCAGGTTTATTGTATCCCTTGGACCTTCTTATTGACGATGAAACACAGAAATTGCATCGGAATTAAATACAAAAGGCACAATGCCGACTTAAGTACATGAAGACCGACACTTCTTACTGACTATATTTTAAACCATTTCTGTGACACTAGTTATCGTTTCTGATGCTTCACTTCAGGTTCACTGTATCCCCTGGACCTTCTTATTGACGATGAAACGCAGAAATTGCATCGGGATTAAATACAAAAGGCACAATGCCGACTTAAGTTTATGAAGACCGACAGTTCTTACTGACTATGTTTTGAACCATTCCTGTGACACTAGTTATAGATTCCAATGCTTCACTTCTGGTTTACTGTATCCCTTGGACCTTCTTATTGACGATGAAACACAGAAATTGCATCGGAATTATATACCAAATGCACAATGCCGACTTAAGTACAAGAAGACCGACACTTCTTACTGACTATGTTTTGAACCATTCCTGTGACACTAGTTATAGATTCCGATGCTTCACTTCAGGTTTACTGTATCCCTTGGACCTTCTTATTGACGATGAAACACAGAAATTGCATCGGAATTAAATACAAAAGGCACAATGCCGACTTAAGTACATGAAGACCGACACTTCTTACTGACTATATTTTGAACCATTTCTGTGACACTAGTTATCGTTTCTGATGCTTCACTTCAGGTTCACTGTATCCCCTGGACCTTCTTATTGACGATGAAACGCAGAAATTGCATCGGGATTAAATACAAAAGGCACAATGCCGACTTAAGTTTATGAAGACCGACAGTTCTTACTGACTATGTTTTGAACCATTCCTGTGACACTAGTTATAGATTCCAATGCTTCACTTCTGGTTTACTGTATCCCCTGGACCTTCTTATTGACGATGAAACGCAGAAATTGCATCGGAATTAAATACAAAAGGCACAATGCCGACTTATGGACAAGAAGACTGACTCTTCCTACTGACCATTCCTGTGACACTAGTTATATATTCCGATGCTTCACTTCAGGTTTATTGTATCCCTTGGACCTTCTTATTGACGATGAAACACAGAAATTGCATCGGGATTAAATACAAAAGGCACAATGCCGACTTAAGTACATGATGACCGACAGTTCTTACTGACTATGTTTTGAACCATTCCTGTGACACTAGTTATAGATTCCAATGCTTCACTTCAGGTTTACTGTATCCCTTGGACCTTCTTATTGACGATGAAACACAGAAATTGCATCAGAATTAAATACAAAAGGCGGAATGCCGACATAAGGACATGAAGATTGACTCTTCCTGCTGCCCATTCCTGTGTCACTAGTTATATATTCCGATGCTTCACTTCAGGTTTATTGTATCCCTTGGACCTTCTTGTTGACGATGAAACACAGAAATTGCATCGGAATTAAATACAAAAGGCACAATGCCGTCTTAAGTACCTGAAGACCGACACTTCTTACTGACTATATTTTGAACCATTCCTGTGACACTAGTTATAGTTTACGATGCTTCACTTCAGGTTCACTGTATCCCCTGGACCTTCTTATTGACGATGAAACGCAGAAATTGCTTCGGGATTAAATACAAAAGGCACAATGCCATCTTAAGTACATGAAGACCGACAGTTCTTACTGACTATGTTTTGAACCATTCCTGTGACACTAGTTATAGATTCCGATGCTTCACTTCAGGTTTACTGTATCCCTTGGACCTTCTTATTGACGATGAAACACAGAAATTACATCGGAATTATATACCAAAGGCACAATGCCGACTTAAGTACATGAAGACCGACACTTCTTACTGACTATGTTTTGAACCATTCCTGTGACACTAGTTATAGATTCCGATGTTTCACTTCAGGTTTACTGTATCCCTTGGACCTTGTTATTGACGATGCAACACAGAAATTGCATCAGAATTAAATACAAAAGGCAGAATGCCGACATAAGGACATGAAGATTGACTCTTCCTGCTGACCATTCCTGTGACACTAGTTATAGATTCCGATGCTTCACTCCAGGTTTACTGTATCCCTTGGACCTTCTTATTGACGATGAAACCCAGAAATTGCATCGGAATTAAATACAAAAGGCACAATGGCGACTTAAGTACTAGAGGACTGACTCTTCTTACTGACTATGTTTTGAACCATTCCTGCAACACTAGTTATAGATTCCGATGCTTCACTTAGGTTTACTGTATCCCTTGGACCTTCTTATTGACGATGAAACACAGAAATTGCATCGGAATTAAATACAAAAGGCACAATGCCGACTTAAGGACAAGAAGACTGACGCTTCCTACTGACCATTCCTGTGACACTAGTTATAGATTCCGATGCTTCACTTCAGGTTTACTGTTTCCCTTGGACCTTCTTATTGACGATGAAATACAGAAATTGCATCGGAATTAAATACAAAAGGCACATTGCCGACTTAAGGTCAAGAAGACTGACTGTTCCTACTGACCATTCCTGTGACACAAGTTATGTTTTCCGATGCTTCACTCCAGGTTTACTGTATCCCTTGGAACTTCTTATTGACGATGAAACACAGAACTTGCATCGGAAACAAATACAAAAGGCACAATGCCGACTAAAGTACTTGAAGACCGACACTTCTTACTGACTATGTTTTGAACCATTCCTGTGACACTTGTTATAGTTTCCGATGCTTCACTTCAGGTTTACTGTATCCCTTGGACCTTCTTATTGACCATAAAACACAGAAATTGCATCGGAATTAAATATAAAATGCACAGTGCCGACTTAAGGACAAGAAGACTGACTCTTCTTACTGACCATTCCTGTGACACTAGTTATATATTCCGATGCTTCACTTCAGGTTTATTGTATCCCTTGGACCTTCTTATTGACGATGAAACACAGAAATTGCATCGGAATTAAATACAAAAGGCACAATGCCGACTTAAGTACATGAAGACCGAAACTTCTTACTGACTATATTTTGAACCATTCCTGTGACACTAGTTATAGTTTCCAATGCTTCACTTCACGTTCACTGTATCCCTCGGACCTTCTTAATGACGATGAAACGCAGAAATTGCATCGGGATTAAATACAAAAGGCACAATGCCGACTTAAGTACATGAAGACCGACAGTTCTTACTGACTATGTTTTGAACCATTCCTGTGACACTAGTTATAGATTCCGATGCTTCACTTCAGGTTTACTGTATCCCTTGTACCTTCTTATTGACGATGAAACACAGAAATTGCATCAGAATTAAATACAAAAGGCAAAATGCCGACATAAGGACATGAAGACTGACTCTTCCTGCTTACCATTCCTGTGACACTAGTTATAGATTCCGATGCTTCACTTCAGGTTTACTGTATCCCTTGGACCTTTTTATTGATGATAAAACACAGAAATTGCATCGGAAATAATTAAAAAAGGCACAATGCCGACTTAAGTACATGAAGACCGACGCTTCTTACTGACTATGTTTTGAACCATTCCTGTGACACTAGTTATAGATTCCGATGCTTCACTTCAGGTTTACTGTATCCCTTGGACCTTCTTATAGACGATAAAACACAGAAATTGCATCGGAATTAAATATAAAATGCACATCGCCAACTTAAGGACAAGAAGACTGACTCTTCCTACTGACCATTCCTGTGACACTAGTTATAGATTCCGATGCTTCACTTCAGGTTAACTGTATCCCTTGGACCTTCTTATTGACGATGAAACACAGAAATTGCATCGGAATTAAATACAAAAGGCACAAAGCCGACTTATGGACAAGAAGACTGACTCTTCCTACTGACCATTCCTGTGACACTAATTATAGATTCCGATGCTTTACTCCAGGTTTACTGTATCCTTTGGACCTTCTTATTGACGATGAAATACAGAAATTGCATCGGAATTAAATACAAAAGGCACATTGCCGACTTAAGGTCAAGAAGACTGACTCTTCCTACTGACCATTCCTGTGACACAAGTTATGGATTCCGATGCTTCACTCCAGGTTTACTGTATCCCTTGGACCTTCTTATTGACGATGAAACACAGAACTTGCATCGTAAATAAATACAAAAGGCACAATGCCGACAAAAGTACTTGAAAACCGACACTTCTTACTGACAATGTTTTGAACCATTCCTGTGACACTAGTTATAGATTCCGATGCTTCACTTCAGGTTTACTGTATCCATTGGACCTTCTTATTGACGATAAAACACAGAAATTGCATCGGAATTAAATATAAAATGCACAGCGCCGACTTAAGGACAAGAAGACTGACTCTTCCTACTGACCATTCCTGTGACACTAGTTATAGATTCCGATGCTTCACTTCAGTTTTACTGTATCCCTTGGACCTTCTTATTGACGATGAAACACAGAATTTGCATCGGAATTAAATACAAAAGGCACAATGCCGACTTAAGTACATGAAGACCGACACTTCTTACTGACTATGTTTTGAACCATTCCTGTGACACTAGTTATAGATTCCGATGCTTCACTTCAGGTTTACTGTATCCCTTGGACCTTCTTATTGACGATGAAACACAGAAATTGCATCGGAATTAAATACAAAAGGCACAATGCCGACTTAAGGACAAGAAGACTGACTCTTCCTACTGACCATTCCTGTGACACTAGTTATATATTCCGCTGCTTCACTTCAGGTTTATTGTATCCCTTGGACCTTTTTATTGACGATGAAACACAAAAATTGCATCGGAATTAAATACAAAAGGCACAATGCCGACTTAAGTACATGAAGACCGGTACTTCTTACTGACTATATTTTGAACCTTTCCTGTGACACTAGTTATAGTTTCCGAAGCTTCACTTCAGGTTCACTGTATCCCTTCTACCTTCTTATTGACGATGAAACGCAGAAATTGCATCGGAAATAAATACAAAAGGCACAATGCCGACTTAAGTACATGAAGACCGACAGTTCTTACTGACTATGTTTTGAACCATTCCTGTGACACTAGTTATAGATTCCGATGCTTCACTTCAGGTTTACTGTATCTCTTGGACCTTCTTACTGACGATGAAACACAGAAATTGCATCGGAATTATATACCTAACGCACAATGCCGACTTAAGTACATGAAGACCGACACTTCTTACTGACTATGTTTTGAACCATTCCTGTGACACTAGTTATAGATTGCGATGCTTCACTTCAGGTTTACTGTATCCCTTGGACCTTCTTATTGACGATGAAACACAGAAATTGCATCAGAAATAAATACAAAAGGCAGAATGCCGACATAAGGACATGAAGATTGACTATTCTGCTGACCATTCCTGTGACACTAGTTATAGATTCCGATGCTTCACTCCAGGTTTACTGTATCCCTTGACCTTCTTATTGACGATGAAACCCAGAAATTGCATCGGAATTAAATACAAAAGGCACAATGCCGACTTAAGGACAAGAAGACTGACTCTTCCTACTGACCATTCCTGTGACACTAGTTATAGATCCCGATGCTTCACTTCAGGTTTACTGTATCCCTTGGACCTTCTTATTGACGATGAAACACAGAAATTGCATCGGAATTAAATACAAAAGGCACAATGCAGGCTTAAGGACATAAAGACTGACTCATCCTACTGACCATTCCTGTGACATTAGTTATATATTCCGATGTTTCACTTCAGGTTTATTGTATCCCTTGGACCTTCTTATTGACGATGAAACACAGAAATTGCATCGGAATTAAATACAAAAGGCACAATGCCGACTTAAGTACATGAAGACCGACACTTCTTACTGACTATATTTTGAACCATTCCTGTGACACTAGTTATAGATTCCGATGCTTCACTTCAGGTTTACTGTATCCCTTGGACCTTCTTAATGACGATGAAACACAAAACTTGCATCGGAAATAAATACAAAAGGCACAATGCCGACTAAAGTACTTGAAGACCGACACTTCTTACTGACTATGTTTTGAACCATTCCTGTGACACTAGTTATAGATTCCGATGCTTCACTTCAGGTTTACTGTATCCCTTGGACCTTCTTATTGACCATAAAACACAGAAATTGCATCGGAATTAAATATAAAATGCACAGCGCCGACTTAAGGACAAGAAGACTGACTCTTCTTACTGATCATTCCTGTGACACTAGTTATATATTCCGATGCTTCATTTCAGGTTTATTGTATCCCTTGGACCTTCTTATTGACGATGAAACACAGAAATTGCATCGGAATTAAATACAAAAGGCACAATGCCGACTTAAGTACATGAAGACCGACACTTCTTACCGACTATATTTTGAACCATTCCTGTGACACTAGTTATAGTTTCCGATGCTTCACTTCAGGTTCACTGTATCCCCTGGACCTTCTTAATGACGAGGAAACGCAGAAATTGCATCGGGATTAAATACAAAAGGCACAATGCCGACTTAAGTATATGAAGACCGACAGTTCTTACTGACTATGTTTTGAACCATTCCTGTGACACTAGTTATAGATTCCGATGCTTCACTTCAGGTTTACTGTATCCCTTGGACCTTCTTAATGACGATGAAACACAGAAATTGCATCGGAATTATATAAGAAAGGCACAATGCCGACTTAAGTACATGAAGACCGACACTTCTTACTGACTATGTTTTGAACCATTCCTGTGACGCTAGTTATAGATTCCGATGCTTCACTTCAGGTTTACTGTATCCCCTGGACCTTCTTATAGACGATAAAACACAGAAATTGCATCGGAATTAAATATAAAATGCACAGCGCCGACTTAAGGACAAGAAGACTGACTCTTCCTACTGACCATTCCTGTAACACTACTTATAGATTCCGATGCTTCACTTCAGGTTTTCTGTATCCTTTGGACCTTCTTATTGACGATGAAACACAGAAATTGCATCGGAATTAAATACAAAAGGCACAAAGCCGACATAAGGACATGAAGATTGACTCTTCCTGCTGACCATTCCTGTGACACTAGTTATATATTCCGATGCTTCACTTCAGATTTACTGTATACCTTGGACCTTTTTATTGATGATAAAACACAGAAATTGCATCGGAAATAATTACAAAAGGCACAATGCCGACTTAAGTACATGAAGACCGACGCTTCTTACTGACTATGTTTTGAACCATTCCTGTGACACTAGTTATAGATTCCGATGCTTCACTTCAGGTTTACTGTATCCCTTGGACCTTCGTATAGACGATAAAACACAGAAATTGCATCGGAATTAAATATAAAATGCACAGCGCCGACTTAAGGACAAGAAGACTGACTCTTCCTACTGACCATTTCTGTAACACTAGTTATAGATTCCGATGCTTCACTTCAGGTTTACTGTATCCCTTGGACCTTCTTATTGACGATGAAACACAGAAATTGCATCGGAATTAAATACAAAAGGCACAAAGCCGACTTACGGACAAGAAGACTGACTCTTCCTACTGACCATTCCTGTGACACTAATTATAGATTCCGATGCTTCACTTCAGGTTTACTGTATCCTTTGGACCTTCTTATTGACGATGAAATACAGAAATTGCATCGGAATTAAATACAAAAGGCACATTGCCGACTTAAGTTCAAGAAGACTGACTCTTCCTACTGACCATTCCTGTGACACAAGTTATGGATTCCGATGCTTCACTCCAGGTTTACTGTATCCCTTGGACCTTCTTATTGACGATGAAACACAGAACTTGCATCGTAAATAAATACAAAAGGCACAATGCCGACTAAAGTACTTGAAAACCGACACTTCTTACTGACTATGTTTTGAACCATTCCTGTGACACTAGTTATAGATTCCGATGCTTCACTTCAGGTTTACTGTATCCCTTGGACCTTCTTATTGACGATAAAACACAGAAATGGCATCGGAATTAAATATAAAATGCACAGCGCCGACTTAAGGACAAGAAGACTGACGCTTCCTACTGACCATTCCTGTGACACTAGTTATAGATTCCGATGCTTCACTTCAGGTTTACTGTATCCCTTGGACCTTCTTATACACGATAAAACACAGAAATTGCATCGGAATTAAATATAAAATGCACAGCGCCGACTTAAGGACAAGAAGACTGACTCTTCCTACTGACCATTCCTGTAACACTAGTTATAGATTCCGATGCTTCACTTCAGGTTTACTGTATCCCTTGGACCTTCTTATTGACGATGAAACACAGAAATTGCATCGGAATTAAATACAAAAGGCACAAAGCCGACTTACGGAAAAGAAGACTGACTCTTCCTACTGACCATTCCTGTGACACTAATTATAGATTCCGATGCTTCACTTCAGGTTTACTGTATCCTTTGGACCTTCTTATTGACGATGAAATACAGAATTTGCATCGGAATTAAATACAAAAGGCACATTGCCGACTTAAGGTCAAGAAGACTGACTCTTCCTACTGACCATTCCTGTGACACTAGTTATATATTCCGATACTTCACTTCAGGTTTATTGTATCCTTTGGACCTTTTTATTGACAATGAAACACAGAAATTGCATCGGAATTAAATACAAAAGGCAGAATGGAGACTTAAGTACATGAAGACCGACACTTCTTACTGACTATATTTTGAACCATTCCTGTGACACTAGTTATAGTTTCCGAAGCTTCACTTCAGGTTCACTGTATCCCTTGGACCTTCTTATTGACGATGAAACGCAGAAATTGCATCGGAATTAAATACAAAAGGCACAATGCCGACTTAAGTACATGAAGACCGACAGTTCTTACTGACTATGTTTTGAACCATTCCTGTGACACTAGTTATAGATTCCGATGCTTCACTTCACATTTACTGTATCCCTTGGACCTTCTTACTGACGATGAAACACAGAAATTGCATCGGAATTATATACCAAAGGCACAATGCCGACTTAAGTACATGAAGACCGACAATTCTTACTGACTATGTTTTGAACCATTCCTGTGGCACTAGTTATAGATTGCGATGCTTCACTTCAGGTTTACTGTATCCCTTGGACCTTCTTATTGACGATGAAACACAGAAATTGCATCGGAATTAAATATAAAATGCACAGCGCCGACTTAAGGACAAGAAGACTGACTCTTCTTACTGACCATTCCTGTGACACTAGTTATATATTCCGATGCTTCACTTCAGGTTTATTGTATCCCTTGGACCTTCTTATTGACGATGAAACACAGAAATTGCATCGGAATTAAATACAAAAGGCACAATGCCGACTTAAGTACATGAAGACCGACACTTCTTACTGACTATATTTTGAACCATTCCTGTGACACTAGTTATAGTTTCCGATGCTTCACTTCAGGTTCACTGTATCCCCTGGACCTTCTTAATGACGATGAAACGCAGAAATTGCATCGGGATTAAATACAAGAGGCACAATGCCGACTTAAGTACATGAAGACCGACAGTTCTTGCTGACTATGATTTGAACCATTCCTGTGACACTAGTAATAGATTCCGATGCTTCACTTCAGGTTTACTGTATCCCTTGGACCTTCTTATTGACGATGAAACACAGAAATTGCATCGGAATTATATACTAAAGGCACAATGCCGACTTAAGTACATGCAGACCGACACTTCTTACTGACTATGTTTTGAACCATTCCTATGACACTAGTTATAGATTCCGATGCTTCACTTCAGGTTTAACTGTATCCCTTGGACCTTCTTATTGACGATGAATCACAGAATTTGCATCGGAATTAAATACAAAAGGCACAATGCCGACTTAAGTACATGAAGACCGACACTTCTTACTGACTATGTTTTGAACCATTCCTGTGACACTAGTTATAGATTCCGATGCTTCACTTCAGGTTTACTGCATCCCTTGGACCTTCTTATTGACGATGAAACACAGAAATTGCATCGGAATTAAATACAAAAGGCACAATGCCGACTTAAGGACAAGAAGACTGACTCTTCCTACTGACCATTCCTGTGACACTAGTTATATATTCCGATGCTTCACTTCAGGTTTATTGTATCCCTTGGACCTTTTTATTGACGACGAAACACAGAAATTGCATCGGAATTAAATACAAAAGGCACAATGCCGACTTAAGTACATGAAGACCGACGCTTCTTACTGACTATGTTTTGAACCATTCCTGTGACACTAGTTATAGATTCCGATGCTTCACTTCAGGTTTACTGTATCCCTTGGACCTTCTTATAGACGATAAAACACAGAAATTGCATCGGAATTAAATATAAAATGCACATCGCCGACTTAAGGACAAGAAGACTGACTCTTCCTACTGACCATTCCTGTGACACTAGTTATAGATTCCGATGCTTCACTTCAGGTTAACTGTATCCCTTGGACCTTCTTATTGACGATGAAACACAGAAATTGCATCGGAGTTAAATACAAAAGGCACAAAGCCGACTTATGGACAAGAAGACTGACTCTTCCTACTGACCATTCCTGTGACACTAATTATAGATTCCGATGCTTCACTTCAGGTTTACTGTATCCTTTGGACCTTCTTATAGACGATGAAATACAGAAATTGCATCGGAATTAAATACAGATGGCACATTGCCGACTTAAGGTCAAGAAGACTGACTCTTCCTACTGACCATTCCTGTGACACAAGTTATGGATTCCGATGCTTCACTCCAGGTTTACTGTATCCCTTGGACCTTCTTATTGACGATGAAACACAGAACTTGCATCGTAAATAAATACAAAAGGCACAATGCCGACTAAAGTACTTGAAAACCGACACTTCTTACTGACTATGTTTTGAAGCATGCCTGTGACACTAGTTATCGTTTCCGATGCTTCACTTCAGGTTTACTGTATCCATTGGACCTTCTTATTGACGATAAAACACAGAAATTGCATCGGAATTAAATATAAAATGCACAGCGCCGACTAAAGGACAAGAAGACAGAATCTTCCTACTGACCATTCCTGTGACACTAGTTATAGATTCCGATGCTTCACTTCAGTTTTACTGTATCCCTTGGACCTTCTTATTGACGATGAAACACAGAATTTGCATCGGAATTAAATACAAAAGGCACAATGCCGACTTAAGTACATGAAGACCGACACTTCTTACTGACTATGTTTTGAACCATTCCTGTGACACTAGTTATAGATTCCGATGCTTCACTTCAGGTTTACTGTATCCCTTGGACCTTTTTATTGACGATGAAACACAGAAATTGCATCGGAATTAAATACAAAAGGCACAATGCCGACTTAAGGACAAGAAGACTGACTCATCCTACTGACCATTCCTGTGACACTAGTTATATATTCCGCTGCTTCACTTCAGGTTTATTGTATCCCTTGGACCTTTTTATTGACGATGAAACACAAAAATTGCATCGGAATTAAATACAAAAGGCACAATGCCGAATTAAGTACATGAAGACCGGTACTTCTTACTGACTATATTTTGAACCTTTCCTGTGACACTAGTTATAGTTTCCGAAGCTTCACTTCAGGTTCACTGTATCCCTTCTACCTTCTTATTGACGATGAAACGCAGAAATTGCATCGGAATTAAATACAAAAGGCACAATGCCGACTTAAGTACATGAAGACCGACAGTTCTTACTGACTATGTTTTGAACCATTCCTGTGACACTAGTTATAGATTCCGATGCTTCACTTCAGGTTTACTGTATCCCTTGGACCTTCTTAATGACGATGAAACACAGAAATTGCATCGGAATTATATACCAAACGCACAATGCCGACTTAAGTACATGAAGACCGACACTTCTTACTGACTATGTTTTGAACCATTCCTGTGACACTAGTTATAGATTGCGATGCTTCACTTCAGGTTTACTGTATCCCTTGGACCTTCTTATTGACGATGAAACACAGAAATTGCATCAGAAATAAATACAAAAGGCAGAATGCCGACATAAGGACATGTAGATTGACTCTTCTGCTGACCATTCCTGTGACACTAGTTATAGATTCCGATGCTTCACTCCAGGTTTACTGTATCCCTTGACCTTCTTATTGACGATGAAAACCAGAAATTGCATCGGAATTAAATACAAAAGGCACAATGCCGACTTAAGGACAAGAAGACTGACTCTTCCTACTGACCATTCCTGTGACACTAGTTATAGATCCCGATGCTTCACTTCAGGTTTACTGTATCCCTTGGACCTTCTTATTGACGATGAAACACAGAAATTGCATCGGAATTAAATACAAAAGGCACAATGCAGGCTTAAGGACAAGAAGACTGACTCATCCTACTGACCATTCCTGTGACATTAGTTATATATTCCGATGCTTCACTTCAGGTTTATTGTATCCCTTGGACCTTCTTATTGACCATGAAACACAGAAATTGCATCGGAATTAAATACAAAAGGCACAATGCCGACTTAAGTACATGAAGACCGACACTTCTTACTGACTATATTTTGAACCATTCCTGTGACACTAGTTATTGATTCCGATGCTTCACTTCAGGTTTACTGTATCCCTTGGACCTTCTTAATGACGATGAAACACAAAACTTGCATCGGAAATAAATACAAAAGGCACAATGCCAACTAAAGTACTTGAAGACCGACACTTCTTACTGACTATGTTTTGAACCATTCCTGTGACACTAGTTATAGTTTCCGATGCTTCACTTCAGGTTTACTGTATCCCTTGGACCTTCTTATTGACCATAAAACACAGAAATTGCATCGGAATTAAATATAAAATGCACAGCGCCGACTTAAGGACAAGAAGACTGACTCTTCTTACTGATCATTCCTGTGACACTAGTTATATATTCCGATGCTTCATTTCAGGTTTATTGTATCCCTTGGACCTTCTTATTGACGATGAAACACAGAAATTGCATCGGAATTAAATACAAAAGGCACAATGCCGACTTAAGTACATGAAGACCGACACTTCTTACTGACTATATTTTGAACCATTCCTGTGACACTAGTTATAGTTTCCGATGCTTCACTTCAGGTTCACTGTATCCCCTGGACCTTCTTAATGACGAGGAAACGCAGAAATTGGATCGGGATTAAATACAAAAGGCACAATGCCGACTTAAGTATATGAAGACCGACAGTTCTTACTGACTATGTTTTGAACCATTCCTGTGACACTAGTTATAGATTCCGATGCTTCACTTCAGGTTTACTGTATCCCTTGGACCTTCTTAATGACGATGAAACACAGAAATTGCATCGGAATTATATACCAAAGGCACAATGCCGACTTAAGTACATGAAGACCGACACTTCTTACTGACTATGTTTTCAACCATTCCTGTGACGCTAGTTATAGATTCCGATGCTTCACTTCAGGTTTACTGTATCCCTTGGACCTTCTTATTGACGATGAAACACAGAAATTGCATCAGAATTAATTACAAAAGGCAGAATGCCGACATAAGGACATGAAGATTGACTCTTCCTGCTGACCATTCCTGTGACACTAGGTATAGATTCCGATGCTTCACTTCAGGTTTACTGTATACCTTGGACCTTTTTATTGATGATAAAACACAGAAATTGCATCGGAAATAATTACAAAAGGCACAATGCCGACTTAAGTACATGAAGACCGACGCTTCTTACTGACTATGTTTTGAACCATTCCTGTGACACTAGTTATAGATTCCGATGCTTCACTTCAGGTTTACTGTATCCCTTGGACCTTCTTATAGACGATAAAACACAGAAATTGCATCGGAATTAAATATAAAATGCACAGCGCCGACTTAAGGACAAGAAGACTGACTCTTCCTACTGACCATTCCTGTAACACTAGTTATAGATTCCGATGCTTCACTTCAGGTTTAGTGTATCCCTTGGACCTTCTTATTGACGATGAAACACAGAAATTGCATCGGAATTAAATACAAAAGGCACAAAGCCGACTTACGGACAAGAAGACTGACTCTTCCTACTGACCATTCCTGTGACACTAATTATAGATTCCGATGCTTCACTTCAGGTTTACTGTATCCTTTGGACCTTCTTATTGACGATGAAATACAGAAATTGCATCGGAATTAAATACAAAAGGCACATTGCCGACTTAAGTTCAAGAAGACTGACTCTTCCTACTGACCATTCCTGTGACACATGTTATGGATTCCGATGCTTCACTTCAGGTTTACTGTATCCCTTGGACCTTCTTATTGGCGATGAAACACAGAATTAGCATCGGAATTAAATACAAAAGGCACAATGGAGACTT
Organism: Schistocerca americana; assembly: GCF_021461395.2. Classification (NCBI taxonomy): domain Eukaryota; kingdom Metazoa; phylum Arthropoda; class Insecta; order Orthoptera; family Acrididae; genus Schistocerca; species Schistocerca americana. The sequence goes on along the minus strand of NC_060120.1, from coordinate 1,130,763,834 downwards.
AAGTACATGAAGACCGACACTTCTTACTGACTATATTTTGAACCATTCCTGTGACACTAGTTATAGTTTCCGAAGCTTCACTTCAGGTTCACTAAATCCCTTGGACCTTCTTATTGACGATGAAACGCAGAAATTGCATCGGAATTAAATACAAAAGGCACAATGCCGACTTAAGTACATGAAGACCGACAGTTCTTACTGACTATGTTTTGAACCATTCCTGTGACACTAGTTATAGATTCCGATGCTTCACTTCAGATTTACTGTATCCCTTGGACCTTCTTACTGACGATGAAACACAGAAATTGCATCGGAATTATATACCAAAGGCACAATGCCGACTTAAGTACATGAAGACCGACAATTCTTACTGACTACGTTTTGAACCATTCCTGTGGCACTAGTTATAGATTGCGATGCTTCACTTCAGGTTTACTGTATCCCTTGGACCTTCTTATTGACCATAAAACACAGAAATTGCATCGGAATTAAATATAAAATGCACAGCGCCGACTTAAGGACAAGAAGACTGACTCTTCTTACTGACCATTCCTGTGACACTAGTTATATATTCCGATGCTTCACTTCAGGTTTATTGTATCCCTTGGACCTTCTTATTGACGATGAAACACAGAAATTGCATCGGAATTAAATACAAAAGGCACAATGCCGACTTAAGTACATGAAGACCGACACTTCTTACTGACTATATTTTGAACCATTCCTGTGACACTAGTTATAGTTTCCGATGCTTCACTTCAGGTTCACTGTATCCCCTGGACCTTCTTAATGACGATGAAACGCAGAAATTGCATCGGAATTAAATATAAAATGCACAGCGCCGACTTAAGGACAAGAAGACTGACTCTTCCTACTGACCATTCCTGTGACACTAGTTATAGATTCCGATGCTTCACTTCAGGTTTACTGTATCCCTTGGACCTTCTTATTGACGATGAAACACAGAAATTGCATCGGAATTAAATACAAAAGGCACATTGCCGACTTAAGGACAAGAAGACTGACTCTTCCTACTGACCATTCCTGTGACACTAGTTATAGATTCCGATGCTTCACTTCAGGTTTACTGTATCCCTTGGACCTTCTTATTGACGATGAAACACAGAAATTGCATCGGAATTTAATACAAAAGGCACAATGCCGACTTAAGGACAAGAAGACTGACTCTTCCTACTGACCATTCCTGTGACACTAGTTATATATTCCGATGCTTCACTTCAGGTTTATTGTATCCCTTGGACCTTTTTATTGACGATGAAACACAGAAATTGCATCGGAATTAAATACAAAAGGCACAATGCCGACTTAAGTACATGAAGACCGACACTTCTTACTGACTATATTTTGAACCATTCCCGTGACACTAGTTATAGTTTCCGAAGCTTCACTTCAGGTTCACTGTATCCCTTGGACCTTCTTATTGACGATGAAACGCAGAAATTGCATCGGAATTAAATACAAAAGGCACAATGCCGACTTAAGTACATGAAGACCGACAGTTCTTACTGACTATGTTTTGAACCATTCCTGTGACACTAGTTATAGATTCCGATGCTTCACTTCAGGTTTACTGTATCCCTTATACCTTCTTACTGACGATGAAACACAGAAATTGCATCGGAATTATATACCAAAGGCACAATGCCGACTTAAGTACATGAAGACCGACACTTCTTACTGACTATGTTTTGAACCATTCCTGTGAGACTAGTTATAGATTGCGATGCTTCACTTCAGGTTTACTGTATCCCTTGGACCTTCTTATTGACGATGAAACACAGAAATTGCATCAGAATTAAATACAAAAGGCAGAATGCCGACATAAGGACATGAAGATTGACTCTTCCTGCTGACCATTCCTGTGACACTAGTTATAGATTCCGATGCTTCACTCCAGGTTTACTGTATCCCTTGACCTTCTTATTGACGATGAAACCCAGAAATTGCATCGGAATTAAATACAAAAGGCACAATGCCGACTTAAGGACAAGAAGACTGACTCTTCCTACTGCCCATTCCTGTGACACTAGTTATAGATCCCGATGCTTCACTTCAGGTTTACTGTATCCCTTGGACCTTCTTATTGACGATGAAACACAGAAATTGCATCGGAATCAAATACAAAAGGCACAATGCAGGCTTAAGGACAAGAAGACTGACTCATCCTACTGACCATTCCTGTGACACTAGTTATATATTCCGATGCTTCACTTCAGGTTTATTGTATCCCTTGGACCTTCTTATTGACGATGAAACACAGAAATTGCATCGGAATTAAATACAAAAGGCACAATGCCGACTTAAGTACATGAAGACCGACACTTCTTACTGACTATATTTTTAACCATTCCTGTGACACTAGTTATAGATTCCGATGCTTCACTTCAGGTTTACTGTATCCCTTGGACCTTCTTATTGACGATGAAACGCAGAAATTGCATCGGAATTAAATACAAAAGGCACAATGCCGACTTAAGTACATGAAGACCGACAGTTCTTACTGACTATGTTTTGAACCATTCCTGTGACACTAGTTATAGATTCCGATGCTTCACTTCAGATTTACTGTATCCCTTGGACCTTCTTATTGACGATGAAACACAGAAATTGCATTGGAATTAAATACAAATGGCACAAAGCCGACTTAAGGACAAGAAGACTGACTCTTCCTACTGACCATTCCTGTGACACTAGTTATAGATTCCGATGCTTCACTTCAGGTTTACTGTATCGCTTGGACCTTCTTATTGACGATGAAATACAGAAATTGCATCGGAATTAAATACAAAAGGCACAATGGCGACTTAAGTACTAGAGGACTGACTCTTCTTACTGACTATGTTTTGAACCATTCCTGCAACACTAGTTATAGATTCCGATGCTTCACTTCAGGTTTACTGTATCCCTTGGACCTTCTTATTGACGATGAAACACAGAAATTGCATCGGAATTAAATACAAAAGGCTTAAAGCCGACTTAAGGACAAGAAGACTGACTCTTCCTACTGACCATTCCTGTGACACTAGTTATAGATTCCGATGCTTCACTTCAGGTTTACTGTATCCCTTGGACCTTCTTATTGACGATGAAATACAGAAATTGCATCGGAATTAAATACAAAAGGCACATTGCCGACTTAAGGTCAAGAAGACTGACTGTTCCTACTGACCATTCCTGTGACACAAGTTATGTATTCCGATGCTTCACTCCAGGTTTACTGTATCCCTTGGACCTTCTTATTGACGATGAAACACAGAACTTGCATTGGAAATAAATACAAAAGGCACAATGCCGACTAAAGTACTTGAAGACCGACACTTCTTACTGACTATGTTTTGAACCATTCCTGTGACACTAGTTATAGATTCCGAAGCTTCACTTCAGGTTTACTGTATCCCTTGGACCTTCTTATTGACCATAAAACACAGAAATTGCATCGGAATTAAATATAAAATGCACAGCGCCGACTTAAGGACAAGAAGACTGACTCTTCTTACTGACCATTCCTGTGACACTAGTTATATATTCCGATGCTTCACTGCAGGTTTATTGTATCCCTTGGACCTTCTTATTGACGATGAAACACAGAAATTGCATCGGAATTAAATACAAAAGGCACAATGCCGACTTAAGCACATGAAGACCGACACTTCGTACTGACTATATTTTGAACCATTCCTGTGACACTAGTTATAGTTTCCGATGCTTCACTTCAGGTTCACTGTATCCCCTGGACCTTCTTAATGACGATGAAACGCAGAAATTGCATCGGAATTATATACTAAAGGCACAATGCCGACTTAAGTACATGCAGACCGACACTTCTTACTGACTATGTTTTGAACCAATCCTGTGACACTAGTTATAGATTCCGATGCTTCACTTCAGGTTTACTGTATCCCTTGGACCTTCTTATTGACGATGAAACACAGAAATTGCATCAGAATTAAATACAAAAGGCAGAATGCCGACATAAGGACATGAAGATTGACTCTTCCTGCTGACCATTCCTGTGACACTAGTTATAGATTCCGATGCTTCACTTCAGGTTTACTGTATCCCTTGGACCTTTTTATTGATGATAAAACACAGAAATTGCATCGGAAATAAATACAAAAGGCACAATGCTGACTTAAGTTAATGAAGACCGACGCTTCTTACTGACTATGTTTTGAACCATTCCTGTGACACTAGTTATAGATTCCGATGCTTCACTTCAGGTTTACTGTATCCCTTGGACCTTCTTATAGACGATAAAACACAGAAATTGCATCGGAATTAAATATAAAATGCACAGCGCCGACTTAAGGACAAGAAGACTGACTCTTCCTACTGACCATTCCTGTGACACTAGTTATAGATTCCGATGCTTCACTTCAGGTTTACTGTATCCCTTGGACCTTCTTATTGACGATGAAACACAGAAATTGCATCGGAATTAAATACAAAAGGCACAAAGCCGACTTATGGACAAGAAGACTGACTCTTCCTACTGACCTTTCCTGTGACACTAATTATAGATTCCGATGCTTCACTTCAGGTTTACTGTATCCTTTGGACCTTCTTATTGACGATGAAATACAGAAATTGCATCGGAATTAAATACAAAAGGCACATTGCCGACTTAAGGTCAAGAAGACTGACTCTTCCTACTGACCATTCCTGTGACACAAGTTATGGATTCCGATGCTTCACTCCAGGTTTACTGTATCCCTCGGACCTTCTTATTGACGATGAAACACAGAACTTGCATCGGAAATAAATACAAAAGGCACAATGCCGACTAAAGTACTTGAAAACCGACACTTCTTACTGACTATGTTTTGAACCATTCCTGTGACACTAGTTATAGATTCCGATGCTTCACTTCAGGTTTACTGCATCCCTTGGACCTTCTTATTGACGATGAAACACAGAAATTGCATCGGAATTAAATACAAAAGGCACAATGCCGACTTAAGGACAAGAAGACTGACTCTTCCTACTGACCATTCCTGTGACACTAGTTATATATTCCGATGCTTCACTTCAGGTTTATTGTATCCCTTGGACCTTTTTATTGACGATGAAACACAGAAATTGCATCGGAATTAAATACAAAAGGCACAATGCCGACTTAAGTACATGAAGACCGACACTTCTTACTGACTGTATTTTGAACCATTCCTGTGACACTAGTTATAGTTTCCGAAGCTTCACTTCAGGTTCACTGTATCCCTTGGACCTTCTTATTGACGTTGAAACGCAGAAATTGCATCGGAATTAAATACAAAAGGCACAATGCCGACTTAAGTGCATGAAGACCGACAGTTCTTACTGACTATGTTTTGAACCATTCCTGTGACCCTAGTTATAGATTCCGATGCTTCACTTCAGGTTTACTGTATCCCTTGGACCTTCTTACTGACGATGAAACACAGAAATTGCATCGGAATTATATACCAAAGGCACAATGCCGACTTAAGTACATGAAGACCGACACTTCTTACTGACTATGTTTTGAACCATTCCTGTGACACTAGTTATAGATTGCGATGCTTCACTTCAGGTTTACTGTATCCCTTGGACCTTCTTATTGACGATGAAACACAGAAATTGCATCAGAATTAAATACAAAAGGCAGAATGCCGACATAAGGACATGAAGATTGACTCTTCCTGCTGACCATTCCTGTGACACTAGTTACAGATTCCGATGCTTCACTCCAGGTTTACTGTATCCCTTGACCTTCTTATTGACGATGAAACCCAGAAATTGCATCGGAATTAAATACAAAAGGCACAATGCCGACTTAAGGACAAGAAGACTGACTCTTCCTACTGACCATAACTGTGACACTAGTTATAGATACCGATGCTTCACTTCAGGTTTACTGTATCCCTTGGACCTTCTTATTGACGATGAGACACAGAAATTGCATCGGAATCAAATACAAAAGGCACAATGCAGGCTTAAGGACAAGAAGACTGACTCATCCTACTGACCATTCCTGTGACACCAGTTATATATTCCGATGCTTCACTTCAGGTTTATTGTATCCCTTGGACCTTCTTATTGACGATGAAACACAGAAATTGCATCGGAATTAAATACAAAAGGCACAATGCCGACTTAAGTACATGAAGACCGACACTTCTTACTGACTATATTTTGAACCATTCCTGTGACACTAGTTATAGATTCCGATGCTTCACTTCAGGTTTACTGTATCCCTTGGACCTTATTATTGACGATGAAACGCAGAAATTGCATCGGAATTAAATACAAAAGGCACAATGCCGACATAAGTACATGAAGACCGACAGTTCTTACTGACTATGTTTTGAACCATTCCTGTGACACTAGTTATAGATTCCGATGCTTCACTTCATATTTACTGTATCCCTTGGACCTTCTTATTGCCGATGAAACACAGAAATTGCATTGGAATTATATACCAAAGGCACAATGCCGACTTAAGTACATGAAGACCGACACTTCTTACTGACTATGTTTTGAACCATTCCGTTGACACTAGTTATAGATTCCGATGCTTCACTTCAGGTTTACTGTATCCCTTGGACCTTCTTATAAACGATGAAACACAGAAATTGCATCGGAATTAAATATAAAATGCACAGCGCCTACTTAAGGACAAGAAGACTGACTCTTCCTACTGACCATTCCAGTGACACTAGTTATAGATTCCGATGCTTCACTTCAGGTTTACTGTATGCCTTGGACCTTCTTATTGACGATGAAATACAGAAATTGCATCGGAATTAAATACAAAAGGCTCATTGCCGACTTAAGGTCAAGAAGACTGACTCTTCCTACTGACCATTCCTGTGACACTAGTTATAGATTCCGATGCTTCACTTCAGGTTTACCGTATGCCTTGGACTTTCTTATTGACGATGAAATACAGAAATTGCATCGGAATTAAATACAAAAGGCTCATTGCCGACTTAAGGTCAAGAAGACTGACCCTTCCTACTGACCATTCCTGTGACACAAGTTATCTATTCCGATGCTTCACTCCAGGTTTACTGTATCCCTTGGACCTTCTTATTGACGATGATACACAGAACTTGCATCGGAAATAAATACAAAAAGCACAATGCCGACTAAAGTACTTGAAGACCGACACTTCTTACTGACTATGTTTTGAACCATTCCTGTGACACTAGTTATAGATTCCGATGCTTCACTTCAGGTTTACTGTATCCCTTGGACCTTCTTATTAACGATAAAACACAGAAATTGCATCGGAATTAAATATAAAATGCACAGCGCCGACTTAAGGACAAGAAGACTGACTCTTCCTACTGACCATTCCTGTGACACTAGTTATAGATTCCGATGCTTCACTTCAGGTTTACTGTATCCCTTGGACCTTCGTATTGACAATGAAACACAGAAATTGCATCGGAATTAAATACAAAAGGCACATTGCCGACTTAAGTACATGAAGACCGACACTTCTTACTGACTATGTTTTGAACCGTTCCTGTGACACTAGTTATAGATTCCGATGCTTCACTTCAGGTTTACTGTATCCCTTGGACCTTCTTGTTGACGATGAAACACAGAAATTGCATCAGAATTAAATACAAAAGGCAGAATGCCGACATAAGGAGATGAAGATTGACTCTTCCTGCTGTCCATTCCTGTGAGACTAGTTATAGATTCCGATGCTTCACTCCAGGTTTACTGTATCCCTTGGACCTTCTTATTGACGATGAAACCCAGAAATTGTATCGGAATTAAATACAAAAGGCACAATGCCGACTGAAGGACAAGAAGACTGACTCTTCCTACTGACCATTCCTGTGACACTAGTTATAGATTCCGATGCTTCACTTCAGGTTTACTGTATCCCTTGGACCTTCTTATTGACGATGAAACACAGAAATTGCATCGGAAGTAAATACAAAAGGCACAATGCATACTTAAGGACAAGAAGACTGACTCTTCCTACTGACCGTTCCTGTGACACTAGTTATATATTCCGATGCTTCACTTCAGGTTTATTGTATCCCTTGGACCTCCTTCTTGACGATGAAACACAGAAATTGCATCGGAATTAAATACAAAATGCACAAAGCCGACTTAAGTACATGAAGACCGACACTTCTTACTGACTATATTTTGTTCCATTCCTGTGACACTAGTTATAGTTTCCGATGCTTCACTTCAGGTTTACTGTATCCCTTCGACCTTCTTATTGACGATGAAACGCAGAAATTGCATCGGAATTAAATACAAAAGGCACAATGCCGACTTAAGTACATGAAGACCGACAGTTCTTACTGACTATGTTTTGAACCATTCCTGTGACACTAGTTATAGATTCCGATGCTTCACTTCAGGTTTACTGTATCCCTTGGACCTTCTTATTGACGATGAAATACAGAAATTGCATCGGAATTAAATACAAAAGGCTCATTGCCGACTTAAGGTCAAGAAGACTGACTCTTCCTACTGACCATTCCTGTGACACAAGTTATCTATTCCGATGCTTCACTCCAGGTTTACTGTATCCCTTGGACCTTCTTATTGACGATGAAACACAGAACTTGCATCGGAATTAAATACAAAAGTCACAATGCCGACTAAAGTACTTGAAGACCGACACTTCTTACTGACTATGTTTTGAACCATTCCTGTGACACTAGTTATAGATTCCGATGCTTCACTTCAGGTTTACTGTATCCCTTGCACCTTCTTATTGACGATAAAACACAGAAATTGCATCGGATTTAAATATAAAATGCACAGCGCCGACTTAAGGACAAGAAGACTGACTCTTCCTACTGACCATTCCTGTGACACTAGTTATAGATTCCGATGCTTCACTTCAGGTTTACTGTATCCCTTGGACCTTCGTATTGACGATGAGACACAGAAATTGCATCGGAATTAAATACAAAAGGCACAATGCCGACTTCAGTACATGAAGAACGACACTTCCTACTGACTATGTTTTGAACCATTCCTGTGACACTAGTTATAGATTCCGATGCTTCACTTCAGGTTTACTATATCCCATGGCCCTTCTTATTGACGATGAAACACAGAAATTGCATCGGAATTAAATACAAAAGGCACAATGCCGACTTACGGACAAGAAGACTGACTCTTCCTACTGACCATTCCTGTGACACTAGTTATATATTCCGATGCTTCATTTCAGGTTTATTGTATCCCTTGGACCTTTTTATTGACGATGAAACACAGAAATTGCATCGGAATTAAATACAAAAGGCACAATGCCGACTTAAGTACATGAAGACCGACACTTCTTACTGACTATATTTTGAACCATTCCTGTGACACTAGTTATAGTTTCCGAAGCTTCACTTCAGGTTCACTGTATCCCTTGGACCTTCTTATTGACGATGAAGCGCAGAAATTGCATCGGAATTAAATACAAAAGGCACAATGCCGACTTAAGTACATGAAGACCGACAGTTCTTACTGACTATGTTTTGAACCATTCCTGTGACACTAGTTATAGAATCCGATGCTTCACTTCAGGTTTACTGTATCCCTTGGACCTTCTTACTGACGATGAAACACAGAAATTGCATCGGAATTATATACCAAAGGCACAATGCCGACTTAAGTACATGAAGACCGACACTTCTTACTGACTATGTTTTGAACCATTGCTGTGACACTAGTTATAGATTCCGATGCTTCACTTCAGGTTTACTGTATCCCTTGGACCTTCTTATTGACGATGAAACACAGTAATTGCATCGGAAGTAAATACAAAAGGCACAATGCAGACTTAAGGACAAGAAGACTGACTCTTCCTACTGACCATTCCTGTGACACTAGTTATATATTCCGATGCTTCACTTCAGGTTTATTGTATCCCTTGGACCTTCTTCTTGACGATGAAACACAGAAATTGCATCGGAATTAAATACAAAAGGCACAATGCCGACTTAAGTACATGAAGACAGACACTTCTCGCTGACTATATTTTGAACCATTCCTGTGACACTAGTTATAGATTCCGATGCTTCACTTCAGGTTTACTGTATCCCTTGGACCTTCTTATTGACGATGAAACGCAGAAATTGCATCGGAATTAAATACAAAAGGCACAATGCCGACTTAAGTACATGAAGACCGACAGTTCTTACTGACTATGTTTTGAACAATTCCTGTGACACTAGTTATAGATTCCGATGCTTCACTTCAGGTTTACTGTATCCCTTGGACCTTCTTATTGACGATGAAACACAGAAATTGCATCGGAATTAAATACAAAAGGCACAATGGAGACTTAAGGACAAGAAGACTGACTCTTCCTACTGACCATTCCTGTGGCACTAGTTATATATTCCGATGCTTCACTTCAGGTTTATTGTATCTCTTGGACATTCTTATTGACGATGAAACACAGAAATTGCATCGGAATTAAATACAAAAGGCACAATGCCAACTTAAGTACATGAAGATTGACTCTTCCTGCTGACCATTCCTGTGACACTAGTTATAGATTCCGATGCTTCACTCCAGGTTTACTGTATCCCTTGGACCTTCTTATTGACGATGAAACCCAGAAATTGCATCGGAATTGAATTGAAATGGCACAATGCCGACTTAAGGACAAGAAGACTGACTCTTCCTACTGACCATTTCTGTGACACTAGTTATATAGTCCGATGATTCACTTCAGGTTTATTGTATCCCTTGGACCTTCTTATTGACGATGAAACACCGAAATTGCATCGGAATTAAATACAAAATGCACAAAGCCGACTTAAGTACATGAAGACCGACACTTCTTACTGACTATATTTTGTACCATTCCTGTGACACTAGTTATAGTTTCCGATGCATCACTTCAGGTTTACTGTATCCCTTCGACCTTCTTATTGACGATGAAACCCAGAAATTGCATCGGAATTAAATACAAAAGGCACAATGCTGACTTAAGTACATGAAGACCGACAGTTCTTACTGACTATGTTTTGAACCATTCCTGTGACACTAGTTATAGATTCCGATGCATCACTTCAGGTTTACTGTATCCCTTGGACCTTCTTATTGACGATGAAACACAGAACTTGCATCGGAATTAAATACAAAAGGCACAATGCAGACTTAAGGACAAGAAGACTGACTCTTCCTACTGACCATTCCTGTGGCACTAGTTATATATTCCGATGCTTCACTTCAGGTTTATTGTATCTCTTGGACCTTCTTATTGACGATGAAACACAGAAATTGCATCGGAATTAAATACAAAAGGCACAATGCCGACTTAAGTACATGAAGACCGACACTTCTTACTGACTATATTTTGAACCATTCCTGTGACACTAGTTATAGATTCCGATGCTTCACTTCAGGTTTGCTGTATCCCTTGGACCTTCTTATTGACGATGAAACGCAGAAATTGCATCGGAATTAAATACAAAAGACAGAATGCCGACTTAAGTACATGAAGACCGACAGTTCTTACTGGCTATGTTTTGAACCATTCCTGTGTCACTAGTTATAGATTCCGATGCTTCACTTCAGATTTACTGTATCCTTTGGACCTTCTTATTGACGATGAAATACAGAAATTGCATCGGAATTAAATACAAAAGGCACATTGCCGACTTAAGGTCAAGAAGACTGACTCTTCCTACTGACCATTGCTGTGAGACAAGTTATGGATTCCGATGCTTCACTTCAGGTTTACTGTATCCCTTGGACCTTCTTATTGACGATGAAACACAGAAATTGCAACGGAATTAAATACAAAAGGCACAAAGCCGACTTATGGACAAGAAGACTGACTCTTCCTACTGACCATTCCTGTGACAACTAGTTATAGATTCCGATGCTTCACTTCACGTTTACTGTATCCTTTGGACCTTCTTATTGACGATGAAATACAGAAATTGCATCGGAATTAAATACAAAAGGCACATTGCCGACTTAAGGTCAAGAAGACTGACTCTTCCTACTGACCATTCCTGTGAGACAAGTTATGGATTCCGATGCTTCACTCCAGGTTTACTGTATTCCTTGGACCTTCTTATTGACGATGAAACACAGAACTTGCATCGGAAATAAATACAAAATGCACAATGCCGACTAAAGTACTTGCAAACCGACACTTCTTACTGACTATGTTTTGAACCATTCCTGTGACATTAGTTATAGATTTCGATGCTTCACTTCAGGTTTACTGTATCCCTTGGACCGTCTTATTGATGATAAAACACAGAAATTGCATCGGAATTAAATATAAAATGCACAGCGCCGACTTAAGTACAAGAAGACTGACTCTTCCTACTGACCATTCCTGTGACACTAGTTATAGATTCCGATGCTTCACGTCAGGTTTACTGTATCCCTTGGACCTTCTTATTGACGATGAAACAAAGAATTTGCATCGGAATTAAATACAAAAGGCACAATGCCGACTTAAGTACATGAAGACCGACACTTCTTACTGACTATGTTTTGAACCATTCCTGTGACACTAGTTATAGATTCCGATGCTTCACTTCAGGTTTACTGTATCCCTTGGACCGTGTTATTGACGATAAAACACAGAAATTGCATCGGAATTAAATATAAAATGCACAGCGCCGACTTAAGGACAAGAAGACTGACTCTTCCTACTGACCATTCCTGTGAGACAAGTTATGGATTCCGATGCTTCACTCCAGGTTTACTGTATTCCTTGGACCTTCTTATTGACGATGAAACACAGAACTTGCATCGGAAATAAATACAAAATGCACAATGCCGACTAAAGTACTTGAAAACCGACACTTCTTACTGACTATGTTTTGAACCATTCCTGTGACACTAGTTATAGATTTCGATGCTTCACTTCAGGTTTACTGTATCCCTTGGACCGTCTTATTGACGATAAAACACAGAATTTGCATCGGAATTAAATATAAAATGCACAGCGCCGACTTAAGGACAAGAAGACTGACCCTTCCTACTGACCATTCCTGTGACACTAGTTATAGATTCCGATGCTTCACGTCAGGTTTACTGTATCCCTTGGACCTTCTTATTGACGATGAAACAAAGAATTTGCATCGGAATTAAATACAAAAGGCACAATGCCGACTTAAGTACATGAAGACCGACACTTCTTACTGACTATGTTTTGAACCATTCCTGTGACACTAGTTATAGATTCCGATGCTTCACTTCAGGTTTACTGTATCCCTTGGACCTTCTTATTGACGATGAAACACAGTAATTGCATCGGAAGTCAATACAAAAGGCACAATGCAGACTTAAGGACAAGAAGACTGACTCTTCCTACTGACCATTCCTGTGACACTAGTTATATATTCCGATGCTTCACTTCAGGTTTATTGTATCCCTTGGACCTTCTTCTTGACGATGAAACACAGAAATTGCATCGGAATTAAATACAAACGGCACAATGCCGACTTAAGTACATGAAGACAGACACTTCTTGCTGACTATATTTTGAACCATTCCTGTGACACTAGTTATAGATTCCGATGCTTCACTTCAGGTTTACTGTATCCCTTGGACCTTCTTATTGACGATGAAACGCAGAAATTGCATCGGAATTAAATACAAAAGGCACAATGCCGACTTAAGTACATGAAGACCGACAGTTCTTACTGACTATGTTTTGAACAATTCCTGTGACACTAGTTATAGATTCCGATGCTTCACTTCAGGTTTACTGTATCCCTTGGACCTTCTTATTGACGATGAAACACAGAAATTGCATCGGAATTAAATACAAAAGGCACAATGGAGACTTAAGGACAAGAAGACTGACTCTTCCTACTGACCATTCCTGTGGCACTAGTTATATATTCCGATGCTTCACTTCAGGTTTATTGTATCTCTTGGACATTCTTATTGACGATGAAACACAGAAATTGCATCGGAATTAAATACAAAAGGCACAATGCCAACTTAAGTACATGAAGATTGACTCTTCCTGCTGACCATTCCTGTGACACTAGTTATAGATTCCGATGCTTCACTCCAGGTTTACTGTATCCCTTGGACCTTCTTATTGACGATGAAACCCAGAAATTACATCGGAATTAAATTGAAATGGCACAATGCCGACTTAAGGACAAGAAGACTGACTCTTCCTACTGACCATTTCTGTGACACTAGTTATATAGTCCGATGATTCACTTCAGGTTTATTGTATCCCTTGGACCTTCTTATTGACGATGAAACACCGAAATTGCATCGGAATTAAATACAAAATGCACAAAGCCGACTTAAGTACATGAAGACCGACACTTCTTACTGACTATATTTTGTACCATTCCTGTGACACTAGTTATAGTTTCCGATGCTTCACTTCAGGTTTACTGTATCCCTTCGACCTTCTTATTGACGATGAAACCCAGAAATTGCATCGGAATTAAATACAAAAGGCACAATGCTGACTTAAGTACATGAAGACCGACAGTTCTTACTGACTATGTTTTGAACCATTCCTGTGACACTAGTTATAGATTCCGATGCATCATTTCAGGTTTACTGTATCCCTTGGACCTTCTTATTGACGATGAAACACAGAACTTGCATCGGAATTAAATACAAAAGGCACAATGCAGACTTAAGGACAAGAAGACTGACTCTTCCTACTGACCATTCCTGTGGCACTAGTTATATATTCCGATGCTTCACTTCAGGTTTATTGTATCTCTTGGACCTTCTTATTGACGATGAAACACAGAAATTGCATCGGAATTAAATACAAAAGGCACAATGCCGACTTAAGTACATGAAGACCGACACTTCTTACTGACTATATTTTGAACCATTCCTGTGACACTAGTTATAGATTCCGATGCTTCACTTCAGGTTTGCTGTATCCCTTGGACCTTCTTATTGACGATGAAACGCAGAAATTGCATCGGAATTAAATACAAAAGACAGAATGCCGACTTAAGTACATGAAGACCGACAGTTCTTACTGGCTATGTTTTGAACCATTCCTGTGTCACTAGTTATAGATTCCGATGCTTCACTTCAGATTTACTGTATCCTTTGGACCTTCTTATTGACGATGAAATACAGAAATTGCATCGGAATTAAATACAAAAGGCACATTGCCGACTTAAGGTCAAGAAGACTGACTCTTCCTACTGACCATTCCTGTGAGACAAGTTATGGATTCCGATGCTTCACTTCAGGTTTACTGTATCCCTTGGACCTTCTTATTGACGATGAAACACAGAAATTGCAACGGAATTAAATACAAAAGGCACAAAGCCGACTTATGGACAAGAAGACTGACTCTTCCTACTGACCATTCCTGTGACACTAGTTATAGATTCCGATGCTTCACTTCACGTTTACTGTATCCTTTGGACCTTCTTATTGACGATGAAATACAGAAATTGCATCGGAATTAAATACAAAAGGCACATTGCCGACTTAAGGTCAAGAAGACTGACTCTTCCTACTGACCATTCCTGTGAGACAAGTTATGGATTCCGATGCTTCACTCCAGGTTTACTGTATTCCTTGGACCTTCTTATTGACGATGAAACACAGAACTTGCATCGGAAATAAATACAAAATGCACAATGCCGACTAAAGTACTTGAAAACCGACACTTCTTACTGACTATGTTTTGAACCATTCCTGTGACATTAGTTATAGATTTCGATGCTTCACTTCAGGTTTACTGTATCCCTTGGACCGTCTTATTGATGATAAAACACAGAAATTGCATCGGAATTAAATATAAAATGCACAGCGCCGACTTAAGTACAAGAAGACTGACTCTTCCTACTGACCATTCCTGTGACACTAGTTATAGATTCCGATGCTTCACGTCAGGTTTACTGTATCCCTTGGACCTTCTTATTGACGATGAAACAAAGAATTTGCATCGGAATTAAATACAAAAGGCACAATGCCGACTTAAGTACATGAAGACCGACACTTCTTACTGACTATGTTTTGAACCATTCCTGTGACACTAGTTATAGATTCCGATGCTTCACTTCAGGTTTACTGTATCCCTTGGACCGTCTTATTGACGATAAAACACAGAAATTGCATCGGAATTAAATATAAAATGCACAGCGCCGACTTAAGGACAAGAAGACTGACTCTTCCTACTGACCATTCCTGTGAGACAAGTTATGGATTCCGATGCTTCACTCCAGGTTTACTGTATTCCTTGGACCTTCTTATTGACGATGAAACACAGAACTTGCATCGGAAATAAATACAAAATGCACAATGCCGACTAAAGTACTTGAAAACCGACACTTCTTACTGACTATGTTTTGAACCATTCCTGTGACACTAGTTATAGATTTCGATGCTTCACTTCAGGTTTACTGTATCCCTTGGACCGTCTTATTGACGATAAAACACAGAATTTGCATCGGAATTAAATATAAAATGCACAGCGCCGACTTAAGGACAAGAAGACTGACTCTTCCTACTGACCATTCCTGTGACACTAGTTATAGATTCCGATGCTTCACGTCAGGTTTACTGTATCCCTTGGACCTTCTTATTGACGATGAAACAAAGAATTTGCATCGGAATTAAATACAAAAGGCACAATGCCGACTTAAGTACATGAAGACCGACACTTCTTACTGACTATGTTTTGAACCATTCCTGTGACACTAGTTATAGATTCCGATGCTTCACTTCAGGTTTACTGTATCCTTTGGGCCTTCTTATTGACAATGAAACACAGAAATTACATCGGAATTAAACACAAAAGGCACAATGCCGACTTAAGGACAAGAAGACTGACTCTTCCTACTGACCATTCCTGTGACACTAGTTAT
Organism: Schistocerca americana; assembly: GCF_021461395.2. NCBI lineage: Eukaryota > Metazoa > Arthropoda > Insecta > Orthoptera > Acrididae > Schistocerca > Schistocerca americana. Next base: position 1,130,747,023 of record NC_060120.1, on the reverse strand, counting down.
ATATTCCGATGCTTCACTTCAGGTTCATTGTATCCCTTGGACCTTCTTCTTGACGATGAAACACAGAAATTGCATCGGAATTAAATACAAAAGGCACAATGCAGACTTAAGGACAAGAAGACTGACTCTTCCTACCGACCATTCCTGTGACACTAGTTATATATTCCGATGCTTCACTTCAGGTTTATTGTATCCCTTGGACCTTCTTCTTGACGATGAAACACAGAAATTGCATCGGAATTAAATACAAAAGGCACAATGCCGACTTAAGTACATGAAGTCCAACACTTCTTACTGACTATATTTTGAACCACTCCTGTGACACTAGTTATAGTTTCCGAAGCTTCACTTCAGGTTCACTGTATCCCTTGGACCTTCTTATTGACGATGAAACGCAGAAATTGCATCGGAATTAAATACAAAAGGCACAAGGCCGACTAAAGTACATGAAGACCGACTGTTCTTACTGACTATGTTTTGAACCATTCCTGTGACACTAGTAATAGATTCCGATGCTTCACTTCAGGTTTACTATATCCCTTGGACCTTCTTACTGACGATGAAACACAGAAATTGCATCGGAATTATATACCAAAGGCACAATGCCGACTTAAGTACATGAAGACTGACACTTCTTACTGACTATGTTTTGAACCATTCCTGTGACACTAGTTATAGTTTCCGATGCTTCACTTCAGGTTTACTGTATCCCTTGGACCTTCTTATTGACGATGAAACACAGAAATTGCATCAGAATTAAATACAAAAGGCAGAATGCGACATAAGGACATGAAGATTGACTCTTGCTGCTGACCATTCCTGTGACACTAGTTATAGATTCCGATGCTTCACTCCAGGTTTACTGTATCCCTTGACCTTCTTATTGACGATGAAACCCAGAAATTGCATCGGAATTAAATACAAAGGCTCATTGCCGACTTAAGGTCAAGAAGACTGACTCTTCCTACTGACCATTCCTGTGACACAAGTTATCTATTCCGATGCTTCACTCCAGGTTTACTGTATCCCTTGGACCTTCTTATTGACGATGAAACACAGAACTTGCATCGGAAATAATTACAAAAGGCACAATGCCGACTAAAGTACTTGAAGACCGACACTTCTTACTGACTTTGTTTTGAACCATTCCTGTGACACTAGTTATAGAATCCGATGCTTCACTTCAGGTTTACTGTATCCCTTGGACCTACTTATTGACGATAAAACACAGAAATTGCATCGGAATTAAATAAAAAATGCACAGCGCCGACTTAAGGACAAGAAGACTGACTCTTCTTACTGACCATTCCTGTGACACTAGTTATAGATTCCGATGCATCACTTCAGGTTTATTGTATCCCTTGGACCTTCTTCTTGACGATGAAACACAGAAATTGCATCGGAATTAAATACAAAAGGCACAATGCAGACTTAAGGACAAGAAGACTGACTCTTCCTACCGACCATTCCTGTGACACTAGTTATAGATTCCGATGCTTCACTCCAGGTTTACTGTATCCCTTGGACCTTCTTATTGACGATGAAACCCAGAAATTGCATCGGAATTAAATTGAAATGGCACAATGCCGACTTAAGGACAAGAAGACTGACTCTTCTTACTGACCATTCCTGTGACACTAGTTATAGATTCCGATGCATCACTTCAGGTTTATTGTATCCCTTGGACCTTCTTCTTGACGATGAAACACAGAAATTGCATCGGAATTAAATACAAAAAGCACAATGCAGACTTTAGGACAAAAAGACTGACTCTTCTTACTGACCATTCCTGTGACACTAGTTATAGATTCCGATGCATCACTTCAGGTTTATTGTATCCCTTGGACCTTCTTCTTGACGATGAAACACAGAAATTGCATCGGAATTATATACCAAAGGCACAATGCCGACTTAAGTACATGAAGACTGACACTTCTTACTGACTATGTTTTGAACCATTCCTGTGACACTAGTTATAGTTTCCGATGCTTCACTTCAGGTTTACTGTATCCCTTGGACCCTCTTATTGACGATGAAACACAGAAATTGCATCGGAAGTAAATACAAAAGGCACAATGCAGACTTAAGGACAAGAAGACTGACTCTTCCTACTGACCATTCCTGTGACACTAGTTATATATTCCGATGCTTCACTTCAGGTTTATTGTATCCCTTGGACCTTCTTCTTGACGATGAAACACAGAAATTGCATCGGAATTAAATACAAAAGGCACAATGCCGACTTAAGTACATGAAGACAAACACTTCTTACTGACTATATTTTGAACCATTCCTGTGACACTAGTTATAGATTCCGATGCTTCACTTCAGGTTTACTGTATCCCTTGGACCTTCTTATTGACGATGAAACGCAGAAATTGCATCGGAATTAAATACAAAAGGCACAAAGCCGACTTAAGTACATGAAGACCGACAGTTCTTACTGACTATGTTTTGAACAATTCCTGTGACACTAGTTATAGATTCCGATGCTTCACTTCAGGTTTACTGTATCCCTTGGACCTTCTTATTGACGATGAAACACAGAAATTGCATCGGAATTAAATACAAAAGGCACAATGCAGACTTAAGGACAAGAAGACTGACTCTTCCTACTGACCATTCCTGTGGCACTAGTTATATATTCCGATGCTTCACCTCAGGTTTATTGTATCTCTTGGACCTTCTTATTGACGATGAAACACAGAAATTGCATCGGAATTAAATACAAAAGGCACAATGCCGACTTAAGTACATGAAGATTGACTCTTCCTGCTGACCATTCCTGTGACACTAGTTATAGATTCCGATGCTTCACTCCAGGTTTACTGTATCCCTTGGACCTTCTTATTGACGTTGAAACCCAGAAATTGCATCGGAATTAAATTGAAATGGCACAATGCCGACTTAAGGACAAGAAGACTGACTCTTCCTACTGACCATTCCTGTGACACTAGTTATATAGTCCGATGCTTCACTTCAGGTTTATTGTATCCCTTGGACCTTCTTATTGACGATGAAACACCGAAATTGCATCGGAATTAAATACAAAATGCACAAAGCCGACTTAAGTACATGAAGACCGACACTTCTTACTGACTATATTTTGTACCATTCCTGTGACACTAGTTATAGTTTCCGATGCTTCACTTCAGGTTTACTGTATCCCTTCGACCTTCTTATTGACGATGAAACGCAGAAATTGCATCGGAATTAAATACAAAAGGCACAATGCCGACTTAAGTACATGAAGACCGACAGTTCTTACTGACTATGTTTTGAACCATTCCTGTGACACTAGTTATAGATTCCGATGCTTCACTTCAGGTTTACTGTATCCCTTGGACCTTCTTATTGACGATGAAATACAGAAATTGCATCGGAATTAAATACAAAAGGCTCATTGCCGACTTAAGGTCAAGAAGACTGACTCTTCCTACTGACCATTCCTGTGACACAAGTTATCTATTCCGATGCTTCACACCAGGTTTACTGTATCCCTTGGACCTTCTTATTGACGATGAAACACAGAACTTGCATCGGAAATAAATACAAAAGGCACAATGTCGACTAAAGTACTTGAAGACTGACACTTCTTACTGACTATGTTTTGAACCATTCCTGTGACACTAGTTATAGATTCCGATGCGTCACTTCAGCTTTACTGTATCCCTTGGACCTTCTTATTGACGATAAAACACAGAAATTGCATCGGAATTAAAAACAAAAGGCACAATGCCGACTTAAGGACAAGAAGACTGACTCTTCCTACTGACCATTCCTGTGACACTAGTTATATATTCCAATGCTTCATTTCAGGTTTATTGTATCCCTTGGACCTTTTTATTGACGATGAAACACGGAAATTGCATCGGAATTAAATACAAAAGGCACAATGCCGACTTAAGTACATGAAGACCGACACTTCTTACTGACTATATTTTGAACCATTCCAGTGACACTAGTTATAGTTTCCGAAGCTTCACTTCAGGTTCACTGTATCCCTTGGACCTTCTTATTGACGATGAAACGCAGAAATTGCATCGGAATTAAATACAAAAGGCACAATGCCGACTTTAGTACATGAAGACCGACAGTTCTTACTGACTATGTTTTGAACCATTCCTGTGACACTAGTTATAGATTTCGATGCTTCACTTCAGGTTTACTGTATCCCTTGGACCGTCTTATTGACGATAAAACACAGAAATTGCATCGGAATTAAATATAAAATGCACAGCGCCGACTTAAGGACAAGAAGACTGACTCTTTCTACTGACCATTCCTGTGACACTAGTTATAGATTCCGATGCTTCACGTCAGGTTTACTGTATCCCTTGGACCTTCTTATTGACGATGAAACAAAGAATTTGCATCGGAATTAAATACAAAAGGCACAATGCCGACTTAAGTACATGAAGACCGACACTTCTTACTGACTATGTTTTGAACCATTCCTGTGACACTAGTTATAGATTCCGATGCTTCACTTCAGGTTTACTGTATCCTTTGGACCTTCTTATTGACGATGAAACACAGAAATTACATCGGAATTAAACACAAAAGGCACAATGCCGACTTAAGGACAAGAAGACTGACTCTTCCTACTGACCATTCCTGTGACACTAGTTATATATTCCGATGCTTCACTTCAGGTTCATTGTATCCCTTGGACCTTGGTATTGACGATGAAACACAGAAATTGCATCGGAATTAAATACAAAAGGCACAACGCCGACTTAAGTACATGAAGTCCAACACTTCTTACTGACTATATTTTGAACCATTCCTGTGACACTAGTTATAGTTTCCGATGCTTCACTTCAGGTTTACTGTATCCCTTGGACCTTCTTACTGACGATGAAACACAGAAATTGCATCGGAATTATATACCAAAGCACAATGCCGACTTAAGTACATGAAGACTGACACTTCTTACTGACTATGTTTTGAACCATTCCTGTGACACTAGTTACAGTTTCCGATGCTTCACTTCAGGTTTACTGTATCCCTTGGACCTTCTTATTGACGATGAAACACAGAAATTGCATCAGAATTAAATACAAAAGGCAGAATGCGACATAAGGACATGACGATTGACTCTTGCTGCTGACCATTCCTGTGACACTAGTTATAGATTCCGATGCTTCACTCCAGGTTTACTGTATCCCTTGACCTTCTTATTGACGATGAAACCCAGAAATTGCATCGGAATTAAATACAAAGGCTCATTGCCGACTTAAGGTCAGGAAGACTGACTCTTCCTACTGACCACTCCTGTGACACAAGTTATCTATTCCGATGCTTCACTCCAGGTTTACTGTATCCCTTGGACCTTCTTATTGACGATGAAACAGAGAACTTGCATCGGAAATAAATACAAAAGGCACAATGCCGACTAAAGTACTTGAAAACCGACACTTCTTACTGACTTTGTTTTGAACCATTCCTGTGACACTAGTTATAGAATCCGATGCTTCACTTCAGGTTTACTGTATCCCTTGGACCTACTTATTGACGATAAAACACAGAAATTGCATCGGAATTGAATATAAAATGCACAGCGCCGTCTTAAGGACAAGAAGACTGACTCTTCTTACTGACCATTCCTGTGACACTAGTTATAGATTCCGATGCATCACTTCAGGTTTATTGTATCCCTTGGACCTTCTTCTTGACGATGAAACACAGAAATTGCATCGGAATTAAATACAAAAGGCACAATGCAGACTTAAGGACAAGAAGACTGACTCTTCCTACCGACCATTCCTGTGACACTAGTTATAGATTCCGATGCTTCACTCCAGGTTTACTGCATCCCTTGGACCTTCTTATTGACGATGAAACCCAGAAATTGCATCGGAATTAAATTGAAATGGCACAATGCCGACTTAAGGACAAGAAGACTGACTCTTCTTACTGACCATTCCTGTGACACTAGTTATAGATTCCGATGCATCACTTCAGGTTTATTGTATCCCTTGGACCTTCTTCTTGACGATGAAACACAGAAATTGCATCGGAATTAAATACAAAAGGCACAATGCAGACTTAAGGAGAAGAAGACTGACTCTTCTTACTGACCATTCCTGTGACACTAGTTATAGATTCCGATGCATCACTTCAGGTTTATTGTATCCCTTGGACCTTCTTCTTGACGATGAAACACAGAAATTGCATCGGAATTATATACCAAAGGCACAATGCCGACTTAAGTACATGAAGACTGACACTTCTTACTGACTATGTTTTGAACCATTCCTGTGACACTAGTTATAGTTTCCGATGCTTCACTTCAGGTTTACTGTATCCCTTGGACCCTCTTATTGACGATGAAACACAGAAATTGCATCGGAAGTAAATACAAAAGGCACAATGCAGACTTAAGGACAAGAAGACTGACTCTTCCTACTGACCATTCCTGTGACACTAGTTATATATTCCGATGCTTCACTTCAGGTTTATTGTATCCCTTGGACCTTCTTCTTGAAGATGAAACACAGAAATTGCATCGGAATTAAATACAAAAGGCACAATGCCGACTTAAGTACATGAAGACAGACACTTCTTACTGACTATATTTTGAACCATTCCTGTGACACTAGTTATAGATTCCGATGCATCACTTCAGGTTTACTGTATCCCTTGGAAGTTCTTATTGACGATGAAACGCAGAAATTGCATCGGAATTAAATACAAAAGGCACAAAGCCGACTTAAGTACATGAAGACCGACAGTTCTTACTGACTATGTTTTGAACAATTCCTGTGACACTAGTTATAGATTCCGATGCTTCACTTCAGGTTTACTGTATCCCTTGGACCTTCTTATTGACGCAGAAACACAGAAATGGCATCGGAATTAAATACAAAAGGCACAATGCAGATTTAAGGACAAGAAGACTGACTCTTCCTACTGACCATTCCTGTGGCACTAGTTATATATTCCGATGCTTCACCTCAGGTTTATTGTATCTCTTGGACCTTCTTATTGACGATGAAACACAGAAATTGCATCGGAATTAAATACAAAAGGCACAATGCCGACTTAAGTACATGACGATTGACTCTTCCTGCTGACCATTCCTGTGACACTAGTTATAGATTCCGATGCTTCACTCCAGGTTTACTGTATCCCTTGGACCTTCTTATTGACGATGAAACCCAGAAATTGCATCGGAATTAAATTGAAATGGCACAATGCCGACTTAAGGACAAGAAGACTGACTCTTCCTACTGACCATTCCTGTGACACTAGTTATATAGTCCGATGCTTCACTTCAGGTTTATTGTATCCCTTGGACCTTCTTATGGACGATGAAACACCGAAATTGCATCGGAATTAAATACAAAATGCACAAAGCCGACTTAAGTACATGAAGACCGACACTTCTTACTGACTATATTTTGTACCATTCCTGTGACACTAGTTATAGTTTCCGATGCTTCACTTCAGGTTTACTGTATCCCTTCGACCTTCTTATTGACGATGAAACGCAGAAATTGCATCGGAATTAAATACAAAAGGCACAATGCCGACTTAAGTACATGAAGACCGACAGTTCTTACTGACTATGTTTTGAACCATTCCTGTGACACTAGTTATAGATTCCGATGCTTCACTTCAGGTTTACTGTATCCCTTGGACCTTCTTATTGACGATGAAATACAGAAATTGCATCGAAATTAAATACAAAAGGCTCATTGCCGACTTAAGGTCAAGAAGACTGACTCTTCCTACTGACCATTCCTGTGACACAAGTTATCTATTCCGATGCTTCACTCCAAGTTTACTGTATCCCTTGGACCTTCTTATTGACGATGAAACACAGAACTTGCATCGGAAATAAATACAAAAGGCACAATGTCGACTAAAGTACTTGAAGACTGACACTTCTTACTGACTATGTTTTGAACCATTCCTGTGACACTAGTTATAGATTCCGATGCTTCACTTCAGGTTTACTGTATCCCTTGGACCTTCTTATTCACGATAAAACACAGAAATTGCATCGGAATTAAATTGAAATGGCACAATGCCGACTTAAGGACAAGAAGACTGACTCTTCTTACTGACCATTCCTGTGACACTAGTTATAGATTCCGATGCATCACTTCAGGTTTATTGTATCCCTTGGACCTTCTTCTTGACGATGAAACACAGAAATTGCATCGGAATTAAATACAAAAGGCACAATGCAGACTTAAGGACAAAAAGACTGACTCTTCTTACTGACCATTCCTGTGACACTAGTTATAGATTCCGATGCATCACTTCAGGTTTATTGTATCCCTTGGACCTTCTTCTTGACGATGAAACACAGAAATTGCATCGGAATTATATACCAAAGGCACAATGCCGACTTAAGTACATGAAGACTGACACTTCTTACTGACTATGTTTTGAACCATTCCTGTGACACTAGTTATAGTTTCCGATGCTTCACTTCAGGTTTACTGTATCCCTTGGACCCTCTTATTGACGATGAAACACAGAAATTGCATCGGAAGTAAATACAAAAGGCACAATGCAGACTTAAGGACAAGAAGACTGACTCTTCCTACTGACCATTCCTGTGACACTAGTTATATATTCCGATGCTTCACTTCAGGTTTATTGTATCCCTTGGACCTTCTTCTTGACGATGAAACACAGAAATTGCATCGGAATTAAATACAAAAGGCACAATGCCGACTTAAGTACATGAAGACAAACACTTCTTACTGACTATATTTTGAACCATTCCTGTGCCACTAGTTATAGATTCCGATGCTTCACTTCAGGTTTACTGTATCCCTTGGACCTTCTTATTGACGATGAAACGCAGAAATTGCATCGGAATTAAATACAAAAGGCACAAAGCCGACTTAAGTACATGAAGACCGACAGTTCTTACTGACTATGTTTTGAACAATTCCTGTGACACTAGTTATAGATTGCGATGCTTCACTTCAGGTTTACTGTATCCCTTGGACCTTCTTATTGACGATGAAACACAGAAATTGCATCGGAATTAAATACAAAAGGCACAATGCAGACTTAAGGACAAGAAGACTGACTCTTCCTACTGACCATTCCTGTGGCACTAGTTATATATTCCGATGCTTCACCTCAGGTTTATTGTATCTCTTGGACCTTCTTATTGACGATGAAACACAGAAATTGCATCGGAATTAAATACAAAAGGCACAATGCCGACTTAAGTACATGAAGATTGACTCTCCCTGCTGACCATTCCTGTGACACTAGTTATAGATTCCGATGCTTCACTCCAGGTTTACTGTATCCCTTGGACCTTCTTATTGACGTTGAAACCCAGAAATTGCATCGGAATTAAATTGAAATGGCACAATGCCGACTTAAGGACAAGAAGACTGACTCTTCCTACTGACCATTCCTGTGACACTAGTTATATAGTCCGATGCTTCACTTCAGGTTTATTGTATCCCTTGGACCTTCTTATTGACGATGAAACACCGAAATTGCATCGGAATTAAATACAAAATGCACAAAGCCGACTTAAGTACATGAAGACCGACACTTCTTACTGACTATATTTTGTACCATTCCTGTGACACTAGTTATAGTTTCCGATGCTTCACTTCAGGTTTACTGTATCCCTTCGACCTTCTTATTGACGATGAAACGCAGAAATTGCATCGGAATTAAATACAAAAGGCACAATGCCGACTTAAGTACATGAAGACCGACAGTTCTTACTGACTATGTTTTGAACCATTCCTGTGACACTAGTTATAGATTCCGATGCTTCACTTCAGGTTTACTGTATCCCTTGGACCTTCTTATTGACGATGAAATACAGAAATTGCATCGGAATTAAATACAAAAGGCTCATTGCCGACTTAAGGTCAAGAAGACTGACTCTTCCTACTGACCATTCCTGTGACACAAGTTATCTATTCCGATGCTTCACTCCAGGTTTACTGTATCCCTTGGACCTTCTTATTGACGATGAAACACAGAACTTGCATCGGAAATAAATACAAAAGGCACAATGTCGACTAAAGTACTTGAAGACTGACACTTCTTACTGACTATGTTTTGAACCATTCCTGTGACACTAGTTATAGATTCCGATGCTTCACTTCAGCTTTACTGTATCCCTTGGACCTTCTTATTGACGATAAAACACAGAAATTGCATCGGAATTAAAAACAAAAGGCACAATGCCGACTTAAGGACAAGAAGACTGACTCTTCCTACTGACCATTCCTGTGACACTAGTTATATATTCCAATGCTTCATTTCAGGTTTATTGTATCCCTTGGACCTTTTTATTGACGATGAAACACGGAAATTGCATCGGAAATAAATACAAAAGGCACAATGCCGACTTAAGTACATGAAGACCGACACTTCTTACTGACTATATTTTGAACCATTCCAGTGACACTAGTTATAGTTTCCGAAGCTTCACTTCAGGTTCACTGTATCCCTTGGACCTTCTTATTGACGATGAAACGCAGAAATTGCATCGGAATTAAATACAAAAGGCACAATGCCGACTTTAGTACATGAAGACCGACAGTTCTTACTGACTATGTTTTGAACCATTCCTGTGACACTAGTTATAGATTTCGATGCTTCACTTCAGGTTTACTGTATCCCTTGGACCGTCTTATTGACGATAAAACACAGAAATTGCATCGGAATTAAATATAAAATGCACAGCGCCGACTTAAGGACAAGAAGACTGACTCTTCCTACTGACCATTCCTGTGACACTAGTTATATATTCCGATGCTTCACTTCAGGTTCATTGTATCTCTTGGACGTTGGTATTGACGATGAAACACAGAAATTGCATCGGAATTAAATACAAAAGGCACAACGCCGACTTAAGTACATGAAGTCCAACACTTCTTACTGACTATATTTTGAACCATTCCTGTGACACTAGTTATAGTTTCCGATGCTTCACTTCAGGTTTACTGTATCCCTTGGACCTTCTTACTGACGATGAAACACAGAAATTGCATCGGAATTATATACCAAAGGCACAATGCCGACTTAAGTACATGAAGACTGACACTTCTTACTGACTATGTTTTGAACCATTCCTGTGACACTAGTTATAGTTTCCGATGCTTCACTTCAGGTTTACTGTATCCCTTGGACCTTCTTATTGACGATGAAACACAGAAATTGCATCAGAATTAAATACAAAAGGCAGAATGCGACATAAGGACATGACGATTGACTCTTGCTGCTGACCATTCCTGTGACACTAGTTATAGATTCCGATGCTTCACTCCAGGTTTACTGTATCCCTTGACCTTCTTATTGACGATGAAACCCAGAAATTGCATCGGAATTAAATACAAAGGCTCATTGCCGACTTAAGGTCAGGAAGACTGACTCTTACTACTGACCATTCCTGTGACACAAGTTATCTATTCCGATGCTTCACTCCAGGTTTACTGTATCCCTTGGACCTTCTTATTGACGATGAAACAGAGAACTTGCATCGGAAATAAATACAAAAGGCACAATGCCGACTAAAGTACTTGAAAACCGACACTTCTTACTGACTTTGTTTTGAACCATTCCTGTGACACTAGTTATAGAATCCGATGCTTCACTTCAGGTTTACTGTATCCCTTGGACCTACTTATTGACGATAAAACACAGAAATTGCATCGGAATTAAATATAAAATGCACAGCGCCGACTTAAGGACAAGAAGACTGACTCTTCTTACTGACCATTCCTGTGACACTAGTTATAGATTCCGATGCATCACTTCAGGTTTATTGTATCCCTTGGACCTTCTTCTTGACGATGAAACACAGAAATTGCATCGGAATTAAATACAAAAGGCACAATGCAGACTTAAGGACAAGAAGACTGACTCTTCCTACCGACCATTCCTGTGACACTAGTTATAGATTCCGATGCTTCACTCCAGGTTTACTGCATCCCTTGGACCTTCTTATTGACGATGAAACCCAGAAATTGCATCGGAATTAAATTGAAATGGCACAATGCCGACTTAAGGACAAGAAGACTGACTCTTCTTACTGACCATTCCTGTGACACTAGTTATAGATTCCGATGCATCACTTCAGGTTTATTGTATCCCTTGGACCTTCTTCTTGACGATGAAACACAGAAATTGCATCGGAATTAAATACAAAAGGCACAATGCAGACTTAAGGAGAAGAAGACTGACTCTTCTTACTGACCATTCCTGTGACACTAGTTATAGATTCCGATGCATCACTTCAGGTTTATTGTATCCCTTGGACCTTCTTCTAGACGATGAAACACAGAAATTGCATCGGAATTATATACCAAAGGCACAATGCCGACTTAAGTACATGAAGACTGACACTTCTTACTGACTATGTTTTGAACCATTCCTGTGACACTAGTTATAGTTTCCGATGCTTCACTTCAGGTTTACTGTATCCCTTGGACCCTCTTATTGACGATGAAACACAGAAATTGCATCGGAAGTAAATACAAAAGGCACAATGCAGACTTAAGGACAAGAAGACTGACTCTTCCTACTGACCATTCCTGTGACACTAGTTATATATTCCGATGCTTCACTTCAGGTTTATTGTATCCCTTGGACCTTCTTCTTGAAGATGAAACACAGAAATTGCATCGGAATTAAATACAAAAGGCACAATGCCGACTTAAGTACATGAAGACAGACACTTCTTACTGACTATATTTTGAACCATTCCTGTGACACTAGTTATAGATTCCGATGCATCACTTCAGGTTTACTGTATCCCTTGGACCTTCTTATTGACGATGAAACGCAGAAATTGCATCGGAATTAAATACAAAAGGCACAAAGCCGACTTAAGTACATGAAGACCGACAGTTCTTACTGACTATGTTTTGAACAATTCCTGTGACACTAGTTATAGATTCCGATGCTTCACTTCAGGTTTACTGTATCCCTTGGACCTTCTTATTGACGCAGAAACACAGAAATGGCATCGGTATTAAATACAAAAGGCACAATGCAGATTTAAGGACAAGAAGACTGACTCTTCCTACTGACCATTCCTGTGGCACTAGTTATATATTCCGATGCTTCACCTCAGGTTTATTGTATCTCTTGGACCTTCTTATTGACGATGAAACACAGAAATTGCATCGGAATTAAATACAAAAGGAACAATGCCGACTTAAGTACATGAAGATTGACTCTTCCTGCTGACCATTCCTGTGACACTAGTTATAGATTCCGATGCTTCACTCCAGGTTTACTGTACCCCTTGGACCTTCTTATTGACGATGAAACCCAGAAATTGCATCGGAATTAAATTGAAATGGCACAATGCCGACTTAAGGACAAGAAGACTGACTCTTCCTACTGACCATTCCTGTGACACTAGTAATATAGTCCGATGCTTCACTTCAGGTTTATTGTATCCCTTGGACCTTCTTATTGACGATGAAACACCGAAATTGCATCGGAATTAAATACAAAATGCACAAAGCCGACTTAAGTACATGAAGACCGACACTTCTTACTGACTATATTTTGTACCATTCCTGTGACACTAGTTATAGTTTCCGATGCTTCACTTCAGGTTTACTGTATCCCTTCGACCTTCTTATTGACGATGAAACGCAGAAATTGCATCGGAATTAAATACAAAAGGCACAATGCCGACTTAAGTACATGAAGACCGACAGTTCTTACTGACTATGTTTTGAACCATTCCTGTGACACTATTTATAGATTCCGATGCTTCACTTCAGGTTTACTGTATCCCTTGGACCTTCTTATTGACGATGAAATACAGAAATTGCATCGAAATTAAATACAAAAGGCTCATTGCCGACTTAAGGTCAAGAAGACTGACTCTTCCTACTGACCATTCCTGTGACACAAGTTATCTATTCCGATGCTTCACTCCAAGTTTACTGTATCCCTTGGACCTTCTTATTGACGATGAAACACAGAACTTGCATCGGAAATAAATACAAAAGGCACAATGTCGACTAAAGTACTTGAAGACTGACACTTCTTACTGACTATGTTTTGAACCATTCCTGTGACACTAGTTATAGATTCCGATGCTTCACTTCAGGTTTACTGTATCCCTTGGACCTTCTTATTCACGATAAAACACAGAAATTGCATCGGAATTAAATGCAAAAGGCACAATGCCGACTTAAGGACAAGAAGACTGACTCTTCCTACTGACCATTCCTGTGACACTAGTTATATAATCCAATGCTTCATTTTAGGTTTATTGTATCCCTTGGACCTTTTTATTGACGATGAAACACGGAAATTGCATCGGAATTAAACACAAAAGGCACAATGCCGACTTAAGTACATGAAGACCGACACTTCTTACTGACTATATTTTGAACCACACCTGTGACACTAGTTATAGTTTCCGAAGCTTCACTTCAGGTTCACTGTATCCCTTGGACCTTCTTATTGACGATGAAACGCAGAAATTGCATCGGAATTAAATACAAAAGGCACAATGCCGACTTAAGTACATGAAGACCGACAGTTCTTACTGACTATGTTTTGAACCATTCCTGTGACACTAGTTATAGAATCCGATGCTTCACTTCAGGTTCACTGTATCCCTTGGACCTTCTTACTGACGATGAAACACAGAAATTGCATCGGAATTATATACCAAAGGCACAATGCCGACTTAAGTACATGAAGACCGACACTTCTTACTGACTATGTTTTGAACCATTCCTGTGACACTAGTTATATATTCCGATGCTTCACTTCCGGTTTACTGTATCCCTTGGACCTTCTTGTTGACGATGAAACACAGAAATTGCATCAGAATTAAATACAAAAGGCAGAATGCCGACATAAGTAGATGAAGATTGACTCTTCCTGCTGTCCATTCCTGTGACACTAGTTATAGATTCCGATGCTTCACTCCAGGTTTAGTGTATCCCTTGGACCTTCTTATTGACGATGAAACCCAGAAATTGCATCGGAATTAAATACAAAAGGCACAATGCCGACTTAAGGACAAGAAGACTGACTCTTCCTACTGACCATTCCTGTGACACTAAGTATAGATTCCGATGCTTCACTTCAGGTTTACTGGATCCCTTGGACCTTCTTATTGACGATGAAACACAGAAATTGCATCGGAAGTAAATACAAAAGGCACAATGCAGACTTAAGGACAAGAAGACTGACTCTTCCTACTGACCATTCCTGTGACACTAGTTATATATTCCGATGCTTCACTTCAGGTTTATTGTATCCCTTGGACCTTCTTCTTGACGATGAAACACAGAAATTGCATCGGAATTAAATACAAAAGGCACAATGCCGACTTAAGTACATGAAGACAGGCACTTCTTACTGACTATATTTTGAACCATTCCTGTGACACCAGTTATAGATTCCGATGCTTCACTTCAGGTTTACTGTATCCCTTGGACCTTCTTATTGACGATGAAACGCAGAAATTGCATCGGAATTAAATACAAAAGGCACAATGCCGACTTAAGTACATGAAGACCGACAGTTCTTACTGACTATGTTTTGAACAATTCCTGTGACACTAGTTATAGATTCCGATGCTTCACTTCAGGTTTACTGTATCCCTTGGACCTTCTTATTGACGATGAAACACAGAAATTGCATCGGAATTAAATACAAAAGGCACAATGCAGACTTAAGGACAAGAAGACTGACTCTTCCTACTGACCATTCCTGTGGCACTAGTTATATATTCCGATGCTTCACTTCAGGTTTATTGTATCTCTTGGACCTTCTTATTGACGATGAAACACCGAAATTGCATCGGAATTAAATACAAAATGCACAAAGCCGACTTAAGTACATGAAGACCGACACTTCTTACTGACTATATTTTGTACCATTCCTGTGACACTAGTTATAGTTTCCGATGCTTCACTTCAGGTTTACTGTATCCCTTCGACCTTCTTATTGACGATGAAACGCAGAAATTGCATCGGAATTAAATACAAAAGGCACAATGCCGACTTAAGTACATGAAGACCGACAGTTCTTACTGACTATGTTTTGAACCATTCCTGTCACACTAGTTATAGATTCCGATGCTTCACTTCAGGTTTACTGTATCCCTTGGACCTTCTTATTGACGATGAAATACAGAAATTGCATCGAAATTAAATACAAAAGGCTCATTGCCGACTTAAGGTCAAGAAGACTGACTCTTCCTACTGACCATTCCTGTGACACAAGTTATCTATTCCGATGCTTCACTCCAAGTTTACTGTATCCCTTGGACCTTCTTATTGACGATGAAACACAGAACTTGCATCGGAAATAAATACAAAAGGCACAATGGCGACTAAAGTACTTGAAGACTGACACTTCTTACTGACTATGTTTTGAACCATTCCTGTGACACTAGTTATAGATTCCGATGCTTCATTTCAGGTTTACTGTATCCCTTGGACCTTCTTATTCACGATAAAACACAGAAATTGCATCGGAATTAAATACAAAAGGCACAATGCCGACTTAAGGACAAGAAGACTGACTCTTCCTACTGACCATTCCTGTGACACTAGTTATATATTCCAATGCTTCATTTCATGTTTATTGTATCCCTTGGACCTTTTTATTGACGATGAAACACGGAAATTGCATCGGAATTAAATACAAAAGGCACAATGCCGACTTAAGTACATGAAGACCGACACTTCTTACTGACTATATTTTGAACCATTCCTGTGACACTAGTTATAGTTTCCGAAGCTTCACTTCAGGTTCACTGTATCCCTTGGACCTTCTTCTTGACGATGAAACGCAGAAATTGCATCGGAATTAAATACAAAAATCACAATGCCGACTTAAGTACATGAAGACCGACAGTTCTTACTGACTATGTTTTGAACCATTCCTGTGACACTAGTTATAGAATCCGATGCTTCACTTCAGGTTCACTGTATCCCTTGGACCTTCTTACTGACGATGAAACACAGAAATTGCATCGGAATTATATACCAAAGGCACAATGCCGACTTAAGTACATGAAGACCGACACTTCTTACTGACTATGTTTTGAACCATTCCTGTGACACTAGTTATAGATTCCGATGCTTCACTTCCGGTTTACTGTATCCCTTGGACCTTCTTGTTGACGATGAAACACAGAAATTGCATCAGAATTAAATACAAAAGGCAGAATGCCGACATAAGGAGATGAAGATTGACTCTTCCTGCTGTCCATTCCTGTGACACTAGTTATAGATTCCGATGCTTCACTCCAGGTTTACTGTATCCCTTGGACCTTCTTATTGACGATGAAACCCAGAAATTGCATCGGAATTAAATACAAAAGGCACAATGCCGACTTAAGGACAAGAAGACTGACTCTTCCTACTGACCATTCCTGTGACACTAAGTATTGATTCCGATGCTTCACTTCAGGTTTACTGGATCCCTTGGACCTTCTTATTGACGATGAAACACAGAAATTGCATCGGAAGTAAATACAAAAGGCACAATGCAGACTTAAGGACAAGAAGACTGACTCTTCCTACTGACCATTCCTGTGACACTAGTTATATATTCCGATGCTTCACTTTAGGTTTAATGTATCCCTTGGACCTTCTTCTTGACGATGAAACACAGAAATTGCATCGGAATTAAATACAAAAGGCACAATGCAGACTTAAGTACATGAAGACAGACACTTCTTACTGACTATATTTTGAACCATTCCTGTGACACTAGTTATAGATTCCGATGCTTCACTTCAGGTTTACTGTATCCCTTGGACCTTCTTATTGACGATGAAACGCAGAAATTGCATCGGAATTAAATACAAAAGGCACAATGCCGACTTAAGTACATGAAGACCGACAGTTCTTACTGACCATGTTTTGAACAATTCCTGTGACACTAGTTATAGATTCCGATGCTTCACTTCAGGTTTACTGTATCCCTTGGACCTTCTTATTGACGATGAAACACAGAAATTGCATCGGAATTAAATACAAAAGGCACAATGCAGACTTAAGGACAAGAAGACTGACTCTTCCTACTGACCATTCCTGTGGCACTAGTTATGTATTCCGATGCTTCACTTCAGGTTTATTGTATCTCTTGGACCTTCTTATTGACGATGAAACACAGAAATTGCATCGGAATTAAATACAAAAGGCACAATGCCGACTTAAGTACATAAAGATTGACTCTTCCTGCTGACCATTCCTGTGACACTAGTTATAGATTCCGATGCTTCACTCCAGGTTTACTGTATCCCTTGGACCTTCTTATTGACGATGAAACCCAGAAATTGCATCGGAATTAAATTCAAATGGCACAATGCCGACTTAAGGACAAGAAGACTGACTCTTCCTACTGACCATTCCTGTGACACTAGTTATATAGTCCGATGCTCACTTCAGGTTTATTGTATCCCTTGGACCTTCTTATTGACGATGAAACACAGAAGTTGCATCGGAACTAAATACAAAATGCACAATGCCGACTTAAGTACATGAAGACCGACACTTCTTACTGACTATATTTTGAACCATTCCTGTGACACTAGTTATAGATTCCGATGCTTCACTTCAAGTTTACTGTATCCCTTGGACCTTCTTATTGACGATGAAACGCAGAAATTGCATCGGAATTAAATACAAAAGACAGAATGCCGACTTAAGTACATGAAGACCGACAGTTCTTACTGGCTATGTTTTGAACCATTCCTGTGTCACTAGTTATAGATTCCGATGCTTCACTTCAGGTTTACTGTATCCCTTGGACCTTCTTATTGACGATGAGACACAGAAATTGCATCGGAATGAAATACAAAAGGCACAATGCCAACTTAAGTACATGAAGACCGACACTTCTTACTGACTAAGATTTGAACCATTCCTGTGACACTAGTTATAGATTCTGATGCTTCACTTCAGGTTTACTGTATCTGTTGGACCTTCTTATTGACGATGAAATACAGAAATTGCATCAGAATTAAATACAAAAGGCAGAATGCCGACATAAGGACATGAAGATTGACTCTTCCTGCTGACCATTCCTGTGACACTAGTTATAGATTCCGATGCTTCACTCAAGGTTTACTGTATCCCTTGGACCTTCTTATTGACGATGAAACCCAGAAATTGCATCGGAATTAAATACAAAAGGCACAATGCCGACTTAAGGACAAGAAGACTGACTCTTCCTACTGCCCATTCCTGTGACACTAGTTATAGATTCCGATGCTTCACTTCAGGTTTACTGTATCCCTTGGACCTTCTTATTGACGATGAAACACAGAAATTGCATCGGAATTAAATACAAAAGGCACAAAGCCGACTTATGGACAAGAAGACTGACTCTTCCTACTGACCATTCCTGTGACACTAGTTATATATTCCGATGCTTCACTTCAGGTTCATTGTATCCCTTGGACCTTGGTATTGACGATGAAACACAGAAATTGCATCGGAATTAAATACAAAAGGCACAACGCCGACTTAAGTACATGAAGTCCGACACTTCTTACTGACTATATTTTGAACCATTCCTGTGACACTAGTTATAGTTTCTGAAGCTTCACTTCAGGTTCACTGTATCCCTTGGACCTTCTTATTGACGATGAAACGCAGAAATTGCATCGGAATTAAATGCAAAAGGCACAATGCCGACTAAAGTACATGAAGACCGACTGTTCTTACTGACTATGTTTTGAACCATTCCTGTGACACTAGTTATAGATTCCGATGCTTCACTTCAGGTTTACTGTATCCCTTGGACCTTCTTACTGACGATGAAGCACAGAAATTGCATCGGAATTATATACCAAAGGCACAATGCCGACTTAAGTACATGAAGACCGACACTTCTTACTGACTTTGTTTTGAACCATTCCTGTGACACTAGTTATAGTTTCCGATGCTTCACTTCAGGTTTACTGTATCCCTTGGACCTTCTTATTGACGATGAAACACAGAAATTGCATCAGAATTAAATACAAAAGGCAGAATGCGACATAAGGACATGAAGATTGACTCTTGCTGCTGACCATTCCTGTTACACTAGTTATGGATTCCGATGCTTCACTCCAGGTTTACTGTATCCCTTGACCTGCTTATTGACGATGAAACCCAGAAATTGCATCGGAATTAAATACAAAGGCCCATTGCCGTCTTAAGGTCAAGAAGACTGACTCTTCCTACTGACCATTCCTGTGACACAAGTTATCTATTCCGATGCTTCACTCCAGGTTTACTGTATCCCTTGGACCTTCTTATTGACGATGAAACACAGAACTTGCATCGGAAATAATTACAAAAGGCACAATGCCGACTAAAGTACTTGAAGACCGACACTTCTAACTGACTTTGTTTTGAACCATTCCTGTGACACTAGTTATAGAATCCGATGCTTCACTTCAGGTTTACTATATCCCATGGCCCTTCTTATTGACGATGAAACAAAGAAATTGCATCGGAATTAAATACAAAAGGCACAATGACGACTTAAGGACAAGAAGACTCACTCTTCCTACTGACCATTCCTGTGGCACTAGTTATATATTCCGATGCTTCACTTCAGGTTTATTGTATCCCTTGGACCTTTTTATTGACGATGAAACACAGAAATTGCATCGGAATTAAATACAAAAGGCACAATGCCGACTTAAGTACATGAAGACCGACACTTCTTACTGACTATATTTTGAACCATTCCTGTGACACTAGTTATAGTTTCCGAAGCTTCACTTCAGGTTCACTGTATCCCTTGGACCTTCTTATTGTCGATGAAACGCAGAAATTGCATCGGAATTAAATACAAAAGACACAATGCCGACTTAAGTACATGAAGACCGACAGTTCTTACTGACTATGTTTTGAACCATTCCTGTGACACTAGTTATAGAATCCGATGCTTCACTTCAGGTTTACTGTATCCCTTGGAACTTCTTGTTGACGATGAAACACAGAAATTGCATCAGAATTAAATACCAAAGGCAGAATGCCGACTTAAGGACAAGGAGACTGACTCTTCCTACTGACCATTCCTGTGACACTAGTTATAGATTCCGATGGTTCACTTCAGGTTTACTGTATCCCTTGGACCTTCGTATTGACGTTGAAACACAGAAATTGCATCGGAAGTAAATACAAAAGTCACAATGCAGACTTAAGGACAAGAAGACTGACTCTTCCTACTGACCATTCCTGTGACACTAGTTATATATTCCGATGCTTCACTTCAGGTTTATTGTATCCCTTGGACCTTCTTATTGACGATGAAACACAGAAATTGCATCGGAATTAAATACAAAAGGCACAATGCCGACTTAAGTACATGAAGACCGACACTTCTTACTGACTATATTTTGAACCATTCCTGTGACACTAGTTATAGTTTCCGATGCTTCACTTCAGGTTCACTGTATCTCTTGGACCTTCTTATTGACAATGAAACGCAGAAATTGCATCGGAATTAAATACAAAAGGCACAATGCCGACTTAAGTACATGAAGACCGACACTTCTTACTGACTAAGTTTTCAACCATTGCTGTGACACTAGTTATAGATTCTGATGCTTCACTTCAGGTTTACTGTATCCGTTGGACCTTCTTATTGACGATGAAATACAGAAATTGCATCAGAATTAAATCCAAAAGGCAGAATGCCGACATTAGGACATGAAGATTGACTCTTCCTGCTGACCATTCCTGTGACACTAGTTATAGATTCCGATGCTTCACTCCAGGTTTACTGTATCCCTTGGACCTTCTTATTGACGATGAAACCCAGAAATTGCATCGGAATTAAATACAAAAGGCACAATGCCGACTTAAGGACAAGAAGACTGACTCTTCATACTGCCCATTCCTGTGACACTAGTTATAGATTCCGATGCTTCACTTCAGGATTACTGTATCCCTTGGACTTTCTTATTGACGATGAAACACAGATATTGTATCGGAATTAAATACAAAAGGCACAATGCAGACTAATGGACAAGAAGACTGACACTTCCTACTGACCATTCCTGTGACACTAGTTATATAGTCCGATGCTTCACTTCAGGTTTATTGTATCCCTTGGACCTTCTTGTTGACGATGAAACACCGAAATTGCATCGGAATTAAATACAAAATGCACAATGCCGACTTAAGTACATGAAGACCGACACTTCTTACTGACTATATTTTGAACCATTCCTGTGACACTAGTTATAGTTTCCGATGCTTCACTTCAGGTTTACTGTATCCCTTGGACCTTCTTATTGACGATGAAACGCAGAAATTGCATCGGAACTAAATACAAAAGGCACAATGCCGACTTAAGTACACGAAGACCGACAGTTCTTACTGACTATGTTTTGAACCATTCCTGTGACACTAGTTATAGATTCCGATGCTTCACTTCAGGTTTACTGTATCCCTCTGACCTTCTTATTGACGATGAAACACAGAAATTACATCGGAATTAAATACAAAAGGCACAATGCAGACTTAAGGACAAGATGACTGACTCTTCCTACTGACCAATCCTGTGACACTAGTTATATATTCCGATGCTTCACTTCAGGTTTATTGTATCTCTTGGACCTTCTTATTGACGATGAAACACAGAAATTGCATCGGAATTGAATACATAAGGCACAATGCCGACTTAAGTACATCAAGACCGACACTTCTTACTGACTATATTTTGAAAAATTCCTGTGACACTAGTTATAGATTCCGATGCTTCACTTCAGGTTTACTGTATCCCTTGGACCTTCTTATTGACGATGAAACGCAGAAAATGCATCGGAATTAGATACAAAAGGCACAATGCCGACTTAAGTACATGAAGACCGACAGTTCTTACTGGCTATGTTTTGAACCATTCCTGTGTCACTAGTTATAGATTCCGATGCTCCACTTCAGGTTTACTGTATCCCTTGGACCTTCTTATTGACGATGAAACCCAGAAATTGCATCGGAATTAAATACAAAAGGCAGAATGCGACATAAGGACATGAAGATTGACTCTTCCTGCTGACCATTCCTGTGACACTAGTTATAGATTCCGATGCTTCACTCCAGGTTTACTGTATCCCTTGACCTTCTTATTGACGATGAAACCCAGAAATTGCATCGGAATTAAATACAACGGCTCATTGCCGACTTAAGGTCAAGAAGACTGACTCTTCCTACTGACCATTCCTGTGACACAAGTTATCTATTCCGATGCTTCACTCCAGGTTTACTGTATCCCTTGGACCTTCTTATTGACGATGAAACACAGAACTTGCATCGGAAATAATTACAAAATGCACAATGCCGACTAAAGTACTTGAAGACCGACACTTCTTACTGACTATGTTTTGAACCATTCCTGTGACACTAGTTATAGAATCCGATGCTTCACTTCAGGTCTACTGTATCCCTTGGATCTACTTATTGCCGATAAAACACAGAAATTGCATCGGAATTAAATATAAAATGCACAGCGCCGACTTAAGGACAAGAAGACTGACTCTTCTTACTGACAATTCCTGTAACACTAATTATAGATTCCGATGCATCACTTCAGGTTTACTGTATCCCTTGGACCTTCTTATTGACGATGAAAGACAGAAATTGCATCAGAATTAAATACAAAAGGCAAAATGCCGACATAAGGACATGAAGATTGACTCTTCCTGCTGACCATTTCTGTGACACTAGTTACAGATTCCATTGCTTCACTCCAGGTTTACTGTATCCCTTGGACCTCCTTGTTGACGATGAAACCCAGAAATTGCATCGGAAGTAAATACAAAAGGCACAATGCCGACTTAAGGACAAGAAGACTGACTCTTCCTACTGACCATTCCAGTGACACTAGTTATAGATTCCGATGCTTCACATCAGGTTTACTGTATCCCTTGGACCTTCTTATTGACGATGAAACACAGAAATTGCATCGGAATTAAATACAAAAGGCACAATGCCGACTTAAGTACATGAGGAACCGACACTTCCTACTGACTATGATTTGAACCATTCCTGTGACACTAGTTATAGATTCCGATGCATCACTTCAGGTATACTGTATCCCTTGTACCTTCTTATTGACGATGAAACACAGAAGTTGCATCGGAATTAAATACAAAAGGCAGAATGCCGACTTAAGGACAAGAAGACTGACTCTTCCTACTGACCAATCCTGTGACACTAGTTAAAGATTCCGATGCTTCACTTCAGGTTTACTGTATCCCTTGGACCTTCTTGTTGACGATGAAACACAGAAATTGCATCGGAAATAAATACAAAAGGCTCAATGCCGACTTAAGTACATGAACACCGACACTTCTTACTGACTATGTTTTGAACCATTCCTGTGACACTAGTAATAGATCCCGATGCTTCACTTCAGGGTTACTGTATCCCTTGCACCTTCTTATTGACGATGAAACACAGAAATTTCATCGGAATTAAATACAAAAGGCACAATACCGACTTAGTACAAGAAGACTGACTCTTATTACTGACCATTCCTGTGACATTAGTTATAGATTCCGATGCTTCACTTCAGGTTTACTGTATCCCTTAGACCTTCTTATTGACGATGAAACACAGAAATTGCATCGGAATTAAATACAAAAGGCACAATGCCGACTTAAGTACATGAATGCCGACACTTCTTACTGACTATGTTTTGAACCATTCCTGTGACACTAGTGATAGATTCCGATGCTTCACTTCAGGTTTACTGTATCCCTTGGACCTTCTTATTGACGATGAAACACAGAAATTGCATTGAAATTAAATACAAAAGGCACAATGCCGACTTAAGAACAAGAAGTCTGACTCTTCCTACTGACCATTCCTGTGACACTAGTTATGGATTCCGATTCTTCACTTCAGGTTTACTCTATCCCTTGGACCTTCTTATTGTCGATGAAACACAGAAATTGCATCGGATTTAAATACAAAAGGCACAATGCCGACTTAAGGACAAGAAGACTGACTCTTCCTACTGACCAATCCTGTGACACTAGTTAAAGATTCCGATGCTTCACTTCAGGTTTACTGTATCCCTTGGACCTTCTTATTGACGATGAAACACAGAAATTGCATCGGAATTAAATACAAAAGGCACAATGCCGACTTAAGTACATGAAGACCGACACTTCTTACTGACTATGCTTTGAACCATTCCTGTGACACTAGTAATAGGTCCCCATGCTTCACTTCAGGTTAACTGTATCCCTTGCACCTTCTTATTGACGATGAAACACAGAAATTGCATCGGAATTAAATACAAAAGGCACAATGCCGACTTAAAGGACAAGAAGACTGAGTCTTCCTACTGACCAATCCTGTGACACTAGTTATAGATTACGATGCTTCACTTCAGGTTTACTGTATCCCTTGGACCTTCTTATTGACGATGAAACACAGAAATTGCATCGGAATTAAATACAAAAGGCACAATGCCGACTTAAGGACAAGCAGACTGATTCTTCCTACTGACCATTCCTGTGACACTAGTTATAGATTCCGATGCTTTACTCAAGGTTTACTGTATCCCTTGGACTTTCTTATTGACGATGAAACACAGAAATTGCATCGGAATTAAATACAAAAGGCACAATGCCGACTTATGTACATGAAGGCCGACACTTCTTACTGACTATGTTTTGAACCATTCCTGTGACACTAGTTATTGATTCCGATGCTTCAGCTCAGGTTTTCGGTATCCCTTGGACCCTCTTATTGACGATGAAACACAGAAATTGCATCGTAATTAAATACAAAAGGCACAATGCCGACTTAAGGACAAGAAGACTGACTCTTCCTACTGACCATTCCTGTGACACTAGTTATAGATTCCGATGCTTCACTTCAGGTTTGCTGTATCCCTTGGACCTTCTAATTGACGATGAAACACAGATATTGCATCGGAATTAAATACAAAAGATACAATGCCGACTTAAGTACATGAAGACCGACACTTCTTATTGACTATGATTTGAACCATTCCTGTGACACTAGTTATAGATTCCGATGCTTCACTTCAGGTTTACTGTATCCCTTGCACCTTCTTATTGACGATGAAACACAGAAGTTGCATCGGAATTAAATACAAAAGGCACAATGCCGACTTAAGGACAAGAAGACTGACTTTTCCTACTGACCAATCCTGTGACACTAGTTAAAGATTCCGATGTTTCACTTCAGGTTACTGTATCCCTTGGACTTCTTTTGACGATGAAACACAGAAATTGCGTCGAAATTAAATACAAAAGGCACAATGCCGACTTAAGTACATGAAGACCGACACTGCTTACTGACTATGTTTTGAACCATTCCTGTGACACTAGTAATAGGTCCCCATGCTTCACTTCAGGTTTACTGTATCCCTTGCACCCTCTTATTGACGATGAACGACAGAAATTGCATCGGAATTAAATACAAAAGGCACAATGCCGACTTAAGGACAAGAAGACTGACTCTTCCTACTGAACATTCCTGTGACACTAGTTATAGATTCCGATGCTTCACTTCAGGTTTACTGTATCTCTTGGACTATCATATTGACGATGAAACACAGAAATTGCATCGGAATTAAATACAAAAGGCACAATGCCGACTGAAGGACGAGCAGACTGATTCTACCTACTGACCATTCCTGTGCCACTAGTTATAGATTCCGATGCTTCACTCAATGTTTACTGTATCCCTTGGACCTTCTTATTGACGATGAAACACAGAAATTGCATCGGAATTAAAAACAAAAGGCACAATGCCGACTTAAGTACATGAAGGCCGACACTTCTTACTGACTATGTTCTGAACCATTCCTGTGACACTAGTTACAGATTCCGATGCTTCAGTTCAGGTTTACGGTATCCCTTGGACCGTCTTATTGACGATGAAACACAGAAATTGCATCGGAATTAAATACAAAAGGCACAATGCCGACTTAAGGACAAGAAGACTGACTCTTCCTACTGACCATTCCTGTGACACTAGTTATAGATTCCGATGCTTCACTTCAGGTTTACTGTATCCCTTGGACCCTCTTATTGACGATGAAACACAGAAATTGCATCGTAATTAAATACAAAAGGCACAATGCCGACTTAAGTACAAGAAGACCGACACTTCTTACTAACTATGTTTTGAAACATTCCTGTGACACTAGTTATAGATTCCGATGCTTCACTTCAGGTTTACTGTATCCCTTGGACCTTCTTATTGACGATGAAACACAGAAATTGCATCGGAATTAAATACAAAAGGCACAATGCCGACTTAAGTACATGAAGACCGACACTTCTTATTGACTATGATTTGAACCATTCCTGTGACACTAGTTATAGATTCCGATGCTTCACTTCAGGTTTACTGTATCCCTTGCACCTTCTTATTGACGATGAAACACAGAAGTTGCATCGGAATTAAATACAAAAGGCACAATGCCGACTTAAGGACAAGAAGACTGACTCTTCCTACTGACCAATCCTGTGACACTAGTTAAAGATTCCGATGTTTCACTTCAGGTTTACTGTATCCCTTGGACTTCTTTTGACGATGAAACACAGAAATTGCGTCGAAATTAAATACAAAAGGCACAATGCCGACTTAAGTACATGAAGACCGACACTGCTTACTGACTATGTTTTGAACCATTCCTGTGACACTAGTAATAGGTCCCCATGCTTCACTTCAGGTTTACTGTATCCCTTGCACCCTCTTATTGACGATGAACGACAGAAATTGCATCGGAATTAAATACAAAAGGCACAATGCCGACTTAAGGACAAGAAGACTGACTCTTCCTACTGAACATTCCTGTGACACTAGTTATAGATTCCCATGCTTCACTTCAGGTTTACTGTATCTCTTGGACTATCATATTGACGATGAAACACAGAAATTGCATCGGAATTAAATACAAAAGGCACAATGCCGACTGAAGGACGAGCAGACTGATTCTACCTACTGACCATTCCTGTGCCACTAGTTATAGATTCCGATGCTTCACTCAAGGTTTACTGTATCCCTTGGACCTTCTTATTGACGATGAAACACAGAAATTGCATCGGAATTAAAAACAAAAGGCACAATGCCGACTTAAGTACATGAAGGCCGACACTTCTTACTGACTATGTTCTGAACCATTCCTGTGACACTAGTTACAGATTCCGATGCTTCAGTTCAGGTTTACGGTATCCCTTGGACCGTCTTATTGACGATGAAACACAGAAATTGCATCGGAATTAAATACAAAAGGCACAATGCCGACTTAAGGACAAGAAGACTGACTCTTCCTACTGACCATTCCTGTGACACTAGTTATAGAATCCGATGCTTCACTTCAGGTTTACTGTATCCCTTGGACCTTCTTATTGACGATGAAACACAGAAATTGCATCGGAATTAAATACAAAAGATACAATGCCGACTTAAGTACAAGAAGACCGACACTTCTTACTAACTATGTTTTGAAACATTCCTGTGACACTAGTTATAGATTCCGATGCTTCACTTCAGGTTTACTGTATCCCTTGGACCTTCTTATTGACGATGAAACACAGAAATTGCATCGGAATTAAATACAAAAGGCACAATGCCGACTTAAGTACATGAAGACCGACACATCTTATTGACTATGATTTGAACCATTCCTGTGACACTAGTTATAGATTCCGATGCTTCACTTCAGGTTTACTGTGTCCCTTGCACCTTCTTATTGACGATGAAACACAGAAGTTGCATCGGTATTAAATACAAAAGGCACAATGCCGACTTAAGGACAAGAAGACTGACTCTTCCTACTGACCAATCCTGTGACACTAGTTAAAGATTCCGATGTTTCACTTCAGGTTTACTGTATCCCTTGGACTTCTTTTGACGATGAAACACAGAAATTGCGTCGGAATTAAATACAAAAGGCACAATGCCGACTTAAGTACATGAAGACCGACACTTCTTACTCACTATGTTTTGAACCATTCCTGTGACACTAGTAATAGGTCCCCATGCTTCACTTCAGGTTTACTGTATCTCTTGGACCATCATATTGACGATGAAACACAGAAATTGCATCGGAATTAAATACAAAAGGCACAATGCCGACTGAAGGACGAGCAGACTGATTCTTCCTACTGACCATTCCTGTGCCACTAGTTATAGATTCCGATGCTTCACTCAAGGTTTACTGTATCCCTTGGACCTTCTTATTGACGATGAAACACAGAAATTGCATCGGAATTAAAAACAAAAGGCACAATGCCGACTTAAGTACATGAAGGCCGACACTTCTTACTGACTATGTTCTGAACCATTCCTGTGACAATAGTTACAGATTCCGATGCTTCAGTTCAGGTTTACGGTATCCCTTGGACCGTCTTATTGACGATGAAACACAGAAATTGCATCGGAATTAAATACAAAAGGCACAATGCCGACTTAAGGACAAGAAGACTGACTCTTCCTACTGACCAATCCTGTGACACTAGTTAAAGATTCCGATGTTTCACTTCAGGTTTACTGTATCCCTTGGACTTCTTTTGACGATGAAACACAGAAATTGCGTCGGATTTAAATACAAAAGGCACAATGCCGACTTAAGGACAAGAAGACTGACTCTTCCTACTGACCAATCCTGTGACACTAGTTAAAGATTCCGATGCTTCACTTCAGGTTTACTGTATCCCTTGGACCTTCTTATTGACGATGAAACACAGAAATTGCATCGGAATTAAATACAAAAGGCACAATGCCGACTTAAGGGGATACGGAATCACCTATCCCCGCAATGTTAATATATGCCTACTATAGGGAACATTTTCTCACAAACTACTGGAGACAGAGAGGTGAAAATTTTACTGTATGTGCATTCACATGTTACAACAATACTGAAACAACAGTTTATTGTCAAAGTATTTTCTTACAGAGATATTGTACATTTATTTTTAAGTAAATTTTTTCCATCGCTTTTTACTAGACTATCACCCCTAAGTCTTTTGTAAATCAAGTAATTAAAAAATCGTTGTTTCAGTATGTAATAGGGACCTATGTCACTACGTCATAAAAATTTCAGACTTCTAGGTTGACCAGTACCTGAGATAATGTTCCTAGATGAAGTAAAAAGTAAACTTACGGGAAACGGAGAAAGAAGATTAAAACATTCGTGATCCGTAGCTAATACCCCCTTCACAGTCTTCATAATCATCTTCAAGTCTTCTTTTGGCACCCCTCTGCACCTGTCTTGCTTTTTTCACTAATGTCTTGATTATATTATCAGCATGCCTTAGTCTGTGCTGATCTAAAAAGAACATAGCACGTACCGTACGGGAACCAACACACATACCCAACTTTTGAAGGACCTGGCATTTAGTTATATTTCCAAGATTGAAGGTTGCCACAGCATCATACACACCAAAATGTAGTGTATTAATTCCGACAAACACTGTTTTTGGGAGACGATGCCATATCTCACTATTCAAGCACTCGTTGGGGTTCTGCGTTTTTACGTGAAGACATTTCATCAGAAGACTTCTGTCAGCCAGATCTCTGAAAATGGGCTTTATTTCTGCCATGATGGCTGATGGTAGACTGTGGTGGTGAATGTATTTCTCTCCTGTTGTTAGTCCCCTATTGTATTTACACCAGCTGTTTTCACCTTTGGGGCACAAACCATGTTGTGGATGCTCATCCGTGGATGCGGTGTGGAAATATAAAGCCCATATAGCTCTCCTCATTTCTTCAAGATTGCCTGTATTTTGCCTGATTGCAAGGCCATAGCAGTTCTGAATGTGGTCTATTATGGAATCAGTCAATCTTCCTCTGCCATCCAAGGTTTTCCCATCATCTAGTTTTTTCCCTTTCATAACTGATTTTAACCTTCTCAGCCTGGCACCCATTCTCTTCTGCACATGTCCTATACATTCAAGTTTGCTTATATTTACACTGTTCCCATATGGTTTGCTTTCCAAAACTTCTTTGAATGCTTTAGAGTCACCATCTCCCAGATATTTGACATAGCGAACATTATACCACTGTGAAGAGCGATGAAAAATTTTCTTCACCCCAGCAACCTCCATGCCACCACTACTACCATAATAATTAGCAATACAGTCATCACTGTGTTCATTTTTCAGCCTGCCTGTGCACCTACAGTATTTAGACATTATTGCAACATCAATAACCTTGCCAGTATCAACACTAGTTGCTGTTACAACACCATTGTTGGAGGTGTGTCCCCTTTTCTGCCACGTGCCATCAAACGCCACTGTGAGGTCACGACTGCCGTCATTTTCTTCCACTGCTTCTTCCACAGCAACCTGCATTGACTTCTGTGCTACATCTTCAACTGCAGATCCTAGTACATAATTGTAAGCTTCAAACTTTGAAGGTGCACTTGGAAGATTTAGAACACCACATAGCATATCACCAGCTGCTTTGCCCTTACCAATTGCTCGCAATCCATAAACTAACCTAATATTTACACTATAAAGTTCAGTTTTCTTGTATCCATTATTTACAGTTACTGAAACCGAACTTGGAAACTTACAGCTGTATTTACAAACACTGCATATTAAATTAAACTGGGCAGCCACGCCATCATGGGATTCTACTTTCAGAGAAACGTTTCCATGACATTTTTTGCAGCACAAACTGTTTTCAAGAGCTTCACACAATATATTCGTATCAATGAGTTCAAAAACTTCATTCCCTCTATCAAGTAAATTATATTTCTCTTCCAAATCTCTTAGTTTTTTATGAGAAGCACTGTTTTCATTTGGTGTAAGTTCGTTCGGCAAATCAGTAATAAGTGGATTCACAATTTCCAACAGTGATGATGATGAACTGCTTTGCTTTGCTAATGAATCATTATTTCTTTTCTTTTGCCAGTTCACACGCTTTTTAAATACTTTTGCTTTAGCTCTAGGCATTTTCACTGCGAAAAATGAAGCACTAAATACGAAATAACTCAACAACAACTACTTTCTTATATCACACTGTTTACAAAACAGTCCCGCCACAAAGTCAAAGAGTAACTTGAGGAAACCAGAGAGAAACATTTTCGGGCAACTAGTGTATAAATAGTCGCTGGAAACCGGGATATTTGAATTCATGTCACTTTAAAGGTACTGCCAAAAAGTTCATGGTCAGCCACGAGAGACGTGTATAACTAAAGCGCAATACCCGATCTCACAAATATATAAAAATAAAATTGTTATAATTGTAGTAGAGCTATGTATGATACGTCATTTTAAAGAGGAAACATGGCAGAATATAATACGCCAATAAAAAAAAATTCGATTTTTTAACCCAAAATCCGATTCCGTATCCCCTTAAGTACATGAAGACCGACACTTCTTACTGACTATGCTTTGAACCATTCCTGTGACACTAGTAATAGGTCCCCATGCTTCACTTCAGGTTAACTGTATCCCTTGCACCTTCTTATTGACGATGAAACACAGAAATTGCATCGGAATTAAATACAAAAGGCACAATGCCGACTTAAAGGACAAGAAGACTGAGTCTTCCTACTGACCATTCCTGTGACACTAGTTATAGATTACGATGCTTCACTTCAGGTTTACTGTATCCCTTGGACCTTCTTATTGACGATGAAACACAGAAATTGCATCGGAATTAAATACAAAAGGCACAATGCCGACTTAAGGACAAGCAGACTGATTCTTCCTACTGACCATTCCTGTGACACTAGTTATACATTCCGATGCTTTACTCAAGGTTTACTGTATCCCTTGGACCTTCTTATTGACGATGAAACACAGAAATTGCATCGGAATTAAATACAAAAGGCACAATGCCGACTTATGTACATGAAGGCCGACACTTCTTACTGACTATGTTTTGAACCATTCCTGTGACACTAGTTATTGATTCCGATGCTTCAGCTCAGGTTTTCGGCATCCCTTGGACCCTCTTATTGACGATGAAACACAGAAATTGCATCGTAATTAAATACAAAAGGCACAATGCCGACTTAAGGACAAGAAGACTGACTCTTCCTACTGACCATTCCTGTGACACTAGTTATAGATTCCGATGCTTCACTTCAGGTTTACTGTATCCCTTGGACCTTCTAATTGACGATGAAACACAGAAATTGCATCGGAATTAAATACAAAAGATACAATGCCGACTTAAGTACAAGAAGACCGACACTTCTTACTAACTATGTTTTGAAACATTCCTGTGACACTAGTTATAGATTCCGATGCTTCACTTCAGGTTTACTGTATCCCTTGGACCTTCTTATTGACGATGAAACACAGAAATTGCATCGGAATTAAATACAAAAGGCACAATGCCGACTTAAGTACATGAAGACCGACACTTCTTATTGACTATGATTTGAACCATTCCTGTGACACTAGTTATAGATTCCGATGCTTCACTTCAGGTTTACTGTATCCCTTGCACCTTCTTATTGACGATGAAACACAGAAGTTGCATCGGAATTAAATACAAAAGGCACAATGCCGACTTAAGGACAAGAAGACTGACTCTTCCTACTGACCAATCCTGTGACACTAGTTAAAGATTCCGATGTTTCACTTCAGGTTTACTGTATCCCTTGGACTTCTTTTGACGATGAAACACAGAAATTGCGTCGGAATTAAATACAAAAGGCACAATGCCGACTTAAGTACATGAAGACCGACACTTCTTACTGACTATGTTTTGAACCATTCCTGTGACACTAGTAATAGGTCCCCATGCTTCACTTCAGGTTTACTGTATCCCTTGCACCCTCTTATTGACGATGAACGACAGAAATTGCATCGGAATTAAATACAAAAGGCACAATGCCGACTTAAGGACAAGAAGACTGACTCTTCCTACTGAACATTCCTGTGACACTAGTTATAGATTCCGATGCTTCACTTCAGGTTTACTGTATCCCTTGGACCTTCTTATTGACGATGAAACACAGAAATTGCATCGGAATTAAATACAAAAGATACAAAGCCGACTTAAGTACAAGAAGACCGACACTTCTTACTAACTATGTTTTGAAACATTCCTGTGACACTAGTTATAGATTCCGATGCTTCACTTCAGGTTTACTGTATCCCTTGGACCTACTTATTGACGATGAAACACAGAAATTGCATCGGAATTAAATACAAAAGGCACAATGCCGACTTAAGTACATGAAGACCGACACTTCTTATTGACTATGATTTGAACCATTCCTGTGACACTAGTTATAGATTCCGATGCTTCACTTCAGGTTTACTGTATCCCTTGCACCTTCTTATTGACGATGAAACACAGAAGTTGCATCGGAATTAAATACAAAAGGCACAATGCCGACTTAAGGACAAGAAGACTGACTCTTCCTACTGACCAATCCTGTGACACTAGTTAAAGATTCCGATGTTTCACTTCAGGTTTACTGTATCCCTTGGACTTCTTTTGACGATGAAACACAGAAATTGCGTCGGAATTAAATACAAAAGGCACAATGCCGACTTAAGTACATGAAGACCGACACTTCTTACTCACTATGTTTTGAACCATTCCTGTGACACTAGTAATAGGTCCCCATGCTTCACTTCAGGTTTACTGTATCTCTTGGACCATCATATTGACGATGAAACACAGAAATTGCATCGGAATTAAATACAAAAGGCACAATGCCGACTGAAGGACGAGCAGACTGATTCTTCCTACTGATCATTCCTGTGCCACTAGTTATAGATTCCGATGCTTCACTCAAGGTTTACTGTATCCCTTGGACCTTCTTATTGACGATGAAACACAGAAATTGCATCGGAATTAAAAACAAAAGGCACAATGCCGACTTAAGTACATGAAGGCCGACACTTCTTACTGACTATGTTCTGAACCATTCCTGTGACAATAGTTACAGATTCCGATGCTTCAGTTCAGGTTTACGGTATCCCTTGGACCGTCTTATTGACGATGAAACACAGAAATTGCATCGGAATTAAATACAAAAGGCACAATGCCGACTTAAGGACAAGAAGACTGACTCTTCCTACTGACCATTCCTGTGACACTAGTTATAGATTCCGATGCTTCACTTCAGGTTTACTGTATCCCTTGGACCTTCTTATTGACGATGAAACACAGAAATTGCATTGGAATTAAATACAAAAGGCACAATGCCGACTTAAGGACAAGAAGTCTGACTCTTCCTACTGACCATTCCTGTGACACTAGTTATAGATTCCGATTCTTCACTTCAGGTTTACTGTATATCTTGGACCTTCTTATTGACGATGAAACACAGAAATTGCATCGGATTTAAATACAAAATGCACAATGCCGACTTATGGACAAGAAGACAGACTCTTTTTAGTGACCATTCTTGTGACACTAGTTATTGTTTCCGATGTTTCACTTCAGGTTTACTGTATCTCTTGGACCTTGTTATTGACGATGAAACACAGTCATTGCATTGGAATTAAATACAAAAGGCACAATGCCGACTTAAGTACATGAAGACCGACACTTCTTACTGACAATGTATTGAACCATTCCTGTGACACTAGTTATAGATTCCGATGCTTCACTTCAGGTTTACTGTATCCCTTGGACCTTATTATTGACGATGAAACACAGAAATTGCATCGGATGTAAAAACAAAGGGCACAATGCCGACATAAGTACATGAAGACCGACACTTCTTACTGACTATGTTTTGAACCATTCCTGAGACACTAGTTATAGATTCCGATGCTTCACTCTTGGTTTACTGTATCCCTTGGGCCTTCTTATTGACGATGAAACACAGAAATTGCATTGGAAGTAAATTCAAAAGGCACAATGCCGACTGAAGTACACGAAGACCGACACTTCTTACTGACTATGTTTTGGACCATTCCTGTAACACTAGTTATAGATTTCGATGCTTCACTTCAGGTTTACTGTATCCCTTGGACCTTCTTATTGACGAAGAAACACAGAAATTGCATCGGAATTAACTACAAAAGGCACAATGCCGTCTTAAGGACAAGAAGACTGACTCTTCCTACTGACCATTCCTGTGGCACTATGTATAGATTCCGATGCTTCACTTCAGGTCTACTGTATCTCTCGGACCTTCTTATTGACGATGAAACACAGAAATTGCATCGGAAATAGATACAAAAGACTCAATGCTTACTTAAGTACATGAAGACCGACACTTCTCACTGACTATGTTTTGAACCATTCCTGTGACACGAGTGATAGATTCCGATGCTTCACTTCAACTTTACTGTATCCCTTGGACCTTCTTATTGACGATGTAACAGTAAAAATGCATCGGAATTAAATACAAAAGGCACAATGGCGACTTAAGGACATGATGACCGACACTTCTTACTGACTATGTTCTGAACCATTCCTGTGACACTAGTTATAGATTCCGATGCTTCACTACAGGTTTACTGTATCCCTTGGACCTTCTTATTGACGATGAAACACAGAAATTGCATCCGAATTAAATACAAAAGGCACAATGCCGACTTATGTACATGAAGACCGACACTTCTTACTGACTATGCTTTGAACCATTCCTGTAACACAAGTTATAGATTCCGATGCGTCACTTCAGGTTCACTGTATCCCTTGGACCTTCTTATTGACGATGAAACACAGAAATTGCATCGGAATTAAATACAAAAGGCACAATGCCATCTTAAATACAAGAAGACTGACTCTTCCTACTGACCATTCCTGAGACACTAGTTATAGATTCCGATGCTTCACTTCAGGTATACTGTATCCCTTGGACCTTCTTATTGACGATGAAACACAGAAATTGCATCGGAATCAAATACAAAAGGCACAATGCCGACTTAAGGACAAGAAGACTGTATCTTCTTACTGTCTATGTTTTGAACCAATCCTGTGACACTAGTTGTAGATTCCGATGCTTGACTTCAGTTTTACTATATCCCTTGGACCTTCTTATTGACGATGAAACACAGAAATTGCATATGAATTAAATACAAAAGGCACAATGCCGACTTAAGTAGAAGAGACTGACTCTTCTTACTGACTATGTTTTGATCCATTCCTGTGACACTAGTTACAGATTCCGATGCTTCACTTCAGGTTTACTGTATCCCTTGGACGTTCTTATTGACGATGAAACACAGAAATTGCATCGGAATTAAATACAAAAGGCACAATGCCGACTTAAGTACAAGAAGACTGACTCTTCCTACTGTCTAAGTTTTGAACCATTCCTGTGACACTGGTTATAGATTCCGATGTTTGACTTCAGTTTTACTGTATCCCTTGGACCTTCTTATTGACGATGAAACACAGAAATTGCATCGGAAATAAGTACAAAAGGCACAATGCCGACTTAAGTACAAGAAGACTGACTCTTCTTACTGTCTATGTTTTGAACCAATCCTGTGACACTAGTAAAAGATTCCGATGCTTCACTTCTGGTTTACTGCATCCCTTTGACCATCTTATTGACGATGAAAAACAGAAATTGCATCGGAATTAAATACAAAAGGCACAATGCCGACTTAAGTACAAAAAGACTGACTCTTCTTACTGACTATGTTTTGAACCGTTCATGTGACACTAGTTATAGATTCCGATGCTTCACTTCAGGTTTACTGTATCCCTCTGACCTTCTTATTGATGATGAAACACGGAAATTGCATCGGAATTAAATTCAAAAGGCACAATGCCGACTTAATTACAAGAAGTCTGACTCTTCTTACTGACTATGTTTTGAACCATTCCTGTAACACTAGTTACAGATTCCGATGCTTCACTTCAGGTTTACTGTATCCCTTGGACCTTCTTATGGACGATGAAACACAGAAATTGCATCGGAATTAAATACAAAAGGCACAATGCCGACTTAAGGACAAGAAGACTGACTCTTCCTACAGACCCTTTCTGTGACACTAGTTATAGATTCCGATGATTCACTTCAGGTTTACTGTATCCCTTGGACCTTCTTATTGACGATGAAACACAGAAATTGCATCGGAATTAAATACAAAAGGCACAATGCCGACCTAAGGACAAGAAGACTGACTCTTCCTACTGACCATTCCTGTGACACTAGTTATACATTCCGATGCTTTACTCAAGGTTTACTGTATCCCTTGGACCTTCTTATTGACGATGAAACACAGAAATTGCATCGGAATTAAATACAAAAGGCACAATGCCGACTTATGTACATGAAGGCCGACACTTCTTACTGACTATGTTTTGAACCATTCCTGTGACACTAGTTATTGATTCCGATGCTTCAGCTCAGGTTTTCGGCATCCCTTGGACCCTCTTATTGACGATGAAACACAGAAATTGCATCGTAATTAAATACAAAAGGCACAATGCCGACTTAAGGACAAGAAGACTGACTCTTCCTACTGACCATTCCTGTGACACTAGTTATAGATTCCGATGCTTCACTTCAGGTTTACTGTATCCCTTGGACCTTCTAATTGACGATGAAACACAGAAATTGCATCGGAATTAAATACAAAAGATACAATGCCGACTTAAGTACAAGAAGACCGACACTTCTTAGTAACTATGTTTTGAAACATTCCTGTGACACTAGTTATAGATTCCGATGCTTCACTTCAGGTTTACTGTATCCCTTGGACATTCTTATTGACGATGAAACACAGAAATTGCATCGGAATTAAATACAAAAGGCACAATGCCGACTTAAGTACATGAAGACCGACACTTCTTATTGACTATGATTTGAACCATTCCTGTGACACTAGTTATAGATTCCGATGCTTCACTTCAGGTTTACTGTATCCCTTGCACCTTCTTATTGACGATGAAACACAGAAGTTGCATCGGAATTAAATACAAAAGGCACAATGCCGACTTAAGGACAAGAAGACTGACTCTTCCTACTGACCAATCCTGTGACACTAGTTAAAGATTCCGATGTTTCACTTCAGGTTTACTGTATCCCTTGGACTTCTTTTGACGATGAAACACAGAAATTGCGTCGGAATTAAATACAAAAGGCACAATGCCGACTTAAGTACATGAAGACCGACACTTCTTACTGACTATGTTTTGAACCATTCCTGTGACACTAGTAATAGGTCCCCATGCTTCACTTCAGGTTTACTGTATCCCTTGCACCCTCTTATTGACGATGAACGACAGAAATTGCATCGGAATTAAATACAAAAGGCACAATGCCGACTTAAGGACAAGAAGACTGACTCTTCCTACTGAACATTCCTGTGACACTAGTTATTGATTCCGATGCTTCACTTCAGGTTTACTGTATCCCTTGGACCTTCTTATTGACGATGAAACACAGAAATTGCATCGGAATTAAATACAAAAGATACAATGCCGACTTAAGTACAAGAAGACCGACACTTCTTACTAACTATGTTTTGAAACATTCCTGTGACACTAGTTATAGATTCCGATGCTTCACTTCAGGTTTACTGTATCCCTTGGACCTTCTTATTGACGATGAAACACAGAAATTGCATCGGAATTAAATACAAAAGGCACAA
This sequence comes from Schistocerca americana, assembly GCF_021461395.2. Classification (NCBI taxonomy): domain Eukaryota; kingdom Metazoa; phylum Arthropoda; class Insecta; order Orthoptera; family Acrididae; genus Schistocerca; species Schistocerca americana. Next base: position 1,130,707,542 of record NC_060120.1, on the reverse strand, counting down.
TGCCGACTTAAGTACATGAAGACCGACACTTCTTATTGACTATGATTTGAACCATTCCTGTGACACTAGTTATAGATTCCGATGCTTCACTTCAGGTTTACTGTATCCCTTGCACCTTCTTATTGACGATGAAACACAGAAGTTGCATCGGAATTAAATACAAAAGGCACAATGCCGACTTAAGGACAAGAAGACTGACTCTTCCTACTGACCAATCCTGTGACACTAGTTAAAGATTCCGATGTTTCACTTCAGGTTTACTGTATCCCTTGGACTTCTTTTGACGATGAAACACAGAAATTGCGTCGGAATTAAATACAAAAGGCACAATGCCGACTTAAGTACATGAAGACCGACACTTCTTACTCACTATGTTTTGAACCATTCCTGTGACACTAGTAATAGGTCCCCATGCTTCACTTCAGGTTTACTGTATCTCTTGGACCATCATATTGACGATGAAACACAGAAATTGCATCGGAATTAAATACAAAAGGCACAATGCCGACTGAAGGACGAGCAGACTGATTCTTCCTACTGATCATTCCTGTGCCACTAGTTATAGATTCCGATGCTTCACTCAAGGTTTACTGTATCCCTTGGACCTTCTTATTGACGATGAAACACAGAAATTGCATCGGAATTAAAAACAAAAGGCACAATGCCGACTTAAGTACATGAAGGCCGACACTTCTTACTGACTATGTTCTGAACCATTCCTGTGACAATAGTTACAGATTCCGATGCTTCAGTTCAGGTTTACGGTATCCCTTGGACCGTCTTATTGACGATGAAACACAGAAATTGCATCGGAATTAAATACAAAAGGCACAATGCCGACTTAAGGACAAGAAGACTGACTCTTCCTACTGACCATTCCTGTGACACTAGTTATAGATTCCGATGCTTCACTTGAGGTTTACTGTATCCCTTGGACCTTCTTATTGACGATGAAACACAGAAATTGCATTGGAATTAAATACAAAAGGCACAATGCCGACTTAAGGACAAGAAGTCTGACTCTTCCTACTGACCATTCCTGTGACACTAGTTATGGATTCCGATTCTTCACTTCAGGTTTACTGTATATCTTGGACCTTCTTATTGACGATGAAACACAGAAATTGCATCGGATTTAAATACAAAATGCACAATGCCGACTTATGGACAAGAAGACAGACTCTTTTTAGTGACCATTCTTGTGACACTAGTTATTGTTTCCGATGTTTCACTTCAGGTTTACTGTATCTCTTGGACCTTGTTATTGACGATGAAACACAGTCATTGCATTGGAATTAAATACAAAAGGCACAATGCCGACTTAAGTACATGAAGACCGACACTTCTTACTGACAATGTATTGAACCATTCCTGTGACACTAGTTATAGATTCCGATGCTTCACTTCAGGTTTACTGTATCCCTTGGACCTTATTATTGACGATGAAACACAGAAATTGCATCGGATGTAAAAACAAAGGGCACAATGCCGACATAAGTACATGAAGACCGACACTTCTTACTGACTATGTTTTGAACCATTCCTGAGACACTAGTTATAGATTCCGATGCTTCACTCTTGGTTTACTGTATCCCTTGGGCCTTCTTATTGACGATGAAACACAGAAATTGCATTGGAAGTAAATTCAAAAGGCACAATGCCGACTGAAGTACACGAAGACCGACACTTCTTACTGACTATGTTTTGAACCATTCCTGTAACACTAGTTATAGATTTCGATGCTTCACTTCAGGTTTACTGTATCCCTTGGACCTTCTTATTGACGAAGAAACACAGAAATTGCATCGGAATTAACTACAAAAGGCACAATGCCGTCTTAAGGACAAGAAGACTGACTCTTCCTACTGACCATTCCTGTGGCACTATGTATAGATTCCGATGCTTCACTTCAGGTCTACTGTATCTCTCGGACCTTCTTATTGACGATGAAACACAGAAATTGCATCGGAATTAGATACAAAAGACTCAATGCTTACTTAAGTACATGAAGACCGACACTTCTCACTGACTATGTTTTGAACCATTCCTGTGACACGAGTGATAGATTCCGATGCTTCACTTCAACTTTACTGTATCCCTTGGACCTTCTTATTGACGATGTAACAGTAAAAATGCATCGGAATTAAATACAAAAGGCACAATGGCGACTTAAGGACATGATGACCGACACTTCTTACTGACTATGTTCTGAACCATTCCTGTGACACTAGTTATAGATTCCGATGCTTCACTACAGGTTTACTGTATCCCTTGGACCTTCTTATTGACGATGAAACACAGAAATTGCATCCGAATTAAATACAAAAGGCACAATGCCGACTTATGTACATGAAGACCGACACTTCTTACTGACTATGCTTTGAACCATTCCTGTAACACAAGTTATAGATTCCGATGCTTCACTTCAGGTTCACTGTATCCCTTGGACCTTCTTATTGACGATGAAACACAGAAATTGCATCGGAATTAAATACAAAAGGCACAATGCCATCTTAAATACAAGAAGACTGACTCTTCCTACTGACCATTCCTGTGACACTAGTTATAGATTCCGATGCTTCACTTCAGGTATACTGTATCCCTTGGACCTTCTTATTGACGATGAAACACAGAAATTGCATCGGAATCAAATACAAAAGGCACAATGCCGACTTAAGGACAAGAAGACTGTATCTTCTTACTGTCCATGTTTTGAACCAATCCTGTGACACTAGTTGTAGATTCCGATGCTTGACTTCAGTTTTACTATATCCCTTGGACCTTCTTATTGACGATGAAACACAGAAATTGCATATGAATTAAATACAAAAGGCACAATGCCGACTTAAGTAGAAGAGACTGACTCTTCTTACTGACTATGTTTTGATCCATTCCTGTGACACTAGTTACAGATTCCGATGCTTCACTTCAGGTTTACTGTATCCCTTGGACGTTCTTATTGACGATGAAACACAGAAATTGCATCGGAATTAAATACAAAAGGCACAATGCCGACTTAAGTACAAGAAGACTGACTCTTCCTACTGTCTAAGTTTTGAACCATTCCTGTGACACTGGTTATAGATTCCGATGTTTGACTTCAGTTTTACTGTATCCCTTGGACCTTCTTATTGACGATGAAACACAGAAATTGCATCGGAAATAAGTACAAAAGGCACAATGCCGACTTAAGTACAAGAAGACTGACTCTTCTTACTGTCTATGTTTTGAACCAATCCTGTGACACTAGTAAGAGATTCCGATGCTTCACTTCTGGTTTACTGCATCCCTTTGACCATCTTATTGACGATGAAACACAGAAATTGCATCGGAATTAAATACAAAAGGCACAATGCCGACTTAAGTACAAAAAGACTGACTCTTCTTACTGACTATGTTTTGAACCGTTCATGTGACACTAGTTATAGATTCCGATGCTTCACTTCAGGTTTACTGTATCCCTCTGACCTTCTTATTGATGATGAAACACGGAAATTGCATCGGAATTAAATTCAAAAGGCACAATGCCGACTTAATTACAAGAAGTCTGACTCTTCTTACTGACTATGTTTTGAACCATTCCTGTAACACTAGTTACAGATTCCGATGCTTCACTTCAGGTTTACTGTATCCCTTGGACCTTCTTATGGACGATGAAACACAGAAATTGCATCGGAATTAAATACAAAAGGCACAATGCCGACTTAAGGACAAGAAGACTAACTATTCCTACAGACCCTTTCTGTGACACTAGTTATAGATTCCGATGATTCACTTCAGGTTTACTGTATCCCTTGGACCTTCTTATTGACGATGAAACACAGAAATTGCATCGGAATTAAATACAAAAGGCACAATGCCGACTTAAGGACAAGAAGACTGACTCTTCCTACTGACCATTCCTGTGACACTAGTTATAAATTCCGATGCTTCACTGCAGGTATACTGTATCCCTTGGACCTTCTTATCGACGATGAAACGCATATATTGCATCGGAATCAAATACAAATGGCACAATGCCGACTTAAGTACAAGAAGACTGTATCTTCTTACTGACTATGTTTTGATCCATTCCTGTGACACTAGTTATAGATTCCGATGCTTCACTTCAGGTTTACTGTATCCCTTGGAATTTCTTATTGACGATGAAACACGGAAATTGCATCGGAATTAAATACAAAAGGCACAATGCCGACTTAAGTACAAGAAGACTGACTCTTCCTACTGTCTAAGTTTTGAAACATTCCTGTGACACTAGTTATAGATTGTGATGCTTGACTTCAGTTTTACTGTATCCCTTGGACCTTCTTATTGACGATGAAACACAGAAATTGCATCGGAATTAAATACAAAAGGCTCAAAGCCGACATAAGTACAAGAGACTGACTCTTCTTACTGACAATGTTTTGAACCATTCCTGTGATACAAGTTGCAGATTCCGATGCTTCACTTCAGGTTTTCTGTATCCCTTGGACGTTCTTATTGACGATGAAACACAGAAATTGCATCGGAATTAAATACAAAATGCACAATGCCGACTTAAGTACAAGAAGACTGACCCTTCCTACTGTCTAAGATTTGTATCATTCCTGTGACACTTGTTATAGATTCCGATGTTTGACTTCAGTTTTACTGTATCCCTTGGACCTTCTTATTGACGATGAAACACAGAAATTGCTGCGGAACTAAATACAAAAGGCACAAAGCCGACTTAAGTACAAGAGACTGACTCTTCTTACTGACAATGTTTTGAACCATTCCTGTGACACTAGTTATAGATTCCGATGCTTTACTTCAAATTTACTGTATCCCTTGGACCTTTTTATTGACGATGAAACACAGAAATTGCATCGGAATTAAATACGAAAGGCACAATGCCGACTTAAGTACAAGAAGACTGACTCTTCCTACTGTCTAAGTTTTGAACCATTCCTGTGACACTGGTTATAGTTTCCGATGTTTGACTTCAGTTTTACTGTATCCCTTGGACCTTCTTACTGACGATGAAACACAGAAATTGCATCGGAATTAAATACAAGAGGCACAATGCCGACTTAAGTACAAGAAGACTGACTCTTCTTACTGTCTATGTTTTGAACCAATCCTGTGACACTAGTTAGAGATTCCGATGCTTCACTTCAGGTTTACTGCATCCCTTTGACCATCTTATTGACGATAAATCACAGAAATTGCATCGGAATTAAAGACAAAAGGCACAATGCCGACTTAAGTACAAAAAGACTGACTCTTCTTACTGACTATGTTTTGAACCGTTCATGTGACACTAGTTATAGATTCCGAAGCTTCACTTCAGGTTTACTGTACCCTCTGACCTTCTTATTGATGATGAAACACGGAAATTGCATCGGAATTAAATACAAAAGGCACAATGCCGACATAATTACAAGAAGTCTGACTCTTCTTACTGACTATCTTTTGAACCATTCCTGTGACACTAGTTATAGATTCCGATGCTTCACTTCAGGTTTACTGTATCCCTCTGACCTTCTTATTGACGATGTAACACTGAAATTGCATCGAAATTAAATAGAAAAGACACAATGCCGACTTAAGTAAAAGAAGACTGACTCTTCTTACTGTCTATGTTTTGAACCATTCCTGTGACACTAGTTATAGATTCCGATGTTTGACTTTAGTTTTACTGTATCCCTTGGACCTTCTTATTGACGATGAAACACAGAAATTGCTGCGGAACTAAATACAAAAGGCACAAAGCCGACTTAAGTACAAGAGACTGACTCTTCTTACTGACAATGTTTTGAACCATTCCTGTGACACTAGTTATAGATTCCGATGCTTCACTTCAAATTTACTGTATCGCTTGGACCTTCTTATTGACGATGAAACACAGAAATTGCATCGGAATTAAGTACGAAAGGCACAATGCCGACTTAAGTACAAGAAGACTGACTCTTCCTACTGTCTAAGTTTTGAACCATTCCTGTGACACTGGTTATAGTTTCCGATGTTTGACTTCAGTTTTACTGTATCCCTTGGACCTTCTTATTGACGATGAAACACAGAAATTGCAACCGAATTAAATACAAAAGGCACAATGCCGACTTAAGTACAAGAAGACTGACTCTTCTTACTGTCTATGTTTTGAACCAATCCTGTGACACTAGTTAGAGATTCCGATGCTTCACTTCAGGTTTACTGCATCCCACTGACCATCTTATTGACGATAAAACACAGAAATTGCATCGGAATTAAATACAAAAGGCACAATGCCGACTTAAGTACAAAAAGACTGACTCTTCTTACTGACTATGTTTTGAACCGTTCATGTGACACTAGTTATAGATTCCGATGCTTCACTTCAGGTTTACTGTATCCCTCTGACCTTCTTATTGATGATGAAACACGGAAATTGCATCGGAATTAAATACAAAAGGCACAATGCCGACTTAATTACAAGAAGTATGACTCTTCTTACTGACTATGTTTTGAACCATTCCTGTGACACTAGTTATAGATTCCGATGCTTCAATTCAGGTTTACTGTATCCCTCTGACCTTCTTATTGACGATGTAACACTGAAATTGCATCGGAATTAAATAGAAAAGACACAATGCCGACTTAAGTAAAAGAAGACTGACTCTTCTTACTGTCTATGTTTTGAACCATTCCTGGGACACTAGTTATAGATTCCGATGTTTGACTTTAGTTTTACTGTATCCCTTGGACCTTCTTATTGACGATGAAACACAGAAATTGCATCGGAATTAAATACAATAGGCACAATGCCGACTTAAGGACGAGAAGACTGACTCTTCCTACTGACCATTCCTGTGAAACTAGTTATAGATTCCGATGCATCACTTCAGGTTTACTGAATCCCTTGGACCTTCTTATTGACGATGAAACACAGAAATAGCATCGGATTTAAATACAAAAGGCACAATGCCGACCTAAGTACATGAAGACCAACACTTCTTACTGACTATGTTTTGAACCACTCCTGTGACACTAGTTATAGATTCCGATGCTTCACTCCAGGTTTACTGTATCCCTTGGACCTCCTTATTGACGATGAAACACAGAAATTGGTTCGGAATTAAATACAAAAGGCACAATGCCGAATTAAGTTTATGAAGACCGACACTTCTTACTGACTATGCTTTGAACCATTCCTGTAACACAAGTTACAGATTCCGATGCTTCACTTCAGGTTTACTGTATCCCTTGGACCTTCTTATTGACGATGAAACACAGAAATTGCATCGGAATTAAATACAAAAGGCACAATGCCGACTTAAGGACAAGAAGACTGACTCTTCCTACAGACCCTTTCTGTGACACTAGTTATAGATTCCGATGATTCACTTCAGGTTTACTGTATCCCTTGGACCTTCTTATTGACGATGAAACACAGAAATTGCATCGCAATTAAATACAAAAGCACAAGACCGACTGAAGGACAAGAAGACTGACTCTTCCTACTGACCATTCCTGTGACACTAGTTATAGATTCCGATGCTTCACTTCAGGTTTACTGTATCCCTTGGACCTTCTTATTGACGATGAAACACAGAAATTGCATCGGAATTAAATACAAGAGGCAGAATGCCGTCTTAAGGACAAGAAGACTGACTCTTCCTACTGACCATTCCTGTGACACTAGTTATAAATTCCGATGCTTCACTGCAGGTATACTGTATCCCTTGGGCCTTCTTATTGACGATGAAACACAGATATTGCATCGGAATCAAATACAAATGGCACAATGCCGACTTAAGTACAAGAAGACTGTATCTTCTTACTGACTATGCTTTGATCCATTCCTGTGACACTAGTTATATATTCCGATGCTTAACTTCAGGTTTACTGTATCCCTTGGACGTTCTTATTGACGATGAAACACGGAAATTGCATCGGAATTAAATACAAAAGGCACAATGCCGTCTTAAGTACAAGAAGACTGACTCTTCCTACTGTCTAAGTTTTGAACCATTCCTGTGACACTAGTTATAGATTGTGATGCTTGACTTCGGTTTTACTGTATCCCTTGGACCTTCTTATTGACGATGAAACACAGAAATTGCATCGGAATTAAATACAAAAGGCACAAAGCCGACTTAAGTGCAAGAGACTGACTCTTCTTACTGACAATGTTTTGAACCATTCCTGTGATACAAGTTGCAGATTCCGATGCTTCACTTCAGGTTTACTGTATCCCTTGGACGTTCTTATTGACGATGAAACACAGAAATTGCATCGGAATTAAATACAAAATGCACAATGCCGACTTAAGTACAAGAAGACTGACCCTTCCTACTGTCTAAGATTTGTACCATTCCTGTGACACTTGTTATAGATTCCGATGTTTGACTTCAGTTTTACTGTATCCCTTGGACCTTCTTATTGACGATGAAACACAGAAATTGCTGCGGAACTAAATACAAAAGGCACAAAGCCGACTTAAGTACAAAAAGACTGACTCTTCTTACTGACTATGTTTTGAACCGTTCATGTGACACTAGTTATAGATTCCGATGCTTCACTTCAGGTTTACTGTATCCCTCTCACCTTCTTATTCACGATGAAACACAGAAATTACTTCGGAATTAAGCAGAAGAGGCACAATGCCAACTTAAGTACAAGAAAACTGACTCTTCTTACTGACAATGTTTTGAACCATTCCTGTGACACTAGTTATAGATTCCGATGCTTCACTTCAAATTTACTGTATCCCTTGGACCTTCTTATTGACGATGAAACACAGAAATTGCATCGGAATTAAATACAAAAGGCACAATGCCGACTTAAGTACAAGAAGACTGACTCTTCCTACTGTCTAAGTTTTGAACCATTCCTGTGACACTGGTTATAGTTTCCGATGTTTGACTTCAGTTTTACTGTATCCCTTGGACATTCTTATTGACGATGAAACACAGAAATTGCATCGGAATTAAATACAAAAGGCACAATGCCGACTTAAGTACAAGAAGACTGACTCTTCTTACTGTCTATGTTTTGAACCAATCCTGTGACACTAGTTAGAGATTCCGATGCTTCACTTCAGGTTTACTGCATCCCTTTGACCATCTTATTGACGATAAAACACAGAAATTGCATCAAAATTAAATACAAAAGGCACATTGCCGACTTAAGTACAAAAAGACTGACTCTTCTTACTGACTATGTTTTGAACCGTTCATGTGACACTAGTTATAGATTCCGATGCTTCACTTCAGGTTTACTGTATCCCTCTGACCTTGTTATTGATGATGAAACACGGAAATTTCATCGGAATGAAATACAAATGGCACAATGCCGACTTAATTACAAGAAGTCTGACTCTTCATACTGACTATGTTTTGAACCATTCCTGTGACACTAGTTATAGATTCCGATGCTTCACTTCAGGTTTACTGTATCCCTCTGACCTTCTTATTGACGATGTAACACTGAAATTGCATCGGAATTAAATAGAAAAGACACAATGCCGACTTAAGTAAAAGAAGACTGACTCTTCTTACTGTCTATGTTTTGAACCATTCCTGTGACACTAGTTATAGATTCCGATGTTTGACTTTAGTTTTACTGTATCCCTTGGACCTTCTTATTGACGATGAAACACAGAAATTGCATCGGAATTAAATACAATAGGCACAATGCCGACTTAGGGACGAGAAGGCTGACTCTTCCTACTGACCATTACTGTGAAACTAGTTATAGATTCCGATGCATCACTTCAGGTTTACTGTATCCCTTCGACCTTCTTATTGACGATGAAACACAGAAATAGCATCGGATTTAAATACAAAAGGCACAATGCCGACCTAAGTACATGAAGACCAACACTTCTTACTGACTATGTTTTGAACCACTCCTGTGACACTAGTTATAGATTCCGATGCTTCACTTCAGGTTTACTGTATCCCTTGGACCTTCTTATTGACGATAAAACACAGAAATTTAATCGGAATTAAATACAAAAGGCACAATGCCGACTTAGGTACATGAAGACCGACACTTCTTACTGACTATGTATTGAACCATTCCTGGGACACCAGTTATAGATTCCGATGCTTCACTCCAGGTTTACTGTATCCCTTGGACCTCCTTATTGACGATGAAACACAGAAATTGGTTCGGAATTAAATACAAAAGGCACAATGCCGACTTAACTTTATGAAGACCGACACTTCTTACTGACTATGCTTTGAACCATTCCTGTAACACTAGTTACAGATTCCGATGCTTCACTTCAGGTTTACTGTATCCCTTGGACCTTCTTATTGACGATGAAACACAGAAGTTGCATCGGAATTAAATACAAAAGGCACAATGCCGACTTAAGGACAAGAAGACTGACTCTTCCTACAGACCCTTTCTGTGACACTAGTTATAGATTCCGATGATTCACTTCAGGTTTACTGTATCCCTTGGACCTTCTTATTGACGATGAAACACAGAAATTGCATTGGAATTAAAAACAAAAGGCACAATGCCGACTTAAGTACATGAAGACCGACACTTCTTACTGACTATGTTTTGAACCATTCCTGAGACACTAGTTATAGATTCCGATGCTTCACTCTAGGTTTACTGTATCCCTTGGACCTTCTCATTGACGATGAATCACAGAAATTGCATAGGAATTAAATACAAAAGGCGCAATGCCGACTTAAGTACAAGAAGACTGACCCTTCCTACTGTCTAAGTTTTGTACCATTCCTGTGACACTAGTTATAGATTGCGATGTTTGACTTCAGTTTTACTGTATCCCTTGGACCTTCTTATTGACGATGAAACACAGAAATTGCTTCGGAATTAAATACAAAGGGCACAAAGCCGACTTAAGTACAAGAGACTGACTCTTCTTACTGACAATGTTTTGAACCATTCCTGTGACACTAGTTATAGATTCCGATGCTTCACTTCAAATTTACTGTATCCCTCTGACCTTCTTATTGACGATGAAACACAGAAATTGCTTCGGAATTAAATACAAAGGGCACAATGCCGACTTAAGTACAAAAAGACTGACTCTTCTTACTGACTATGTTTTGAACCGTTCATGTGACACTAGTTATAGATTCCGATGCTTCACTTCAGGTTTACTGTATCCCTCTGACCTTCTTATTGATGATGAAACACATAAATTGCATCGGAATTAAATTCAAAAGGCACAATGCCGACTTAATTACAAGAAGTCTGACTCTTCTTACTGACTATGTTTTGAACCATTCCTGTAACACTAGTTACAGATTCCGATGCTTCACTTCAGGTTTACTGTATCCCTTGGACCTTCTTATGGACGATGAAACACAGAAATTGCATCGGAATTAAATACAAAAGGCACAATGCCGACTTAAGGACAAGAAGACTGACTCTTCCTACAGACCCTTTCTGTGACACTAGTTATAGATTCCGATGATTCACTTCAGGTTTACTGTATCCCTTGGACCTTCTTATTGACGATGAAACACAGAAATTGCATCGGAATTAAATACAAAAGGCACAATGCCGACTTAAGGACAAGAAGACTGACTCTTCCTACTGACCATTCCTGTGACACTAGTTATAAATTCCGATGCTTCACTGCAGGTATACTGTATCCCTTGGACATTCTTATTGACGATGAAACACATATATTGCATCGGAATCAAATACAAATGGCACAATGCCGACTTAAGTACAAGAAGACTGTATCTTCTTACTGACTATGTTTTGATCCATTCCTGTGACACTAGTTATAGATTCCGATGCTTCACTTCAGGTTTACTGTATCCCTTGGAATTTCTTATTGACGATGAAACACGGAAATTGCATCGGAATTAAATACAAAAGGCACAATGCCGACTTAAGTACAAGAAGACTGACTCTTCCTACTGTCTAAGTTTTGAAACATTCCTGTGACACTAGTTATAGATTGTGATGCTTGACTTCAGTTTTACTGTATCCCTTAGACCTTCTTATTGACGATGAAACACAGAAATTGCATCGGAATTAAATACAAAAGGCACAAAGCCGACATAAGTACAAGAGACTGACTCTTCTTACTGACAATGTTTTGAACCATTCCTGTGATACAAGTTGCAGATTCCGATGCTTCACTTCAGGTTTACTGTATCCCTTGGACGTTCTTATTGACGATGAAACACAGAAATTGCATCGGAATTAAATACAAAAAGCACAATGCCGACTTAAGTACAAGAAGACTGACCCTTCCTACTGTCTAAGATTTGTATCATTCCTGTGACACTTGTTATAGATTCCGATGTTTGACTTCAGTTTTACTGTATCCCTTGGACCTTCTTATTGACGATGAAACACAGAAATTGCTGCGGAACTAAATACAAAAGGCACAAAGCCGACTTAAGTACAAGAGACTGACTCTTCTTACTGACAATGTTTTGAACCATTCCTGTGACACTAGTTATAGATTCCGATGCTTTACTTCAAATTTACTGTATCCCTTGGACCTTCTTATTGACGATGAAACACAGAAATTGCATCGGAATTAAACACGAAAGGCACAATGCCGACTTAAGTACAAGAAGACTGACTCTTCCTACTGTCTAAGTTTTGAACCATTCCTGTGACACTGGTTATAGTTTCCGATGTTTGACTTCAGTTTTACTGTATCCCTTGGACCTTCTTATTGACGATGAAACACAGAAATTGCATCGGAATTAAATACAAGAGGCACAATGCCGACTTAAGTACAAGAAGACTGACTCTTCTTACTGTCTATGTTTTGAACCAATCCTGTGACACTAGTTAGAGATTCCGATGCTTCACTTCAGGTTTACTGCATCCCTTTGACCATCTTATTGACGATAAAACACAGAAATTGCATCGGAATTAAAGACAAAAGGCACAATGCCGACTTAAGTACAAAAAGACTGACTCTTCTTACTGACTATGTTTTGAACCGTTCATGTGACACTAGTTATAGATTCCGATGCTTCACTTCAGGTTTACTGTATCCCTCTGACCTTCTTATTGATGATGAAACACGGAAATTGCATCGGAATTAAATACAAAAGGCACAATGCCGACATAATTACAAGAAGTCTGACTCTTCTTACTGACTATCTTTTGAACCATTCCTGTGACACTAGTTATAGATTCCGATGCTTCACTTCAGGTTTACTGTATCCCTCTGACCTTCTTATTGACGATGTAACACTGAAATTGCATCGAAATTAAATAGAAAAGACACAATGCCGACTTAAGTAAAAGAAGACTGACTCTTCTTACTGTCTATGTTTTGAACCATTCCTGTGACACTAGTTATAGATTCCGATGTTTGACTTTAGTTTTACTGTATCCCTTGGACCTTCTTATTGACGATGAAACACAGAAATTGCTGCGGAACTAAATACAAAAGGCACAAAGCCGACTTAAGTACAAGAGACTGACTCTTCTTACTGACAATGTTTTGAACCATTCATGTGACACTAGTTATAGATTCCGATGCTTCACTTCAAATTTACTGTATCCCTTGGACCTTCTTATTGACGATGAAACACAGAAATTGCATCGGAATTAAGTACAAAAGGCACAATGCCGACTTAAGTACAAGAAGACTGACTCTTCCTACTGTCTAAGTTTTGAACCATTCCTGTGACACTGGTTATAGTTTCCGATGTTTGACTTCAGTTTTACTGTATCCCTTGGACCTTCTTATTGACGATGAAACACAGAAATTGCAACCGAATTAAATACAAAAGGCACAATGCCGACTTAAGTACAAGAAGACTGACTCTTCTTACTGTCTATGTTTTGAACCAATCCTGTGACACTAGTTAGAGATTCCGATGCTTCACTTCAGGTTTACTGCATCCCACTGACCATCTTATTGACGATAAAACACAGAAATTGCATCGGAATTAAATACAAAAGGCACAATGCCGACTTAAGTACAAAAAGACTGACTCTTCTTACTGACTATGTTTTGAACCGTTCATGTGACACTAGTTATAGATTCCGATGCTTCACTTCAGGTTTACTGTATCCCTCTGACCTTCTTATTGATGATGAAACACGGAAATTGCATCGGAATTAAATACAAAAGGCACAATGCCGACTTAATTACAAGAAGTATGACTCTTCTTACTGACTATGTTTTGAACCATTCCTGTGACACTAGTTATAGATTCCGATGCTTCAATTCAGGTTTACTGTATCCCTCTGACCTTCTTATTGACGATGTAACACTGAAATTGCATCGGAATTAAATAGAAAAGACACAATGCCGACTTAAGTAAAAGAAGACTGACTCTTCTTACTGTCTATGTTTTGAACCATTCCTGTGACACTAGTTATAGATTCCGATGTTTGACTTTAGTTTTACTGTATCCCTTGGACCTTCTTATTGACGATGAAACACAGAAATTGCATCGGAATTAAATACAATAGGCACAATGCCGACTTAAGGACGAGAAGACTGACTCTTCCTACTGACCATTCCTGTGAAACTAGTTATAGATTCCGATGCATCACTTCAGGTTTACTGAATCCCTTGGACCTTCTTATTGACGATGAAACACAGAAATAGCATCGGATTTAAATACAAAAGGCACAATGCCGACCTAAGTACATGAAGACCAACACTTCTTACTGACTATGTTTTGAACCACTCCTGTGACACTAGTTATAGATTCCGATGCTTCACTCCAGGTTTACTGTATCCCTTGGACCTCCTTATTGACGATGAAACACAGAAATTGGTTCGGAATTAAATACAAAAGGCACAATGCCGACTTAAGTTTATGAAGACCGACACTTCTTACTGACTATGCTTTGAACCATTCCTGTAACACAAGTTACAGATTCCGATGCTTCACTTCAGGTTTACTGTATCCCTTGGACCTTCTTATTGACGATGAAACACAGAAATTGCATCGGAATTAAATACAAAAGGCACAATGCCGACTTAAGGACAAGAAGACTGACTCTTCCTACAGACCCTTTCTGTGACACTAGTTATAGATTCCGATGATTCACTTCAGGTTTACTGTATCCCTTGGACCTTCTTATTGACGATGAAACACAGAAATTGCATCGCAATTAAATACAAAAGCACAAGACCGACTGAAGGACAAGAAGACTGACTCTTCCTACTGACCATTCCTGTGACACTAGTTATAGATTCCGATGCTTCACTTCAGGTTTACTGTATCCCTTGGACCTTCTTATTGACGATGAAACACAGAAATTGCATCGGAATTAAATACAAAAGGCAGAATGCCGTCTTAAGGACAAGAAGACTGACTCTTCCTACTGACCATTCCTGTGACACTAGTTATAAATTCCGATGCTTCACTGCAGGTATACTGTATCCCTTGGGCCTTCTTATTGACGATGAAACACAGATATTGCATCGGAATCAAATACAAATGGCACAATGCCGACTTAAGTACAAGAAGACTGTATCTTCTTACTGACTATGCTTTGATCCATTCCTGTGACACTAGTTATATATTCCGATGCTTCACTTCAGGTTTACTGTATCCCTTGGACGTTCTTATTGACGATGAAACACGGAAATTGCATCGGAATTAAATACAAAAGGCACAATGCCGACTTAAGTACAAGAAGACTGACTCTTCCTACTGTCTAAGTTTTGAACCATTCCTGTGACACTAGTTATAGATTGTGATGCTTGACTTCGGTTTTACTGTATCCCTTGGACCTTCTTATTGACGATGAAACACAGAAATTGCATCGGAATTAAATACAAAAGGCACAAAGCCGACTTAAGTGCAAGAGACTGACTCTTCTTACTGACAATGTTTTGAACCATTCCTGTGATACAAGTTGCAGATTCCGATGCTTCACTTCAGGTTTACTGTATCCCTTGGACGTTCTTATTGACGATGAAACACAGAAATTGCATCGGAATTAAATACAAAATGCACAATGCCGACTTAAGTACAAGAAGACTGACCCTTCCTACTGTCTAAGATTTGTACCATTCCTGTGACACTTGTTATAGATTCCGATGTTTGACTTCAGTTTTACTGTATCCCTTGGACCTTCTTATCGACGATGAAACACAGAAATTGCTGCGGAACTAAATACAAAAGGCACAAAGCCGACTTAAGTACAAAAAGACTGACTCTTCTTCCTGACTATGTTTTGAACCGTTCATGTTTCACTAGTTATAGATTCCGATGCTTCACTTCAGGTTTACTGTATCCCTCTCACCTTCTTATTCACGATGAAACACAGAAATTACTTCGGAATTAAGCAGAAAATGCACAATGCCAACTTAAGTACAAGAAAACTGACTCTTCTTACTGACAATGATTTGAACCATTCCTGTGACACTAGTTATAGATTCCGATGCTTCACTTCAAATTTACTGTATCCCTTGGACCTTCTTATTGACGATGAAACACAGAAATTGCATCGGAATTAAATACAAAAGGCACAATGCCGACTTAAGTACAAGAAGACTGACTCTTCCTACTGTCTAAGTTTTGAACCATTCCTGTGACACTGGTTATAGTTTCCGATGTTTGACTTCAGTTTTACTGTATCCCTTGGACCTTCTTATTGACGATGAAACACAGAAATTGCATCGGAATTAAATACAAAAGGCACAATGCCGACTTAAGTACAAGAAGACTGACTCTTCTTACTGTCTTTGTTTTGAACCAATCCTGTGACACTAGTTAGAGATTCCGATGCTTCACTTCAGGTTTACTGCATCCCTTTGACCATCTTATTGACGATAAAACACAGAAATTGCATCGGAATAAATACAAAAGGCACAATGCCGACTTAAGTACAAAAAGACTGACTCTTCTTACTGACTATGTTTTGAACCGTTCATGTGACACTAGTTATAGATTCCGATGCTTCACTTCAGGTTTACTGTATCCCTCTGACCTTGTTATTGATGATGAAACACGGAAATTGCATCGGAATTAAATACAAATGGCACAATGCCGACTTAATTACAAGAAGTCTGACTCTTCATACTGACTATGTTTTGAACCATTCCTGTGACACTAGTTATAGATTCCGATGCTTCACTTCAGGTTTACTGTATCCCTCTGACCTTCTTATTGACGATGTAACACTGAAATTGCATCGGAATTAAATAGAAAAGACACAATGCCGACTTAAGTAAAAGAAGACTGACTCTTCTTACTGTCTATGTTTTGAACCATTCCTGTGACACTAGTTATAGATTCCGATGTTTGACTTTAGTTTTACTGTATCCCTTGGACCTTCTTATTGACGATGAAACACAGAAATTGCATCGGAATTAAATACAATAGGCACAATGCCGACTTAGGGACGAGAAGGCTGACTCTTCCTACTGACCATTCCTGTGAAACTAGTTATAGATTCCGATGCATCACTTCAGGTTTACTGTATCCCTTCGACCTTCTTATTGACGATGAAACACAGAAATAGCATCGGATTTAAATACAAAAGGCACAATGCCGACCTAAGTACATGAAGACCAACACTTCTTACTGACTATGTTTTGAACCACTCCTGTGACACTAGTTATAGATTCCGATGCTTCACTTCAGGTTTACTGTATCCCTTGGACCTTCTTATTGACGATAAAACACAGAAATTTAATCGGAATTGAATACAAAAGGCACAATGCCGACTTAGGTACATGAAGACCGACACTTCTTACTGACTATGTATTGAACCATTCCTGGGACACCAGTTATAGATTCCGATGCTTCACTCCAGGTTTACTGTATCCCTTGGACCTCCTTATTGACGATGAAACACAGAAATTGGTTCGGAATTAAATACAAAAGGCACAATGCCGACTTAACTTTATGAAGACCGACACTTCTTACTGACTATGCTTTGAACCATTCCTGTAACACTAGTTACAGATTCCGATGCTTCACTTCAGGTTTACTGTATCCCTTCGACCTTCTTATTGACGATGAAACACAGAAATAGCATCGGATTTAAATACAAAAGGCACAATGCCGACCTAAGTACATGAAGACCAACACTTCTTACTGACTATGTTTTGAACCACTCCTGTGACACTAGTTATAGATTCCGATGCTTCACTTCAGGTTTACTGTATCCCTTGGACCTTCTTATTGACGATAAAACACAGAAATTTAATCGGAATTAAATACAAAAGGCACAATGCCGACTTAGGTACATGAAGACCGACACTTCTTACTGACTATGTATTGAACCATTCCTGGGACACCAGTTATAGATTCCGATGCTTCACTCCAGGTTTACTGTATCCCTTGGACCTCCTTATTGACGATGAAACACAGAAATTGGTTCGGAATTAAATACAAAAGGCACAATGCCGACTTAACTTTATGAAGACCGACACTTCTTACTGACTATGCTTTGAACCATTCCTGTAACACTAGTTACAGATTCCGATGCTTCACTTCAGGTTTACTGTATCCATTGGACCTTCTTATTGACGATGAAACACAGAAATTGCATCGGAATTAAATACAAAAGGCTCAATGCCGACTTAAGGACAAGAAGACTGACTCTTCCTACAGACCCTTTCTGTGACACTAGTTATAGATTCCGATGATTCACTTCAGGTTTACTGTATCCCTTGGACCTTCTTATTGACGATGAAACACAGAAATTGCATTGGAATTGAAAACAAAAGGCACAATGCCGACTTAAGTACATGAAGACCGACACTTCTTACTGACTATGTTTTGAACCATTCCTGAGACACTAGTTATAGATTCCGATGCTTCACTCTAGGTTTACTGTATCCCTTGGACCTTCTCATTGACGATGAATCACAGAAATTGCATAGGAATTAAATACAAAAGGCACAATGCCGACTTAACTTTATGAAGACCGACACTTCTTACTGACTATGCTTTGAACCATTCCTGTAACACTAGTTATAGATTCCGATGCTTCACTTCAGGTTTACTGTATCCCTTAGACCTTCTTATTGACGATGAAACACAGAAATTTCATCGGAATTAATTACAAAAGGCACAATGCTGACTTAAGGAAAAGGAGACTGACTCTTCCTACTGACCATTCCTGTGACACTAGTTATAAATTCCGATGCTTCACTGCAGGTATACTGTATCCCTTGGACCTTCTTATTGACGATGAAACACAGATATTGCATCGGAATCAAATACAAATGGCACAATGCCGACTTAAGTACAAGAAGACTGTATCTTCTTACTGACTATGTTTTGATCCATTCCTGTGACACTAGTTACAGATTCCGATGCTTCACTTCAGGTTTACTGTATCCCTTGGACGTTCTTATTGACGATGAAACACAGAAATTGCATCGGAATTAAATACAAAAGGCGCAATGCCGACTTAAGTACAAGAAGACTGACCCTTCCTACTGTCTAAGTTTTGTACCATTCCTGTGACACTAGTTATAGATTGCGATGTTTGACTTCAGTTTTACTGTATCCCTTGGACCTTCTTATTGACGATGAAACACAGAAATTGCTTCGGAATTAAATACAAAAGGCACAAAGCCGACTTAAGTACAAGAGACTGACTCTTCTTACTGACAATGTTTTGAACCATTCCTGTGACACTAGTTATAGATTCCGATGCTTCACTTCAAATTTACTGTATCCCTTGGACCTTCTTATTGACGATGAAACACAGAAATTGCTTCGGAATTAAATACAAAGGGCACAATGCCGACTTAAGTACAAAAAGACTGACTCTTCTTACTGACTATGTTTTGAACCGTTCATGTGACACTAGTTATAGATTCCGATGCTTCACATCAGGTTTACTGTATCCCTTGCACCTCCTTATTGAAGATGAAACACAAAAAATAGCGTCGGATTTAAATACAAAAGCCACAATGCCGACTTAAGTACATGAAGACCGACACTTCTTACTGACTATGTTTTGAACCATTCCTGTGACACTAGTTATAGATTCCGATGCTTCACTTCAGGTTTACTGTATCCCTTGGACCTTCTTATTGACGATGAAACACAGAAATTGCATCGGAATTAAATACAAAAGGCACAATGCCGACATAGGTACATGAAGACCGACACTTCTTACTGACTATGTTTTGAACCATTCCTGGGACACCAGTTATAGATTCCGATGCTTCACTCCAGGTTTACTGTATCCCTTGGACCTTCTTATTGACGATGAAACACAGAAATTGCTTCGGAATTAAATACAAAAGGCACAATGCCGACTTAATTTTATGAAGACCGACACTCCTTACTGACTAGGTTTTGATCCATTCCTGTAACACTAGTTATAGATTCCGATGCTTCACTTCAGGTTTACTGTGTCGCTTGGACCTTCTTATTTACGATGAAACACAGAAATTGCATCGGAATTAAATACAAAAGGCACAATGCCGACTTAAGGACAAGAAGACTGACTCTTCTTACTGTCTTTGATTTGAACCAATCCTGTGACAGTAGTTAGAGATTCCGATGCTTCACACCAGGTTTACTGCATCCCTTTGACCTTCTTATTGACGATAAAACACAGAAATTAATTCGGAATTAAATACAAACAGCACAATGCCGACTTAAGTACAAAAAGACTGACTCTTCTTACTGACTATGTTTAGAACCGTTCATGTGACACTAGTTACAGATTCCGATGCTTCACTTCAGGTTTACTGTATCCCTCTGACCTTCTTATTGATGATGAAACACAGAAATTGCATCGGAATTAAATACAAAAGGCACAATGCCGACTTAATTACAAAAAACCGACTCTTCTTACTGACTATGTTTTGAACCATTCCTGTGACACTAGTTATAGATTCCGATGCTTCACTTCAGGTTTACTGTATCCCTCTGACCTTCTTATTGACGAAGAAACACAGAAATTGTATCGGAGTTATATACAAAAGCCACAAAGCCGACTTAAGTACAAGAAAACTGACTCTTCCTACAGTCTATGTTTTGAACCATTCCTGTGACATTAGTTATGGATTCCGATGCTTCACTTCACGTTTACTGTATCCCTTTGACCTTCTTATTGACGATGAATCACAGATATTGCATCGGAATTAAATACAAATGGCACAATGACGACTTTAGTACAAGAAAACTGACTCTTCTTAATGTCTATGTTTTGAACCATTCCTGTGACACTAGTTATAGATTCCGATGCTTCACTTCAGGTTTACTGTATCCCTCTGACCTTCTTGTTGACGATGAAACACAGAAATTGCATCGGAATCAAATACAAAAGGCACAATGCCGACTTTAGTACAAGAAAACTGACTCTTCTTACTCTCTATGTTTTGAACCATTCATGTGACACAAATCGTAGATTCCGATGTTTCACTTCAGGTTTACTGTAATTTTGTGACCTTGTTATTGACGATGATACACAGAACTTGCATCGGAATTAAATGCAAAAGGCACAATGCCGACTTATGTACAAGAAAACTGAATCTTCTTACTGCCTATTTTTGAACCATTCATGTAACACTAGTTATAGATTCCGATGCTTCACTTCACGTTTACTGTATCCCTTTGACCTTCTTATTGACGATGAATCACAGATATTGCATCGGAATTAAATACAAATGGCACAATGCCGACTTATGTACAAGAAAACTGAATCTTCTTACTGCCTATTTTTGAACCATTCATGTAACACTAGTTATAGATTCCGATGCTTCACTTCAGATTTACAGTATCCCTCTGACCTTCTTATTGACGATGATACACAGAACTTGCACCGGAATTAAATACAAAAGCACAATGCCGACTTATGTACAAGAAAACTGACTCTTCTTACTGTCTATGTTTTGAACAATTCCTGTGACACTAAATACAGATCCGATGCTTCACTTCAGGTTAACCTTATCCCCCTGACCCTCTTATTGACGATGAAACACAGAAATTGCATCGGAATTAAATACAAAAAGCACATTGCCGACTTAAGTACAAGAAAGCTGACTCTTCTAACTGTCTATGTTTTGAACCATTCATGTGACACTAGTTATAGAATCCGATGCTTCTCTTCAGGTTTACTGTATCCCTCTGACCTTCTTATTGGCTATGAAACACAGAAATTGCTTCGGAATTAAATACAAGAGGCACAATGCCGACTTAAGTACAAGAAAACTGACTCTTCTTATTGTCTATGTTTTAAACCATTCGTGTGACACTAGTTATAGATTCCGATGCTTCACTTCAGGTTTACTGGATCCCTCTGACCTTCTTTTTGACGATGAAACACAGAAATTGCTTTGGATTTAAATTCAAAAGGCACAATGCCGACTTTAGTACAAGAAAACTGGCTCTTCTTACGCTCTATGTTTTGAACCATTCATTTGACACAAATTAAAAAATTCCGATGCTTCACTTCAGGTTTACTGTATTTTTGTGACCTTCTTATTGACGATGATACACAGAACTTGCATCGGAATTAAATACAAAAGGCACAATGCCGACTTAAGTACAAGAAAACAGACTCTTCTTACTGTCTATGTTTTTAACCATTCATGTGACACTAGTTATAGATTCTGATGCTTCACTTCAGGTTTGCTGGATCCCTTGGACGTTTTTATTGACGATGAAGCACAGAAATCGCATCGGAATTAAGTAGAAAAGGCACAATGCCGACTTAAGTTCAAGAAATCTGACTCTTCTTACTGTCTACGGTTTGAACCATTCCTGTGACACTAGTTATAGATTCCGATGGTTCACTTCAGTTTTACTGTATCCCTCTGACCTTCTTATTGACGATGAAACACAGAAATTGAATCGGAATTACATACAAAAGGCACAACGCCGACTTAAGTACAAGAAAACCGACTCTTCTTACTCTCTATGATTTGAACCATTCATGTGACACCAATTATCGATTCCGATGCTTCACTTCAGGTTAACTGTATCCCTCAGATCTTCTTATTGGCGATGAAACACAGAAGTTGCATCGGAATTAAATACAAAAGGCACAATGCCGACTTATTTACAAGAAAACTGACTCTTCTTGCTGTCTATGTTTGAACCAATCATGTGACACTAGTTATTGATTCCGATGCTTCACTTCAGGTTTACTGTATTCCTCTGACCTTCTTATTGGCGAAGAAACACAGAAATTGTATCGGAGTTATATACAAATGCCACAAAGCTGACTTAAGTACAAGAAAACTGACTCTTCTTACAGTCTATGTTTTGAACCATTCCCGTGACATTAGTTATAGATTCCGATGCTTCACTTCACGTTTACTGTATCCCTCTGACCTTCTTATTGACGATGAAACACAGATATTGCATCGGAATTAAATACAAATGGCACAATGTCGACTTAAGTACAAGAAAACTGACTCTTCCTAATGTCTATGTTTTGAACCATTCCTGTGACACTAGTTATAGATTCCGATGCTTCACTTCAGGTTTACTGTATCCCTCTGACCTTCTTGTTGACGATGAAACACAGAAATTGCATCGGAATTAAATACAAAAGGCTAAATGCCGACTTTAGTACAAGAAAACTGACTCTTCTTACTCTCTATGTTTTGATCCATTCATGTGACACAAATTGTAGATTCCGATGCTTCACTTCAGATTTACTGTATTTTTGTGACCTTCTTATTGACGATGATACACAGAACTTGCATCGGAATTAAATACAAAAGGCACAATTGCGACTTATGTACATGAAAACTGACTCTTCTTACTGTCTATGTTTGAACCATTCATGTAACACTAGTTATAGATTCCGATGCTTCATTTCAGGTTTACAGTATCCCTCTGACCTTCTTATTGACGATGAAATACAGAAATTACATTGGAATTAAATACAAAAGGCACAATGCCGACTTTAGTACAAGTAAACTGACTCTTCTTACTCTCTATGTTTTGAACCATTCATGTGACACAAATTGTAGATTCCGATGTTTCACTTCAGGTTTACTGTAATTTTGTGAACTTGTTATTGACGATGATACACAGAACTTGCATCGGAATTAAATACAAAAGGCACAATGCCGACTTATGTACAAGAAAACTGATCTTCTTACTGCATATGTTTGAACCATTCATGTAACACTAGTTATGGATTCCGATGCTTCACTTCAGGTTTACTGTATCCCTCTGACCTTCTTATTGACGATGAAACACAGAAATTGCTTCAGATTTAAATACAAAAGGCACAATGCCGACTGAAGTACATGAAAACTGACTCTTCTTACTGTCTATGTTTTGAACCTTTCCTGTGACACTAGTTATAGATTCCGATGCTTCACTTCAGGTTTACTGTATCCAGCTGACTCTCTGATTGACGATGAAACACAGAAATTGCATCGGAATCAAATACAAATGGCACAATGCCGACTTCAGTACAAGGAGGCTGACTCTTCCTACTGTCTATGATTTGAACCATTCCTGTTACACTAGTTATAGATACCGATGCTTCACTTCAGGTTCACTGTATCCCTCTGACCGTCGTATTAACGATGCAACACTGAAATTGCATCGGAATTAAATAAAAAAAGGCTCAATGCCGACTTAAGTACAAGAAAACTGACTCCTCTTACTGTCTTTGTTTTGAACCATTCCTGTGACACTAGCTATAGATTCCGATGCTTCACTTCAGGTTAACTGTATCCCTCTGACCTTCTTATTGACGATGAAACACAGAAATTGAATCAGAATTACATACAAAAGGCACAACGCCGACTTAAGTACAAGAAAACCGACTCTTCTTACTGTCTGTGTTTTGAAGGGTTCCTGTGACACTAGTTATAGATTCCAATGCTTCACTTCAGGTTTACCGTATCCCTCTGACCTTCTTATTGACGATGAAACACAGAAATTGCATCGGAATTAAATACAAATGGCACAATGACGACTTATGTACAAGAAAACTGACTCTTCTTACTCTCTATGTTTTGATCCATTAATGTGACACAATTTATAGATTCCGATGCTTCACTTCAGGTTTACTGTATTTTTGTGACCTTCTTATTGACGATGATACACAGAACTTGCATCGGAATTAAATACAAAAGGCACAATGCCGACTTATGTACAAGAAAACTGACTCTTCTTACGGTCTATGTTTGAACCATTCATGTAACACTAGTTATAGATTCCGATGCTTCACTTCAGGTTAACAGTATCCCTCTGACCTTCTTATTGACGATGAAACACAGAAATTGCATCGGAATTAAATACAAAAGGCACAATGCCGACTTTAGTACAAGAAAACTGACTCTTCTTACTCTCTATGTTTTGAACCATTCATGTGACACAAATTATAGATTCCGATGCTTCACTTCAGGTTTACTGTATTTTTGTGACCTTGTTATTGACGATGATACACAGAACTTGCATCGGAATTAAATACAAAAGGCACAATGCCGACTTATGTACAAGAAAACTGACTCTTCTTACTGTTTATGTTTTGAACAATTCCTGAGACACTAAATAACGATTCCGATGCTTCACTTCAGGTTTACTGTATCCCCCTGACCCTCTTATTGGCGATGAAACACAGAAATTGCATCGGAATTAAATACAAAAAGCACATTGCCGACTTAAGTACAAGAAAGCTGACTCATCTAACTGTCTATGTTTTGATCCATTCATGTGACACTAGTTATAGATTCCGATGCTTCTCTTCAGGTTTACTGTATCCCTCTGACCTTCTTATTGACGATGAAACACAGAAAATGCATCGGAATTAAATACAAAAGGCACAATGCCGACTTAAGTACAAGAAAACTGACTCTTCTTACTGTCTATGGTTTGAACCATTCCTGTGACACTAGTTATAGATTCCGATGCTTCACTTCAGGTTTACTGTATCCCTCTGACCTTCTTATTGGCGATGAAACACAGAAATTGCATCGGAAGTAAATACAAGAGGCACAATGCCGACTTAAGTACAAGAAAACTGACTCTTCTTACTGTCTACGTTTTAAACCATTCATGTGACACTAGTTATGGATTCCGATGCTTCACTTCAGGTTTGCTGGATCCCTCTGACATTCTTATTGACGATGAAACACAGAAATTGCATCGGAATTAAATACAAAAGGCACAATGCCGTTTTAAGTACAAGAAAACTGACTCTTCTTACTGTCTATGTATGAACCAATCATGTGACACTAGTTATAGATTCCGATGCTTCACTTCAGTTTTACTGTATCCCTCTGACCTTCTTATTGACGATGAAACACAGAAATTGCATCGGAATTAAATACTAAAGGCACAATGCCGACATAAGTACAGAAAAACTGACTCTTCTTACTGTCAATGTTTGAACCATTCCTGTGACACTAGTTATTGATTCCGATGCTTCACTTCAGGTTACTGTATCCCTCTGACCTTCGTATTGACGAAGAAACACAGATATTGTATCGGAGTTATATAAAAAAGGCACAAAGCCGACTTAAGTACAAGAAAACTGACTCTTCTTACAGTCTATGTTTTGAACCATTCCTGTGACATTAGTTATAGGTTCCGATGCTTCACTTCACGTTTACTGTATCCCTCTGACCTTCTTATTGACGATGAAACACAGATATTGCATCGGAAATAAATACAAATGGCACAGTGACGACTTAAGTACAAGAAAACTGATTCTTCTTAATGTCTATGTTTTGAATCATTCATGTGACACAAATTATAGATTCCGATGCTTCACTTCAGGTTCACTGTATTTTTGTGACCTTCTTATTGACGATGATACACAGAACTTGCATCGGAATTAAATACAAAAGGCACAATGCCGACTTATGTACAAGAAAACTGACTCTTCTTACTGTCTATGTTTGAACCATTCATGTAACACTAGTTATAGATTCCGATGCTTCACTTCAGGTTTACAGTATCCCTCTGACCTTCTTATTGACGATGAAACACAGAAAATGCATCGGAATTAAATACAAAAGGCACAATGCCGACTTAAGTACAAGAAAACTGACTCTTCTTACTGTCTATGTATGAACCAATCATGTGACACTGGTTATAGATTCCGATGCTTCACTTCAGTTTTACTGTATCCCTCTGACCTTCTTATTGACGATGAAACACAGAAATTGCATCGGAATTAAATACTAAAGGCACAATGCCGACATAAGTACAGAAAAACTGACTCTACTTACTGTCAATGTTTGAACCATTCCTGTGACACTAGTTATTGATTCCGATGCTTCACTTCAGGTTACTGTATCCCTCTGACCTTCGTATTGACGAAGAAACACAGATATTGTATCGGAGTTATATACAAAAGGCACAAAGCCGACTTAAGTACAAGAAAACTGACTCTTCTTAGAGTCTATGTTTTGAACCATTCCTGTGACACTAGTTATAGATTCCGATGCTTCACTTCAGGTTTACTGTATCCCTCTGACCTTCTTGTTGACGATGAAACACAGAAATTTCATCGGAATTAAATACAAAAGGCACAATGCCGACTTCAGTACAAGAAAACTGACTCTTCTTACTCTCTATGTTTTGATCCATTCATGTGACACAAATTATAGATTCCGATGCTTCACTTCAGGTTTACTGTATTTTTGTGACCTTCTTATTGACGATGATACACAGAACTTGCATCGGAATTAAATACAAAAGGCACAATGCCGACTTATGTACAAGAAAACTGACTCTTCTTACTGTCTATGTTTGAACCATTCATGTAACACTAGTTATAGATTCCGATGCTTCACTTCAGGTTTACAGTATTCCTCTGGCCTTCTTATTGACGATGAAACACAGAAATTTGCATTGGAATTAAATACAAAAGGCACAATGCCGACTTTAGTACAAGAAAACTGACTCTTCTTACTCTCTATGTTTTGAACCATTCATGTGACACAAATTGTAGATTCCGATGTTTCACTTCAGGTTTACTGTAATTTTGTGACATTGTTATTGACGATGATACAAAGAAATTGCATCGGAATCAAATACAAAAGCCACAATGCCGACTTAAGTACAAGAAGACTGACTCTTCCTACTGTCTATGATTTAAACCATTCCTGTGACACTAGTTATAGATACCGATGCTTCACTTCAGGTTTACTGTGTCCCTCTGACCGTCTTATTGACGATAAAACACAGAAATTTCATAGGAATTAAATACAAAAGGCACAATGCCGGCTCAGGTACAAGAAGTCTTTCTCTTCTTACTGTCTATGTTTTGAACCTTTCTTGTGAGACCGGTCTTAGATTCCTATGCTTCACATCAGCATTACTGTATCCTTTGGACCTTCTTATTGACGACGAAACACAGAAATTGCATCGGAATAAAATAGAAAAGGCACAATGGCGACTTAAGTACAAGGGGTACTGACTCTTCTTACTGTATACCTCTGACCTTCTTATTGACGATGAAACACAGAAATTGCATCGGAATTAAATAGAAAAGGCACAATGCCGCCTTAAGTAGAAGAAAACTGACTCTTCTTACTGCCTATGTTTTGAACCATTCATATGACACTAGTTATAGATTCCGATGCTTCACTGCAGGTTTACTGTATCCCTCTGACCTTCTTATTGACGATGAAACACAGAAATTCCATCGGAATTAAATACGAAAGGCACAATGCCGACTTAAGTACAAGAAAACTGACTCTTCTTACTGTCTATGCTTTGAACCATTCCTGTGACACTAGTTATAGATTCCGATGCTTCACTTCAGGTTCACTGTATCCCTCTGACCATTTTATTGACGATGAAACACTGAAATTGCATCGGAATTAAATACAAAAGGCACAAAGCCGACTCAAGTAAAAGGAAACTGACTCTTCTTACTGTCTATGTTTTGAACCATTCCTGTGACACTAGTTGTAGATTCCGATGCTTAACTTCAGGTTTACTGTATGCCTCTGTCCTTCTTATTGACGATGAAACACAGAAATTGCATCGGAATTAAATACAAAATGTACAATGCCGACTTAAGTACAAGAAAACTGACTCTTCTTACTGTCTACGTTTTGAACCATTCCTGTGACACTAGTTATAGATTCCGATGCTTCGCTTCAGGTTTACTGTATCCCTCTGACCTTCGTATTGACGATGAAACACAGACATTGCATCGGAATTAAATATAAAAGGCACGATGCCGACTTAAGTACAAGAAAACTGACTCTTCTTTTGTCTTTGTTTTGAACCATTCCTGTGACACTAGTTATAGATTCCGATGCTTCACTTCAGCTTTACTGTATCCCTCTGACCCTCTTATTGAAGATGAAACACAGAAATTGCATCGGAATTAAATACAAAAGGCACAATGTCGACTTAAGTACAACAAGACTGACTCTTCTTACTGTCTATGTTTTGAACCATTCCTGTGACACTAGTTATAGATTCCGATGCTTCACTTCAGGTTTACTGTATCCCTCTGACCTTCTTATTGACGATGAAAGACAGAAATTGCATGGGAGTTAATTAGAAAAGGCACAATGCCGACTTAAGTAGAAGAAAACTGACTCATCTTACTGTCTATGTTTTGAACCATTCCTGTGACACGAGTTATGGATTCCGATGCTTCACTTCAGGTTTACTGTTTACCTCTGACCTTCTTATTGACGATGAAACACAGAAATTGCATCGGAATTAAATACAAAAGGCACAATGCCGACTTAAGTACAAGAAAACTGACTCTTCTTACTGTCTATGTTTTGAACCATTCATGTGACACTAGTTATAGATTCCGATGCTTCACTGCAGGTTTACTGTATCCCTCTGACCGTCTTATTGACGATGAAACACAGAAATTGCATCGGAATTAAATACAAAAGGCACAATGTCGATTTAAGTGCAAGAAGACTGACTCTTCTTACTGTTTATGTTTTGAACCATTCCTGCGACACTAGTTATAAATTCCGATGCTTCACTTCAGGTTTACTGTATCCCTGTGACCTTCTTAATGACGATGAAAGACAGAAATTGCATCGGAATTAAATACAAAAGGCACAATGCCGACTCAAGTACAAGAAAACTGACTCTTCTTACTGTCTATGTTTTGAACCATTCATGTGACACTAGTTATAGATTCCGATGCTTCACTTCAGGTTTACTATATACCTCTGACCTTCTTATTGACGATGAAACACAGAAATTGCATCGGAATTAAATACAAAAGGCACAATGCCGACTTAAGTAAAAGAAAACTGACTCTTCTTACTGTCTATGTTTTGAACCATTCATGTGACATTAGTTATAGATTCCGATGCTTCACTGCAGGTTTACTGTATCCCTCTGACCTTCTTATTGACGATGAAACACAGAAATTGCATCGGAATTAAATACAAAAGGCACAATGCCGCCTTATGTAGAAGAGAACTGGCTCTTCTTACTGTCTATGTTTTGGACCATTCCTGTGTCACCAGTTATAGATTCCGATGCTTCACTTCAGGTTTACTGTATCCCTCTGACCTTCTTATTGACGATGAAACACAGAAATTGCATCGGAATAAAATACAAAAGGCACAATGCCGACTTAAGTACAAGAAGACTGACTCTTCTTACAGTCTTTGTTTTGAACTATTCCTGTGACACTAGTTATAGATTCCGATGCTTCACTTCAGCTTTACTGTATCCCTCTGACCTTCTTATTGACGATGAAACACAGAAATTGCATCGGAATTAAATACATGGGCACAATGCCGACTCAAGTACAAGAAGACTGGCTCTTCTTACTCTCTATGTTTTGAACCATTCCTGTGACACTAGTTATAGTTTCCGATGCATCACTTCAGGTTTACTGTATCCCTCTGACCTTCTTATTGACGATGAAACACAGAAATTGCAGCAGAATTAAATGAAAAAGGCACAATGCCGACTTAAATACAAGAAAACTGACTCTTCTTACTGTCTATGTTTTGACGCACTCCCATGCCTCTAGTTATGGATTCCGATGCTTCACTTCTGGTTTACTGGATCCCTCTGACCTTCTTATTGTTGATGTAAGACAGAAATTGCATCGGAATTAGATACAAAAGTCACAATGCCGACTCAAGTACAAGAAGACTGGCTCTTCTTACTCTCTATGTTTTGAACCATTCCTGTGACACTAGTTATAGATTCCGATGCATCACTTCAGGTTTACTGTATCCCTCTGACCTTATAATTGACGATGAAACACAGAAATTGCATCGTAATAAATTACAAAGGGCACAATGCCGACTTAAGTACTAGAAAACTGACTCTTCTTACTGTCTATCTTTTGAACCATTCCTGTGACACTAGTTATAGATTCCGATGCTTCACTTCAGGTATACTGTATCCCTCTGACCTTGTTATTGACGATGAAACACAGAAATTGCAACGGAATTAAATACAAAAGGTACAATGCCGACTTAAGTACAAGAAAACTGATCTTCTTACTGTCTATGTTTTGAACCATACCTGTGTCACTAGTTATACATTCCGATGCTTCACTTCACGTTTACTGTATCCCTCTGACCTTCCTATTGACGATGAAACACAGAAATTGATTCGGAATTACATACAAAAGGCACAATCCCGACTTAAGTACAAGAAAACTGACTCTTCTTTTTGTCTATGTTTTGAACCATTCATGTGACACTAATTATAGATTACGATGCATCACTTCAGGTTTACTGTATCCCTCTGACCATCTTATTGACAATGAAACACGGAATTTGCATCGGAATTAAATACAAAAGGCACAATGCCGACTTAAGTACAAGAAAACTGACTCTTCTTACTGTCTATGTTTTGAACCATTCCTGTGACACTAGATATAGATTCCGATGCTTCACTTCAGGTTCACTGTATCCCTTTGACCTTCTTATTGACGATGATATACAGAAATTGTATCGGAATTAAATACAAAAGGCACAATGCCAACTTAAGTACAAGATAACAGACTCTTCTTGCTGTCTATGGTTTGAGCCATTCATGTGACACTCGTTATAGATTCCGATGCTTTTCTTCAGGTTTGCAGTATCCCTCTGACCCTCGTATTGACGATGAAACACAGAAATTGCTTCGAAATTAGATACAAAATGCACAATGCCGACTTAAGAACAAGTTAACTGTCTTTTCTTCCTGTCCATGTTTTGAACCATTCCTGTGACACTAGTTATAGATTCCGATGCTTCGCTTCAGGTTTACTGTATCCCTCTGACCTTCGTATTGACGATGAAACACAGAAATTGCATCGGAATTAAATATAAAAGCCACAATGCCGACTTAAGTACAAGAAAACTGACTCTCCTTACTGTCTATGTTTTGAACCATTCCTGTGACACTAGTTATAGATTCCGATGCTTCACTTCAGCTTTACTGTATCCCTCTGACCTTCTTATTGACGATGAAACACAGAAATTCCATCGGAATTAAATATAAAAGGCACAATGCCGACTTAAGTAGAAGAAAACTGACTCTTCTTACTGTCTATGTTTTGAACCATTCCTGTGACACGAGTTATAGATTCCGATGCTTCACTTCAGGTTTACTGTATACCTCTGACCTTCTTGTTGACGATGAGACACAGAAATTGTATCGGAATTAAATACAAAAGGCACAATGCCGACTTAAGTACAAGAAAACTGACTCTTCTTACTGTCTATGTTTTGAACCATTCATGTGACACTAGTTGTAGATTCCGATGCTTCACTGCAGGTTTACTGTATCCCTCTGACCTTCTTATTGACGATGAAACACAGAAATTGCATCGGAATTAAATACAAAAGGCACAATGTCGACTTAAGTGCAAGAAGACTGACTCTTCTTACTGTCTATGTTTTGAACCAATCCTGTGACACTAGTTATGGATTCCGATGCTTCACTTCAGGTTTACTGTATCCCTCTGACCTTCTTATTGACGATGAAAGACAGAAATTGCATGGGAATTAAATAGAAAAGGCACAATGCCGAATTAGGTAGAAGAAAACTGACTCTTCTCACTGTCTATGTTTTGAACCATTCCTGTGACACGAGTTATAGATTCCGATGCTTCACTTCAGGTTTACTATATACCTCTGACCTTCTTATTGACGATGAAACACAGAAATTGCATCGGAATTAAATACAAAAAGCACAATACCGTTTCAAGTACAAGAAAACTGACTCTTCTTACTGTCTATGTTTTGAACCATTCATGTGACACTAGTTATAGATTCCGATGCTTCACTGCAGGTTTACTGTATCCCTCTGACCTTCTTATTGACGATGAAACACAGAAATTGCATCGGCATTAAATACAAAAGGCACAATGCCGACTTAAGTACAAGAAAACTGACTCTTCTTACAGTCTATGTTTTAACAATTCCTGTGACACTAGTTATAGATTCCGATGCTTCACTTCAGGTTTACTGTATACCTCTGACCTTCTTATTGACGATGAAACACAGAAATTGCATCGGAAATAAATACAAAAGGCACAATGCCGACTTAAGTAAAAGAAAACTGACTCTTCTTACTGTTTATGTTTTGAACCATTCATGTGACACTAGTTATAGATTCCGATGCTTCACTGCAGGTTTACTGTATCCCTCTGACCTTCTTATTGACGATGAAACACAGAAATTGCATCGGAATTATGTACAAAAGGCACAATGCCGCCTTAAGTAGAAGAGAACTGACTCTTCTTACTGTCTATGTTTTGGACCATTCCTGTGACACCAGTTATAGATTCCGATGCTTCACATAAGGTTTACTGTATCCCTCTGACCTTCTTATTGACGTTGAAACACAGAAATTGCATCAGAATTAAATACAAAAGGCACAATGCCGACTTAAGTACAAGAAGACTGACTGTTCTTACAGTCTTTGTTTTGAACTATTAATGTGACACTAGTTATAGATTCCGATGCTTCACTTCAGCTTTACTGTATCCCTCTGACCTTCTTATTGACGATGAAACACAGAAATTGCATCGGAATTAAATACATGGGCACAATGCCGACTCAAGTTCAAGAAGACTGGCTCTTCTTACTCTCTATGTTTTGAACCATTCCTGTGACGCTAGTTATAGATTCCGATGCATCACTTCAGGTTTACTATATCCCTCTGACCTTCTTATTGACGATGAAACACAGAAATTGCATCGGAATTATGTACAAAAGGCACAATGCCGCCTTAAGTAGAAGAGAACTGACTCTTCTTACTGTCTATGTTTTGGACCATTCCTGTGACACCAGTTATAGATTCCGAGGCTTCACTTCCAGTTTACTGTATCCCTCTGACCTTATTATTGACGATGAAAAAAAGAAATTGCATCGGAATAAAATACAAAAGGCACAATGCCGACTTAAGTACAAGAAAGCTGACTCTCCTTACTGTCTATGTTTTGACCCATTCCTGTGACACTAGTTATAGATACCGATGCTTCACTTCAGGTTTACTGTATCCCTCTGACCTTCTTATTGACGATGAAACACAGAATTTGCATCGGAATTAAATACAAAAGGCACAATGCCGACTTAAGTACAAGAAAGCTGACCCTTCTTACTGTCTATGTTCTGATCCATTCCTGTGACACTAGTTATTGATTCCGATGCTTCACCTCAGGTTTACTGTATCCCTGTGACCTTCTTATTGACGATGAAACACAGAAATTGCTTCGGAATTACATACAAAAGGTACAATGCCGACTTAAGTACAAGAAAACTGACTCTTCTTTTTGTCTATGTTTTGAACCAGTCATGTGACACTAATTATAGATTCCGATGCTTCACTTCAGGTTTACTGTATCCTTCTGACCATCATATTGACGATGAAACACAGAATTTGCATCGGAATTAAATACAAAAGGCACAATACCGACTTAAGGACACGAAAACTGACTCTTCTTACTGTCTATGATTTGAACCATTCCTGTGACACTAGTTATAGATTCCGATGCTTCACTTCAGGTTCACTGTATCCCTTTGACCTTCTTATTGACGATGAAATACAGAAATTGTATCGGAATTAAATACAAAAGGCACAATGCCAACTTAAGTACAAGATAACAGACTCTTCTTGCTGTCTATGGTTTGAACCATTCATGTGACACTCGTTATAGATTCCGATGCTTTTCTTCAGGTTTGCAGTATCCCTCTGACCCTCGTATTGACGATGAAACACAGAAATTGCTTCGAAGTTAGATACAAAATGCACAATGCCGACTTAAGAACAAGTTAACTGTCTTTTCTTCCTGTCCATGTTTTGAACCATTCCTGTGACACTAGTTATAGATTCCGATGCTTCGCTTCAGGTTTACTGTATCCCTCTGACCTTCGTATTGACGATGAAACACAGAAATTGCATCGGAATTAAATATAAAAGCCACAATGCCGACTTAAGTACAAGAAAACTGACTCTCCTTACTGTCTATGTTTTGAACCATTCCTGTGACACTAGTTATAGATTCCGATGCTTCACTTCAGCTTTACTGTATCCCTCTGACCTTCTTATTGACGATGAAACACAGAAATTCCATCGGAATTAAATATAAAAGGCACAATGCCGACTTAAGTAGAAGAAAACTGACTCTTCTTACTGTCTATGTTTTGAACCATTCCTGTGACACGAGTTATAGATTCCGATGCTCCACTTCAGGTTTACTGTATACCTCTGACCTTCTTGTTGACGATGAGACACAGAAATTGTATCGGAATTAAATACAAAAGGCACAATGCCGACTTAAGTACAAGAAAACTGACTCTTCCTACTGTCTATGTTTTGAACCATTCATGTGACACTAGTTGTAGATTCCGATGCTTCACTGCAGGTTTGCTGTATCCCTCTGACCTTCTTATTGACGATGAAACACAGAAATTGCATCGGAATTAAATACAAAAGGCACAATGTCGACTTAAGTGCAAGAAGACTGACTCTTCTTACTGTCTATGTTTTGAACCAATCCTGTGACACTAGTTATGGATTCCGATGCTTCACTTCAGGTTTACTGTATCCCTCTGACCTTCTTATTGACGATGAAAGACAGAAATTGCATGGGAATTAAATAGAAAAGGCACAATGCCGAATTAGGTAGAAGAAAACTGACTCTTCTTACTGTCTATGTTTTGAACCATTCCTGTGACACGAGTTATAGATTCCGATGCTTCACTTCAGGTTTACTATATACCTCTGACCTTCTTATTGACGATGAAACACAGAAATTGCATCGGAATTAAATACAAAAAGCACAATACCGTTACAAGTACAAGAAAACTGACTCTTCTTACTGTCTATGTTTTGAACCATTCATGTGACACTAGTTATAGATTCCGATGCTTCACTGCAGGTTTACTGTATCCCTCTGACCTTCTTATTGACGATGAAACACAGAAATTGCATCGGCATTAAATACAAAAGGCACAATGCCGACTTAAGTACAAGAAAACTGACTCTTCTCACAGTCTATGTTTTAACAATTCCTGTGACACTAGTTATAGATTCCGATGCTTCACTTCAGGTTTACTGTATACCTCTGACCTTCTTATTGACGATGAAACACAGAAATTGCATCGGAAATAAATACAAAAGGCACAATGCCGACTTAAGTAAAAGAAAACTGACTCTTCTTACTGTTTATGTTTTGAACCATTCATGTGACACTAGTTATAGATTCCGATGCTTCACTGCAGGTTTACTGTATCCCTCTGACCTTCTTATTGACGATGAAACACAGAAATTGCATCGGAATTATGTACAAAAGGCACAATGCCGCCTTAAGTAGAAGAGAACTGACTCTTCTTACTGTCTATGTTTTGGACCATTCCTGTGACACCAGTTATAGATTCCGATGCTTCACATAAGGTTTACTGTATCCCTCTGACCTTCTTATTGACGTTGAAACACAGAAATTGCATCAGAATTAAATACAAAAGGCACAATGCCGACTTAAGTACAAGAAGACTGACTGTTCTTACAGTCTTTGTTTTGAACTATTAATGTGACACTAGTTATAGATTCCGATGCTTCACTTCAGCTTTACTGTATCCCTCTGACCTTCTTATTGACGATGAAACACAGAAATTGCATCGGAATTAAATACATGGGCACAATGCCGACTCAAGTTCAAGAAGACTGGCTCTTCTTACTCTCTATGTTTTGAACCATTCCTGTGACGCTAGTTATAGATTCCGATGCATCACTTCAGGTTTACTATATCCCTCTGACCTTCTTATTGACGATGAAACACAGAAATTGCATCGGAATTATGTACAAAAGGCACAATGCCGCCTTAAGTAGAAGAGAACTGACTCTTCTTACTGTCTATGTTTTGGACCATTCCTGTGACACCAGTTATAGATTCCGAGGCTTCACTTCCAGTTTACTGTATCCCTGTGACCTTATTATTGACGATGAAAAAAAGAAATTGCATCGGAATAAAATACAAAAGGCACAATGCCGACTTAAGTACAAGAAAACTGACTCTCCTTACTGTCTATGTTTTGACCCATTCCTGTGACACTAGTTATAGATACCGATGCTTCACTTCAGGTTTACTGTATCCCTCTGACCTTCTTATTGACGATGAAACACAGAATTTGCATCGGAATTAAATACAAAAGGCACAATGCCGACTTAAGTACAAGAAAGCTGACCCTTCTTACTGTCTATGTTCTGATCCATTCCTGTGACACTAGTTATTGATTCCGATGCTTCACCTCAGGTTTACTGTATCCCTGTGACCTTCTTATTGACGATGAAACACAGAAATTGCTTCGGAATTACATACAAAAGGTACAATGCCGACTTAAGTACAAGAAAACTGACTCTTCTTTTTGTCTATGTTTTGAACCAGTCATGTGACACTAATTATAGATTCCGATGCTTCACTTCAGGTTTACTGTATCCTTCTGACCATCATATTGACGATGAAACACAGAATTTGCATCGGAATTAAATACAAAAGGCACAATACCGACTTAAGGACACGAAAACTGACTCTTCTTACTGTCTATGATTTGAACCATTCCTGTGACACTAGTTATAGATTCCGATGCTTCACTTCAGGTTTACTGTATCCCTCTGACCTTCTTATTGACGATGAAACAGAGGAATTGCATCGGAATTAAATACAAATGGCACATTGCCGACTTAAGAACAAGTTAACTGTCTCTTCTTCCTGTCTATGGTTTGAACCATTCCTGTGACACTAGTTATAGATTCCGATGCTTCACTTCAGGTTCACTGTATCCCTCTGACCTTTTTATTGTCGATGAAACACTGAAATTGCATCGGAATTAAATACAAAAGGCACAAAGCCGACTCAAGTAAAGGAAAACTGACTCTTCTTACTGTCTATGTTTTGAACCATTCCTGTGACATTAGTTATAGATTCCGATGCTTCACTTCAGGTTTACTGTATGCCTCTGACCTTCTTATTGACGATGAAACACAGAAATTGCATCGGAATTAAATACAAAATGTACAATGCCGACTTAAGTACAAGAAAACTGACTCTTCTTACTGTCTACGTTTTGAACCATTTCTGTGACACTAGTTATAGATTCCGATGCTTCGCTTCAGGTTTACTGTATCCCTCTGACCTTCGTATTGACGATGAAACACAGACATTGCATCGGAATTAAATATAAAAGGCACGATGCCGACTTAAGTACAAGAAAACTGACTCTTCTTTTGTCTTTGTTTTGAACCATTCCTGTGACACTAGTTATAGATTCCGATGCTTCACTTCATGTTTACTGTTTACCTCTGACCTTCTTATTGACGATGAAACACAGAAATTGCATCGGAATTAAATACAAAAGGCACAATGCCGACTTAAGTACAAGAAAACTGACTCTTCTTACTGTCTATGTTTTGAACCATTCATGTGACACTAGTTATAGATTCCGATGCTTCACTGCAGGTTTACTGTATCCCTCTGACCTTCTTATTGACGATGAAACACAGAAATTGCATCGGAATTAAATACAAAAGGCACAATGTCGAATTAAGTGCAAGAAGACTGACTCTTCTTACTGTTTATGTTTTGAACCATTCCTGCGACACTAGTTATAGATTCCGATGCTTCACTTCAGGTTTACTGTATCCCTGTGACCTTCTTAATGACGATGAAAGACAGAAATTGCATCGGAATTAAATACAAAAGGCACAATGCCGCCTTATGTAGAAGAGAACTGGCTCTTCTTACTGTCTATGTTTTGGACCATTCCTGTGTCACCAGTTATAGATTCCGATGCTTCACTTCAGGTTTACTGTATCCCTCTGACCTTCTTATTGACGATGAAACACAGAAATTGCATCGGAATAAAATACAAAAGGCACAATGCCGACTTAAGTAGAAGAAGACGGACTCTTCTTACAGTCTTTGTTTTGAACTATTCCTGTGACACTAGTTATAGATTCCGATGCTTCACTTCAGCTTTACTGTATCCCTCTGACCTTCTTATTGTTGATGTAAGACAGAAATTGCATCGGAATTAGATACAAAAGTCACAATGCCGACTCAAGTACAAGAGGACTGGCTCTTCTTACTGTCTACGTTTGAACCATTCATGTGACACTAGATATAGATTCCGATGCTTCACTTCCGGTTTACTGTATCCCTCTGACCTTCTTATTGACGATGAAACACAGAAATTGCATCGGAATAAAATACAAAAGGCACAATGCCGACTTAAATACAAGAAAACTGACTCTTCTTACTGTCTATGTTTTGACGCACTCCCATGCCTCTAGTTATGGATTCCGATGCTTCACTTCTGGTTTACTGTATCCCTCTGACCTTCTTATTGTTGATGTAAGACAGAAATTGCATCGGAATTAGATACAAAAGTCACAATGCCGACTCAAGTACAAGAAGACTGGCTCTTCTTACTGTCTACGTTTGAACCATTCATGTGACACTAGTTATAGATTCCGATGCTTCACTTCCGGTTTACTGTATCCCTCTGACCTTATTATTGACGATGAAAAAAAGAAATTGCATCGGAATAAAATACAACAGTCACAAGGCCGACTTAAGTACAAGAAAACTGACTCTTCTTACTGTCTATGTTTTGACCCATTCCTGTGACACTAGTTATAGATACCGATGCTTCACTTCAGGTTTACTGTATCCCTCTGACCTTCTTATTGACGATGAAACACAGAAATTGTATCAGATTTAAATACAAAGGGCACAATGCCGACTTAAGTTCAAGAAAACTGGCTCTTCTTACTGTCTACGTTTGAACCATTCATGTGACACTAGT
Organism: Schistocerca americana; assembly: GCF_021461395.2. Taxonomy (NCBI): domain Eukaryota; kingdom Metazoa; phylum Arthropoda; class Insecta; order Orthoptera; family Acrididae; genus Schistocerca; species Schistocerca americana. Next base: position 1,130,667,446 of record NC_060120.1, on the reverse strand, counting down.
TATAGATTCCGATGCTTCACTTCCGGTTTACTGTATCCCTCTGACCTTATAATTGACGATGAAACACAGAAATTGCATCGTAATAAAATACAAAGGGCACAATGCCGACTTAAGTACTAGAAAACTGACTCTTCTTACTGTCTATCTTTTGAACCATTCCTGTGACACTAGTTATAGATTCCGATGCTTCACTTCAGGTATACTGTATCCCTCTGACCTTGTTATTGACGATGAAACACAGAAATTGCAACGGAATTAAATACAAAAGGTACAATGCCGACTTAAGTACAAGAAAACTGATCTTCTTACTGTCTATGTTTTGAACCATACCTGTGACACTAGTTATACATTCCGATGCTTCACTTCACGTTTACTGTATCCCTCTGACCTTCTTATTGACGATGAAACACAGAAATTGCATCGGAATGAAATACAAAAGAAACAGTGCTGACTTAAGTACAAGAAAACTGACTCTTCTTACTGTCTATGTTTTGAACCATTCATGTGACACTAATTATAGATTACGATGCTTCACTTCAGGTTTACTGTATCCCTCTGACCATCTTATTGACAATGAAACACGGAATTTGCATCGGAATTAAATACAAAAGGCACAATGCCGACTTAAGGACAAGAAAACTGACTCTTCTTACTGTCTATGTTTTGAACCATTCCTGTGACACTAGATATAGATTCCGATGCTTCACTTCAGGTTCACTGTATCCCTTTGACCTTCTTATTGACGATGAAATACAGAAATTGTATCGGAATTAAATACAAAAGGCACAATGCCAACTTAAGTACAAGATAACAGACTCTTCTTGCTGTCTATGTTTTGAACCATTCATGTGACACTCGTTATAGATTCCGATGCTTTTCTTCAGGTTTGCAGTATCCCTCTGACCCTCTTATTGACGATGAAACACAGAAATTGCTTCGAAATTAGATACAAAATGCACAATGCCGACTTAAGAACAAGTTAACTGTCTTTTCTTCCTGTCCATGTTTTGAACCATTCCTGTGACACTAGTTATAGATTCCGATGCTTCGCTTCAGGTTTACTGTATCCCTCTGACCTTCTTATTGATGATGAAACAGAGGAATTGCATCGGAATTAAATACAAATGGCACATTGCCGACTTAAGTACAAGGAAACTGACTCTTCTTACTGTCTATGTTTTGAACCATTCCTGTGACACTAGATATAGATTCCGATGCTCACTTCAGGTTCACTGTATCCCTTTGACCTTCTTAATGGCGATGAAATACAGAAATTGTATCGGAATTAAATACAAAAGGCACAATGCCAACTTAAGTACAAGATAACAGACTCTTCTTACTGTGTATGTTTTGAACCATTCATGTTACACTCGTTATAGATTCCGATGCTTTTCTTCAGGTTTGCTGTATCCCTCTGACATTCTTATTGACGATGAAACACAGAAATTGCTTCGAAATTAGATACAAAATGCAAAATGCCGACTTAAGAACAAGTTAACTGTCTCTTCTTCCTGTCTATGGTTTGAACCATTCCTGTGACACTAGTTATAGATTCCGATGCTTCACTTCAGGTTTACTGTATCCCTCTGACCATCTTATTGACGATGAAACACAGAAATTGCATTGGAATTAAATATAAAAGGCACAATGCCGACTTAAGTACAAGAAAAACTGACTCTTCTTACTGTCTATGTTTTCAACCATTTCTGTGACACTAGTTATAGATTCCGATGCTTCATTTCAGCTTTACTGTATCCCTCTGACCTTCTTATTGACGATGAAAGACAGATATTGCATCGGAATTAAAAACAAAAGGCACAATGCCGACATAAGTACAAGAAAACTGACTCTTCTCCCTGCCTATGTTTTGAACCATTCCTGTGGCACTAGTTATAGATTCCGTTGCTTCACTTAAGTTTTACTGTATCCCTCTGACCTTATTATTGACGATGAAACACAGAAATTGCATGGGAATTAAATTGAAAAGGAACAATGCCGCCTTAAGTAGAAGAAAACTGACTCTTCTTACTGTCTATGATTTGGACCATTCCTGTGACACCAGTTATAGATTCCGATGCTTCACTTCAGGTTTACTGTATCCCTCTGACCTTCTTATTGACGATGAAACACAGATATTGCATCGGCATTAAATACAAAAGGCACAATGTCGACTTAAGTACAAGAAAACTGACTTTCTTACTGTCTATGTTTTGAACCATACCTGTGACACTAGTTATAGATTCCGATGCTTCATTTCAGCTTTACTGTATCCCTCTGACCACCTTATTGACGATGAAACACAGATATTGCATCGGAATTAAAAACAAAAGGCACAATGCCGACATAAGTACAAGAAAACTGACTCTTCTCCCTGCCTATGTTTTGAACCATTCCTGTGGCACTAGTTATAGATTCCGTTGCTTCACTTAAGTTTTACTGTATCCCTCTGGCCTTATTATTGACGATGAAACACAGAAATTGCATGGGAATTAAATAGAAAAGGCACAATGCCGCCTTAAGTAGAAGAAAACTGACTCTTCTTACTGTCTATGTTTTGAACCATTCCTGTGACACTAGTTATAGATTCCGATGCTTCACTTCAGGTTTACTGTATCCCTCTGACCTTCGTATTAACGATGAAACACAGAAATTGCTTCGGAATTAAAAACAAATGGCTCAATGCAGACTTATGTACAAAAAAAATTGACTCTTCTTACTGTCTATGTTTTGAACCATTCCTGTGACACTAGTTATCGATTCCGATGCTTCACTTCAGGTTCACTGTATCCCTCTGACCTTCTTATTGACGATAAAACACAGAAGTTGCATCGGAATTAAAAACAAATGGGTCAATGCAGACTTATGTACAAAAAAAATTGACTCTTCTTACTGTCTATGTTTTGAACCATTCCTGTGACACTAGTTATCGATTCCGATGCTTCACTTCAGGTTCACTGTATCCCTCTGACCTTCTTATTGACGATGAAACACAGAAATTGCATCGGAATTAAATACAAAAGGCACAATGCCGACTTAAGTACAAGAAAACTGACTCTTCTTACTGTCTATGTTTTAACAATTCCTGTGACACTAGTTATAGATTCCGATGCTTCAGTTCAGGTTTACTGTATACCTCTGACCTTCTTATTGACGATGAAACATAGAAATTGCATCGGAAATAAATACAAAAGGCACAATGCCGACTTAAGTAAAAGAAAACTTACTCTTCTTACTGTCTATGTTTTGAACCATTCATGTGACACTAGTTATAGATTCCGATGCTTCACTGCAGGTTTACTGTATCCCTCTGACCTTCTTATTGACGATGAAACACAGAAATTGCATCGGAATTATATACAAAAGGCACAATGCCGCCTTAAGTAGAAGAGAACTGACTCTTCTTACTGTCTATGTTTTGGACCATTCCTGTGACACCAGTTATAGATTCCGATGCTTCACGTCAGGGTTTACTGTATCCCTCTGACCTTCTTATTGACGATGAAACACAGAAATTGCATCAGAATTAAATACAAAAGGCACAATGCCGACTTAAGTACAAGAAGACCGACTGTTCTTACAGTCTTTGTTTTGAACTATTCCTGTGACACTAGTTATAGATTCCGATGCTTCACTTCAGCTTTACTGTATCCCTCTGACCTTCTTATTGACGATGAAACACAGAAATTGCATCGGAATTAAATACATGGGCACAATGCCGACTCAAGTTCAAGAAGACTGGCTCTTCTTACTCTCTATGTTTTGAACCATTCCTGTGACACTAGTTATAGATTCCGATGCATCACTTCAGGTTTACTATATCCCTCTGACCTTCTTATTGACGATGAAACACAGAAATTGCATCAGAATTATATGAAAAAGGCACAATGCCGACTTAAATACAAGAAAACTGACTCTTCTTACTGTCTATGTTTTGACGCACCCCCATGCCTCTAGTTATGGATTCCGATGCTTCACTTCTGGTTTACTGTATCCCTCTGACCTTCTTATTTACGATGTAAGACAGAAATTGCATCGGAATTAGATACAAAAGTCACAATGCCTACTCAAGTACAAGAAGACTGGCTCTTCTTACTGCCTATGCTTTGATACTTTCCTGTGAGACTGGTTTGAGATTCCGATGCTTCACTTCCGGTTTACTGTATCCTTCTGACCTTATTATTGACGATGAAACACAGAAATTGCATCGGAATAAAATACAAAAGGCACACTGCCGAATTAAGTACAAGAAAACTGACTCTCCTTACTCTCTATGTTTGAACCATTCCTGTGACACTAGTTATAGATTCCGATGCTTCACTTCAGGTATACTGTATCCCTCTGACATTGTTATTGACGATGAAACACAGAAATTGCAACGGAATTAAATACAAAAGGTACAATGCCGACTTAAATACAAGAAAACTGACTCTTCTTACTGTCTGTGATTTGAAACAGTCATGTGACACTAGTTGTGGATTCCGATGCTTTACTTCAGGTTTACTGTATCCCTCTCACCTTCTTATTCACGATGAAACACAGAAATTACTTCGGAATTAAACAGAAAAGGCACAATGCCAACTTAAGTACGAGAAAACTGACTCTTCTTACTGTCTATGTTTTGAACCATTCCTGTGACACTTGTTATAGATTCTGATGATTCACTTTAGGTTTACTGTATCCCACTGACCTTCTTATTGACGATGAAACACAGAAATTGCATCGGAATTAAATACAAAAGGCACAATGCCGACTTAAGTACAAGAAAACTGATCTTCTTACCGTCTATGTTTTGAACCATACCTGTGGCACTAGTTATAGATTCCGTTGCTTCACTTAAGTTTTACTGTATCCCTCTGACCTTATTATTGACGATGAAACACAGAAATTGCATGGGAATTAAATAGAAAAGGCACAATGCCGCCTTAAGTAGAAGAAAACTGACTCTTCTTACTGTCTATGTTTTGAACCATTCCTGTGACACTAGTTATAGATTCCGATGCTTCACTTCAGGTTTACTGTATCCCTCTGACCTTCGTATTGACGATGAAACACAGAAATTGCTTCGGAATTAAAAACAAAAGGCTCAATGCAGACTTATGTACAAAAAAAATTGACTCTTCTTACTGTCTATGTTTTGAACCATTCCTGTGACACTAGTTATCGATTCCGATGCTTCACTTCAGCTTTACTGTATCCCTCTGACCTTCTTATTGACGATAAAACACAGAAGTTGCATCGGAATTAAAAACAAATGGCTCAATGCAGACTTATGTACAAAAAAAATTGACTCTTCTTACTGTCTATGTTTTGAACCATTCCTGTGACACTAGTTATCGATTCCGATGCTTCACTTCAGGTTCACTGTATCCCTCTGATCTTCTTATTGACGATGAAACACAGAAATTGCATCGGAATTAAATACAAAAGGCACAATGCCGACTTAAGTACAAGAAAACTGACTCTTCTTACTGTCTATGTTTTAACAATTCCTGTGACACTAGTTATAGATTCCGATGCTTCAGTTCAGGTTTACTGTATACCTCTGACCTTCTTATTGACGATGAAACACAGAAATTGCATCGGAAATAAATACAAAAGGCACAATGCCGACTTAAGTAAAAGAAAACTTACTCTTCTTACTGTCTATGTTTTGAACCATTCATGTGACACTAGTTATAGATTCCGATGCTTCACTGCAGGTTCACTGTATCCCTCTGACCTTCTTATTGACGATGAAACACAGAAATTGCATCAGAATTAAATACAAAAGGCACAATGCCGACTTAAGTACAAGAAGACTGACTGTTCTTACAGTCTTTGTTTTGAACTATTCCTGTGACACTAGTTATAGATTCCGATGCTTCACTTCAGCTTTACTGTATCCCTCTGACCTTCTTATTGACGATGAAACACAGAAATTGCATCGGAATTAAAAACATGGGCACAATGCCGACTCAAGTTCAAGAAGACTGGCTCTTCTTACTCTCTATGTTTTGAACCATTCTTGTGACACTAGTTATAGATTCCGATGCATCACTTCAGGTTTACTATATCCCTCTGACCTTCTTATTGACGATGAAACACAGAAATTGCATCAGAATTATATGAAAAAGGCACAATGCCGACTTAAATACAAGAAAACTGACTCTTCTTACTGTCTATGTTTTGACGCACCCCCATGCCTCTAGTTATGGATTCCGATGCTTCACTTCTGGTTTACTGTATCCCTCTGACCTTCTTATTTACGATGTAAGACAGAAATTGCATCGGAATTAGATACAAAAGTCACAATGCCTACTCAAGTACAAGAAGACTGGCTCTTCTTACTGCCTATGCTTTGAAACTTTCCTGTGAGACTGGTTTGAGATTCCGATGCTTCACTTCCGGTTTACTGTATCCTTCTGACCTTATTATTGACGATGAAACACAGAAATTGCATCGGAATAAAATACAAAAGGCACACTGCCGAATTAAGTACAAGAAAACTGACTCTCCTTACTCTCTATGTTTGAACCATTCCTGTGACACTAGTTATAGATTCCGATGCTTCACTTCAGGTATACTGTATCCCTCTGACCTTGTTATTGACGATGAAACACAGAAATTGCAACGGAATTAAATACAAAAGGTACAATGCCGACTTAAATACAAGAAAACTGACTCTTCTTACTGTGTGTGATTTGAAACATTCATGTGACACTAGTTATGGATTCCGATGCTTTACTTCAGGTTTACTGTATCCCTCTCACCTTCTTATTCACGATGAAACACAGAAATTAGTTCGGAATTAAACAGAAAAGGCACAATGCCAACTTAAGTACGAGAAAACTGACTCTTCTTACTGTCTATGTTTTGAACCATTCCTGTGACACTTGTTATAGATTCTGATGATTCACTTTAGGTTTACTGTATCCCACTGACCTTCTTATTGACGATGAAACACAGAAATTGCATCGGAATTAAATACAAAAGGCACAATGCCGACTTAAGTACAAGAATACTGATCTTCTTACCGTCTATGTTTTGAACCATACCTGTGACACTAGTTATAGATTCCGATGCTTCACTTCAGGTTTACTGTATCCCTCTGACCTTCTTATTGACGATGAAACACAGAAATTGCATCGGAATGAAATACTAAAGAAACAATGCTGACTTAAGTACAAGAAAACTGACTCTTCTTACTGTCTATGTTTTGAACCATTCATGTGACACTAGTTATAGATTCCGATGCTTCACTTCAGGTTTACTGTATGCCTCCGACCTTCGTATTGACGATGAAACACAGAATTTGCATCGGAATTAAATACAAAAGGCACAATGCCGACTTAAGTACAAGAAAGCTGACCCTTCTTACTGTCTATGTTCTGATCCATTCCTGTGACACTAGTTATTGATTCCGATGCTTCACCTCAGGTTTACTGTATCCCTGTGACCTTCTTATTGACGATGAAACACAGAAATTGCTTCGGAATTACATACAAAAGGCACAATGCCGACTTAAGTACGAGAAAACTGACTCTTCTTTTTGTCTATGTTTTGAACCAGTCATGTGACACTAATTATAGATTCCGATGCTTCACTTCAGGTTTACTGTATCACTCTGACCATCATATTGACGATGAAACACAGAATTTGCATCGGAATTAAATACAAAAGGCACAATACCGACTTAAGGACACGTAAACTGACTCTTCTTACTGTCTATGATTTGAACCATTCCTGTGACACTAGTTATAGATTCCGCTGCTTCACTTCAGGTTTACTGTATCCCTCTGACCTTCTTATTGACGATGAAACAGGGGAATTGCATCGGAATTAAATACAAATGGCACATTGCCGACTTAAGCACAAGGAAACTGACTCTTCTTACTGTCTATGTTTTGAACCATTCCTGTGACACTAGATATAGATTCCGATGCTCACTTCAGGTTCACTGTATCCCTTTGACCTTCTTAATGACGATGAAATACAGAAATTGTATCGGAATTAAATACAAAATGCACAATGCCGACTTAAGAACAAGTTAACTGTCTCTTCTTCCTGTCTATGGTTTGAACCATTCCTGTGACACTAGTTATAGATTCCGATGCTTCACTTCAGGTTTACTGTATCCCTCTGACCATCTTATTGACGATGAAACACAGAAATTGCATTGGAATTAAATATAAAAGGCACAATGCCGACTTAAGTACAAGAAAAACTGACTCTTCTTACTGTTTATATTGTCAACCATTTCTGTGACACTAGTTATAGATTCCGATGCTTCATTTCAGCTTCACTGTATCCCTCTGACCTTCTTCTTGACGATGAAACACAGATATTGCATCGGAATTAAAAACAAAAGGCACAATGCCGACATAAGTACAAGAAAACTGACTCTTCTTCCTGCCTATGTTTTGAACCATTCCTGTGGCACTAGTTTTAGATTCCGTTGCTTCACTTCAGTTTTACTGTATCCCTCTGACCTTATTATTGACGATGAAACACAGAAATTGCATGGGAATTAAATAGAAAAGGCACAATGCCGCCTTAAGTAGAAGAAAACTGACTCTTCTTACTGTCTATGGTTTGGACCATTCCTGTGACACCAGTTATAGATTCCGATGCTTCACTTCAGGTTTACTGTATCCCTCTGACCTTCTTATTGACGATGAAACACAGATATTGCATCGGCATTAAATACAAAAGGCACAATGTCGACTTAAGTACAAGAAAACTGACTTTCTTACTGTCTATGTTTTGAACCATACCTGTGACACTAGTTATAGATTCCGATGCTTCACTTCAGGTTTACTGTATACCTCTGACCTTCTTATTGACGATGAAACACAGAAATTGCATCGGAATTAAATACAAAAAGCACAATGCCGACTTAAGTACAAGAAAACACACTCTTCTTACTGTCTATGTTTTGATCAATTCCTGTGACACTAGTTATAGATTCCGATGCTTCACTTCAGGTTCACTGTATCCCTCTGACCTTCTTATTGACAATGAAACACAGAAATTGCATCGGAATTAAATACAAAAGGCACAATGCCGACTAAAGTACAAGAAAACAGACTCTTCTTACTGTCTATGTTTTGAACCATTCATGTGACACTCGTTATAGATTCCGAAGCTTTACTTCAGGTTTACTGTATCCCTCTGACATTCTTATTGACGATGAAACACAGAAATTGCTTCGGAATTAATTACAAAATGCACAATACCGACTTAAGTACAAGATAACTGTCGCTTCTTCCTGTCTATGTTTTGAACCATTCCTGTGACACTAGTTATAGATTCCGATGCTTCACTTCAGGTTTACTGTATCCCTCTGACCTTCGTATTGACGATGAAACACAGAAATTGCTTCGAAATTAGATACAAAATGCACAATGCCGACTGAAGAACAAGTTAACTGTCTCTTCTTCCTGTCTATGTTTTGAACCATTCCTGTGACACTAGTTATAGATTCCGATGCTTCACTTCATGTTTACTGTATCCCACTGACCTTCTTATTGACGATGAAACACAGAAATTGCATCGGAATTAAATACGAAAGACACAATGCCGACTTAAGTACAAGAAAACGGACTCTTCGTACTGTCTATGCTTTGAACCATTCCTGTGACACTAGTTATAGATTCCGATGCGTCACTTCAGGTTCACTGTATCCCTCTGACCTTCTTATTGACGATGAAACACAGAAATTGCATCGGAATTAAATACAAAAGGCACAATGCCGACTAAAGTACAAGAAAACAGACTCTTCTTACTGTCTATGTTTTGAACCATTCATGTGACACTCGTTATAGATTCCGAAGCTTTACTTCAGGTTTACTGTATCCCTCTGACATTCTTATTGACGATGAAACACAGAAATTGCTTCGGACTTAAATACAAAATGCACAATACCGACTTAAGTACAAGATAACTGTCTCTTCTTCCTGTCTATGTTTTGAACCATTCCTGTGACACTAGTTATAGATTCCGATGCTTCACTTCAGGTTTACTGTATCCCTCTGACCTTCGTATTGACGATGAAACACAGAAATTGCTTCGAAATTAGATACAAAATGCACAATGCCGACTGAAGAACAAGTTAACTGCCTCTTCTTCCTGTCTATGTTTTGAACCATTCCTGTGACACTAGTTACAGATTCCGATGCTTCACTTCAGCTTTAATGTATCCCTCTGACCTTCTTATTGACGATAAAACACAGAAGTTGCATTGGAATTAAAAACAAATGGCTCAATGCAGACTTATGTACAAAAAAAATTGACTCTTCTTACTGTCTATGTTTTGAACCTTTCCTGTGACACTAGTTATCGATTCCGATGCTTCACTTCAGGTTCACTGTATCCCTCTGACCTTCTTATTGACGATGAAACACTGAAATTGCATCGGAATTAAATACAAAAGGCACAAAGCTGACTCAAGTACAAGAAAGCTGACCCTTCTTACTGTCTATGTTCTGATCCATTCCTGTGACACTAGTTATTGATTCCGATGCTTCACCTCAGGTTTACTGTATCCCTGTGACCTTCTTATTGACGATGAAACACAGAAATTGCTTCGGAATTACATACAAAAGGCACAATGCCGACTTAAGTACGAGAAAACTGACTCTTCTTTTTGTCTATGTTTTGAACCAGTCATGTGACACTAATTATAGATTCCGATGCTTCACTTCAGGTTTACTGTATCCCTCTGACCATCATATTGACGATGAAACACAGAATTTGCATCGGAATTAAATACAAAAGGCACAATACCGACATAAGGACACGAAAACTGACTCTTCTTACTGTCTATGATTTGAACCATTCCTGTGACACTAGTTATAGATTCCGATGCTTCACTTCAGGTTTACTGTATCCCTCTGACCTTCTTATTGACGATGAAACAGAGGAATTGCATCGGAATTAAATACAAATGGCACATTGCCGACTTAAGTACAAGAAAACTGACTCTTCTTACTGTCTATGTTTTGAACCATTCCTGTGACACTAGATATAGATTCCGATGCTCACTTCAGGTTCACTGTATCCCTTTGACCTTCTTAATGACGATGAAATACAGAAATTGTATCGGAATTAAATACAAAATGCACAATGCCGACTTAAGAACAAGTTAACTGTCTCTTCTTCCTGTCTATGGTTTGAACCATTCCTGTGACACTAGTTATAGATTCCGATGCTTCACTTCAGGTTTACTGTATCCCTCTGACCATCTTATTGACGATGAAACACAGAAATTGCATTGGAATTAAATATAAAAGGCACAATGCCGACTTAAGTACAAGAAAAACTGACTCTTCTTACTGTCTATATTTTCAACCATTTCTGTGACACTAGTTATAGATTCCGATGCTTCATTTCAGCTTTACTGTATCCCTCTGACCTTCTTATTGACGATGAAACACAGATATTGCATCGGAATTAAAAACAAAAGGCACAATGCCGACATAAGTACAAGAAAACTGACTCTTCTTCCTGCCTATGTTTTGAACCATTCCTGTGGCACTAGTTATAGATTCCGTTGCTTCACTTCAGTTTTACTGTATCCCTCTGACCTTATTATTGACGATGAAACACAGAAATTGCATGGGAATTAAATAGAAAAGGCACAATGCCGCCTTAAGTAGAAGAAAACCTACTCTTCTTACTGTCTATGTTTTGGACCATTCCTGTGACACCAGTTATAGATTCCGATGCTTCACTTCAGGTTTACTGTATCCCTCTGACCTTCTTATTGACGATGAAACACAGATATTGCATCGGTATTAAATACAAAAGGCACAATGTCGACTTAAGTACAAGAAAACTGACTTTCTTACTGTCTATGTTTTGAACCATACCTGTGACACTAGTTATAGACTCCGATGCTTCACTTCAGGTTTACTGTATACCTCTGACCTTCTTATTGACGATGAAACACAGAAATTGCATCGGAATTAAATACAAAAAGCACAATGCCGACTTAAGTACAAGAAAACTCACTCTTCTTACAGTCTATGTTTTGATCAATTCCTGTGACACTAGTTATAGATTCCGATGCTTCACTTCAGGTTCACCCTTCTTATTGACGATAAAACACAGAAATTGCATCGGAATTAAATACGAAAGACACAATGCCGACTTAAGTACAAGAAACGGACTCTTCGTACTGTCTATGCTTTGAACCATTCCTGTGACACTAGTTATAGATTCCGATGCGTCACTTCAGGTTCACTGTATCCCTCTGACCTTCTTATTGACGATGAAACACAGAAATTGCATCGGAATTAAATACAAAAGGCACAATGCCGTATAAAGTACAAGAAAACAGACTCTTCTTACTGTCTATGTTTTGAACCATTCATGTGACACTCGTTATAGATTCCGAAGCTTTACTTCAGGTTTACTGTATCCCTCTGACATTCTTATTGACGATGAAACACAGAAACTGCTTCGGACTTAAATACAAAATGCACAATACCGACTTAAGTACAAGATAACTGTCTCTTCTTCCTGTCTATGTTTTGAACCATTCCTGTGACACTAGTTATAGATTCCGATGCTTCACTTCAGGTTTACTGTATCCCTCTGACCTTCGTATTGACGATGAAACACAGAAATTGCTTCGAAATTAGATACAAAATGCACAATGCCGACTGAAGAACAAGTTAACTGTCTCTTCTTCCTGTCTATGTTTTGAACCATTCCTGTGACACTAGTTACAGATTCCGATGCTTCACTTCAGCTTTACTGTATCCCTCTGACCTTCTTATTGACGATAAAACACAGAAGTTGCATCGGAATTAAAAACAAATGGCTCAATGCAGACTTATGTACAAAAAAAATTGACTCTTCTTACTGTCTATGTTTTGAACCTTTCCTGTGACACTAGTTATCGATTCCGATGCTTCACTTCAGGTTCACTGTATCGCTCTGACCTTCTTATTGACGATGAAACACTGAAATTGCATCGGAATTAAATACAAAAGGCACAAAGCCGACTCAAGTATAAGAAAACTGACTCTTCTTACTGTCTATGTTTTGAACCAGTCCTGTGACACTAGTTATAGATTCCGATGCTTCACTTCAGGTTTACTGTATGCCTCTGACCTTCTTATTGACGATGAAACACAGAAATTGCATCGGAATTAAATACAAAATGTACAATGCCGACTTAAGTACAAGAAAACTGACTCTTCTTATTGTCTATGTTTTGAACCATTCCTGTGACACTAGTTATAGATTCCGATGCTTCGCTTCAGGTTTACTGTATCCCTCTGACCTTCGTATTGACGATAAAACACAGAAATTGCATCGGAATTAAATATAAAAGGCACGATGCCGACTTAAGTACAAGAAAATTGACTCTTCTTACTGTCTATGTTTGAACCATTCCTGTGACACTAGTTATAGATTCCGATGCTTCACTTCAGCTTTACTGTATCCCTCTGACCTTCTTATTGACGATAAAACACAGAAATTGCGTCGGAATTAAAAACAAATGGCTCAATGAGAACATATGTACAAAAAAAAATTGACTCTTCTTACTGTCTATGTTTTAAACCATTCCTGTGACACTAGTTATAGATTCCGATGCTTCACTTCAGGTTTACTGTATCCCTCTGACCTTCTTACTGACGATGAAACACAGAAATTGCATCGGAATTAAATACAAAAGGCACAATGCTGACTTAAGTACAAGAAAACTGATTCTTCTTACTGTCTTTGTTTTGAACAATTCCTGTGTCACTATTTATAGATTCCGATGCTTCACTTCAGGTTTACTGTATCCATCTGACCTTCTTATTGACGATGAAACACAGAAATTGCATCGGAATTAAATACGAAAAGCACAATGCCGACTTAAGTACAAGAAAACTGACTCTCCTTACTGTCTATGCTTTGAACCATTCCTCTGACACTAGTTATAGATTCCGATGCTTCACTTCAGGTTCACTGTATCCCTCTGACCTTCTTATTGACGATGAAACACAGAAATTGCATCGGAATTAAATACAAAAGGCACAAAGCCGACTCAAGTATAAGAAAACTGACTAATCTTACTGTCTATGTTTTGAACCATTCCTGTGACACTAGTTATAGATTCCGATGCTTCACTTCAGGTTTACTGTATGCCTCTGAAGTTCTTATTGACGATGAAACACAGATATTGCATTGAAGTTAAATACAAAATGTACAATGCCGACTTAAGTACAAGAAAACTGACTCTTCTTACTGTCTATGTTTTGAACCATTCCTGCGACACTAGTTATAGATTCCGATGCTTCGCTTCAGGTTTACTGTATCCCTCTGACCTTCGTATTGACGATGAAACACAGAAATTGCATCGGAATTAAATATAAAAGTCACGATGCCGACTTAAGTACAAGAGAACTGACTCTTCTTACTGTCTATGTTTTGAAACATTCCTGTGCCACTAGTTATAGATTCCGATGCTTCACTTCAGCTTTACCTTATCTCTTGGACCTTCTTATTAACGATGAAACACAGAAATTGCATCGGAATTAAATACAAAAGGCACAATGTCGACTTAAGTACAAGAAAACTGACTCTTCTTACTGTCTATGTTTTGAACCATTCCTGTGACACTAGTTATAGATTCCGATGCTTCACTTCTGGTTTACTGAATCCCTCTGACCTTCTTATTGACGATAAAAGACAGAAATTGCATGGGAATTAAATAGAAAAGGCACAATGCCGAATTAAGTACAGGAAAACTGACTCTTCTTACTGTCTATGTTTTGAACCATTCCTGTGACGCGAGTTATAGATTCCGATGCTTCACTTCAGGTTTACTGTATACCTCTGACCTTCTTATTGACGATGAAACACAGAAATTGCATCGGAATTAAATACAAAAGGCACAATGTCGCCTTAAGTACAAGAAGACTGACTCTTCTTACTGTCTATGTTTTGAACCATTCCTGTGACGCGAGTTATAGATTCCGATGCTTCACTGCAGGTTTACTGTATCTCTCTGACCTTCTTGTTGACGATGAAACACAGAAATTGCATCGGAATTAAATACAAAAGGCACAATGCCGACTTAAGTACAAGAAAACTGACTCTTCTTACTGTCTATGTTTTAACAATTCCTGTGACCCTAGTTATAGATTCCGATACTTCACTTCAGGTTTACTGTATACCTCTGACCTTCTTATTGACGATGAAACACAGAAATTGCATCGGAATTAAATACAAAAGGCACAATGCCGACTTAAGTTAAAGAAAACTGACTCTTCTTACTGTCTATGTTTTGAACCATTCATGTGACACTAGTTATAGATTCCGATGCTTCACTGCAGGTTTAGTGTATCCCTCTGACCTTCTTATTGACGATGAAACACAGAAATTGCATCGGAATTAAATACAAAAGGCACAATGCCGCCTTAAGTAGAAGAGAACTGACTCTTCTTACTGTCTATGTTTTGGACCACTCCTGTGACACCAGTTACAGATTCCGATGCTTAACTTCAGGTTTACTGTATCCCTCTGACCTTCTTATTGACGATGAAACACAGATATTGCATCGGAATTAAATACAAAAGGCACAATGTCGACTTAAGTACAAGAAAACTGACTCTTCTTACTGTCTATGTTTTGAACCATACCTGTGACACTAGTTATAGATTCCGATGCTTCACTTCAGGTTTACTGTATACCTCTGACCTTCTTATTGACGATGAAACACAGAAATTGCAGCGGAATTAAATACAAAAGGCACAATGCCGACTTAAGTACAAGAAAACTGACTTTTCTTACTGTCTATGCTTTGAACCATTCCTGTGACACTAGTTATAGATTCCGATGCTTCACTTCAGGTTTACTGTATCCCTCTGACCTTCTTATTGACGATGAAACACAGAAATTGCATCGGAATTAAATACAAAAGGCACAATGCCGCCTTAAGTAGAAGAGAACTGACTCTTCTTACTGTCTATGTTTTGGACCATTCCTGTGACACCAGTTACGGATTCCGATGCTTAACTTCAGGTTTACTGTATCCCTCTGACCTTCTTATTGACGATGAAACACAGATATTGCATCGGAATTAAATACAAAAGGCACAATGTCGACTTAAGTACAAGAAAACTGACTCTTCTTACTGTCTATGTTTTGAACCATACCTGTGATACTAGTTATAGTTTCCGATGCTTCACTTCAGGTTTACTGTATACCTCTGACCTTCTTATTGACGATGAAACACAGAAATTGCATCGGAATTAAATACAAAAGGCACAATGCCGACTTAAGTACAAGAAAACTGACTCTTCTTACTGTCTATGCTTTGAACCATTCCTGTGACACTACTTATAGATTCCGATGCTTCACTTCAGGTTCACTGTATACCTCTGACCTTCTTATTGACGATGAAACACAGAAATTGCATCGGAATTAAATACAAAAGGCACAATGCCGACTAAAGTACAAGACAACAGACTCTTCTTACTGTCTATGTTTTGAACCATTCATGTGACACTCGTTATAGATTCCGAAGCTTTACTTCAGGTTTACTGTATCCCTCTGACATTCTTATTGACGATGAAACACAGAAATTGCATCGGAATTAAATATAAAAGGCACGATGCCGACTTAAGTACAAGAAAACTGACTCTTCTTGCTGTCTATGTTTTGAACCATTCCTGTGACACTAGTAATAGATTCCGATGCTTCACTTCAGCTTTACTGTATCCCTCTGACCTTCTTATTGACGATAAAACACAGAAATTGCATCGGAATGAAAAACAAATGGCTCAATGCCGACTTATGTACAAAAAAAATTGACTCTTCTTACTGTCTATGTTTTGAACCATTCCTGTGACACTAGTTATAGATTCCGATGCTTCACTTCAGGTTTACTGCATCAGTCTGGCCTTCTTATTGACGATGAAACACAGAAATTGCATCGGAATTAAATACAAAAGGCACAATGCCGACTTAAGTACAAGAAAACTGACTCTTCTTACTGTCTTTGTTTTGAACAATTCCTGTGACAGTAGTTATAGGTTACGATGCTTCACTTCAGGTTTACTGTATCCCTCTGACCTTCTTATTGACGATGAAACACAGAAATTGCATCGGAATTAAATACGAAAGGCACAATGCCGACTTAAGTACAAGAAAACTGACTCTTCTTACTGTCTATGCTTTGAAACATTCCTGTGACACTAGTTATAGATTCCGATGCTTCACTTCAGGTTCACTGTATCCCTCTGTCCTTCTTATTGACGATGAAACACTGAAATTGCATCGGAATTAAATACAAGAGGCACAAAGCCGACTCAAGTATAAGCAAACTGACTCTTCTTACTGTCCATGTTTTGAACCATTCCTGTGACACTAGTTATAGATTCCGATGCTTCACTTCAGGTTTACTGTTTGCCTCTGACCTTGTTATTGACGACGAAACACAGAAATTGCATCGGAATAAAATACAAAATGTACAATGCTGACTTAAGTACAAGAAAACTGACTCTTCTTACTGCCTATGTTTTGAACCATTCCTGTGACACTAGTTATAGATTCCGATGCTTCGCTTCAGGTTTACTGTATCCCTCTGACCTTCGTATTGACGATGAAACACAGAAATTGCATCGGAATTAAATATAAAAGGCACGATGCCGACTCAAGTACAAGAAAACTGACTCTTCTTACTGTCTATGTTTTGAACCATTCCTGTGACACTAGTTATAGATTCCGATGCTTCAATTCAGCTTTACCTTATCCCTCTGACCTTCTTATTGACGATGAAACACAGAAATTGCATCGGAATTAAATACAAAAGGCACAATGTCGACTTAAGTACAAGAAGACTGACTCTTCTTACGGTCTATGTTTTGAACCATTCCTGTGACACTAGTTATAGATTCCGATGCTTCACTTCAGGTTTACTGTATCCCTCTGACCTTCTTATTGACTATGAAAGACAGAAATTGCATGGGAATTAAATAGAAAAGGCACAATGCCGACTTAAGTACAAGAAAACTGACTCTTCTTACTGTCTATGTTTTGAACCATTCCTGTGACACGAGTTATAGATTCCGATGCTTCACTTCAGGTATACTGTATACCTCTGACCTTCTTATTGTCGATGAAACACAGAAATTGCATCGGAATTAAATACAAAAGGCACAATGCCGACTTAAATACAAGAAAACTGACTCTTCTTACTGTCTATGTTTTGAACCATTTATGTGACACTAGTTATAGATTCCGATGCTTCACTTCAGGTTTACTGTATCCCTCTGACCTTCTTATTGACGACGAAACACAGAAATTGCATCGGAATTAAATACCAAAGGCACAATGCCGACTTAAGTACAAGAAAACTGACTCTTCTTACTGTCTATGTTTTAACAATTTCTGTGACACTAGTTATAGATTCCGATGCTTCACTTCAGGTTTACTGTATACCTCTGACCGTCTTATTGACGATGAAACACAGAAATTGCATCGGAATTAAATGCAAAAGGCACAATGCCGTCTTAAGTAAAAGAAAACTGACTCTTCTTACTGTCTATGTTTTGAACCATTCATGTGACACTAGTTATAGATTCCGATGCTTCACTGCAGGTTTACTGTATCCCTCTGACCTTCTTATTGACGATGAAACACAGAAATTGAATCGGAATTAAATACAAAGGGCACAATGCCGCCTTAAGTAGAAGAGAACTGACTCTTCTTCTGTCTATGTTTTGGACCATTCCTGTGACACCAGTTACAGATTCCGATGCTTAACTTCAGGTCTACTGTATCCCTCTGACCTTCTTATTGACGATGAAACACAGATATTGCATCGGAATTAAATACAAAAGGCACAATGTCGACTTAAGTACAAGAAAACTGACTCTTCTTATTGTCTATGTTTAGAACCATACCTGTGACACTAGTTATAGATTCCGATGCTTCACTTCAGGTTAACTGTATACCTCTCACCTTCTTATTGACGATGAAACACAGAAATTGCTTTGGAATTAAATACAAAAGGCACAATGCCGACTTAAGTACAAGAAAACTGACTCTTCTTACTGTCTATGTTTTGAACCATTCATGTGACACTAGTTATAGATTCCGATGCTTCACTGCAGTTTTACTGTATCCCTTTGACCTTCTCATTGACATTGAAACACAGAAATTGCATCAGATTTAAATACAAAAGGCACAATGCCGACTTAAGTACAAGAAAACTCACTCTTCTTACTGTCTATGTTTTGAACAATTCCTGTGACACTAGTTATAGATTCCGATGCTTCACTTCATGTTTACTGTATCCCTCTGACCTTCTTATTGACGATGAAGCACAGAAATTGCATCGGAATTAAATACGGAAGACACAATGCCGACTTAAGTACAAGAAAACTGACTCTTCTTACTGTCTATGCTTTGAAACATTCCTGTGACACTAGTTATAGATTCCGATGCTTCACTTCAGGTTCACTGTATCCCTCTGTCCTTCTTATTGACGATGAAACACTGAAATTGCATCGGAATTAAATACAAAAGGCACAAAGCCGACTCAAGTATAAGCAAACTGACTCTTCTTACTGTCCATGTTTTGAACCATTCCTGTGACACTAGTTATAGATTCCGATGCTTCACTTCAGGTTTACTGTTTGCCTCTGACCTTGTTATTGACGACGAAACACAGAAATTGCATCGGAATAAAATACAAAATGTACAATGCTGACTTAAGTACAAGAAAACTGACTCTTCTTACTGCCTATGTTTTGAACCATTCCTGTGACACTAGTTATAGATTCCGATGCTTCGCTTCAGGTTTACTGTATCCCTCTGACCTTCGTATTGACGATGAAACACAGAAATTGCATCGGAATTAAATATAAAAGGCACGATGCCGACTCAAGTACAAGAAAACTGACTCTTCTTACTGTCTATGTTTTGAACCATTCCTGTGACACTAGTTATAGATTCCGATGCTTCAATTCAGCTTTACCTTATCCCTCTGACCTTCTTATTGACGATGAAACACAGAAATTGCATCGGAATTAAATACAAAAGGCACAATGTCGACTTAAGTACAAGAAGACTGACTCTTCTTACTGTCTATGTTTTGAACCATTCCTGTGACACTAGTTATAGATTCCGATGCTTCACTTCAGGTTTACTGTATCCCTCTGACCTTCTTATTGACTATGAAAGACAGAAATTGCATGGGAATTAAATAGAAAAGGCACAATGCCGACTTAAGTACAAGAAAACTGACTCTTCTTACTGTCTATGTTTTGAACCATTCCTGTGACACGAGTTATAGATTCCGATGCTTCACTTCAGGTATACTGTATACCTCTGACCTTCTTATTGTCGATGAAACACAGAAATTGCATCGGAATTAAATACAAAAGGCACAATGCCGACTTAAATACAAGAAAACTGACTCTTCTTACTGTCTATGTTTTGAACCATTTATGTGACACTAGTTATAGATTCCGATGCTTCACTTCAGGTTTACTGTATCCCTCTGACCTTCTTATTGACGATGAAACACAGAAATTGCATCGGAATTAAATACCAAAGGCACAATGCCGACTTAAGTACAAGAAAACTGACTCTTCTTACTGTCTATGTTTTAACAATTTCTGTGACACTAGTTATAGATTCCGATGCTTCACTTCAGGTTTACTGTATACCTCTGACCGTCTTATTGACGATGAAACACAGAAATTGCATCGGAATTAAATGCAAAAGGCACAATGCCGTCTTAAGTAAAAGAAAACTGACTCTTCTTACTGTCTATGTTTTGAACCATTCATGTGACACTAGTTATAGATTCCGATGCTTCACTGCAGGTTTACTGTATCCCTCTGACCTTCTTATTGACGATGAAACACAGAAATTGAATCGGAATTAAATACAAAAGGCACAATGCCACCTTAAGTAGAAGAGAACTGACTCTTCTTCTGTCTATGTTTTGGACCATTCCTGTGACACCAGTTACAGATTCCGATGCTTAACTTCAGGTCTACTGTATCCCTGTGACCTTCTTATTGACGATGAAACACAGATATTGCATCGGAATTAAATACAAAAGGCACAATGTCGACTTAAGTACAAGAAAACTGACTCTTCTTATTGTCTATGTTTTGAACCATACCTGTGACACTAGTTATAGATTCCGATGCTTCACTTCAGGTTTACTGTATACCTCTGACCTTCTTATTGACGATGAAACACAGAAATTGCTTTGGAATTAAATACAAAAGGCACAATGCCGACTTAAGTACAAGAAAACTGACTCTTCTTACTGTCTATGTTTTGAACCATTCATGTGACACTAGTTATAGATTCCGATGCTTCACTGCAGGTTTACTGTATCCCTTTGACCTTCTCATTGACATTGAAACACAGAAATTGCATCAGATTTAAATACAAAAGGCACAATGCCGACTTAAGTACAAGAAAACTCACTCTTCTTACTGTCTATGTTTTGAACAATTCCTGTGACACTAGTTATAGATTCCGATGCTTCACTTCATGTTTACTGTATCCCTCTGACCTTCTTATTGACGATGAAGCACAGAAATTGCATCGGAATTAAATACGGAAGACACAATGCCGACTTAAGTACAAGAAAACTGACTCTTCTTACTGTCTATGTTTTGAACCATTCCTGTGACACTAGTTATAGATTCCGATGCTTCACTTCAGGTTTACTGTGTCCCTCTGACCTTCGTATTGACGATGAAACACAGAAATTGCATCGGAATTAAATATAAAAAGCACGATGCCGACTTAAGTACAAGAAAACTGACTCTTCTTACTGTCTATGTTTTGAACCATTCCTGTGACATTAGTTACAGATTCCGATGCTTTTCTTCAGGTTTACTGTATCCCTCTGACCTTCTTATTGACGATGAAACGAAGAAAATTGCATCGGAATTAAAAACAAATGGTTCAATGCCGACTTATGTACAAAAAAAATTTACTCTTCTTACTGTCTATGTTTTGAACCATTCCTGTGACACTAGTTATAGATTCCGATGCTTTACTTCAGGTTTACTGTATCCCTCTGACCTTCTTATTGACGATGAAAGACAGAAATTGCATCGGAATTAAATACAAAAGGCACAATGTCGGCTTAGGTACAAGAAAACTGACTCTTCTTACAGTCTATGTTTTGAACCATACCTGTGACACTAGCTATAGATTCCGATGCTTCACTTCAGGTTTACTGTATAACTCTGACCTTCTTATTGACGATGAAACACAGAAATTGCATCGGAATTAAATACAAAAGGCACAATGTCGGCTTAGGTACAAGAAAACTGACTCTTCTTACTGTCTATGTTTTGAACCATACCTGTGACACTAGTTATAGATTCCGATGCTTCACTTCAGGTTTACTGTGTCCCTCTGACCTTCGTATTGACGATGAAACACAGAAATTGCATCGGAATTAAATATAAAAAGCACGATGCCGACTTAAGTACAAGAAAACTGACTCTTCTTACTGTCTATGTTTTGAACCATTATTGTGACATTAGTTACAGATTCCGATGCTTTTCTTCAGGTTTACTGTATCCCTCTGACCTTCTTATTGACGATGAAACACAGAAAATTGCATCGGAATTGAAAACAAATGGTTCAATGCCGACTTATGTACAAAAAAAATTTACTCTTCTTACTGTCTATGTTTTGAACCATTCCTGTGACACTAGTTATAGATTCCGATGCTTTACTTCAGGTGTACTGTATCCCCCTGACCTTCTTATTGACGATGAAAGACAGAAATTGCATCGGAATTAAATACAAAAGGCACAATGTCGGCTTAGGTACAAGAAAACTGACTCTTCTTACAGTCTATGTTTTGAACCATACCTGTGACACTAGTTATAGATTCCGATGCTTCACTTCAGGTTTACTGTATAACTCTGAAGTTCTTATTGACGATGAAACACAGAAATTGCATCGGAATTAAATACAAAAGGCACAATGTCGGCTTAGGTACAAGAAAACTGACTCTTCTTACTGTCTATGTTTTGAACCATACCTGTGACACTAGTTATAGATTCCGATGCTTCACTTCAGGTTTACTGTATACCTCTGACCTTCTTATTGACGATAAAACACAGAAATTGCATCGGAATTAAATACAAAAGGCACAATGCCGACTTAAGTACAAGAAAACTGACTCTTCTTACTGTCTATGTTTTGAACCATTCATATGACACTAGTTATAGATTCCGATGCTTCACTGCAGGTTTACAGTATCCCTCTGACCTTCTTATTGACGATGAAACACAGAAATTGCATCGGAATTAAATACGAAAGGCACACTGCCGACTTAAGTACAAGTAAACTGACTCTTCTTACTGTCTATGCTTTGAACCATTCCTGTGACACTAGTTATAGATTCCGATGCTTCACTTCAGGTTCACTGTATCCCTCTGACCTTCTTATTGACGATGAAACACTGAAATTGCATCGGAATTAAATACAAAAGGTACAATGCCGACTTAAGTACAAGAAAACTGATTCTTCTGACTGTCTATGTTTTGAACCATTCCTGTGACACAAGTTATAGATTCCGATGCTTCGCTTTCATGTTTACTGTATCCCTCTGACCTTCATATTGACGATGAAACGCAGAAATTGCGACGGAATTAAATACAAAAGCACAATGCCGACTTAAGTACAAGAAAAGTGACTCATCTTACTGTCTATGCCTTTGAACCATTCCTGTGACACTAGTTATAGATTCCGATGCTTCACTTCAGGTTCACTGTATCCCTCTGACCTTCGTATTGACGAAGAATCACAGAAATTGCTTCAGAATTAAATACAAAAGCACAATGCCGACTTAAGTACAAGAAAACAGACTCTTCTTACTGTCTATGTTTTGAACCATTCCTGCGACACTAGTTATAGATTCCGATGCTTCGCTTCATGTTTACTGTATCCCTCTGACCTTCTTATTGACGATGAAACACAGAAATAGCATCGGAATTAAATACGAAAGACACAATGCCGACTTAAGTACAAGAAAACTGACTCTTCTTACTGTCTATGCTTTGAACCATTCCTGTGAAACTACTTATAGATTCCGATGCTTCACTTCAGTATCACTGTATCCCTCTGACCTTCTTATTGACGATGAATCACAGAAATTGCATCGGAATTAAATACAAAAGCACAATGCCGACCTAAGTACAAGAAAACTGACTCTTCTTACTGTCTATGTTTTGAACCATTCCTGTGACACTAGTTATAGATTCCGATGCTTCACTTCAGCTTTACCTTATCCCTCTGACCTTCTTATTGACGATGAAACACAGAAATTGCATCGGAATTAAATACAAAAGGCACAATGTCGACTTAAGTACAAGAAGACTGACTCTTCTTACTGTCTATGTTTGGAACCATTCCTGTGACACTAGTTATAGATTCCGATGCTTCACTTCAGGTTTACTGTATCCCTCTGACCTTCTTATTGACTATGAAAGACAGAAATTGCATGGGAATTAAATAGAAAAGGCACAATGCCGACTTAAGTACAAGAAAACTGACTCTTCTTACTGTCTATGTTTTGAACCATTCCTGTGACACGAGTTATAGATTCCGATGCTTCACTTCAGGTATACTGTATACCTCTGACCTTCTTATTGTCGATGAAACACAGAAATTGCATCGGAATTAAATACAAAAGGCACAATGCCGACTTAAGTACAAGAAAACTGACTCTTCTTACTGTCTATGTTTTGAACCATTCATGTGACACTAGTTATAGATTCCGATGCTTCACTTCAGGTTTACTGTATCCCTCTGACCTTCTTATTGACGATGAAACACAGAAATTGCATCGGAATTAAATACCAAAGGCAAAATGCCGACTTAAGTACAAGAAAACTGACTCTTCTTACTGTCTATGTTTTAACAATTCCTGTGACACTAGTTTAAGATTCCGATGCTTCACTTCAGGTTTACTGTATACCTCTGACCTTCTTATTGACGATGAAACACAGAAATTGCATCGGAATTAAATGCAAAAGGCACAATGCCGACTTAAGTAAGAGAAAACTGACTCTTCTTACTGTCTATGTTTTGAACCATTCATGTGACACTAGTTATAGATTCCGATGCTTCACTGCAGGTTTACTGTATCCCTCTGACCTTCTTATTGACGATGAAACACAGAAATTGAATCGGAATTAAATACAAAAGGCACAATGCCGCCTTAAGTAGAAGAGAACTGACTCTTCTTCTGCCTATGTTTTGGACCATTCCTGTGATACCAGTTACAGATTCCGATGTTTAACTTCAGGTTTACTGTATCCCTCTGACCTTCTTATTGACGAAGAAACACAGATATTGCATCGGAATTAAATACAAAAGGCACAATGTCGACTTAAGTACAAGAAAACTGACTCTTCTTACTGTCTATGTTTTGAACCATACCTGTGACACTAGTTATAGATTCCGATGCTTCACTTCAGGTTTACTGTATACCTCTGACCTTCTTATTGACGATGAAACACAGAAATTGCTTTGGAATTAAATACAAAAGGCACAATGCCGACTTAAGTACAAGAAAACTGACTCTTCTTACTGTCTATGTTTTGAACCATTCATGTGACACTAGTTATAGATTCCGATGCTTCACTGCAGGTTTACTGTATCCCTTTGACCTTCTCATTGACAATGAAACACAGAAATTGCATCAGAATTAAATACAAAAGGCACAATGCCGACTTAAGTACAAGAAAACTCACTCTTCTTACTGTCTATGTTTTGAACAATTCCTGTGACACTAGTTATAGATTCCGATGCTTCACTTCATGTTCACTGTATCCCTCTGACCTTCTTATTGACGATGAAGCACAGAAATTGCATCGGAATTAAATACGAAAGACACAATGCCGACTTAAGTACAAGAAAGCTGACTCTTC
Source organism: Schistocerca americana (assembly GCF_021461395.2). NCBI lineage: Eukaryota > Metazoa > Arthropoda > Insecta > Orthoptera > Acrididae > Schistocerca > Schistocerca americana. Next base: position 1,130,641,533 of record NC_060120.1, on the reverse strand, counting down.
TTACTGTCTATGTTTTGAACCATTCCTGTGACACTAGTTATAGATTCCGATGCTTCACTTCAGGTTTACTGTGTCCCTCTGACCTTCGTCTTGACAATGAAACACAGAAATTGCATCGGAATTAAATATAAAAGGCACGATGCCGACTTAAGTACAAGAAAACTGACTCTTCTTACTGTCTATGATTTGAACCATTCCTGTGACATTAGTTACAGATTCCGATGCTTTTCTTCAGGTTTACTGTATCCCTCTGACCTTCTTATTGACGATGAAACACAGAAAATTGCATCGGAATTAAAAACAAATGGTTCAATGCCGACTTATGTACAAAAAAAATTTACTCTTCTTACTGTCTATGTTTTGAACCATACCTGTGACACTAGTTATAGATTCCGATGCTTCACCTCAGGTATACTGTATAACTCTGACCTTCTTATTGACGATGAATCACAGAAATTGCATCGGAATTAAATACATAAGGCACAATGCCGACTTAATTACAAGAAAACTGACTCTTCTTACTGTCTATGTTTTGAACAATTCATGTGACACTAGTTATAGATTCCGATGCTTCACTGCAGGTTTACTGTATCCCTCTGACCTTCTTATTGACGATGAAACACAGAAATTGCATCGGAATTAAATACAAAAGGCACAATGTCGACTCTAGTACAAGAAAACTGACTCTTCTTACTGTCTATGTTTTGAACCATACCTGTGACACTAGTTATAGATTCCGATGCTTCACTTTAGGTTTACTGTATACCTCTGACCTTCTTATTGACGATGAAACACAGAAATAGCATCGGAATTAAATACAAAAGGCACAATGATGACTTAAGTACAAGAAAACTGACTCTTCTTACTGTCTATGTTTTTGAACCATTCATATGACACTAGTTATAGATTCCGATGCTTCACTGCAGGTTTACTGTATCCCTCTGACCTTCTTATTGACGATGAAACACAGAAATTGCGTCGGAATTAAATACGAAAGGCACACTGCCGACTTAAGTACAAGTAAACTGACTCTTCTTACTGTCTATGCTTTGAACCATTAATGTGACACTAGTTATAGATTCCGATGCTTCACTTCAGGTTCACTGTATCCCTCTGACCTTCTTATTGACGTTGAAACACTGAAATTGCATCGGAATTAAATACAAAAGGTACAATGCCGACTTAAGTACAAGAAAACTGACTCTTCTTACTGTCTATGTTTTGAACCATTCCTGTGACACTAGTTATAGATTCCGATGCTTCGCTTTCATGTTTACTGTATCCCTCTGACCTTCATATTGACGATGAAACACAGAAATTGCAACGGAATTAAATACGAAAATACAATGCCGACTTAAGTACAAGAAAAGTGACTCATCTTACTGTCTATGCTTTGAACCATTCCTGTGACACTAGTTATAGATTCCGATGCTTCACTTCAGGTTCACTGTATCCCTCTGACCTTCGTATTGACGAAGAATCACAGAAATTGCTTCGGAATTAAATACAAAAGCACAATGCCGACTTAAGTACAAGAAAAAAGACTCTTCTTACTGTCTATGTTTTGAACCATTCCTGTGACACTAGTTATAGATTCCGATGCTTCGCTTCATGTTTACTGTATCCCTCTGACCTTCTTATTGACGATGAAACACAGACATTGCATCGGAATTAAATACGAAAAACACAATGCCGACTTAAGTACAAGAAAACTGACTCTTCTTACTGTCTATGCTTTGAACCATTCCTGTGAAACTAGTTATAGATTCCGATGCTTCACTTCACTATCACTGTATCCCTCTGACCTTCTTATTGACGATGAATCACAGAAATTGCATCGGAATTAAATACAAAAGCACAATGCCTACTTAAGTACAAGAAAACAGACTCTTCTTACTGTCTATGTTTTGAACCATTCATGTGACACTCGTTATAGATTCCGAAGCTTTACTTCAGGTTTACTGTATCCCTCTGACATTCTTATTGACGATGAAACACAGAAATTGCTTCGGAATTAAATACAAAATGCACAATACCGACTTAAGTACAAGATAACTGACTCTTCTTCCTGTCTATGTTTTGAACCATTCCTGTGACACTAGTTATAGATTCCGATGCTTCACTTCAGGTTAACTGTATCCCTCTGACCTTCGTATTGACGATGAAACACAGAAATTGCATCGGCATAAAATATAAAAGGAACGATGCCGACATAAGTACAAGAAATCTGACTCTTCTTACTGTCTATGTTTTGAACCATTCCTGTGACACTAGTTATAGATTCCGATGCTTTTCTTCAGGTTTGCTGTATCCCTCTGAGCTTCTTATTGACGATGACACACAGAAATTGCTTCGAAATTAGATACAAAATGCACAATGCCGACTTAAGAACAAGTTAACTGTCTCTTCTTCCTGTCTATGTTTTGAACCATTCCTGTGACACTAGTTATAGATTCCGATGCTTCACTTCAGGTTTACTGTATCCCGCTGACCTTCTTATTGACGATGAAACACAGAAATTGCATGGGAATTAAATAGAAGAGGCATAATGCCGCCTTAAGTAGAAGAAAACTGACTCTTCTTACTGTCTATGTTTTGGACCATTCCTGTGACACCAGTTATAGATTCCGATGCTTCACCTCAGGTATACTGTATAACTCTGACCTTCTTATTGACGATGAATCACAGAAATTGCATCGGAATTAAATACATAAGGCACAATGCCGACTTAATTACAAGAAAACTGACTCTTCTTACTGTCTATGTTTTGAACAATTCATGTGACACTAGTTATAGATTCCGATGCTTCACTGCAGGTTTACTGTATCCCTCTGACCTTCTTATTGACGATGAAACACAGAAATTGCATCGGAATTAAATACAAAAGGCACAATGTCGACTCTAGTACAAGAAAACTGACTCTTCTTACTGTCTATGTTTTGAACCATACCTGTGACACTAGTTATAGATTCCGATGCTTCACTTCAGGTTTACTGTATACCTCTGACCTTCTTATTGACGATGAAACACAGAAATTGCATCGGAATTACATACAAAAGGCACAATGCCGACATAAGTACAATAAAACTGACTCTTCTTACTGTCTATGTTTTGAACCATTGATGTGACACTAGTTATAGATTCCGATGCTTCTCTGCAGGTTTACTGTATCCCTCTGACCTTGTTATTGACGATGAAACACAGAAATTGCATCAGAATTAAATACAAAAGGCACAGTGCCGACTTCAGTACAAGAAAACCCACTCTTCTTACTGTCTATGTTTTGAACAATTCCTGTGACACTAATTATAGATTCCGATGCTTCACTTCATGTTTACTGTGTCCCTCTGACCTTCTTATTGATGATGGAACACAGATATTGCATCGGAATTAAATACGAAAGACACAATGCCGACTTAAGTACAAGAAAACTGACTCTTCTTACTGTCTATGCTTTGAACCATTCCTGTGACACTAGTTATAGATTCCGATGCTTCACTTCAGGTTCACTGTATCCCTCTGACCTTCTTATTGACGATGAAACACAGAAATTGCTTCTGAATTAAATACAAAATGCACAATACCGAGTTAAGTACAAGATAACTGACTCTTCTTCCTGTCTATGTTTTGAACCATTCCTGTGACATTAGTTATAGATTCCGATGCTTTTCTTCAGGTTTACTGTATCCCTCTGACCTTCTTATTGACGATAACACACAGAAATTACTTCGAAATTAGATACAAAATGCACAATGCCGACTTAAGAACAATTTAACTGTCTCTTCCTCCTGTCTATGTTAAGAACCATTCCTGTGACACTAGTTATAGATTCCGAAGCTTCACTTCAGCTTTACTGTATCCCTCTTACCTTCTTATTGACGATGAAACACAGAAATTGCATCGGAATTAAAAACAAATGGCTCATTGCCGACTTATGTACAAAAAAATTTGACTCTTCTTACTGTCTATGTTTTGAACCATTCCTGTGACACTAGTCATAGATTCCGATGCTTCACTTCAGGTTTACTGTATCCCTCTGACCTTCTTATTGACGATGAAAGACAGAAATTGCATGGGAATTAAATAGAAAAGGCACAATGCCGCCGTAAGTGGAAGAAAACTGACTCTTCTTACTGTCTATGTTTTGGACCATTCCTGTGACACCAGTTACAGATTCCGATGCTTAACTTCAGGTTTACTGTATAACTCTGACCTTCTTATCGACGATGAAAGACAGAAATTGCATCGGAATTAAATACGAAAGGCACAATGCCGACTTAAGTACAAGAAAACTGACTCTTCTTACTGTCTATGCTTTGAACCATTCCTGTGACACTAGTTATAGATTCCGATGCTTCACGTCAGGTTCACTGTATCCCTCTGACCTTCTTATTGACGATGAAACACTGAAATTGCATCGGAATTAAATACAAAAGTCACAAAGCCGACTCAAGTATAAGAAAACTGACTCTTCTTACTGTCTATGTTTTGAACCATGCCTGTGACACTAGTTATAGATTCCGATGCTTCACTTCTGGTTTACTGTATGCCTCTGACCTTCTCATTGACGATGAAACGCAGAAATTGCATCGGAATTAAATACAAAAGGTACAATGCCGACTTAAGTACAAGAAAACTGACTCTTCTTACTGTCTATGTTTTGAATCATTCCTGTGACACTAGTTATTGATTCCGATGCTTCGCTTCATGTTTACTGTATCCCTCTGACCTTCTTATTGGCGATGAAACACAGAAATTGCATCGGAATTAAATACGAAAGACACAATGCCGACTTAAGTACAAGAAAACTGACTCTTCTTACTGTCTATGCTTTGAACCATTCCTGTGACACTAGTTATAGATTCCGATGCTTCACTTCAGGTTCACAGTATCCCTCTGACCTTCTTATTGACAATGAATCACAGAAATTGCTTCGGAAGTAAATACAAAAGGCACAATTCCGACTTAAGTACAAGAAAACAGACTCTTCTTACTGTCTATGTTTTGAACCATTCATGTGACACTCGTTATAGATTCCGAAGCTTTACCTCAGGTTTACTGTATCCCTCTGACATTCGTATTGACGATGAAACACAGAAGTTGCTTCGGAATTAAATACAAAATGCACAATACCGACTTAAGTACAAGATAACTGACTCTTCTTCCTGTCTAAGTTTTGAAAAATTCCTGTGACACTAGTTATAGATTCCGATGCTTATCTTCAGGTTTACTGTATCCCTCTGACCTTCTTATTGACGATGACACACAGAAATTACTTCGAAATTAGATACAAAATGCACAATGCCGATTTAAGAACAAGTTAACTGTCTCTTCTTCCTGTCTATGTTTTGAACCATTCCTGTGACACTAGTTATAGATTCCGATGCTTCACTTCAGCTTTACTGTATCCCTCTGACCTTCGTATTGACGATAAAACACAGAAATTGCATCGGAATTAAAAACAAATGGCTCAATGCCGACTTATGTACAAAAAAAATTGACTCTTCTTACTGTCTATGTTTTGAACCATTCCTGTGACACTAGTTATAGATTCCGATGCTTCACTTCAGGTTTACTGTATCCCTCTGACCTGCTTATTGACGATGAAACACAGAAATTGCATGGGAATTAAATAGAAGAGGCACAATGCCGCCTTAAGTAGAAGAAAACTGACTCTTCTTACTGTCTATGTTTTGGATCATACCTGTGACAGCAGTTATAGATTCCGATGCTTCACCTCAGGTATACTGTATAACTCTGACCTTCTTATTGACGATGAATCACAGAAATTGCTTCGGAACTAAATACAAAATGTACAATGCCGACTTAAGTACAAGAAAACTGACTCCTCTTACTGTCTATGTTTGAACCGTTCCTGTGACACTAGTTATAGATTCCGATGCTTCGCTTCAGGTTTACTGTATCCCTCTGACCTTCGTATTGACGATGAAACACAGAAATTGCATCGGAATTAAATATAAAAGGCACGATGCCGACTTAAGTACAAGAAAACTGACTCTTCTTACTGTCTATGTTTTGAACCATTCCTGTGACACTAGTTATAGATTCCGATGCTTCACTTCAGCTTTACTGTATCCCTCTGACCTTCTTATTGACGATGAAACACAGAAATTGCATCGGAATTAAATACAAAAGGCATAATGTCGACTTAAGTACAAGAAGACTGACTCTTCTTACTGTCTATGTTTTGAACCATTCCTGTGACACTAGTTATAGATTCCGATGCTTCACTTCAGGTTAACTGTATCCCTCTGACCTTCTTATTGACGATGAAAGACAGAAATTGCATGGGAATTAAATAGAAAAGGCACAATGCCGACTTAAGTAGAAAATAACTGACTCATTTTACTGTCTATGATTTGAACCATTCCTGTGACACGAGTTGTAGATTCCGATGCTTCACTTCAGGTTTACTGTATACCTCTGACCTTCTTATTGACGATGAAACACAGAAATTGCATCGGAATTAAATACATAAGGCACAATGCCGACTTAAGTACAAGAAAACTGACTCTTCTTACTGTCTATGCTTTGAACAATTCATGTAACACTAGTTATAGATTCCGTTGCTTCACTGCAGGTTTACTGTATCCCTCTGACCTTCTTATTGACGATGAAACACAGAAATTGCATCGGAATTAAATACAAAAGGCACAATGTCGACTCTAGTACAAGAAAACTGGTCTTCTTACTGTCTATGATTTGAACCATACCTGTGACACTAGTTATAGATTCCGATGCTTCACTTCAGGTTTACTGTATACCTCTGACCTTCTTATTGACGATGAAACACAGAAATTGCATCGGAATTAAATACAAAAGGCACAATGCCGACATAAGTACAATAAAACTGACTCTTCTTACTGTCTATGTTTTGAACCATTCATGTGACACTAGTTATAGATTCCGACGCTTCTCTGCAGGTTTACTGTATCCCTCTGACCTTGTTATTGACGATGAAACACAGAAATTGCATCAGAATTAAATACAAAAGGCACAGTGCCGACTTAAGTACAAGAAAACTCACTCTTCTTACTGTCTATGTTTTGAACAATTCCTGTGACACTAGTTATAGATTCCGATGCTTCACTTCATGTTTACTGTATCCCTCTGACCTTCTTATTGATGATGGAACACAGAAATTGCATCGGAATTAAATACGAAAGACACAATGCCGACTTAGTACAAGAAAACTGACTCTTCTTACTGTCTATGCTTTGAACCATTCCTGTGACACTAGTTATAGATTCCGATGCTTCACTTCAGGTTCACTGTATCCCTCTGACCTTCTTATTGACGCTGAAACACAGAAATTGCTTCTGAATTAAATACAAAATGCACAATACCGACTTAAGTACAAGATAACTGACTCTTCTTCCTGTCTATGTTTTGAACCATTCCTGTGACATTAGTTATAGATTCCGATGCTTTTCTTCAGGTTTACTGTATCCCTCTGACCTTCTTATTGACGATGACACACAGAAATTACTTCGAAATTAGATACAAAATGTACAATGCCGACTTAAGAACAATTTCACTGTCTCTTCCTCCTGTCTATGTTAAGAACCATTCCTGTGACACTAGTTATAGATTCCGATGCTTCACTTCAGCTTTACTGTATCTCTCTGACCTTCTTATTGACGATGAAACACAGAAATTGCATCGGAATTAAAAACAAATGGCTCATTGCCGACTTATGTACAAAAAAAATTGACTCTTCTTACTGTCTATGTATTGAACCATTCCTGTGACACTAGTCATAGATTCCGATGCTTCACTTCAGGTTTACTGTATCCCTCTGACCTTCTTATTGACGATGAAAGACAGAAATTGCATGGGAATAAAATAGAAAAGGCACAATGACGCCTTAAGTAGAAGAAAACTGACTCTTCTTACTGTCTATGTTTTGGACCATTCCTGTGACACCAGTTATAGATTCCGATGCTTCACTTCAGGTTTACTGTATAACTCTGACCTTCTTATTGACGATGAAACACAGAAATTGCATCGGAATTAAATACGAAAGACACAATGCCGACTTAAGTACAAGAAAACTGACTCTTCTTACTGTCTATGCTTTGAACCATTCCTGTGACACTAGTTATAGATTCCGATGCTTCACTTCAGGTTCACTGTATCCCTCTGACCTTCTTATTGACGATGAAACACTGAAATTGCATCGGAATTAAATACAAAAGTCACAAAGCCGACTCAAGTATAAGAAAACTGACTCTTCTTACTGTCTATGATTTGAACCATGCCTGTGACACTAGTTATAGATTCCGATGCTTCACTTCTGGTTTACTGTATGCCTCTGACCTTCTCATTGACGATGAAACGCAGAAATTGCATCGGAATTAAATACAAAAGGTACAATGCCGACTTAAGTACAAGAAAACTTACTCTTCTTACTGTCTATGTTTTGAATCATTCCTGTGACACTAGTTATTAATTCCGATACTTCGCTTCATGTTTACTGTATCCCTCTGACCTTCTTATTGGCGATGAAACACAGAAATTGCATCGGAATTAAATACGAAAGACACAATGCCGACTTAAGTACAAGAAAACTGACTCTTCTTACTGTCTATGCTTTGAACCATTCCTGTGACACTAGTTATAGATTCCGATGCTTCACTTCAGGTTCACAGTATCCCTCTGACCTTCTTATTGACGATGAATCACAGAAATTGCTTCGGAATTAAATACAAAAGGCACAATTCCGACTTAAGTACAAGAAAACAGACTCTTCTTACTGTCTATGTTTTGAACCACTCATGTGACACTCGTTATAGATTCCGAAGCTTTACCTCAGGTTTACTGTATCCCTCTGACATTCGTATTGACGATGAAACACAGAAATTGCTTCGGAATTAAATACAAAATGCACAATACCGACTTAAGTACAAGATAACTGACTCTTCTTCCTGTCTATGTTTTGAACCATTCCTGTGACACTAGTTATAGATTCCGATGCTTCACTTCAGGTTTACTGTATCCCTCTGACCTTCGTATTGACGATGAAACACAGAAATTGCATCGGAATTAAATATAAAAGGCACGATGCCGACTTAAGTACAAAAAAACTGACTCTTCTTACTGTCTATGTTTTGAACCATTCCTGTGACACTAGTTATAGATTCCGATGCTTTTCTTCATGTTTACTGTATCCCTCTGACCTTCTTATTGACGATGACACACAGAAATTGCTTTGAAATTAGATACAAAATGCACAATGCCGACTTAAGAACAAGTTAACTGTCTCTTCTTCCTGTCTCTGTTTTGAACCATTCCTGTGACACTAGTTACAGATTCCGATGCTTCACTTCAGCTTTACTGTATCCCTCTGACCTTCTTATTGACGATGAAACACAGAAATTGCATCGGAATTAAAAACAAATGGCTCAATGCCGACTTATGTACAAAAAAAAATTGACTCTTCTTACTGTCTATGTTTTTAACCATTCCTGTGACACTAGTTATAGATTCCGATGCTTCACTTCAGGTTTACTGTATCCCTCTGACCTTCTTCTTGACGATGAAACACAGAAATTGCATGGGAATTAAATAGAAAAGGCACAATGCCGCCTTAAGTAGAAGAAAACTCACTCTTCTTACTGTTATGTTTTGGACCATTCCTGTGACACCAGTTACAGATTCCGATGCTTCACTTCAGGTTTACAGTATAACTCTGACATTCCTATTGACGATGAAACACAGAAATTGCATCGGAAATAAATACAAAAGGCACAATGTCGACTTAAGTACAAGAAAACTGACTCTTCTTACTGTCTGTGTTTTGAACCATACGTGTGACACTAGTTATAGATTCCGATGCTTCACTGCAGGTTTACTGTATCCCTCTGACCTTCTTACTGACAATGAAACACAGAAATTGCATCGGAATTAAATACAAAACGCACAATGCCGACTTAAGTACAAGAAAACTGACTCTTCTTACTGTCTATGTTTTGAACCATTCCTGTGACACTAGTTATAGATTCCGATGCTTCACTTCAGGTTTACTGTATGCCTCTGACCTTCTTATTGACGATGAAACACAGAAATTGCATCGGAATTAAATACAAAATGTTCAATGCCGACTTAAGTACAAGAAAACTGACTCTTCTTACTGTCTATGTTTTGAACCATTCCTGTGACACTAGTTATAGATTCCGATGCTTCGCTTCAGGCTTACTGTATCCCTCTGACCTTCGTATTGACGATGAAACACAGAAATTGCATCGGAATTAAATATAAAAGGCACGATGCCGACGTAAGTACAAGAAAACTGACTCTTCTTACTGTCTATGTTTTGGACCATTTCTGTGACACCAGTTATAGATTCCGATGCTTCACTTCAGGTTTACTGTATCCCTCTGACCTTCTTATTGACGATGAAACACAGATATTGCATCGGAATTAAATACAAAAGGCACAATGTCGACTTAAGTACAAGAAAACTGACTCTTCTTACTGTCTATGTTTTGAACCATACCTGTGACACTAGTTATAGATTCCGATGCTTCACTTCAGGTTTACAGTTTACCTCAGACCTTCTTATTGACGATGAAAGACAGAAATTGCATCGGAATTAAATACAAAAGGCACAATGCCGAGTTAAGTACAAGAAAACTGACTCTTCTTACTAGCTATGTTTTGAACCATTCATGTGACACTAGTTATAGAGTCCGATGCTTCACTGCAGGTTTTCTGTATCCCTCTGACCTTCTTATTGACGATGAAACTCTGAAATTGCATCAGAATTAAATACAAAAGGCACAATGCCGTCTTAAGTACAAGAGAACTCACCCTTCGTACTGTCTATGTTTTGAACAATTCCTGTGACACTAGTTATAGATTCCGACGCTTCACTTCATGTTTACTGTATCCCTCTGACTTTCTTATTGACGATGAAACACAGAAATTGCATCGGAATTAAATACGAAAGACACAATGCCGACTTAAGTACAAGAAAATTGACTCTTCTTACTGTCTATGCTTTGAACCATTCCTGTGACACTAGTTATAGATTCCGATGCTTCACTTCAGGTTCACTGTATCCCTGTGACCTTCTTATTGACGATGAAACACAGAAACTGCATCGGAATTAAATATAAAAGGCACAATGCCGACTTTAGTACAAGAAAACAGACTCTTCTTACTGTCTATGTTTTGAACCATTCATGTGACACTCGTTATAGATTCTGATACTGTTCTTCAGGTTTACTGTATCCCTCTGACATTCTTATTGACGATGAAACACAGAAATTGCTTCGAAATTAGATGCAAAATGCACAATGCCGACTTAAGAACAAGTTAACTGTCTCTTCTTCCTGTCTATGTTTTGAACCATTCCTGTGACACTAGTTATAGATTCCGATGCTTCACTTCAGGTTTACTGTATCCCTCTGACCTTCTTATTGACGATGAAACACAGAAATTGCATGGGAATTAAATAGAAAAGGCACAATGCCGCCTTAAGTAGAAGAAAACTGACTCTTCTTACTGTCTATGTTGTGGACCATTCCTGTTTCACCAGTTATAGATTCCGATGCTTCACTTCAGGTTTACTGTATAACTCTGACCTTCTTATTGACGATGAAACACAGAAATTGCATCGGAATTAAATACAAAAGGCACAATGTCGACTTAAGTACAAGAAAACTGACTCTTCTTACTGTCTATGTTTTGAACCATACCTGTGACACTAGTTATAGATTCCGATGCTTCACTTCAGGTTTACTGTATACCTGTGACCCTCTTATTGACGATGAAAGACAGAAATTGCATCGGAATTAAATACAAAAGGCACAATGCCGACTTAAGTACAAGTAAACTGACTCTTCCTACTGTCTATGTTTTGAACCATTCATATGACACTAGTTATAGATTCCGATGCTTCACTGCAGGTTTACTGTATCCCTTTGACCTTCTAATTGACGATGAAACACAGAAATTGCATCGGAATTAAATACCAAAGGCACAGTGCCGACTTAAGTACAAGAAAACTGACTCTTCTTACTGTCTATGTTTTGAACCATTCCTGTGACACTAGTTATAGATTCCGATGCTTCACTTCAGGTTTACTTTATGCCTCTGACCTTCTTATTGACGATGAAACACAGAAATTGCATCGCAATTAAATACAAAATGTACAATGCCGACTTAAGTACAAGAAAACTTACTCTTCTTACTGTCTATGTTTTGAACCATTCCTGTGACACTAGTTATAGATTCCGATGCTTCGCTTCAGGTTTACAGTATCCCTCTGACCTTCGTATTGACGATGAAACACAGAAATTGCATCGGAATTAAATATAAAAGGCACGATGCCGACTTAAGTACAAGAAAACTGACTCTTCTTACTGTCTATGCTCTAACCCTTCCAGTGACACTAGTTATAGATTCCGATGCTTCACTGCAGGTTTACTGTATCCCTCTGACCTTCTTATTGACGATGAAACAAAGAAATTGCATCGGAATTAAATACAAAAGGCACAATGCCGACTTAAAAACAAGAAAACTGACTCTTCTTACTGTCTATGTTTTGAACAATTCCTGTGACACTAGTTATAGATTCCGATGCTTCACTTCAGGTTTACTGTATACCTCTGACCTTCTTATTGGCGATGAAACACAGAAATTGCATCGCAATTAAATACAAAAGGCACAATGCCGACTTAAGTAAAAGAAAACTGACTCTTCTTACTGTCTATGTTTTGAACCATTCATGTGACACTAGTTGTATATTCCGATGCTTCACTGCAGATTTACTGTATCCCTCTGACCTTCTTATTGACGATGAAACACAGAAATGTCATCGGAATTAAATACAAAAGGCACAATGCCGCCTTAAGTAGAAGAAAACTGACTCTTCTTACTGTCTATGTTTTGAACCATACCTGTGACACTAGTTATAGATTCCGATGCTTCACTTCAGGTTTACTGTATACCTGTGACCTTCTTATTGACGATGAAAGACAGAAATTGCATCGGAATTAAATACAAAGGTCACAATGTCGACTTAAGTACAAGAAAACTGACTCTTCTTACTGTCTATGTTTTGAACCATACCTGTGACACTAGTTATATATTCCGATGCTTCACTTCAGGTTTACAGTATACCTCAGACCTTCTTATTGACGATGAAACACAGAAATTGCATCGGAATTAAATACAAAAGGCACAATGCCGACTTAAGTACAAGAAAACTGACTCTTCTTACTAGCTATGTTTTGAACCATTCATGTGACACTAGTTATAGAGTCCGATGCTTCACTGCAGGTTTACTGTATCCCTCTGACCTTCTTATTGACGATGAAACACTGAAATTGCATCAGAATTAAATACAAAAGGCACAATGCCGTCTTAAGTACAAGAGAACTCACTCTTCTTACTGTCTATGTTTTGAACAATTCCTGTGACACTAGTTATAGATTCCGATGCTTCACTTCATGTTTATTGTATCCCTCTGACCTTCTTATTGACGATGAAACACAGAAATTGCATCGGAATTAAATACAAAATGTACAATGCCGACTTAAGTACAAGAAAACTTACTCTTCTTACTGTCTATGTTTTGAACCATTCCTGTGACACTAGTTATAGATTCCGATGCTTCGCTTCAGGTTTACAGTATCCCTCTGACCTTCGTATTGACGATGAAACACAGAAATTGAATCGGAATTAAATATAAAAAGCACGATGCCGACTTAAGTACAAGAAAACTGACTCTTCTTACTGTCTATGCTTTGAACCATTCCAGTGACACTAGTTATAGATTCCGATGCTTCACTGCAGGTTTACTGTATCCCTCTGACCTTCTTATTGGCGATGAAACACAGAAATTGCATCGGAATTAAATACAAAAGGCACAATGCCGACTTAAGTAAAAGAAAACTGACTCTTCTTACTGTCTATGTTTTGAACCATTCATGTGACACTAGTTATAGATTCCGATGCTTCACTGCAGATTTACTGTATCCCTCTGACCTTCTTATTGACGATGAAACACAGAAATTGCATTGGAATTAAATACAAAAGGCACAATGCCGCCTTAAGTAGAAGAAAACTGACTCTTCTTACTGTCTATGTTTTGGACCATTCCTGTGACACCAGTTATAGATTCCGATGCTTCACTTCAGGTTTACTGTATCCCTCTGACCTTCTTATTGACGATGAAACACAGATATTGCATCGGAATTAAATACAAAAGGCACAATGTCGACTTAAGTACAAGAAAACTGACTCTTCTTACAGTCTATGTTTTGAACCATACCTGTGACACTAGTTATAGATTCCGATGCTTCACTTCAGGTTTACAGTATACCTCAGACCTTCTTATTGACGATGAAACACAGAAATTGCATCGGAATTAAATACAAAAGGCACCATGCCGACTTAAGTACAAGAAAACTGACTCTTCTTACTAGCTATGTTTTGAACCATTCATGTGACACTAGTTATATAGTCCGATGCTTCACTGCAGGTTTATTGTATCCCTCTGACCTTCTTATTGACGATGAAACACTAAAATTGCATCAGAATTAAATACAAAAGGCACAATGCCGTCTTAAGTACAAGAGAACTCACTCTTCTTACTGTCTATGTTTTGAACAATTCCTGTGACACTAGTTATAGATTCCGATGCTTCACTTCATGTTTATTGTATCCCTCTGACCTTCTTATTTACGATGAAACACAGAAATTGCATCGGAATTAAATACGAAAGACACAATGCCGACTTAAGTACAAGAAAATTGACTCTTCTTACTGTCTATGCTTTGAACCATTCCTGTGACACTAGTTATAGATTCCGATGCTTCACTTCAGGTTCCCTGTATCTCTCTGACCTTCTTATTGACGATGAAACACAGAAATTGCATGGGAATCAAACACAAAAGGCACAATGCCGACTTAAGTACAAGAAAACAGACTCTTCTTACTGTCTATGTTTTGAACCATTCATGTGACACTCGTTATAGATTCCGAAGCTTCACTTCAGGTTTACTGTATCCCTCTGACATTCCTATTGACGATGAAACACAGAAATTGCTTCGGAATTAAATACAAAATGCACAGTACCGACTTAAGTACAAGATAACTGACTCTTCTTCCTGTCTATGTTTTGAACCATTCCTGTGACACTAGTTATAGATTCCGATGCTTCACTTCAGCTTTACTGTATCCCTCTGACCTTCTTATTGACGATGAAACACAGAAATTGCATCGGATTTAAATCCAAAAGCACAATGTCGACTTACGTACAAGAAGACTGACTCTTCTTACTGTCTATGTTTTGAACCATTCATGTGACACTAGTTATAGATTCCGATGCTTCACTGCAGGTTTACTCTATCCCTCTGACCTTCTTATTGACGATGAAACACAGAACTTGCTTCGGAATTAAATACAAAAAGCACAATACCGACTTAAGTACAAGATAACTGACTCTTCTTCCTGTCTATGTTTTGAACCATTCCTGTGACACTAGTTATGGATTCCGATGCTTCACTTCAGGTTTACTGTATCCCTCTGACATTCTTATTGACGATGAAACACAGATATTGCATCGGAATTAAATACAAAAGGCACAATGTCGACTTAAGTACAAGAAAACTGACTCTTCTTACTCTCTATGTTTTGAACCATACCTGTGACACTAGTTATAGATTCCGATGCTTCACTTCAGGTTTACAGTATACCTCAGACCTTCTTATTGACGATGAAGCACAGAATTTGCATCGGAATTAATTACAAAAGGCACAATGCCGACTTAAGTACTAGAAAACTGACTCTTCTTACTAGCTAAGTTTTGAACCATTCATGTGACACTAGTTATAGAGTCCGATGCTTCACTGCAGGTTTACTGTATCCCTCTGACCTTCTTATTGACGATAAAACACTGAAATTGCATCAGAATTAAATACAAAAGGCACAATGCCGTCTTAAGTACAAGAGAACTCACTCTTCTTACTGTCTATGTTTTGAACAATTCCTGTGACACTAGTTATAGATTCCGATGCTTCACTTCATGTTTACTGTTTACCTCTGACCTCCTTATTGACGATGAAACACACAAATTGCATCGGAATTAAATACAAAAGGCACAATGTCGACTTAAATACAAGAAAACTGACTCTTCTTACTGTCTATGTTTTGAACCATACCTGTGACACTAGTTATAGATTCCGATGCTTCACTTCAGGTTTACTGTATACCTGTGACCTTCTTATTGACGATGAAAGACAGAAATTGCATCGGAATTAAATACAAAAGGCACAATGCCGACTTAAGTACAAGAAAACTGACTCTTCTTACTGTCTATGTTTTGAACCATTCATATGACACTAGCTATAGATTTCGATGCTTCACTGCAGGTTTACTGTATCCCTCTGACCTTCTAATTGACGATGAAACACAGAAATTGCATCGGAATTAAATACAAAAGGCACAATGCCGACTTAAGTACAAGAAAACTGACACTTCTTACTTTCTATGTTTTGAACAATTCCTGAGACACTAGTTATAGATTCCGATGCTTCACTTCAGGTTTACTGTATCCCTCTGACCTTCTTATTGACGATGAAACACAGAAATTGAATCGGAATTAAATACGAAAGGCACAATGCCGACTTAAGTACAAGGAAACTGACTCTTCTGACTGTCTATGCCTTGAACCATTCCTGTGACACTAGTTATAGATTCCGATGCTTCACTTCAGGTTCACTGTATCCCTCTGACCTTCTTATTGACGATGAAACACAGAAATTGCATCGGAATTAAATACAAAAGGTACAATGCCGACTTAAGTACAAGAAAACTGACTCTTCTTACTGTCTATGTTTTGAACCATTCCTGTGACACTAGTTATATATTCCGATGCTTCGCTTCAGGTTTACCGTATCCCTCTGACCTTCGTATTGACGATGAAACACAGAAATTGCATCGGAATTAAATATAAAGGGCACGATGCCGACTTAAGTACAAGAAAACTGACTCTTCTTACTGTCTATGTTTTGAACCATTCCTGTGACACTAGTTATAGATTCCGATGCTTCATTTCAGCTTTACTGTATCCCTCTGACCTTCTTATTGACGATGAAACACAGAAATTGCATCGGAATTAAATCCAAAAGCACAAAGTCGACTGAAGTACAAGAAGACTGACTCTTCTTACTGTCTATGTTTTGAACCATTCATGTGACACTAGTTATAGATTCCGATGCTTCACTGCAGGTTTACTGTATCCCTTTGACCTTCTTATTGACGATGAAACACAGAAATTGCATCGGAATTAAATACAAAAGGCACAATGCCGACTTTAAAACAAGAATACTGACTCTTCTTACTGTCTATGTTTTGAACAATTCCTGTGACACTAGTTATAGATTCCGATGCTTCACTTCAGGTTTACTGTATACCTCTGACCTTCTTATTGGCGATGAAACACAGAAATTGCATCGCAATTAAATACAAAAGGCAAAATGCCGACTTAAGTAAAAGAAAACTGACTCTTCTTCCTGTCTATGTTTTGAACCATTCATGTGACACTAGTTATAGATTCCGATGCTTCACTGCAGATTTACTGTATCCCTCTGACCTTCTTATTGACGATGAAACACAGAAATTGCATCGGAATTAAATACAAAAGGCACAATGCCGAGTTAAGTACAAGAAAACTGACTCTTCTTACTAGCTATGTTTTGAACCATTCATGTGACACTAGTTATAGAGTCCGATGCTTCACTGCAGGTTTACTGTATCCCTCTGACCTTCTTATTGACGATGAAACACAGAAACTGCATCGGAATTAAATACAAAAGGCACAATGCCGACTTAAGTACAAGAAAACAGACTCTTCTTACTGTCTATGTTTTGAACCATTCATGTGACACTCGTTATAGATTCCGATACTTTTCTTTAGGTTTACTGTATCCCTCTGTCGTTCTTATTGACGATGAAACACAGAAATTGCTTCGAAATTAGATGCAACATGCACAATGCCGACTTAAGAACAAGTTAACTGTCTCTTCTTCCTGTCTATGTTTTGAACCATTCCTGTGACACTAGTTATAGATTCCGATGCTTCACTTTAGGTTTACTGTATTCCTCTGACCTTCTTATTGACGATGAAACACAGAAATTGCATGGGAATTAAATAGAAAAGGCACAATGCCGCCTTAAGTAGAAGAAAACTGACTCTTCTTACTGTCTACGTTGTGGACCATTCCTGTGACACCAGTTATAGATTCCGATGCTTCACTTCAGGTTTACTGTATAACTCTGACCTTCTTATTGAATATGAAACACAGAAATTGGATCGGAATTAAATACAAAAGGCACAATGTCGACTTAAGTACAAGAAAACTGACTCTTCTTACTGTCTATGTTTTGAACCATACCTGTGACAC
The DNA here is from genome assembly GCF_021461395.2 of Schistocerca americana. Classification (NCBI taxonomy): domain Eukaryota; kingdom Metazoa; phylum Arthropoda; class Insecta; order Orthoptera; family Acrididae; genus Schistocerca; species Schistocerca americana. The sequence continues at coordinate 1,130,623,096 of NC_060120.1, read as the reverse complement.
TAGTTATAGATTACGATGCTTCACTTCAGGTTTACTGTATACCTGTGACCTTCTTATTGACGATGAAAGACAGAAATTGCATCGGAATTAAATACAAAAGGCACAATGCCGACTTAAGTACAAGAAAACTGACTCTTCTTACTGCCTATGTTTTGAACCATTCATATGACACTAGTTATAGATTCCGATGCTTCACTGCAGGTTTACTGTATCCCTTTGACCTTCTAATTGACGATGAAACACAGAAATTGCATCGGAATTAAATACAAAAGGACAATGCCGACTTAAGTACAAGAAAACTCACTTTTCTTACTTTGTATGTTTTGAACAATTCCTGTGACACTAGTTATAGATTCCGATGCTTCACTTCAGGTTTACTGTATCCCTCTGACCTTCTTATTGACGATGAAACACAGAAATTGCATCGGAATTAAATACAAAAAGCACAATGCCGACTTAAGTACAAGAAAACTGACTCTTCTTACTGTCTATGTTTTGAACCATTCCTGTGACACTAGTTATAGATTCCGATGCTTCACTTCAGGTTTACTTTATGCCTCTGACCTTCTTATTGACGACGAAACACAGAAATTGCATCGCAATTAAATACAAAATGTACAATGCCGACTTAAGTACAAGAAAACTTACTCTTCTTACTGTCTATGTTTTGAACCATTCCTGTGACACTAGTTATAGATTCCGATGCTTCGCTTCAGGTTTACAGTATCCCTCTGACCTTCGTATTGACGATGAAACACAGAAATTGCATCGGAATTAAATATAAAAGGCACGATGCCGACTTAAGTACAAGAAAACTGACTCTTCTTACTGTCTATGCTTTGAACCATTCCAGTGACACTAGTTATAGATTCCGATGCTTCACTGCAGGTTTACTGTATCCCTCTGACCTTCTTATTGACGATGAAACACAGAAATTGCATCGGAATTAAATACATAAGGCACAATGCCGACTTAAAAACAAGAAAACTGACTCTTCTTACTGTCTATGTTTTGAACAATTCCTGTGACACTAGTTATAGATTCCGATGCTTCACTTCAGGTTTACTGTATACCTCTGACCTTCTTATTGGCGATGAAACACAGAAATTGCATCGGAATTAAATACAAAAGGCACAATGCCGACTTAAGTAAAAGAAAACTGACTCTTCTTACTGTCTATGTTTTGAACCATTCATGTGACACTAGTTATAGATTCCGATGCTTCACTGCAGATTTACTGTATCCCTCTGACCTTCTTATTGACGATGAAACACAGAAATTGCATCGGAATTAAATACAAAAGGCACAATGCCGCCTTAAGTAGCAGAAAACTGACTCTTCTTACTGTCTATGTTTTGGACCATTCCTGTGACACCAGTAATAGATTCCGATGCTTCACTTCAGGTTCACTGTATCCCTCTGACCTTCTTATTGACGATGAAACACAGATACTGCATCGGAATTAAATACAAAAGGCACAATGTCGACTTAAGTACAAGAAAACTGACTCTTCTTACTGTCTATGTTTTGAACCATACCTGTGACACTAGTTATAGATTCCGATGCTTCACTTCAGGTTTACAGTATACCTCAGACCTTCTTATTGACGATGAAACACAGAAATTGCATCGGAATTAAATACAAAAGGCACAATGCCGACTTAAGTACAAGAAAACTGACTCTTCTTACTAGCTATGTTTTGAACCATTCATGTGACACTAGTTATAGAGTCCGATGCTTCACTGCAGTTTTACTGTATCCCTCTGACCTTCTTATTGACGATGAAACACTGAAATTGCATCAGAATTAAATACAAAAGGCACAATGCCGTCTTAAGTACAAGAGAACTCACTCTTCTTACTGTCTATGTTTTGAACAATTCCTGTGACACTAGTTATAGATTCCGATGCTTCACTTCATGTTTATTGTATCCCTCTGACCTTCTTATTGACGATGAAACACAGAAATTGCATCGGAATTAAATACGAAAGACACAATGCCGACTTAAGTACAAGAAAATTGACTCTTCTTACTGTCTATGCTTTAAACCATTCCTGTGGCACTAGTTATAGATTCCGATGCTTCACTTCAGGTTCCCTGTATCTCTCTGACCTTCTTATTGACGATGAAACACAGAAATTGCATCGGAATCAAATACAAAAGGCACAATGCCGACTTAAGTACAAGAAAACAGACTCTTCTTACTGTCTATGTTTTGAACCATTCATGTGACACTCGTTATAGATTCCGAAGCTTCACTTCAGGTTTACTGTATCCCTCTGACATTCCTATTGACGATGAAACACAGAAATTGCTTCGGAATTAAATACAAAATGCACAATACCGACTTAAGTACAAGATAACTGACTCTACTTCCTGTCTATGTTTTGAACCATTCCTGTGACACTAGTTATAGATTCCGATGCTTCACTTCAGCTTTACTGTATCTCTCTGACCTTCTTATTGACGATGAAACACAGAAATTGCATCGGATTTAAATCCAAAAGCACAATGTCGACTTACGTACAAGAAGACTGACTCTTCTTACTGTCTATGTTTTGAACCATTCATGTGACACTAGTTATAGATTCCGATGCTTCACTGCAGGTTTACTCTATCCCTCTGACCTTCTTATTGACGATGAAACACAGAAATTGCTTCGGAATTAAATACAAAATGCACAATACCGACTTAAGTACAAGATAACTGACTCTTCTTCCTGTCTATGTTTTGAACCATTCCTGTGACACTAGTTATAGATTCCGATGCTTCACTTCAGGTTTACTGTATCCTTCTGACATTCTTATTGACGATGAAACACAGATATTGCATCGGAATTAAATACAAAAGGCACAATGTCGACTTAAGTACAAGAAAACTGACTCTTCTTACTGTCTATGTTTTGAACCATACCTGTGACACTAGTTATAGATTCCGATGCTTCACTTCAGGTTTACAGTATACCTCAGACCTTCTTATTGACGATGAAGCACAGAAATTGCATCGGAATTAATTACAAAAGGCACAATGCCGACTTAAGTACAAGAATACTGACTCTTCTTACTAGCTATGTTTTGAACCATTCATGTGACACTAGTTATAGAGTCCAATGCTTCACTGCAGGTTTAATGTATCCCTCTGACCTTCTTATTGACGATAAAACACTGAAATTGCATCAGAATTAAATACAAAAGGCACAATGCCGTCTTAAGTACAAGAGAACTCACTCTTCTTACTGTCTATGTTTTGAACAATTCCTGTGACACTAGTTATAGATTCCGATGCTTCACTTCATGTTTACTGTATAACTCTGACCTCCTTATTGACGATGAAACACAGAAATTGCATCGGAATTAAATACAAAAGGCACAATGTCGACTTAAATACAAGAAAACTGACTCTTCTTACTGTCTGTGTTTTGAACCATACCTGTGACACTAGTTATAGATTCCGATGCTTCACTTCAGGTTTGCTGTATACCTGTGACCTTCTTATTGACGATGAAAGGCAGAAATTGCATCGGAATTAAATACAAAAGGCACAATGCCGACTCAAGTACAAGAAAACTGACTCTTCTTACTGTCTATGTTTTGAACCATTCATATGACACTAGCTATAGATTTCGATGCTTCACTGCAGGTTTACTGTATCCCTCTGACCTTCTAATTGACGATGAAACACAGAAATTGCATCGGAATTAAATACAAAAGGCACAAAGCCGACTCAAGTATAAGAAAATTGACTCTTCTTACTGTCTATGTTTTGAACCATTCCTGTGACTCTAGTTATAGATTCCGATGCTTCACTTCAGCTTTACTGTATCCCTCTGACCTTCTTATTGACGATGAAACACAGAAATTGCATCGGATTTAAATCCAAAAGCACAATGTCGACTTACGTACAAGAAGACTGACTCTTCTTACTGTCTATGTTTTGAACCATTCATGTGACACTAGTTATAGATTCCGATGCTTCACTGCAGGTTTACTCTATCCCTCTGACCTTCTTATTGACGATGAAACACAGAAATTGCTTCGGAATTAAATACAAAATGCACAATACCGACTTAAGTACAAGATAACTGACTCTTCTTCCTGTCTATGTTTGAACCATTCCTGTGACACTAGTTATAGATTTCGATGCTTCACTTCAGGTTTACTGTATCCCTCTGACATTCTTATTGACGATGAAACACAGATATTGCATCGGAATTAAATACAAAAGGCACAATGTCGACTTAAGTACAAGAAAACTGGCTCTTCTTACTGTCTATGTTTTGAACCATACCTGTGACACTAGTTATAGATTCCGATGCTTCACTTCAGGTTTACAGTATACCTCAGACCTTCTTATTGACGATGAAGCACAGAAATTGCATCGGAATTAATTACAAAAGGCACAATGCCGACTTAAGTACAAGAAAACTGACTCTTCTTACTAGCTATGTTTTGAACCATTCATGTGACACTAGTTATAGAGTCCGATGCTTCACTGCAGGTTTACTGTATCCCTCTGACCTTCTTATTGACGATAAAACACTGAAATTGCATCAGAATTAAATACAAAAGGCACAATGCCGTCTTAAGTACAGTAGAACTCACTCTTCTTACTGTCTATGTTTTGAACAATTCCTGTGACACTAGTTATAGATTCCGATGCTTCACTTCAGGATTACTGTATCCCTCTGACCTTCTTATTGACGATGAAACACAGAAATTGAATCGGAATTAAATACGAAAGGCACAATGCCGACTTAAGTACAAGGAAACTGACTCTTCTGACTGTCTATGCTTTGAACCATTCCTGTGACACTAGTTATAGATTCAGATGCTTCACTTCAGGTTCACTGTATCCCTCTGACCTTCTTATTGACGATGAAACACTGAAATTGCATCGGAATTAAATACAAACGGCACAAAGCCGACTCAAGTATAAGTAAACTGACTCTTCTTACTGTCTATGTTTTGAACCATTCCTGTGACACTAGTTATAGATTCCGATGCTTCACTTCAGGTTTACTGTATGCCTCTGACCTTCTTATTGACGATGAAACACAGAAATTGCATCGGAATTAAATACAAAAGGTACAATGCCGACTTAAGTACAAGAAAACTGACTCTTCTTACTAGCTATGTTTTGAACCATTCCTGTGACACTAGTTATATATTCCGATGCTTCGCTTCAGGTTTACCGTATCCCTCTGACCTTCGTATTGACGATGAAACACAGAAATTGCATCGGAATTAAATATAAAGGGCACGATGCCGACTTAAGTACAAGAAAACTGACTCTTCTTACTGTCTATGGTTTGAACCATTCCTGTGACACTAGTTATAGATTCCGATGCCTCATTTCAGGTTTACTGTATCCCTCTGACCTTCTTATTGACGATGAAACACAGAAATTGCATCGGAATTAAATCCAAATGCACAAAGTCGACTTAAGTACAAGAAGACTGACTCTTCTTACTGTCTATGTTTTGAACCATTCATGTGACACTAGTTATAGATTCCGATGCTTCACTTCAGGTTTACTTTATGCCTCTGACCTTCTTATTGACGACGAAACACAGAAATTGCATCGCAATTAAATACAAAACGTACAATGCCGACTTAAGTACAAGAAAACTTACTCTTCTTACTGTCTATGTTTTGAACCATTCCTGTGACACTAGTTATAGATTCCGATGCTTCGCTTCAGGTTTACAGTATCCCTCTGACCTTCGTATTGACGATGAAACACAGAAATTGCATCGGAATTAAATATAAAAGGCACGATGCCGACTTAAGTACAAGAAAACTGACTCTTCTTACTGTCTATGCTTTGAACCATTCCAGTGACACTAGTTATAGATTCCGATGCTTCACTGCAGGTTTACTGTATCCCTCTGACCTTCTTATTGACGATGAAACACAGAAATTGCATCGGAATTAAATACATAAGGCACAATGCCGACTTAAAAACAAGAAAACTGACTCTTCTTACTGTCTATGTTTTGAACAATTCCTGTGACACTAGTTATAGATTCCGATGCTTCACTTCAGGTTTACTGTATACCTCTGACCTTCTTATTGGCGATGAAACACAGAAATTGCATCGGAATTAAATACAAAAGGCACAATGCCGACTTAAGTAAAAGAAAACTGACTCTTCTTACTGTCTATGTTTTGAACCATTCATGTGACACTAGTTATAGATTCCGATGTTTCACTGCAGATTTACTGTATCCTTCTGACCTTCTTATTGACGATGAAACACAGAAATTGCATCGGAATTAAATACAAAAGGCACAATGCCGCCTTAAGTAGAAGAAAACTGACTCTTCTTACTGTCTATGTTTTGGACCATTAATGTGACACCAGTAATAGATTCCGATGCTTCACTTCAGGTTCACTGTATCCCTCTGACCTTCTTATTGACGATGAAACACAGATACTGCATCGGAATTAAATACAAAAGGCACAATGTCGACTTAAGTACAAGAAAACTGACTCTTCTTACTGTCTATGTTTTGAACCATACCTGTGCCACTAGTTATAGATTCCGATGCTTCACTTCAGGTTTACAGTATACCTCAGACCTTCTTATTGACGATGAAACACAGAAATTGCATCGGAATTAAATACAAAAGGCACAATGCCGACTTAAGTACAAGAAAACTGACTCTTCTTACTAGCTATGTTTTGAACCATTCATGTGACACTAGTTATAGAGTCCGATGCTTCACTGCAGTTTTACTGTATCCCTCTGACCTTCTTATTGACGATGAAACACTGAAATTGCATCAGAATTAAATACAAAAGGCACAATGCCGTCTTAAGTACAAGAGAACTCACTCTTCTTACTGTCTATGTTTTGAACAATTCCTGTGACACTAGTTATAGATTCCGATGCTTCACTTCATGTTTATTGTATCCCTCTGACCTTCTTATTGACGATGAAACACAGAAATTGCATCGGAATTAAATACGAAAGACACAATGCCGACTTAAGTACAAGAAAATTGACTCTTCTTACTGTCTATGCTTTAAACCATTCCTGTGGCACTAGTTATAGATTCCGATGCTTCACTTCAGGTTCCCTGTATCTCTCTGACCTTCTTATTGACGATGAAACACAGAAATTGCATCGGAATCAAATACAAAAGGCACAATGCCGACTTAAGTACAAGAAAACAGACTCTTCTTACTGTCTATGTTTTGAACCATTCATGTGACACTCGTTATAGATTCCGAAGCTTCACTTCAGGTTTACTGTATCCCTCTGACATTCCTATTGACGATGAAACACAGAAATTGCTTCGGAATTAAATACAAAATGCACAATACCGACTTAAGTACAAGATAACTGACTCTACTTCCTGTCTATGTTTTGAACCATTCCTGTGACACTAGTTATAGATTCCGATGCTTCACTTCAGCTTTACTGTATCTCTCTGACCTACTTATTGACGATGAAACACAGAAATTGCATCGGATTTAAATCCAAAAGCACAATGTCGACTTACGTACAAGAAGACTGACTCTTCTTACTGTCTATGTTTTGAACCATTCATGTGACACTAGTTATAGATTCCGATGCTTCACTGCAAGTTTACTCTATCCCTCTGACCTTCTTATTGACGATGAAACACAGAAATTGCTTCGGAATTAAATACAAAATGCACAATACCGACTTAAGTACAAGATAACTGACTCTTCTTCCTGTCTATGTTTTGAACCATTCCTGTGACACTAGTTATAGATTCCGATGCTTCACTTCAGGTTTACTGTATCCTTCTGACATTCTTATTGACGATGAAACACAGATATTGCATCGGAATTAAATACAAAAGGCACAATGTCGACTTAAGTACAAGAAAACTGACTCTTCTTACTGTCTATGTTTTGAACCATACCTGTGACTCTAGTTATAGATTCCGATGCTTCACTTCAGGTTTACAGTATACCTCAGACCTTCTTATTGACGATGAAGCACAGAAATTGCATCGGAATTAATTACAAAAGGCACAATGCCGACTTAAGTACAAGAAAACTGACTCTTCTTACTAGCTATGCTTTGAACCAATCATGTGACACTAGTTATAGAGTCCAATGCTTCACTGCAGGTTTACTGTATCCGTCTGACCTTCTTATTGACGATAAAACACTGAAATTGCATCAGAATTAAATACAAAAGGCACAATGCCGTCTTAAGTACAAGAGAACTCACTCTTCTTACTGTCTATGTTTTGAACAATTCCTGTGACACTAGTTATAGATTCCGATGCTTCACTTCATGTTTACTGTATAACTCTGACCTCCTTATTGACGATGAAACACAGAAATTGCATCGGAATTAAATACAAAAGGCACAATGTCGACTTAAATACAAGAAAACTGACTCTTCTTACTGTCTATGTTTTGAACCATACCTGTGACACTAGTTATAGATTCCGATGCTTCACTTCAGGTTTGCTGTATACCTGTGACCTTCTTATTGACGATGAAAGGCAGAAATTGCATCGGAATTAAATACAAAAGGCACAATGCCGACTTAAGTACAAGAAAACTGACTCTTCTTACTGTCTATGTTTTGAACCATTCATATGACACTAGCTATAGATTTCGATGCTTCACTGCAGGTTTACTGTATCCCTCTGACCTTCTAATTGACGATGAAACACAGAAATTGCATCGGAATTAAATACAAAAGGCACAAAGCCGACTCAAGTATAAGAAAACTGACTCTTCTTACTGTCTATGTTTTGAACCATTCCTGTGACACTAGTTATAGATTCCGATGCTTCACTTCAGCTTTACTGTATCCCTCTGACCTTCTTATTGACGATGAAACACAGAAATTGCATCGGATTTAAATCCAAAAGCACAATGTCGACTTACGTACAAGAAGACTGACTCTTCTTACTGTCTATGTTTTGAACCATTCATGTGACACTAGTTATAGATTCCGATGCTTCACTGCAGGTTTACTCTATCCCTCTGACCTTCTTATTGACGATGAAACACAGAAATTGCTTCGGAATTAAATACAAAATGCACAATACCGACTTAAGTACAAGATAACTGACTCTTCTTCCTGTCTATGTTTGAACCATTCCTGTGACACTAGTTATAGATTTCGATGCTTCACTTCAGGTTTACTGTATCCCTCTGACATTCTTATTGACGATGAAACACAGATATTGCATCGGAATTAAATACAAAAGGCACAATGTCGACTTAAGTACAAGAAAACTGACTCTTCTTACTGTCTATGTTTTGAACCATACCTGTGACACTAGTTATAGATTCCGATGCTTCACTTCAGGTTTACAGTATACCTCAGACCTTCTTATTGACGATGAAGCACAGAAATTGCATCGGAATTAATTACAAAAGGCACAATGCCGACTTAAGTACAAGAAAACTGACTCTTCTTACTAGCTATGTTTTGAACCATTCATGTGACACGAGTTATAGAGTCCGATGCTTCACTGCAGGTTTACTGTATCCCTCTGACCTTCTTATTGACGATAAAACACTGAAATTGCATCAGAATTAAATACAAAAGGCACAATGCCGTCTTAAGTACAGTAGAACTCACTCTTCTTACTGTCTATGTTTTGAACAATTCCTGTGACACTAGTTATAGATTCCGATGCTTCACTTCATGTTTACTGTATAACTCTGACCTCCTTATTGACGATGAAACACAGAAATTGCATCGGAATTAAATACAAAAGGCACAATGTCGACTTAAATACAAGAAAACTGACTCTTCTTACTGTCTATGTTTTGAACCATACCTGTGACACTAGTTATAGATTCCGATGCTTCACTTCAGGTTTACTGTATACCTGTGACCTTCTTATTGACGATGAAAGACAGAAATTGCATCGGAATTAAATACAAAAGGCACAATGCTGACTTAAGTACAAGAAAACTGACTCTTCTTACTGTCTATGTTTTGAACCATTCATATGACACTAGCTATAGATTTCGATGCTTCACTGCAGGTTTACTGTATCCCTCTGACCTTCTAATTGACGATGAAACACAGAAATTGCATCGGAATTAAATACAAATGGCACAATGCCGACTTAAGTACAAGAAAACTGACTCTTCTTACTTTCTATGTTTTGAACAATTCCTGTGACACTAGTTATGGATTCCGATGCTTCACTTCAGGATTACTGTATCCCTCTGACCTTCTTATTGACGATGAAACACAGAAATTGAATCGGAATTAAATACGAAAGGCACAATGCCGACTTAAGTACAAGGAAACTGACTCTTCTGACTGTCTATGCTTTGAACCATTCCTGTGACACTAGTTATAGATTCAGATGCTTCACTTCAGGTTCACTGTATCCCTCTGACCTTCTTATTGACGATGAAACACTGAAATTGCATCGGAATTAAATACAAACGGCACAAAGCCGACTCAAGTATAAGAAAACTGACTCTTCTTACTGTCTATGTTTTGAACCATTCCTGTGACACTAGTTATAGGTTCCGATGCTTCACTTCAGGTTTACTGTATGCCTCTGACCTTCTTATTGACGATGAAACACAGAAATTGCATCGGAATTAAATACAAAAGGTACAATGCCGACTTAAGTACAAGAAAACTGACTCTTCTTACTAGCTATGATTTGAACCATTCCTGTGACACTAGTTATATATTCCGATGCTTCGCTTCAGGTTTACCGTATCCCTCTGACCTTCGTATTGACGATGAAACACAGAAATTGCATCGGAATTAAATATAAAGGGCACGATGCCGACTTAAGTACAAGAAAACTGACACTTCTTACTGTCTATGGTTTGAACCATTCCTGTGACACTAGTTATAGATTCCGATGCCTCATTTCAGCTTTACTGTATCCCTCTGACCTTCTTATTGACGGTCAAACACAGAAATTGCATCGGAATTAAATCCAAAAGCACAAAGTCGACTTAAGTACAAGAAGACTGACTCTTCTTTCTGTCTATGTTTTGAACCATTCATGTGACACTAGTTATATATTCCGATGCTTCACTGCAGGTTTACTGTATCCCTTTGACCTTCTTATTGACGATTAAACACAGAAATTGCATCGGAATTAAATACAAAAGGCACAATGCCGACTTTAAAACAAGAAAACTGACTCTTCTTACTGTCTATGTTTTGAACAATTCCTGTGACACTAGTTATAGATTCCGATGCTTCACTTCAGGTTTACTGTATACCTCTGACCTTCTTATTGGCGATGAAACACAGAAAGTGCATCGGAATTAAATACAAAAGGCAAAATGCCGACTTAAGTAAAAGAAAACTGACTCTTCTTACTGTCTATGTTTTGAACCATTCATGTGACACTAGTTATAGATTCCGATGCTTCACTGCAGATTTACTGTATCCCTCTGACCTTCTTATTGACGATGAAACACAGAAATTGCATCGGAATTAAATACAAAAGGCACAATGCCGCCTTAAGTAGAAGAAAACTGACTCTTCTTACTGTCTATGTTTTGGACCATTCCTGTGACACCAGTTATAGATTCCGATGCTTCACTTCAGGTTTACTGTATCCCTCTGACCTTCTTATTGACGATGAAACACAGATATTGCATCGGAATTAAATACAAAAGGCACAATGTCGACTTAAGTACAAGAAAACTGACTCTTCTTACTGTCTGTGTTTTGAACCATACCTGTGACACTAGTTATAGATTCCGATGCTTCACTTCAGGTTTACAGTATACCTCAGACCTTCTTATTGACGATGAAACACAGAAATTGCATCGGAATTAAATCCAAAAGCACAAAGTCGACTTAAGTACAAGAAGACTGACTCTTCTTACTGTCTATGTTTTGAACCATTCATGTGACACTAGTTATAGATTCCGATGCTTCACTGCAGGTTTACTGTATCCCTTTGACCTTCTTATTGACGATTAAACACAGAAATTGCATCGGAATTAAATACAAAAGGCACAATGCCGACTTTAAAACAAGAAAACTGACTCTTCTTACTGTCTATGTTTTGAACAATTCCTGTGACACTAGTTATAGATTCCGATGCTTCACTTCAGGTTTACTGTATACCTCTGACCTTCTTATTGGCGATGAAACACAGAAAGTGCATCGGAATTAAATACAAAAGGCAAAATGCCGACTTAAGTAAAAGAAAACTGACTCTTCTTACTGTCTATGTTTTGAACCATTCATGTGACACTAGTTATAGATTACGATGCTTCACTGCAGATTTACTGTATCCCTCTGACCTTCTTATTGACGATGATACACAGAAATACCATCGGAATTAAATACAAAAGGCACAATGCCGACTTAAGTACAAGAAAACTGATTCTTCTTACTAGCTATGTTTTGAACCATTGATGTGACACTAGTTATAGAGTCCGATGCTTCACTGCAGGTTTACTGTATCCCTCTGACCTTCTTATTGACGATGAAACACTGAAATTGCATCAGAATTAAATACAAAAGGCACAATGCCGTCTTAAGTACAAGAGAACTCACTCTTCTTACTGTCTATGTTTTGAAGAATTCCTGTGACACTAGTTATAGATTCCGATGCTTCACTTCATGTTTGCTGTATCCCTCTGACCTTCTTATTGACGATGAAACACAGAAATTGCATCGGAATTAAATACGAAAGACACAATGCCGACTTAAGTACAAGAAAATTGACTCTTCTTACTGTCTATGCTTTGAACCATTCCTGTGACACTAGTTATAGATTCCGATGCTTCACTTCCGGTTCACTGTATCCCTCTGACCTTCTTATTGACGATGAAACACTGAAATTGCATCGGAATTAAATACAAGCGGCACAAAGCCGACTCATATATAAGGAAACTGACTCTTCTTACTGTCTATGTTTTGAACCATTCCTGTGACACTAGTTATAGATTCCGATGCTTCACTGCAGTTTTACTGTATGCATCTGACCTTCTTATTGACGATGAAACACAGAAATTGCACCGGAATTATATACAAAAGGTACAATGCCGACTTAAGTACAAGAAAACTGACTCTTCTTACTGTCTATGTTTTTAACCATTCCTGTGACACTAGTTATATATTCCGATGCTTCGCTTCAGGTTTACCGTATCCCTCTGACCTTCGTATTGACGATGAAACACAGAAATTGCATCGGAATTAAATGTAAAGGGCACGATGCCGACTTAAGTACAAGAAAACTGACTCTTCTTACTGTCTATGTTTTGAACCATTCCTGTGACACTAGTTATAGATTCCGATGCTTCACTTCAACTTTACTGTATCCCTCTGACCTTCTTATTAACGATGAAACGCAGAAATTGCATCGGAATTAAATCCAAAAGCACAATGTCGACTTAAGTACAAGAAGACTGACTCTTCTTACTGTCTATGTTTTGAACCATTCATGTGACACTAGTTATAGATTCCGATGCTTCACTGCAGGTTTACTGTATCCCTCTGACCTTCTTATTGACGATGAAACACAGAAATTGCATCGGAAATAATTACAAAAGGCACAATGCCGACTTAAAAACAAGAAAACTGACTCTTCTTACTGCCTATGTTTTGAACAACTCCTGTGACACTAGTTATAGATTCCGATGCTTCACTTCAGGTTTACTGTATACCTCTGACCTTCTTATTGGCGATGAAACACAGAAATTGCATCGGAATTAAATACAAAAGGCACAATGCCGAATTAAGTAAAAGAACACTGACTCTTCTTACTGTCTATGTTTTGAACCATTCATGTGACACTAGTTATAGATTCCGATGCTTCACTGCAGATTTACTGTATCCCTCTGACCTTCTTATTGACGATGAAACACAGAAATTGCATCGGAATTAAATACAAAAGGCACAATGCCGCCTTCAGTAGAAGAAAACTGACTCTTCTTACTGTTTATGTTTTGGACCATTATTGTGACACCAGTTATAGATTCCAATGCTTCACTTCAGGTATACTGTATCCCTCTGACCTTCTTATTGACGATGAAACACAGATATTGCATCGGAAATAAATACAAAAGGCACAATGTCGACTTAAGTACAAGAAAACTGACTCTTCTTACTGTCTATGATTTGAACCATACCTGTGACACTAGTTATAGATTCCGATGCTTCACTTCAGGTTTGCAGTATACCTCAGACCTTCTTATTGACGATGAAACACAGAAATTGCATCGGAATTAAATACAAAAGGCACAATGCCGACTTAAGTACAAGAAAACTGACTCTTCTTACTAGCTATGTTTTGAACCATTCATGTGACACTAGTTATAGAGTCCGATGCTTCACTGCAGGTTTACTGTATCCCTCTGACCTTCTTGTTGACGATGAAACACTGAAATTGCATCAGAATTAAATACAAAAGGCACAATGCCGTCTTAAGTACAAGAGAACTCACTCTTTTTACTGTCTATTTTTTGAACAATTCCTGTGACACTAGTTATAGATTCCGATGCTTCACTTCATGTTTACTGTATCCCTCTGACCTTCTTATTGACGATGAAACACAGAAATTGCATCGGAATTAAATACGAAATACACAATGCCGACTTAAGTACAAGAAAATTGATTCTTCTTACTGTCTATGCTTTGAACCATTCCAGTGACACTAGTTATAGTTTCCGATGCTTCACTTCAGGTTCACTGTATCCCTCTGACCTTCTTATTGACGATGAAACACAGAAATTGCATCGGAATTAAATACAAAAGGCACAATGCCGACTTAAGTACAAGAAAACAGACTCTTCTTACTGTCTATGTTTTGAACCATTCATGTGACACTCGTTATAGATTCCGAAGCTTCACTTCAGGTTTACTGTATCCCTCTGACATTCCTATTGACGATGAAACACAGAAATTGCTTCGGAATTAAATACAAAAGCACAATGTCGACTTAAGTACAAGAAGACTGACTCTTCTTACTGTCTATGTTTTGAACCATTCATGTGACACTAGTTATAGATTCCGATGCTTAACTGCAGGTTTACTGTATCCCTCTGACCTTCTTATTGACGATGAAACACAGAAATTGCATCGGAATTAAATACAAAAGGCACAATGCCGACTTAAAAACAAGAAAACTGACTCTTCTTACTGTCTATGTTTTGAACAATTCCTGTGACACTAGTTATAGATTCCGATGCTTCACTTCAGGTTTACTGTATACCTCTGACCTTCTTATTGGCGATGAAACACAGAAATTGCATCGGAATTAAATACAAAAGGCACAATGCCGACTTAAGTAAAAGAAAACTGACTCTTCCTACTGTCTATGTTTTGAACCATTCATGTGACACTAGTTATAGATTCCTATGCTTCACTGCAGATTTACTGTATCCCTCTGACCTTCTTATTGACGATGAAACACAGAAATTGCATCGGAATTAAATACAAAAGGCACAATGCCGCCATAAGTAGAAGAAAACTGACTCTTCTTACTGTCTATGTTTTGGACCATTCCTGTGACACCAGTTATAGATTCCGATGCTTCACTTCAGGTTTACTGTATCCCTCTGACCTTCTTATTGACGATGAAACACAGAAATTGCATCGGAAATAAATATAAAAGGCACAATGTCGACTTAAGTACAAGAAAACAGACTCTTCTTACTGTCTATGTTTTGAACCATTCATGTGACACTCGTTATAGATTCCGAAGCTTCACTTCAGGTTTACTGTATCCCTCTGTCATTCCTATTGACGATGAAACACAGAAATTGCTTCGGAATTAAATACAAAAGCACAATGTCGACTTAAGTACAAGAAGACTGACTCTTCTTACTGTCTATGTTTTGAACCATTCATGTGACACTAGTTATAGATTCCGATGCTTCACTGCAGGTTTACTGTATCCCTCTGACCTTCTTATTGACGATGAAACACAGATATTGCAACGGAATTAAATACAAAAGGCACAATGCCGACTTAAAAACAAGAAAACTGACTCTTCTTACTGTCTATGTTTTGAACAATTCCTGTGACACTAGTTATAGATTCCGATGCTTCACTTCAGGTTTACTGTATACCTCTGACCTTCTTATTGGCGATGAAACACAGAAATTGCATCGAAATTAAATACAAAAGGCACAATGCCGACTTAAGTAAAAGAAAACTGACTCTTCCTACTGTCTATGTTTTGAACAATTCCTGTGACACTAGTTATAGATTCCGATGCTTCACTTCAGGTTTACTGTATACCTCTGACCTTCTTATTGGCGATGAAACACAGAAATTGCATCGAAATTAAATACAAAAGGCACAATGCCGACTTAAGTAAAAGAAAACTGACTCTTCCTACTGTCTATGTTTTGAACCATTCATGTGACACTAGTTATAGATTCCTATGCTTCACTGCAGATTTACTGTATCCCTCTGACCTTCTTATTGACGATGAAACACAGAAATTGCATCGGAATTAAATACAAAAGGCACAATGCCGCCATAAGTAGAAGAAAACTGACTCTTCTTACTGTCTATGTTTTGGACCATTCCTGTGACACCAGTTATAGATTCCGATGCTTCACTTCAGGTTTACTGTATCCCTCTGACCTTCTTATTGACGATGAAACACAGATATTGCATCGGAAATAAATATAAAAGGCACATTGTCGACTTAAGTACAAGAAAACTGATTCTTCTTACTGTCTATGTTTTGAACCATACCTGTGACACTAGTTATATATTCCGATGCTTCACTTCAGGTTTACAGTATACCTCAGACCTTCTTATTGACGATGAAACACAGAAATTGCATCGGAATTAAATACAAAAGGCACAATGCCGACTTAAGTACAAGAAAACTGACTCTTCTTACTAGCTATGTTTTGAACCATTCATGTGACACTAGTTATAGAGTCCGATGCTTCACTGCAGGTTTACTGTATCCTTCTGACCTTCTTATTGACGATGAAACACTGAAATTGCATCAGAATTAAATACAAAAGGCACAATGCCGTCTTAAGTACAAGAGAACTCACTCTTCTTACTGTCTATGTTTTGAACAATTCCTGTGACACTAGTTATATATTCCGATGGTTCACTTCATGTTTACTGTATCCCTCTGACCTTCTTATTGACGATGAAACACAGAAATTGCATCGGAATTAAATACGAAATACACAATGCCGACTTAAGTACAAGAAAATTGACTCTTCTTACTGTCTATGCTTTGAAACATTCCTGTGACACTAGTTATAGATTCCGATGCTTCACTTCAGAATCACTGTATCCCTCTGACCTTCTTATTGACGATGAAACACAGAAATTGCATCGGAATTAAATACAAAAGGCACAATGCCGACTTAAGTACAAGAAAACAGACTCTTCTTACTGTCTATGTTTTGAACCATTCATGTGACACTCGTTATAGATTCCGAAGCTTCACTTCAGGTTTACTGTATCCCTCTGACATTCCTATTGACGATGAAACACAGAAATTGCTTCGGAATTAAATACAAAATGCACAATACCGACTTAAGTACAAGATAAGTGACTCTTCTTCCTGTCTATGTTTTGAACCATTCCTGTGACACTAGTTATAGATATCGATGCTTCACTTCAGGTTTACTGTATCCCTCTGACCTTCGTATTGACGATGAAACACAGAAATTGCATCGGAATTGAATATAAAAGGCACGATGCCGACTTAAGTACAAGAAAACTGACTCTTCTTACTGTCTATGTTTTGAACCATTCATGTGACACTCGTTATAGATTCCGATACTTTTCTTCAGGTTTACTGTATCCCTCTGACATTCTTATTGACGATGAAACACAGAAATTGCTTCGAAATTAGATGCAAAATGCACAATGCCGACTTAAGAACAAGTTAACTGTATCTTCTTCCTGTCTATGTTTTGAACCGTTCCTGTGACACTAGTTATAGATTGCGATGCTTCACTTCAGGTTTACTGTATCCCTCTGACCTTCTTATTGACGATGAAACACAGAAATTGCATGGGAATTAAACAGAAAAGGCACAATGCCGCCTTAAGTAGAGGAAAACTGACTCTTCTTACTGTCTATGTTGTGGACCATTCCTGTGACACCAGTTATAGATTCCGATGCTTCACTTCAGGTTTACTGTATAACTCTGACCTTCTTATTGACGATGAAACACAGAAATTGCATCGGAATTTAATACAAAAGGCACAATGTCGACTTAAGTACAAGAAAACTGACTCTTCTTACTGTCTATGTTTTGAACCATACCTGTGACACTAGTTATAGATTCCGATGCTACACTTCAGGGTTACTGTATACCTGTGACCTTCTTATTGACGATGAAAGACAGAAAATGCATCGGAATTAAATACAAAAGGCACAATGCCGACTTAAGTACAAGAAAACTGACTCTTCTAACTGTATACGTTTTGAACCATTCATGTGACACTAGTTATAGATTCCGATGCTTCTCTGCAGGTTTACTGTATCCCTCTGACCTTCTTATTGACGATGAAATACAGAAATTGCATCGGAATTAAATACAAAAGGCACAATGCCGACTTAAGTACAAGAAAACTGATCCTCTTACTGTCTATGTTTGAACCATTTCTGTGACACTAGTTATAGATTCCGATGCTTCACTTCAGGTTTACTGTATGCCTCTGACCTTCTTATTGACGATGAAACACAGAAATTGCATCGGAATTAAATACAAAAGGTACAATGCCGACTTAAGTACAAGAAAACTGACTCTTCTTACTGTCTATGTATTGAACCATTCCTGTGACACTAGTTATATATTCCGATGCTTCGCTTCAGGTTTACCGTATCCCTCTGACCTTCGTATTGAAGATGAAACACAGAAATTGCATCGGAATTAAATATAAAGGGCACGATGCCGACTTAAGTACAAGAAAACTGACTCTTCTTACTGACTATGTTTTGAACCATTCCTGCGACACTAGTTATAGATTCCGATGCTTCAATGCAGGTTTACTGTATCCCTCTGACCTTCTTATTGACGATGAAATACAGAAATTGCATCGGAATTAAATACAAAAGGCACAATGCCGACTTAAGTACAAGAAACCTGACTCTTCTAACTGTCTACGTTTTGAACCATTCATGTGACACTAGTTATAGATTCCGATGCTTCTCTGCAGGTTTACTGTATCCCTCTGACCTTCTTATTGACGATGACATACAGAAATTGCATCGGAATTAAATACAAAAGGCACAATGCCGACTTAAGTACAAGAAAACTGATCCTCTTACTGTCTATGTTTGAACCATTTCTGTGACACTAGTTATAGATTCCGATGCTTCACTTCAGGTTTACTGTGTCCCTCTGACCTTCTTATTGACGATGAAACACAGAAATTGCATCGGAATTAAATACGATGCCGACTTAAGTACAAGAAAACTGACTCTTCTTACTGTCTATGCTTTGAACCATTCCTGTGACACTAGTATAGATTCCGATGCTTCACTTCAGGTTCACTGTATCCCTGTGACCTTCTTATTGACGATGAAACACTGAAATTGCATCGGAATTATATACAAAAGGCACAAAGCCGACTTAAGCATAAGAAAACTGACTCTTCTTACTGTCTATGTTATGAACCATTCCTGCGACACTAGTTATAGATTCCGATGCTTCACTTCAGCTTTACTGTATCCCTCTGTCCTTCTTATTGACGATGAAACACAGAAATTGCATCGGAATTAAATACAAAAGGCACAATGCCGACTTAAGTACAAGAAAACTGACTCTTCTTACTGTCTATGTTTTGAACCATTCCTGTGACACTAGTTATAGATTCCGATGCTTCACTTCAGGTTTACTGTATCCCTCTGACCTTCTTATTGACGATGAAACACAGAAATTGCGTGGGAATTAAATAGAAAAGGCACAATGCCGACTTAAGTACAAGAAAACTGACTCTTCTAACTGTCTATGTTTTGAACCATTCCTGTGACACGAGTTATAGATTCCGGTGCTTCACTTCAGGTTTACTGTATCCCTCTGACCCTCTTATTGACGATGAAACACAGAAATTGCATCGGAATTAAATACAAAAGCACAATGCCGACATAAGTACAAGAAAACTGACTCTTCTAATTGTCTACGTTTTGAGCCATTCATGTGACACTAGTTATAGATTCCGATGCTTCTCTGCAGGTTTGCTGTATCCCTCTGAGCTTCTTATTGACGATGAAATACAGAAATTGCATCGGAATTAAATACAAAAGGCATAATGCCGACTTAAGTACAAGAAAACTGATACTCTTACTGTCTATGTTTGAACCATTTCTGTGACACTAGTTATAGATTCCGATGCTTCACTTCAGGTTTACTGTATCCCTCTGACCTTCTTATTGACGATGAAACACAGAAATTGCATCGGAATTAAATACGATGCCGACTTAGGTACAAGAAAACTGACTCATCTTACTGTCTATGCTTTGAACCATTCCTGTGACACTAGTATAGATTCCGATGCTTGACTTCAGGTTCACTGTATCCCTGTGACCTTCTTATTGACGATGAAACACTGAAATTGCATCGGAATTAAATACAAAAGGCACAAAGCCGACTTAAGTATAAGAAAACTGACTCTTCTTACTGTCTATGTTTTGAACCATTCCTGCGACGCTAGTTATAGATTCCGATGCTTCACTTCAGCTTTACTGTATCCCTCTGTCCTTCTTATTGACGATGAAACACAGAAATTGCATCGGAATTAAATACAAAAGGCACAATGCCGACTTAAGTACAAGAAAACTGACTCTTCTTACTAGCTATGTTTTGAACCATTCCTGTGACACTAGTTATATATTCCGATGCTTCGCTTCAGGTTTACCGTATCCCTCTGACCTTCGTATTGACGATGAAACACAGAAATTGCATCGGAATTAAATATAAAGGGCACGATGCCGACTAAAGTACAAGAAAACTGACTCTTCTTACTGACTATGTTTTGAACCATTCCTGTGACACTAGTTATAGATTCCGATGCCTCACTTCAGCTTTACTGTATCCCTCTGACCTTCTTATTGACGATGAAACACAGAAATTGCATCGGAATTAAATACAAAAGGCACAATGCCGACATAAGTACAAGAAAACTGACTCTTCTTACTGTCTATGTTTTGAACAATTCCTGTGACACTAGTTATAGATTCCTATGCTTCACTTCAGGTTTACTGTATACCTCTGACCTTCTTATTGACGATGAAACACAGAAATTGCATCGGAATTAAATACAAAAGGCACAATGCCGACTTAAGTAAAAGAAAACTGACTCTTCTAACTGTCTACGTTTTGAATCATTCATGTGACACTAGTTATAGATTCTGATGCTTCTCTGCAGGTTTACTGTATCCCTCCGACCTTCTTATTGACGATGAAATACAGAAATTGCATCGGAATTAAATACAAAAGGCACAATGCCGACTTAAGTACAAGAAAACTGACTCTTCTTACTGTCTATGATTGAACCATTTCTGTGACACTAGTTATAGATTCCGATGCTTCACTTCAGGTTTACTGTATCCCTCTGACCTTCTTATTGACGATGAAACACAGAAATTGCATCGGAATTAAATACGATGCCGACTTAAGTACAAGAAAACTGACTCTTCTTACTGTCTATGTTTTGAACCATTCCTGCGACACTAGTTATAGATTCCGATGCTTCACTTCAGCTTTACTGTATCCCTCGGTCCTTCTTATTGACGATGAAACACAGAAATTGCATCGGAATTAAATACAAAAGGCACAATGCCGACTTAAGTACAAGAAAACTGACTCTTCTTACTGTCTATGTTTTGAACCATTCCTGTGACACTAGTTATAGATTCCGATGCTTCACTTCAGGTTTACTGTATCCCTCGGTCCTTCTTATTGACGATGAAACACAGAAATTGCATCGGAATTAAATACAAAAGGCACAATGCCGACTTAAGTACAAGAAAACTGACTCTTCTTACTGTCTATGTTTTGAACCATTCCTGTGACACTAGTTATAGATTCCGATGCTTCACTTCAGGTTTACTGTATACCTCTGACCTTCCTATTACCGATGAAACACAGAAATTGCAACGGAATTAATTACAAAAGGCACAATGCGAAATTTAGTACAAGAAAACTGACTCTTCTTACTGTCTATGTTTTGAACCATTAATGTGACACTAGTTATAGATTCCGATGCTTAACTTCAGGTTTACTGTATCCCTCTGACCTTCTTATTGACAATGAATCACAGAAATTGCATCGGAATTAAATACAAAAGGCACAATGCCGGATTAAATACAAGAAAACAGACTCTTCTTACTGTCTATGATTTGACCCATTCATGTGACACTCGTTATAGACTCCGAAGCTTTACTTCAGGTTACTGTATCCCTCTGACCTTCTTATTGACGATGAGACACAGAAATTGCTTCGGAATTAAATACAAAATGCACAATACCGACGTAAGTACAAGATAACTGACTCTTCTTCCTGTCTATGTTTTGAACCATTCCTGTGACACTAGTTATAGATTCCGATGCTTCACTTCAGGTTCACTGTATCCCTCTGACCTTCGTATTGACGATGAAACACAGAAATTGTATCGGAATTAAATATAAAAGGCACGATGCCGACTTAAGTACAAGAAAACTGACTCTTCTTACTGTCTATGTTTTGAAAAATTCTTGCGACGCTAGTTATAGATTCTGATGCTTCACTTCAGCTTTACTGTATCCCTCTGACCTTCTTATTGACGATGAAACACAGAAATTGCATCGGAATTAAATACAAAACTCACAATGCCGACTTAAGTACAAGAAAACTGACTCTTCTTACTGTCTATGTTTTGAACCATTTCTGTGACACTAGTTGTAGATTCCGATGCTTCACTTCTGGTTTACTGTATCCCTCTGACCTTCTTATTGACGATGAAACACAGAAATTGCATGGGAATTAAATAGAAAAGGCACAATGCCGACTTAAGTACAAGAAAACTGACTGTTCTAACTGTCTATGTTTTGTACCATTCCTGTGACACGAGTTATAGATTCCGGTGCTTCACTTCAGGTTTACTGTATCCCTCTGACGTTCTTATTGACGATGAAACACAGAAATTGGATCGGAATTAAATACAAAAGGCACAATGCCGACTTAAGTACAAGAAAACTGACTCTTCTTACTGTCTATATTTTGAACCATTCATGTGACACTAGTTATAGATTCCGATGCTTCACTGCAGGTTTACTGTATCCATCTGACCATCTAATTGACGATGAAACACAGAAATTGCATCGGAATAAATACAAAAGGCAAAATGCCGACTTAAGTACAAGAAAACTGATCTTCTTACTGTCTATGTTTTGAATCATTCCTGTGACACTAGTTATAGATTCTGATGTTTCACTTAGGGTTTACTGTATCCCTCTGACTTTCTTATTGACGATGAAACACAGAAATTGCATAGGAATTAAATATAAAAGCACAATGCCGACATAAGTACAAGAAAACTGACTCTTCTTACTGTCTATGTTTTGAACCATACCTGTGACACTAGTTATAGATTCCGATGCTTCGCTTCAGGTTTACTGTATACCTCTGACCTTCTTATTACCGATGAAACACAGAAATTGCATCGGAGTTAATTACAAAAGGCACAATGTGAAATTTAGTACAAGAAAACTGACTCTTCTTACTGTCTATGTTTTGAACCATTCATGTGACACTAGTTATAGATTCCGATGCTTCACTGCAGTTTTACTGTATCCCTCTGACCTTCTTATTGACGATGAAACACAGAAATTGCATCGGAATTAAATACGAAAGGCACAATGCCGACTTAAGTACAAGAAAACTGACTCTTCTTATTGCCTATGTTTTGAACAATGCCTGTGACTCTAGTTATAGATTCCAATGCTTCACTTCAGGTTTACCGTATCCCTCCGACCTTCTTATTGACGATGAAACACAGAAATTGCATCGGAATTAAATACAAAAGGCACAATGCCAACTTAAGAACAAGATAACAGACTCTTCTTACTGTCTATGTTTTGAACCATTCATGTGACACTAGTTATAGATTCCGATGCTTCACTTCAGCTTTACTGTATCCCTCTGTCCTTCTTATTGACGATGAAACACAGAAATTGCATCGGAATTAAATACAAAAGGCACAATGCCGACCTAAGTACAAGAAAACTGACTCTTCTTACTGTCTATGTTTTGAACCATTCCTGTGACACTAGTTATAGATTCCGATGCTTCACTTCAGGTTTACTGTATCCCTCTGACCTTCTTATTGACGATGAAACACAGAAATTGCGTGGGAACTAAATAGAAAAGGCATCTTGCCGACTTAAGTACAAGAAAACTGACTCTTCTAACTGTCTATGTTTTGAACCATTCCTGTGACACGAGTTATAGATTCCGGTGCTTCACTTCAGCTTTACTGTATCCCTCTGACCTTCTTATTGACGATGAAACACAGAAATTGCATCGGAATTAAATACAAAAGCACAATGCCGACATAAGTACAAGAAAACTGACTCTTCTAACTGTCTACGTTTTGATCCATTCATGTGACACTAGTTATAGATTCCGATGCTTCTCTGCAGGTTTACTGTATCCCTCTGACCTTCTTATTGACGATGAAATACAGAAATTGCATCGGAATTAAATACAAAAGGCACAACGCCGACTTATGTACAAGAAAACTGATCCTCTTACTGTCTATGTTTGAACCATTTCTGTGACACTAGTTATAGATTCCGATGCTTCACTTCAGCTTTACTGTATCCCTCTGTCCTTCTTATTGACGATGAAACACAGAAATTGCATCGGAATTAAATACAAAAGGCACAATGCCGACTTAAGTACAAGAAAACTGACTCTTCTTACTGTCTATGCTTTGAACCATTCCTGTGACACTAGTATAGATTCCGATGCTTCACTTCAGGTTCACTGTATCCCTGTGACCTTCTTATTGACGATGAAACACTGAAATTGCATCGGAATTAAATACAAAAGGCACAAAGCCGACTTAAGTATAAGAAAACTGACTCTTCTTACTGTCTATGTTTTGAACCATTCCTGCGACACTAGTTATAGATTCCGATGCTTCACTTCAGCTTTACTGTATCCCTCTGTCCTTCTTATTGACGATGAAACACAGAAATTGCATCGAAATTAAATACAAAAGGCACAATGTCGACTTAAGTACAAGAAAACTGACTCTTCTTACTAGCTATGTTTTGAACCATTCATGTGTCACTAGTTATAGAGTCCGATGCTTCACTGCAGGTTTACTGTATCCCTCTGACCTTCTTATTGACGATGAAACACTGAAATTGCATCAGAATTAAATACAAAAGGCACAATGCCGACTTAAGTACAAGAAAACTGACTCTTCTTACTTTCTATGTTTTGAACAATTCCTGTGACACTAGTTATAGATTCCGATGCTTCACTTTAGGTTTACTGTATCCCTCTGACCTTCTTATTGACGATGAAACACAGAAATTGCATCGGAATTAAATACGAAAGGCACAATGCCGGCTTAAGTACAAGAAAACTGACTCTTCTTACTATCTATGTTTGAACCATTTCTGTGACACTAGTTATAGATTCCGATGCTTCACTTCAGGTTCACTGTATCCCTCTGACCTTCTTATTGACGATGAAACACTGAAATTGCATCGGAATTAAATACAAACGGCACAAAGCCGACTCAAGTATAAGAAAACTGACACTTCTTACTGTCTATGCTTTGAACCATTCCTGTGACACTAGTTATAGATTCCGATGCTTCACTTCAGGTTTACTGTATGCCTCTGACCTTCTTATTGACGATGAAACACAGAAATTGCATCGGAATTAAATACAAAAGGTACAATGCCGACTTAAGTACAAGAAAACTGACTCTTCTTACTGTCTATGTTTTGAACCATTCCTGTGACACTAGTTATAGATTCCGATGTTTCACTTAGGGTTTACTGTATCCCTCTGACTTTCTTATTGACGATGAAACACAGAAATTGCATCGGAATTAAATATAAAAGCACAATGCCGACATAAGTACAAGAAAACTGACTCTTCTTACTGTCTATGTTTTGAACCATACCTGTGACACTAGTTATAGATTCCGATGCTTCACTTCAGGTTTACTGTATACCTCTGACCTTCTTATTACCGATGAAACACAGAAATTGCATCGGAGTTAATTACAAAAGGCACAATGTGAAATTTAGTACAAGAAAACTGACTCTTCTTACTGTCTATGTTTAGAACCTTTCATGTGACACTAGTTATAGATTCCGATGCTTCACTGCAGTTTTACTGTATCCCTCTGACCTTCTTATTGACGATGAAACACAGAAATTGCATCGGAATTAAATACGAAAGGCACAATGCCGACTTAAGTACAAGAAAACTGACTCTTCATGTTGCCTATGTTTTGGACAATGCCTGTGACTCTAGTTATAGATTCCAATGCTTCACTTCAGGTTTACCGTATCCCTCCGACCTTCTTATTGACGATGAAACACAGAAATTGCATCGGAATTAAATACAAAAGGCACAATGCCGACTTAAGTACAAGAAAACTGACTCTTCTTACTGTCTATGTTTTGAACCATTCCTGTGACACTAGTTATAGATTCCGATGCTTCACTTCAGGTTTACTGTATCCCTCTGACCTTCTTATTGACGATGAAACACAGAAATTGCGTGGGAATTAAATAGAAAAGGCACAATGCCGACTTAAGTACAAGAAAACTGACTCTTCTAACTGTCTATGTTTTGAACCATTCCTGTGACACGAGTTATAGATTCCGGTGCTTCACTTCACCTTTACTGTATCCCTCTGACCTTCTTATTGACGATGAAACACAGAAATTGCATCGGAATTAAATACAAAAGCACAATGCCGACATAAGTACAAGAAAACTGACTCTTCTAACTGTCTACGTTTTGAACCATTCATGTGACACTAGTTATAGATTCCGATGCTTCTCTGCAGGTTTACTGTATCCCTCTGACCTTCTTATTGACGATGAAATACAGAAATTGCATCGGAATTAAATACAAAAGGCACAAAGCCGACTTAAGTACAAGAAAACTGATCCTCTTACTGTCTATGTTTGAACCATTTCTGTGACACTAGTTATAGATTCCGATGCTTCACTTCAGCTTTACTGTATCCCTCTGTCCTTCTTATTGACGATGAAACACAGAAATTGCATCGGAATTAAATACAAAATGCACAATGCCGACTTAAGTACAAGAAAACTGACTCTTCTTACTGTCTATGCTTTGAGCCATTCCTGTGACACTAGTATAGATTCCGATGCTTCACTTCAGGTTCACTGTATCCCTGTGACCTTCTTATTGACGATGAAACACTGAAATTGCATCGGAATTAAATACAAAAGGCACAAAGCCGACTTAAGTATAAGAAAACTGACTCTTCTTACTGTCTATGTTTTGAACCATACCTGTGACACTAGTTATAGATTCCGATGCTTCACTTCAGGTTTACTGTATACCTCTGACCTTCTTATTACCGATGAAACACAGAAATTGCATCGGAGTTAATTACAAAAGGCACAATGTGAAATTTAGTACAAGAAAACTGACTCTTCTTACTAGCTATGTTTTGAACCATTCATGTGACACTAGTTATAGAGTCCGATGCTTCACTGCAGGTTTACTGTATCCCTCTGACCTTCTTATTGACGTTGAAACACTGAAATTGCATCAGAATTAAATACAAAAGGCACAATGCCGACTTAAGTACAAGAAAACTGACTCTTCTTACTTTCTATGCTTTGAACAATTCCTGTGACACTAGTTACAGATTCCGATGCTTCACTTTAGGTATACTGTATCCCTCTGACCTTCTTATTGACGATGAAACACAGAAATTGCATCGGAATTAAATACGAAAGGCACAATGCCGACTTAAGTACAAGAAAACTGACTCTTCTTACTGTCTATGCTTTGAACCATTCCTGTGACACTAGTTATAGATTCCGATGCTTCACTTCAGGTTCACTGTATCCCTCTGACCTTCTTATTGACGATGAAACACTGAAATTGCATCGGAATTAAATACAAACGGCACAAAGCCGACTCAAGTATAAGAAAACTGACACTTCTTACTGTCTATGCTTTGAACCATTCCTGTGACACTAGTTATAGATTCCGATGCTTCACTTCAGGTTTACTGTATGCCTCTGACCTTCTTATTGACGATGAAACACAGAAATTGCATCGGAATTAAATACAAAAGGTACAATGCCGACTTAAGTACAAGAAAACTGACTCTTCTTACTGTCTATGTTTTGAACCATTCCTGTGACACTAGTTATATATTCCGATGCTTCGCTTCAGGTTTACCGTATCCCTCTGACCTTCGTATTGACGATGAAACACAGAAATTGCATCGGATTAAATATAAAGGGCACGATGCCGACTTAAGTACAAGAAAACTGACTCTTCTTACTGACTATGTTTTGAACCATTCCTGTGACACTAGTTATAGATTCCGATGCTTCACTTCAGCTTTACTGTATCCCTCTGACCTTCGTATTGACGATGAAGCACAGAAATTGCATCGGAATTAAATACAAAAGGCACAATGTTGACTTAAGTACAAGAAGACTGACTCTTCTAACAGTCTATGTTTTGAACCATTCCTGTGACACTAGTTATAGATTCCGATGCTTCACTTCAGCTTTACTGTATCCCCCTGACCTTCTTATTGACGATGAAATACAGAAATTGCATGGGAATTAAATTGAAAAGACACAATGCCGACTTAAGTACAAGAAAACTGACTCTTCTTACTGTCTATGCTTTGAACCATTCCTGTGACACTAGTTATAGATTCCGATGCTTCACTTCAGCTTTACTGTATCCCTCTGACCTTCTTATTGACGATGAAATACAGAAATTGCATCGGAATTAAATACAAAAGGCACAATGCCGACTTAAGTACAAGAAAACTGCCTCTTCTTACTGTCTATGTTTTGAACCATTCATGTGACACTAGTTATAGGTTCCGATGCTTCACTTCAGGTTTACTATATCCCTCTGACCTTCTTATTGACGATGAAACACAGAAATTGCATCGGAATTAAATACAAAAGGCACAATGCCGACATAAGTACAAGAAAACTGATTCTTCTTACTGTCTATGTTTTGAACAATTCCTGTGACACTAGTTATAGATTCCTATGCTTCACTTCAGGTTTACTGTATACCTCTGACCTTCTTATTGACGATGAAACACAGAAATTGCATCGGAATTAAATACAAAAGGCACAATGCCGACTTAAGTAAAAGAAAACTGACTCTTCTAACTGTCTACGTTTTGAACCATTCATATGACACTAGTTATAGATTCCGATGCTTCTCTGCAGGTTTACTGTATCCCTCTGACCTTCTTATTGACGATGAAATACAGAAATTGCATCGGAATTAAATACAAAATGCACAATGCCGACTTAAGTACAAGAAAACTGATCCTCTTACTGTCTATGTTTGAATCATTTCTGTGACACTAGTTATAGATTCCGATGCTTCACTTCAGGTTTACTGTATCCCTCTGACCTTCTTATTGACGATGAAACACAGAAATTGCATCGGAATTAAATACGATGCCGACTTAAGTACAAGAAAACTGACTCTTCTTACTGTCTATGCTTTGAACCATTCCTGTGACACTAGTATAGATTCCGATGCTTCACTTCAGGTTCACTGTATCCCTGTGACCTTCTTATTGACGATGAAACACTGAAATTGCATCGGAATTAAATACAAAAGGCACAAAGCCGACTTAAGCATAAGAAAACTGACTCTTCTAACTGTCTATGTTTTGAACCATTCCTGCGACACTAGTTATAGATTCCGATGCTTCACTTCAGCTTTACTGTATCCCTCAGTCCTTCTTATTGACGATGAAACACAGAAATTGCATCGGAATTAAATACAAAAGGCACAATGCCGACTTAAGTACAAGAAAACTGACTCTTCTTACTGTCTATGTTTTGAACCATTCCTGTGACACTAGTTATAGATTCCGATGCTTCACTTCAGGTTTACTGTATCCCTCTGGCCTTCTTATTGACGATGAAACACAGAAATTGCGTGGGAATTAAAAAGAAAAGGCACAATGCCGACTTAAGTACAAGAAAACTGACTCTTCTAACTATCTATGTTTTGAACCATTCCTGTGACACGAGTTATAGATTCCGGTGCTTCACTTCAGGTTTACTGTATCCCTCTGACCTTCTTATTGACGATGAAACACAGAAATTGCATCGGAATTAAATACAAAAGCACAATGCCGACATAAGTACAATAAAACTGACTCTTCTTACTGTCTATGTTTTGAACCATACCTGTGACACTAGTTATAGATTCCGATGCTTCACTTCAGGTTTACTGTATACCTCTGACCTTCTTATTACCGATGAAACACAGAAATTGCATCGGAGTTAATTACAAGAGGCACAATGTGAAATTTAGTACAAGAAAACTGACTCTTCTTACTATCTATGTTTTGAACCATTCATGTGACACTAGTTATAGATTCCGATGCTTCACTGCAGTTTTACTGTATCCCTCTGACCTTCTTATTGACGATGAAACACAGAAATTGCATCGGAATTAAATACGAAAGGCACAATGCCGACTTAAGTACAAGAAAACTGACTCTTCTCACTGCCTATGTTTTGAACAATGCCTGTGACTCTAGTTATAGATTCCAATGCTTCACTTCAGGGTTACAGTATCCCTCCGACCTTCTTATTGACGATGAAACACAGAAATTATATCGGAATTAAATACAAAACGCAGAATGCCAACTTAAGTACAAGAAAACTGACTCTTCTTACTGTCTATGTTTTGAACCATTCATGTGACACTCGTTATAGATTTCGATGCTTTTCTTCAGGTTTACTGTATCCCTCTGACCTTCTTATTGACGATGAAACACAGAAATTGCATCGGAATTAAATACGAAAGGCACAATGCCGACTTAAGTACAAGAAAACTGACTCTTTTTACTGTCTATGCTTTGAACCATTCCTGTGACACTAGTTATAGATTCCGATGCTTCACTTCTGGTTTACTGTATCCCTCTGACCATCTTATTGACGATGAAACACAGAAATTGCATCGGAATTAAATATAAAAGGCTCAATGCCGACTTAAGTACAAGAAAAACTGACTCTTCTTACTGTCTATGTTTTCAACCATTTCTGTGACACTATTTACAGATTCCGATGCTTCACTTCAGCTTTATTGTATCCCTCTGACCTTCTTATTGACGATGAAACACAGAAATTGCATCGGAATTAAAAACAAAAGGCACAATGCCGACTTAAGTACAAGAAAACTGACTACTCTTACTGTCTATGATTTGGACCATTCCTGTGACACCAGTTATAGATTCCGATGCATCACTTCAGGTTTACTGTATCCCTCTGACCTTCTTATTGACGATGAAACACAGAAATCGCATCGGAATTAAATACAAAAGGCACAATGTCGACTTAAGTACAAGAAAACTGACTCTTCTTACTGTCTATGTTTTGAACCATTCATGTGACACTAGTTATAGATTCCGATGCTACACTGCAGGTTTACTCTATCCCTCTGACCTTCTTATTGACGATGACACACAGAAACTTCTTCGAAATTAGATACAAAATGCACAATGCCGACTTAAGAACAGGTTAACTGTCTCTTCTTCCTGTCTATGTTTTGAACCATTCCTGTGACACTACTTATAGATTCCGATGCTTCACTTCAGGTTTACTGTATCCCTCTGACCTTCTAATTGACGATGAAACACAGAAATTGCATGGGAATTAAATAGAAAAGGCACAATGCCGCCTTAAGTAGAAGAAAACTGACACTTCTTACTGTCTATGTTTTGTACCATTCCTGTGGCACCAGTTATAGATTCCGATGCTTCACTTCAGGTTTAGTGTATAACTCTGACCTTCTTATTGACGATGAAACAGAAAATTCATCGGAATTAAATACAAAAGGCACAATGTCGACTTAAGTACAAGGAAACTGACTCTTCTTACTGTCTATGTTTTGAACCATACCTGTGACACTAGTTATAGATTCCGATGCTTTACTTCGGGTTTACTGTATACCTCTGACCTTCTTATTGACGATGAAACACAGAAATTGCATCGGAATTAAATGCAAAAGGCACAATGGCGACCTAAGTACAAGAAAACTGACTCTTCTTACTGTCTATGTTTTGAACCATTCATATGACACTAGTTATAGATTCCGATACTTCACTGCAGGTTTACTGTATCCCTCTGACCTTCTTATTGACGATGAAACACAGAAATTGCATCGGAATTAAATACAAAAGGCAAAATGCCGACTTAACTACAAGAAAACTGACTCTTCTTACTGTCTATGTTTTGAACAATTCCTGTGACACTAGTTACAGATTCCGATGCTTCGCTTCAGGTTTACTGTATCCCTCTGACATTTGTATTGACGATGAAACACAGAAATTGCATCGGAATTAAATACAAAAGGCACAATGTCGACATAAGTACAAGAAGACTGACTCTTCTCACTGTCTATGTTTTGAACCATTCCTGTGACGCTAGTTATAGATTCCGATGCTTCACTTCAGGTTTACTGTATCCCTCTGACCTTCTTATTGACGATGAAACACAGAAATTGCATGGAAATTAAATTGGAAAGGCACAATGCCGACTTCAGTGGAAGAAAACTGACTCTTCTTACTGTCTATGTTTTGAACCATTCCTGTGACACGAGGTATAGATTCCGATGCTTCACTTCAGGTTTTGCTGTATACCTCTGACCTTCTTATTGACGATGAAACACAGAAATGGCATCGGAAGTAAATACAAAAGGCACAATGCCGATTTAAGTACAAGAAAACTGACTCTTCTCACTGTCTATGTTTTGAACCATTCATGTGACACTAGTTATAGATTCCGATGCTTCACTGCAGGTTTACTGTATCCCTCTGACCTTCTTATTGACGATGAATCACAGAAATTGGATCGGAATTAAATACAAAAGGCACAATGCCGAGTTAAGTACAAGAAAACTGATCCTCTTACTGTCTATGTTTAAACCATTCCTGAGACACGAGTTATAGATTCCGATGCTTCACTTCAGGTTTACTGTATCCCTTTGACCTTCTTATTGACGATAAAACACAGAAATTGCATCGGAATTTAATACGAAAGGTAGAACGCCGACTTAAGTACAAGAAAACTGACTCTTCTTACTGCCTGTGATTTGAACCATTCCTGTGACACTAGTTGTAGATTCCGATGCTTCACTTCAGGTTCACTGTATCCCTCTGACCTTCTTATTGACGATGAAACACTGAAATTGCATCGGAATTAAATACAAAAGGCACAAAGCCGACTTAAGTATAAGAAAACTGACTCTTCTTACTGTCTATGTTTTGAATTATTCCTGTGACACTAGTTATAGATTCCGATGCTTCACTTCAGGTTTACTGTATGCCTCTGACCTTCTTATTGACGATGAAACACAGAAATTGCATCGGAATTAAAAACAAAAGGCACAATGCCGACTTAAGTACAAGAAAACAGACTCTTCTTACTGTCTATGTTTTGAACCATTCCTGAGACACTAGTTATGGATTCCGATGCTTCACTTCAGGTTTACTGTATCCCTCGGACCTTCTTATGGACGATGAAACACAGAAATTGCATCGGAATTAAATACAAAAGGCACAATGCCGACTTAAATACAAGGAAACAGACTCTTCTTACTGTCTATGTTTTGACCCATTCATGTGACACTCGTTATAGTTTCCGAAGCTTTACTTCAGGTTTACTGTATCCTTCTGACCTTCTTGATGACGATGAGACACAGAAATTGCTTCGGAATTAAATACAAAATGCACAATACCGACTTAAGTACAAGATAACTGATTCTTCTTCCTGGCTATGTTTTGAACCATTCCTGTGACACTAGTTATAGATTCCGATGCTTCACTTCAGGTTTACTGTATCCCTCTGACCTTCGTATTGACGATGAAACACAGAAATTGCATCGGAATTAATTATAAAAGGCACGATGCCGGCTTAAGTCCACGAAAACTGACTCTTCTTACTTTCTATGCTTTGAACCATTCCTGTGACACTAGTTATAGATTCCGATGCTTCACTTCAGGTTTACTGTATCATTCTGACCTTCTTATTGACGATAAAACACAGAAATTGCATCGGAATTAAATACAAAAGGCACATGCCGACTTAAGTACAAGAAAACTGACTCATTTTACAGTCTATGGTTTGAACCATTCATGTGACACTAGTTATAGATTCAGATGCTTCACTGCAGGTTTACTGTATCCCTCTGACCATCTAATTGACGATGAAACACAGAAATTGCATCGGAATTAAATACAAAAGGCACAATGCCGACTTAAGTAAAAGAAAACTGACTCTTCTAACTGTCTACGTTTTGAACCATTCATATGACACTAGTTATAGATTCCGATGCTTCTCTGCAGGTTTACTGTATCCCTCTGACCTTCTTATTGACGATGAAATACAGAAATTGCATCGGAATTAAATACAAAAGGCACAATGCCGACTTAAGTACAAGAAAACTGATCCTCTTACTGGCTATGTTTGAACCATTTCTGTGACACTAGTTATAGATTCCGATGCTTCACTTCAGGTTTACTGTATCCCTCTGACCTTCTTATTGACGATGAAACACAGAAATTGCATCGGAATTAAATACGATGCCGACTTAAGTACAAGAAAACTGACTCTTCTTACTGTCTATGCTTTGAACCATTCCTGTGACACTAGTATGGATTCCGATGCTTCACTTCAGGTTCACTGTATCCCTGTGACCTTCTTATTGACGATGAAACACTGAAATTGCATCGGAATTAAATACAAAAGGCACAAAGCCGACTTAAGCATAAGAAAACTGACTCTTCTTACTGTCTATGTTTTGAACCATTCCTGCGACACTAGTTATAGATTCCGATGCTTCACTTCAGCTTTACTGTATCCCTCAGTCCTTCTTATTGACGATGAAACACAGAAATTGCATCGGAATTAAATACAAAAGGCACAATGCCGACTTAAGTACAAGAAAACTGACTCTTCTTACTGTCTATGTTTTGAACCATTCCTGTGACACTAGTTATAGATTCCGATGCTTCACTTCAGGTTTACTGTATCCCTCTGGAATTCTTATTGACGATGAAAAACAGAAATTGCGTGGGAATTAAATAGAAAAGGCACAATGCCGACTTAAGTACAAGAAAACTGACTCTTCTAACTATCTATGTTTTGAACCATTCCTGTGACACGAGTTATAGATTCCGGTGCTTCACTTCAGGTTTACTGTATCCCTCTGACCTTCTTATTGACGATGAAACACAGAAATTGCATCGGAATTAAATACAAAAGCACAATGCCGACATAAGTACAATAAAACTGACTCTTCTTACTGTCTATGTTTTGAACCATACCTGTGACACTAGTTATAGATTCCGATGCTTCACTTCAGGTTTACTGTATACCTCTGACCTTCTTATTACCGATGAAACACAGAAATTGCATCGGAGTTAATTACAAAAGGCACAATGTGAAATTTAGTACAAGAAAACTGACTCTTCTTACTATCTATGTTTTGAACCATTCATGTGACACTAGTTATAGATTCCGATGCTTCACTGCAGTTTTACTGTATCCCTCTGACCTTCTTATTGACGATGAAACACAGAAATTGCATCGGAATTAAATACGAAAGGCACAATGCCGACTTAAGTACAAGAAAACTGACTCTTCTCACTGCCTATGTTTTGAACAATGCCTGTGACTCTAGTTATAGATTCCAATGCTTCACTTCAGGGTTACAGTATCCCTCCGACCTTCTTATTGACGATGAAACACAGAAATTATATCGGAATTAAAAACAAAACGCAGAATGCCAACTTAAGTACAAGAAAACTGACTCTTCTTACTGTCTATGTTTTGAACCAATTATGTGACACTCGTTATAGATTTCGATGCTTTTCTTCAGGTTTACTGTATCCCTCTGACCTTCTTATTGACGATGAAACACAGAAATTGCATCGGAATTAAATACGAAAGGCACAATGCCGACTTAAGTACAAGAAAACTGACTCTTCTTACTGTCTATGCTTTGAACCATTCCTGTGACACTAGTTATAGATTCCGATGCTTCACTTCTGGTTTACTGTATCCCTCTGACCATCTTATTGACGATGAAACACAGAAATTGCATCGGAATTAAATATAAAAGGCACAATGCCGACTTAAGTACAAGAAAAACTGACTCTTCTTACTGTCTATGTTTTCAACCATTTCTGTGACACTATTTACAGATTCCGATGCTTCACTTCAGCTTTACTGTATCCCTCTGACCTTCTTATTGACGATGAAACACAGAAATTGCATCGGAATTAAAAACAAAAGGCACAATGCCGACTTAAGTACAAGAAAACTGACTACTCTTACTGTCTATGATTTAGACCATTCCTGTGACACCAGTTATAGATTCCGATGCATCACTTCAGGTTTACTGTATCCCTCTGACCTTCTTATTGACGATGAAACACAGAAATCGCATCGGAATTAAATACAAAAGGCACAATGTCGACTTAAGTTCAAGAAAACTGACTCTTCTTACTGTCTATGTTTTGAACCATTCATGTGACACTAGTTATAGATTCCGATGCTACACTGCAGGTTTACTCTATCCCTCTGACCTTCTTATTGACGATGACACACAGAGACTTCTTCGAAATTAGATACAAAATGCACAATGCCGACTTAAGAACAAGTTAACTGTCTCTTCTTCCTGTCTATGTTTTGAACCATTCCTGTGACACTACTTATAGATTCCGATGCTTCACTTCAGGTTTACTGTATCCCTCTGACCTTCTTATTGACGATGAAACACAGAAATTGCATGGGAATTAAATAGAAAAGGCACAATGCCGCCTTAAGTAGAAGAAAACTGACACTTCTTACTGTCTATGTTTTGGACCATTCCTGTGGCACCAGTTATAGATTCCGATGCTTCACTTCAGGTTTAGTGTATAACTCTGACCTTCTTATTGACGATGAAACAGAAAATTCATCGGAATTAAATACAAAAGGCACAATGTCGACTTAAGTACAAGGAAACTGACTCTTCTTACTGTCTATGTTTTGAACCATACCTGTGACACTAGTTATAGATTCCGATGCTTTACTTCGGGTTTACTGTATACCTCTGACCTTCTTATTGACGATGAAACACAGAAATTGCATCGGAATTAAATACAAAAGGCACAATGGCGACCTAAGTACAAGAAAACTGACTCTTCTTACTGTCTATGTTTTGAACCATTCATATGACACTAGTTATAGATTCCGATACTTCACTGCAGGTTTACGGTATCCCTCTGACCTTCTTATTGACGATGAAACACAGAAATTGCATCGGAATTAAATACAAAAGGCACAATGCCGACTTAACTACAAGAAAACTGACTCTTCTTACTGTCTATGTTTTGAACAATTCCTGTGACACTAGTTATAGATTCCGATGCTTCACTTCAGGTTTACTGTATCCCTCTGGCCTTCTTAGTGACGATGAAACACAGATATTGCATCGGAATTAAATACGAAAGGCACAATGCCGACTTAAGTACAAGAAAACTGACTCTTCTTACGGTCTATGCTTTCAACCATTCCTGTGACACTAGTTATAGATTCCGGTGCTTCACTTCAGGTTCACTGTATCCCTCTGACCTTCTTATTGACGATGAAGCACTGAAATTGCATCGGAATTAAATACAAAAGGCACAAAGCCGACTTAAGCATAAGAAAACTGACTCTTCTTACTGTCTATGTTTTGAACCATTCCTGCGACACTAGTTATAGATTCCGATGCTTCACTTCAGCTTTACTGTATCCCTCAGTCCTTCTTATTGACGATGAAACACAGAAATTGCATCGGAATTAAATACAAAAGGCACAATGCCGACTTAAGTACAAGAAAACTGACTCTTCTTACTGTCTATGTTTTGAACCATTCCTGTGACACTAGTTATAGATTCCGATGCTTCACTTCAGGTTTACTGTATCCCTCTGGCCTTCTTATTGACGATGAAACACAGAAATTGCGTGGGAATTAAATAGAAAAGGCACAATGCCGACTTAAGTACAAGAAAACTGACTCTTCTAACTATCTATGTTTTGAACCATTCCTGTGACACGAGTTATAGATTCCGGTGCTTCACTTCAGGTTTACTGTATCCCTCTGACCTTCTTATTGACGATGAAACACAGAAATTGCATCGGAATTAAATACAAAAGCACAATGCCGACATAAGTACAATAAAACTGACTCTTCTTACTGTCTATGTTTTGAACCATACCTGTGACACTAGTTATAGATTCCGATGCTTCACTTCAGGTTTACTGTATACCTCTGACCTTCTTATTACCGATGAAACACAGAAATTGCATCGGAGTTAATTACAAAAGGCACAATGTGAAATTTAGTACAAGAAAACTGACTCTTCTTACTATCTATGTTTTGAACCATTCATGTGACACTAGTTATAGATTCCGATGCTTCACTGCAGTTTTACTGTATCCCTCTGACCTTCTTATTGACGATGAAACACAGAAATTGCATCGGAATTAAATACGAAAGGCACAATGCCGACTTAAGTACAAGAAAACTGACTCTTCTCACTGCCTATGTTTTGAACAATGCCTGTGACTCTAGTTATAGATTCCAATGCTTCACTTCAGGGTTACAGTATCCCTCCGACCTTCTTATTGACGATGAAACACAGAAATTATATCGGAATTAAAAACAAAACGCAGAATGCCAACTTAAGTACAAGAAAACTGACTCTTCTTACTGTCTATGTTTTGAACCAATTATGTGACACTCGTTATAGATTTCGATGCTTTTCTTCAGGTTTACTGTATCCCTCTGACCTTCTTATTGACGATGAAACACAGAAATTGCATCGGAATTAAATACGAAAGGCACAATGCCGACTTAAGTACAAGAAAACTGACTCTTCTTACTGTCTATGCTTTGAACCATTCCTGTGACACTAGTTATAGATTCCGATGCTTCACTTCTGGTTTACTGTATCCCTCTGACCATCTTATTGACGATGAAACACAGAAATTGCATCGGAATTAAATATAAAAGGCACAATGCCGACTTAAGTACAAGAAAAACTGACTCTTCTTACTGTCTATGTTTTCAACCATTTCTGTGACACTATTTACAGATTCCGATGCTTCACTTCAGCTTTACTGTATCCCTCTGACCTTCTTATTGACGATGAAACACAGAAATTGCATCGGAATTAAAAACAAAAGGCACAATGCCGACTTAAGTACAAGAAAACTGACTACTCTTACTGTCTATGATTTAGACCATTCCTGTGACACCAGTTATAGATTCCGATGCATCACTTCAGGTTTACTGTATCCCTCTGACCTTCTTATTGACGATGAAACACAGAAATCGCATCGGAATTAAATACAAAAGGCACAATGTCGACTTAAGTTCAAGAAAACTGACTCTTCTTACTGTCTATGTTTTGAACCATTCATGTGACACTAGTTATAGATTCCGATGCTACACTGCAGGTTTACTCTATCCCTCTGACCTTCTTATTGACGATGACACACAGAGACTTCTTCGAAATTAGATACAAAATGCACAATGCCGACTTAAGAACAAGTTAACTGTCTCTTCTTCCTGTCTATGTTTTGAACCATTCCTGTGACACTACTTATAGATTCCGATGCTTCACTTCAGGTTTACTGTATCCCTCTGACCTTCTTATTGACGATGAAACACAGAAATTGCATGGGAATTAAACAGAAAAGGCACAATGCCGCCTTAAGTAGAAGAAAACTGACACTTCTTACTGTCTATGTTTTGGACCATTCCTGTGGCACCAGTTATAGATTCCGATGCTTCACTTCAGGTTTAGTGTATAACTCTGACCTTCTTATTGACGATGAAACAGAAAATTCATCGGAATTAAATACAAAAGGCACAATGTCGACTTAAGTACAAGGAAACTGACTCTTCTTACTGTCTATGTTTTGAACCATACCTGTGACACTAGTTATAGATTCCGATGCTTTACTTCGGGTTTACTGTATACCTCTGACCTTCTTATTGACGATGAAACACAGAAATTGCATCGGAATTAAATACAAAAGGCACAATGGCGACCTAAGTACAAGAAAACTGACTCTTCTTACTGTCTATGTTTTGAACCATTCATATGACACTAGTTATAGATTCCGATACTTCACTGCAGGTTTACGGTATCCCTCTGACCTTCTTATTGACGATGAAACACAGAAATTGCATCGGAATTAAATACAAAAGGCACAATGCCGACTTAACTACAAGAAAACTGACTCTTCTTACTGTCTATGTTTTGAACAATTCCTGTGACACTAGTTATAGATTCCGATGCTTCACTTCAGGTTTACTGTATCCCTCTGGCCTTCTTAGTGACGATGAAACACAGATATTGCATCGGAATTAAATACGAAAGGCACAATGCCGACTTAAGTACAAGAAAACTGACTCTTCTTACGGTCTATGCTTTCAACCATTCCTGTGACACTAGTTATAGATTCCGGTGCTTCACTTCAGGTTCACTGTATCCCTCTGACCTTCTTATTGACGATGAAGCACTGAAATTGCATCGGAATTAAATACAAAAGGCACAAAGCCGACTTAAGTATAAGAAAACTGACTCTTCTTACTGTCTATGTTTTGAACCACTCCTGTGACACTAGTTATAGATTCCGATGCTTCACTTCAGGTTTACTGTATGCATCTGACCTTCTTATTGAGGATGAAACTCAGAAATTGCATCGGAATTAAATACAAAAGGCAAAATGCCGACTTAAGTACAAGAAAACTGACTCTACTTACTGTCTATGTTTTGAACCATTCCTGTGACACTAGTTACAGATTCCGATGCTTCGCTTCAGGTTTACTGTATCCCTCTGACATTTGTATTGACGATGAAACACAGAAATTGCATCGGAATTAAATACAAAAGGCACAATGTCGACATAAGTACAAGAAGACTGACTCTTCTCACTGTCTATGCTTTGAACCATTCCTGTGACGCTAGTTATAGATTCCGATGCTTCACTTCAGGTTTACTGTATCCCTCTGACCTTCTTATTGACGATGAAACACAGAAATTGCATGGGAATTAAATTGAAAAGGCGCAATGCCGACTTCAGTGGAAGAAAACTGACTCTTCTTACTGCCTATGTTTTGAACCATTCCTGTGACACGAGGTATAGATTCCGATGCTTCACTTCAGGTTTTGCTGTATACCTCTGACCTTCTTATTGACGATGAAACACAGAAATGGCATCGGAATTAAATACAAAAGGCACAATGCCGATTTAAGTACAAGAAAACTGACTTTTCTCACTGTCTATGTTTTGAACCATTCATGTGACACTAGTTATAGATTCCGATGCTTCACTGCAGGTTTACTGTATCCCTCTGACCTTCTTATTGACGATGAATCACAGAAATTGGATCGGAATTAAATACAAAAGGCACAATGCCGAGTTAAGTACAAGAAAACTGATCCTCTTACTGTCTATGTTTAAACCATTCCTGAGACACGAGTTATAGATTCCGATGCTTCACTTCAGGTTTACTGTATCCCTTTGACCTTCTTATTGACGATAAAACACAGAAATTGCATCGGAATTTAATACGAAAGGTAGAACGCCGACTTAAGTACAAGAAAACTGACTCTTCTTACTGCCTGTGATTTGAACCATTCCTGTGACACTAGTTATAGATTCCGATGCTTCACTTCAGGTTCACTGTATCCCTCTGACCTTCTTATTGACGATGAAACACTGAAATTGCATCGGAATTAAATACAAAAGGCACAAAGCCGACTTAAGTATAAGAAAACTGACTCTTCTTACTGTCTATGTTTTGAATTATTCCTGTGACACTAGTTATAGATTCCGATGCTTCACTTCAGGTTTACTGTATGCCTCTGACCTTCTTATTGACGATGAAACACAGAAATTGCATCGGAATTAAAAACAAAAGGCACAATGCCGACTTAAGTACAAGAAAACAGACTCTTCTTACTGTCTATGTTTTGAATCATTCCTGAGACACTAGTTATGGATTCCGATGC
This sequence comes from Schistocerca americana, assembly GCF_021461395.2. NCBI lineage: Eukaryota > Metazoa > Arthropoda > Insecta > Orthoptera > Acrididae > Schistocerca > Schistocerca americana. Next base: position 1,130,580,863 of record NC_060120.1, on the reverse strand, counting down.
TTCACTTCAGGTTTACTGTATTCCTCGGACCTTCTTATGGACGATGAAACACAGAAATTGCATCGGAATTAAATACAAAAGGCACAATGCCGACTTAAATACAAGGAAACAGACTCTTCTTACTGTCTATGTTTTGACCCATTCATGTGACACTCGTTATAGTTTCCGAAGCTTTACTTCAGGTTTACTGTATCCATCTGACCTTCTTGATGACGATGAGACACAGAAATTGCTTCTGAATTAAATACAAAATGCACAATACCGACTTAAGTACAAGATAACTGACTCTTCTTCCTGGCTATGTTTTGAACCATTCCTGTGACACTAGTTATAGATTCCGATGCTTCACTTCAGGTTTACTGTATCCCTCTGACCTTCGTATTGACGATGAAACACAGAAATTGCATCGGAATTAAATATAAAAGGCACGATGCCGGCTTAAGTCCACGAAAACTGACTCTTCTTACTTTCTATGCTTTGAACCATTCCTGTGACACTAGTTATAGATTCCGATGCTTCACTTCAGGTTTACTGTATCATTCTGACCTTCTTATTGACGATAAAACACAGAAATTGCATCGGAATTAAATACAAAAGGCACATGCCGACTTAAGTACAAGAAAACTGACTCATTTTACAGTCTATGGTTTGAACCATTCATGTGACACTAGTTATAGATTCAGATGCTTCACTGCAGGTTTACTGTATCCCTCTGACCATCTAATTGACGATGAAACACAGAAATTGCATCGGATTAAATACAAAAGGCACAATGCCGACTTAAGTACAAGAAAACTGATCTTCTTACTGTCTATGTTTTGAATCATTCCTGTGCCACTAGTTATAGAATCCGATGTATCACTTCAGGTTCACTATATCCCTCTAACCTTCTTATTGTCGACGAAACACTGAAATTGCATCGGAATTAAATACAAATGGCACAATGCCGACATAAGTACAAGAAAACTGACTCTTTTTACTGTCTATGTTTTGAACCATTCCTGTGACACTAGTTATAGGTTCCGATGTTTCCTTCAGGTTTACTGTATCCCTCTGACCTTCTTATTGACGATGAAACACAGAAATTGCATCGGAATTAAATACAAAAGCACAATGCCGACATAAGTACAAGAAAACTGACTCTTCTTACTGTCTATGCTTTTAACCATACCTGTAACACTAGTTATAGATTCCGATGCTTCACTTCAGGTTTACTGTATACCTCTGACCTTCTTATTACCGATGAAACACAGAAATTGCATCGGAATTAATTACAAAAGCCACAATGTGAATTTTAGTACAAGATAACTGACTCTTCTTACTGTCTATGTTTTGAACCATTCATGTGACACTAGTTATAGATTCCGATGCTTCACTGCAGGTTTACTGTATCCCTCTGACCTTCTTATTGACGATGAAACACAGAAATTGCATCGGAATTAAATACCAAAGGCACAATGCCGACCTAAGTACAAGAAAACTGACTCTTCGTACTGTCTATGTTTTGAACAATGCCTGTGTCACTAGTTATAGATTCCGATGCTTCACTTCAGGTTTACTGTATCCCTCCGACCTTCTTATTGACGATGAAACACAGAAATTGCATCGGATTAATTACAAAAGGGACAATGCCGACTTAAGTACAAGAAAACTGACTCTTCTTACTGTCTATGTTTTGAACCATTCCTGTGACACTAGTTATAGAATCCGATGCTTCACTTCAGGTTCACTAAATCCCTCTGACCTTCTTATTGACGATGAAATACTGAAATTGCATCGGAATTAAAAACAAAAGGCACAATGCCGACTTAAGTACAAGTAAACTGACTCTTCTTATGTCTATGTATTGAACCATTCCTGTGACACTAGTTATAGATTCCGAGTCTTCACTGCAGGTTTACTGTATGCCTCTGACCTTCTTATTGACGATGAAACAAAGAAATTGCATCGGAATTAAATACAAAAAGCACAATGCCGACTTAAGTACAAGAAAACTGACTCTTCATACTGTCAATGTTTTGAACCATTCCTGTGACACTAGTTATAGATTCCGATGCTTCACTTCAGGTTTATTGTATCCCTCTGACCTTCTTATTGACGATGAAACACAGAAATTGCATCGGAATTAAATACAAAAGGCACAATGCCGACTTAAGTACAAGAAAACTGATCCTCTTACTGTCTATGTTTAAACCATTCCTGTGACACGAGTTATAGATTCCGATGCTTCACTTCAGGTTTACTGTATCCCTCTGACCTTCTTATTGACGATGAAACTCAGAAATTGCATCGGAAATAAATACAAAAGGCACAATGCCGCCTTAAGTACAAGAAAACTGACTCTTCTTACTGTCTATGGTTTGAACCATTCATACGACACTAATAACAGATTCCGATGCTTCATTTCAGGTTTACTGTATCCCTCTGACCTTCGTATTGACGATGAAACACAGAAATTGGATCGGAATTAAATATAAAAGGCACGATGCCGATTTAAGTACAAGAAAACTGACTCTTCTTACTTTCTATGCTTTAAACCATTCCTGTGACACTAGTTATAGATTCCGATGCTTCACTTCAGCTTTACTGTATCCCTCTGACCTTCTTATAGACGATGAAACACTGAAATTGCATCGGAATTAAATACAAAAGGCACAAAGCCGACTTAAGTATAAGAAAACTGACTCATCTTACTGTCTATGTTTTGAATTGTTCCTGTGACACTAGTTATGAATTCCGATGCTTCACTTCAGGTTTACTGTTTCCCTCTGACCTTCTTATTGACGATGAAACACAGAAATTGCATCGGAATGAAATACAAAGGGCACAATGCCGACTTAAATACAAGGAAACAGACTCTTCTTACTGTCTATGTTTTGACCCATTCATGTGACACTCGTTGTAGGATCTGAAGCTTTACTTCAGGTTTACTGTATCCCTCTGACCTTCTTATTGACGATGAGACACAGAAATTGCTTCGGAATTAAATACAAAATGCACAATACCGACTTAAGTACAAGATAACTGACTCTTCTTCCTGTCTATGTTTGAACCATTCCTGTGACACTAGTTATAGATTCCGATGCTTCACTTCTGGTTCACTGTATCCCTCTCACCTTCTTATTGACGATGAAACACAGAAATTGCATCGGAATTAAATATAAAAGGCACGATGCCGACTTAAGTACAAGAAAACTGACTCTTCTTACTGTCTATGTTTTGAACCATTCATGTGACACTAGTTATAGGTTCCGATGCTTCACTGCTGGTTTACTGTATCAATCTGACCATCTAATTGACGATGAAACACAGAAATTGCATCGGATTAAATACAAAAGGCACAATGCCGACTTAAGTACAAGAAAACTGATCTTCTTACTGTCTATCTTTTGAATCATTCCTGTGACACTAGTTATAGAATCCGATGTTTCACTTCAGGTTCACTATATCCGTCTGACCTTCTTATTGCTGACGAAACACTGAAATTGCATCGGGATTAAATACAAAAGGCACAATGCCGACTTAAGTACAAGAAAACTGACTCTTCTTACTGTCTATGTTTTGAGCCATTCCTGTGACACTAGTTATAGATTCCGATGTTTCACTTCAGGTTTACTGTATCCCTCTGACCTTCTTATTGACGCTGAAACACAGCAATTGCATCGGAATTAAATACAAAAGCACAATGCCGACATAAGTACAAGAAAACTAACTCTTCTTACTGTCTATGTTTTGAACCATACCTGTAGCACTAGTTATAGATTCCGATGCTTCACTTCAGGTTTACTGTATACCTCTGACCTTTTTATTACCGATGAAACACAGAAATTGCATCGGAATTAATTACAAAAGCCACAATGTGAATTTTAGTACAAGAAAACTGACTCTTCTTACTGTCTATGTTTTGAACCATTCATGTGACACTAGTTATAGATTCCGATGCTTTACTGCAGGTTTACCGTATCCCTCTGACCATCTTATTGACGATGAAACACAGAAATTGCATGGGAATTATATACAAAAGGCACAATGCCGACCTAAGTACAAGAAAACTGACTCTTCTTACTGTCTATGTTTTGAACAATGCCTGTGACACTAGTTATAGATTCCGATGCTTCACTTCAGGTTTACCGTATCCCTCCGACCTTCTTATTGACGATGAAACACAGAAATTGCATCGGATTAAATACAAAAGACACAATGCCGACTTAAGTACAAGAAAACTGACTCTTCTTACTGTCTATGTTTTGAACCATTCCTGTGACATTAGTTATAGTATCCGATGCTTCACTTCAGGTTCACTAAATCCCTCTGACCTTCTTACTGACGATGAAATACTGAAATTGCATCGGAATTAAAAACAATAGGCACAATGCCGACTTAAGTACAAGTAAACTGACTCTTCTTACTGTCTATGTATTGAACCATTCCTCTGACACTAGTTATAGATTCCGATTCTTCGCTTCAGGTTTACTGTATGCCTCTGACCTTCTTATTGACGATGAAACACAGAAATTGCATCGGAATTAAATACAAAAGGCACAATGCCGACTTAAGTACAAGAAAACTGACTCTTCATACTGTCAATGTTTTGAACCATTCCTGTGACACTAGTTATAGATTACGATGCTTCACTACAGGTTTATTGTATCCCTCTGACCTTCTTATTGACGATGAAACACAGAAATTACATCGGAATTAAATACAAAAGGTACAATGCCGACTTAAGTACAAGAAAACTGACTCTTCTTACTGTCTATATTTTGAACCATTCATGTGACACTCGTTATAGATTACGATGCCTTACTTCAGGTTTACTGTATACCTCTGACCTTCTTCTTGACGATGAAACACAGAAATTGCTTCGGAATTAAATACAAATGGCACAATGCCGACTTAAGTACAATATAACTGACTTTTCTTACTGTCTGTGTTTTGAACCATCCTGTGACACTAGTTAAATATTCCGATGCTTCACTTCATTTTTACTGTATCCCTCTGACCTTCTTATTGACGATGAAAAACAGCAATTGCATCGGAATTAAATATAAAAGGCACAATGCCGACTTAAGTGCAAGAAAACTGTCTCTTCTTACTGTCTATGTTTTGAACCAATCCTGTGACACTAGTTATAGATTCCGATGCTTCACTTCAGGTTTACTGTATCCCTCTGACCTTCTTATTGACGATGAAACACAGAAATTGCATCGGAATTAAATACAAAAGGAACAATGCCGACTTAAGTACAAGAAAACTGACTCTTTTAACTGTCTATGTTATGAACCATTCCTGTGACACTAGTTATAGATTCCGATGCTTCACTTCAGGTTTACTGTATCCCTCTGACATCCTTATTGACGATGAAACACAGATATTGCATCGGAATTAATTACAAAAGGCACAATGCCGACTTAAGTACAAGAAAACTGACTCCTATTACTGTCTATAATTTGAACCATTCCTGTGACACTAGTTATAGATTCCGATGCTTCACTTCAAGTTTACTGTATCCCTCTGACCTTCTAATTGACGATGAAACACAGAAATTGCATCGGATTAAATACAAAAGACACAATGCCGACTTAAGTACAAGAAAACTGATCATCTTACTGTCTATGTTTTGAACCATTCCTGTGACACTAGTTATAGAATCAGATGTTTCACTTCGGGTTCACTATATCCCTCTGACCTTCTTATTGTCGATGACTCACAGAAATTGCATCGGAATTAAATACAAAAGCACAATGCTGACATAAGTACAAGAAAACTGACTCTTCTTACTGTCTATGTTTTGAACCATACCTGTGACACTAGTTATAAATTCAGGTGCTTCACTTCAGGTTTACTGTATACCTCTGACCTTCCTATTACCGATGAAACACAGAAATTGGATCGGAATTAATTACAAAAGGCACAATGTCAACTGTAGTCCAAGAAAACTAACTCTTCTTACTGTCTATGTTTTGAACCATTCATGTGACACTAGTAATAGATTCCGATGCTTCACTGCAGGTTTACTGTATCCCTCTGACCTTCTTATTGACGATGAAACACAGAAATTGCATCGGAATTAAATACAAAAGGCACAATGCCGACTTAAGTACAAGAAAACTGACTCTTGTTACTGTGTATATTTTGAACAATTCCTGTGACACTAGTTATAGATTCCGATGCTTCACTTCAGGTTTACCGTATCCCTCCGACCTTCTTATTGACGATGAAACACAGAAATAGCATCGGATTAAATACAAAAGGCATAATGCCGACTTAAGTACAAGAAAACTGATCCTCTTACTGTCTATGTTTTGAAACATTCACGTGACACTAGTTATAGAATCCGATGCTTCACTTCAGGTTATCTACATCCCTCTGAACTTCTTATTGACGATGAAATACTGAACTTGCATCGGAATTAAATACAAAAGCCACAATGCCGACTTAAGTACAAGTAAACTGACTCTTCTTACTGTCTATGTATTGAATCATTCCTGTGACACTAGTTATAGATTCCGATGCTTCACTTCAGGTTTACTGTATGCCTCTGACCTTCTTATTGACGATGAAACACAGAAATTGCATCGGAATTAAATACAAAATGCACTATGCCGACTTAAGTATAAGGAAACTGACTCTTCATACTCTCTATGTTTTTAACCATTCCTGTGACACTAGTTATGGATTCCGAAGCTTCACTTCAGGTTTACTGTACCCCTCTGACCTTCTTATTGACGATGAAACACAGAAATTGCATCGGAATTAAATACAAAAGGTACAATGCCGTTTTAAGTACAAGAAAATGACTCTTCTTACTGTCTATATTTTGAACCATTCATTTGACACTCGTTATAGATTACGATGCTTTACTTCAGGTTTACTGTATCCCTCTGACCTTTTTCTTGACGATGAAACACAGAAATTGCATCGGAATTAAATACAAAAGGCACAATGCCGACTTAAGTACAAGAAAACTGACTCTTTTAAATGTCTATGTTTTGAACCATTCCTGTGACACTAGTTATAGATTCCGATGCTTCACTTCAGGTTTACTGTATCCCTCTGACATCCTTATTGACGATGAAACGCAGATATTGCATCGGAATTAAATACAAAAGGCACAATGCCGACTTAAGTACAAGAAAACTGACTCCTCTTACTGTCTATGTTTGAACCATTCCTGTGACACTAGTTATAGATTCCGATGCTACACTTCAAGTTTACTGTATCCCTCTGACCTTCTAATTGACGATGAAACACAGAAATTTCATCGGATTAAATACAAAAGACACAATGCCGACTTAAGTACAAGAAAACTGATCTTCTTACTGTCTATGTTTTGAACCATTCCTGTGACACTAGTTATAGAATCAGATGTTTCACTTCAGGTTCACTATATCCCTCTGACCTTCTTATTGTCAATGACTCACAGAAATTACATCGGAATTAAATAAAAAAGCACAATGCTGACATAAGTACAAGAAAACTGACGCTTCTTACTGTCTATTTTTAGAACCATACCTGTGACACTAGTTATAAATTTAGATGCTTCACTTCAGGTTTACTGTATACCTCTGACCTTCCTGTTACCGATGAAACACAGAAATTGGATCTGAATTAATTACAAAAGGCACAATGTCAACTTTAGTCCAAGAAAACTGACTCTTCTTACTGTCTATGTTTTGAACCATTCATGTGACACTAGTAATAGATTCCGATGCTTCACTGCAGGTTCACTGTATCCCTCTGACCTTCTTATTGACGATGAAACACAGAAATTGCATCGGAATTAAATACAAAAGGCACAATGCCGACTTAAGTACAAGAAAACTGACTCTTGTTATTGTGTATCTTTTGAACAATTCCTGTGACACTAGTTATGGATTCCGATGCTTCACTTCAGGTTTGCCGTATCCCTCCGACCTTCTTATTGACGATGAAACACAGAAATTGCATCGGATTAAATACAAAAGGCACAATGCCGACTTAAGTACAAGAAAACTGATCCTCATACTGTCTATGTTTTGAACCATTCCTGTGACACTAGTTATAGGATCCGATGCTTCACTTCAGGTTTACTACATCCATCTGAACTTCGTATTGACGATGAAATACTGAAATTGCATCGGAATTAAATACAAAAGCCACAATGCCGACTTAAGTACAAGTAAACTGACTCTTCTTACTGTCTATGTATTGAACCACTCCTGTGACACTAGTTATAGATTCCGATGCTTCACTTCAGGTTTACTGTATGCCTCTGACCTTGTTATTGACGATGAAACACAGAAATTGCATCGGAATTAAATACAAAAGGCACAATGCCGACTTAAGTACAGGGAAACTGACTCTTCTTACTGTCTATGTTTTGAACCATACCTGTAACACTAGTTATAGATTCCGATGCTTCACTTCAGGTTTACTGTATACCTCTGACCTTCTTATTACCGATGAAACACAGAAATTGCATCGGAATTTGTTACAAAAGCCACAATGTGAATTTTAGTACAAGAAAACTGAATCTTCTTACTGTCTATGTTTTGAACCATTCATGTGACACTAGTTATAGATTCCGATGCTTCACTGCAAGTTTACTGTATCCCTCTGACCTTCTTATTGACGATGAAATACTGAAATTGCATCGGAATTAAAAACAAAAGACACAATGCCGACTTAAGTACAAGTAAACTGACTCTTCTTACTGTCTATGTATTGAACCACTCCTGTGACACTAGTTATAGATTCCGATTCTTCACTTCAGGTTTACTGTATGCCTCTGACCTTCCCCATGATGATTAAACACAGAAATTGCATCGGAATTAAATACAAAAGGCACAATGCCGACTTAAGTACAAGAAAACTTACTCTTCATACTGTCAATGTTTTGAACCATTCCTGTGACACTATTTATAGATTCCGATGCTTCACTTCAGGTTTATTGTATCCCTCTGACCTTCTTATTGACGATGAAACACAGAAATTACATCGGAATTAAATACAAAAGGTACAATGCCGACTTAAGTACAAGAAAACTGACTCTGCTCACTGTCTATATTTTGAACCATTCATGTGCCACTCGTTATAGATTACGATGCTTTACTTCAGGTTTACTGTATCCCTCTGACCTTCTTCTTGACGATGAAACACAGAAATTGCTTCGGAATTAAATACAAATGGCACAATGCCGACATAAGTACAAGATAATTGACTTTTCTTACTGTCTGTGTTCTGAACCATTCCTGTGACACTAGTTAAATATTCCGATGCTTCACTTCATTTTTACAGTATCCCTCTGACCTTCTTATTGCCGATGAAACACAGCAATTGCATCGGAATTAAATATAAAAGGCACAATGCCGACTTAAGTGCAAGAAAACTGACTCTTCTTACTGTCTATGTTTTAAACCATACCTGTGACACTAGTTATAGAATCCGATGCTTCACTTCAAGTTTACTGTATCCCTCCGACCTTCTAATTGACGATGAAACACAGAAATTGCATCGGATTAAATACAAAAGACACAATGCGGACTTAAGTACAAGAAAACTGATCTTCTTACTGTCTATGTTTTGAACCATTCCAGTGACACTAGTTATAGAATCAGATGTTTCACTTCAGGTTCACTATATCCCTCTGACCATCTTATTGTCGATGACTCATAAAAATTGCATCGGAATTAAATACAAAAGCACAATGCTGACATAAGTACAAGAAAACTGACTCATCTTACTGTCTATGTTTTGAACCATACCTGTGACACTAGTTATAGAATCCGATGCTTCACTTCTGGTTTACTGTATACCTCTGACCTTCCTATTACCGATGAAACACATAATTGCATCGGAATTAATTACAAAAGGCACAATGTCAACTTTAGTCCAAGAAACCTGACTCTTCTTACTGTCTATGTTTTGAACCATTCATGTGACACTAGTTATAGATTCCGATGCTTCACTGCAGGTTTACTGTATCCCTCTAACCTTCTTATTGACGATGAAACACAGAAATTGCATCGGAATTAAATACAAAAGGCACAATGCCGACTTAAGTACAAGAAAACTGACTCTTGTTACTGTGTATCTTTTGAACAATTCCTGTGACACTAGTTATAGATTCCGATGCTTCACTTCAGGTTTACCGTATCCCTCCGACCTTCTTATTGACGATGAAACACAGAAATTGCATCGGATTAAATACAAAAGGCACAATGACGACTTAAGTACAAGAAAACTGATCCTCTTACTGTCTATGTTTTGAACCATTCCTGTGACACTAGTTATAGAATCCGATGCTTCACTTCAGGTTCATTAAATCCCTCTGACCTTCTTATTGACGATGAAATACTGAAATTGCATCGGAATGAAATACAAAAGCCACAATGCCGACTTAAGTACAAGTAAACTGACTCTTCTTACTGTCTATGTATTGAACCATTCCTGTGACACTAGTTATAGATTCCGATGCTTCACTTCAGGTTTACTGTATGCCTCTGACCTTCTTCTTGACGATGAAACACAGAAATTGCAACGGAATTAAATACAAAAGGCACAATGCCGACTTAAGTACAAGATAACTGACTCTTCTTACTGTCTGTGTTTTGAACCATTCCTGTGACACTAGTTAAATATTCCGATGCTTCACAGCATTTTTACTGTATCCCGCTGACCATCTTATTGACGATGAAACACAGCAATTGCATCGGAATAAAATATAAAAGGCACAATGCCGACTTAAGTGCAAGAAAACTGACTCTTATTACTGTCTATGTTTGAACCAATCCTGTGACACTAGTTATAGATTCCGATGCTTGACTTCAGGTTTACTGTATCCCTCTGACCTTCTTATTGACGATGAAACACAGAAATTGCATCGGAATTAATTACAAAAGGCACAATGCCGACTTAAGCACAAGGAAACTGACACTTCTAACTGTCTATGTTTTGAACCATTCCTGTGACACTAGTTATAGATTCCGATGCTTCACTTCGGGTTTACTGTATCCCTCTGACCTTCTTATTGACGATGAAACACAGATATTGCATCGGAATTGAATACAAAAGGCACAATGTCGACTTAAGTACAAGAAAACTGACCCCTCTTACTGTCTATGTTTCGAACTTTCCTGTGACACTAGTTATAGATTCCGATGCTTCACTTCAGGTTTACTGTATCCCCCTGACCTTCTTATTGACGATGAAACACAGAAATTGCATCGGAATTAAATACAAAAGGCACAATTCCGACTAAAGTACAAGGAAACTGACTCTTCTTACTGTCTATGCTTTGAACCATTCCTGTGACACTAGGTATAGATTCCGATGCTTCACTTCAGGTTTACAGTATCCCTCTGACCTTCTAATTGACGATGAAACACAGAAATTGCATCGGAATTAAATACAAAAGGCACAATGCCGACTTAACTACAAGAAACCTCACTCTTCTTACTGTCTATGCTTTGAACCATTCCTGTGACACTAGTTATAGATTCCGATGCTTCACTTCAATTTCACTGTCTCCCTCTGACCTTCATAATGACGATGAAACACTGAAATTGCATCGGATATAAATACAAAATGCACAATGCCGTCTTAAGTACAAGAAAACTGACTCTTTTTACTCTCTATAATTTGAACCATTCCTGTGACACTAGTTATAGATTTCGATGCTTCACTTCAGGTTCATTGTATGCCGCAGATCTTCTTATTGACGATGAAACACAGAAATTGCATCGGAATTAAATACAAGAGGCACAACGCCGACTTAAGTACAAGAAAACTTACTCTTCTTACTGTCTATGTTTTGATCCATTCCTGTGACCTTAGTTATAGATTCCGATGCTTCACTTCATGTTTACTGTATCCCTCTGACCCTCTTATTCACGATGAATCACAGAAATTGCATCGGAATTTAATACAAAGGCACAATGCCGACTTAAGTACAAGAAAACTGACTCTTCTTACTCTCTATGTTTTCAACCATTCATGTGACACTAGTTATAGATTCCGATGCTTTACTCCAGGTTCACTGTATCCCTCTGACCTCCTTATTGACGATGAACACAGAAATTGCATTGGAATTAAATACAAAACGCACAATGCCGACTTAAGTACAAGAAAACTGACTCTTCTTACTGTCTAAGTTTTGAACCATTCCTGTGACACTAGTTATAGATTCCGATGCTTCACTTCAGGTTTACTGTATCCCTCTGACCTTGTTATTGACCATGAAACACAGAAATTGCATCGGAATTTAATACAAAAGGCACAATGCCGACTTAAGTACAAGAAAACTGACTCTTCTTACTGTCTATGTTTGAACCATTCCTGTGACACTAGTTATAGATTCCGATGCTTCACTTCAGCTTTACTGTATCCCTCTTACCGTCTTATTGACGATGAATCACAGAAATTGCATCGGAATTAAATACAAAAGGCACAACGCCGACTTAAGTACAAGAAAACTGACTCTTCTTACTGTCTATGCCGTGAACCATTCTTGTGACACTAGTTATAGATTCCGGTGCTTCACTTCAGGTTTACTGTATCCCTCTGACCTTCTTATTGACGATGAAACACAGAAATTGCATCGGATTTAAATACAAAAGGCACAATGCCGACATAAGTACAAGAAAACTGACTCTTCTTGCTGTCTATGTTTTGAACCATTCCTGTGACACTAGTTATAGATTCCGATGCTTCACTTCAGGTTCACTGTATCCCTCTGACCTTCTTATTGACGATCAAACACTGAAATTGCATCGGAATTAAATACAAAAGGCACAATGCCGACTTAAGTACAAGAAAACTGATCTTCTTACTGTTTATGTTTTGAACCATTCCTGTGACACTAGTTATAGAATCAGATGTTTCACTTCAGGTTCACTATATTCCTCTGACCTTCTTATTGTCGATGACTCATAAAAATTGCATCGGAATTAAATACAATAGCACAATGCTGACAGTAGTACAAGAAAACTGACTCATCTTACTGTCTATGTTTTGAACCATACCTGTGACACTAGTTATAGAATCCGATGCTTCACTTCTGGTTTACTGTATACCTCTGACCTTCCTATTACCGATGAAACACAGAAATTGCATCGGAATTAATTACAAAAGGCACAATGTCAACTTTAGTCCAAGAAACCTGTCTCTTCTTACTGTCTATGTTTTGAACCATTCATGTGACACTAGTTATAGATTCCGAAGCTTCACTGCAGGTTTACTGTATCCCTCTGACCTTCTTATTGACGATGAAACACAGAAATTGCATCGGAATTAAATACAAAAGGCACAATGCCGACTTAAGTACAAGAAAACTGACTCTTCTTACTGTCTATGTTTTGAACAATTCCTGTGACACTAGTTATAGATTCCGATGCTTCACTTCAGGTTTACCGTATCCCTCCGACCTTCTTATTGACGATGAAACACAGAAATTGCATCGGATTAAATACAAAAGGCACAATGACGACTCAAGTACAAGAAAACTGATCCTCTTACTGTCTATGATTTGAACCATTCCTGTGACACTAGTTATAGAATCCGATGCTTCACTTCAGGTTCACTAAATCCCTCTGACCTTCTTATTGACGATGAAATACTGAAATTGCATCGGAATTAAATACAAAAGCCACAATGCCGACTTAAGTACAAGTAAACTGACTCTTCTTACTGTCTATGTATTGAACCATTCCTGTGACACTAGTTATAGATTCCGATGCTTCACTTCAGGTTTACTGTATGCCTCTGACCTTCTTCTTGACGATGAAACACAGAAATTGCAACGGAATTAAATACAAAAGGCACAATGCCGACTTAAGTACAAGATAACTGACTCTTCTTACTGTCTGTGTTTTGAACCATTCCTGTGACACTAGTTAAATATTCCGATGCTTCACATCATTTTTACTGTATCCCGCTGACCATCTTATTGACGATGAAACACAGCAATTGCATCGGAATTAAATATAAAAGGCACAATGCCGACTTAAGTGCAAGAAAACTGACTCTTCTTACTGTCTATGTTTGAACCAATCCTGTGACACTAGTTATAGATTCCGAAGCTTCACTTCAGGTTTACTGTATCCATCTGACCTTCTTATTGACGATGAAACACAGAAATTGCATCGGAATTAATTACAAAAGGCACAATGCCGACTTAAGCACAAGGAAACTGACTCTTCTAACTGTCTATGTTTTGAACCATTCCTGTGACACTAGTTATAGATTCCGATGCTTCACTTCGGGTTTACTGTATCCCTCTGACCTTCTTATTGACGATGAAACACAGATATTGCATCGGAATTGAATACGAAAGGCACAATGTCGACTTAAGTACAAGAAAACTGACTCCTCTTACTGTCTATGTTTCGAACCTTTCCTGTGACACTAGTTATAGATTCCGATGCTTCACTTCATGTTTACTGTATCCCTCTGACCTTCTTATTGACGATGAAACACAGAAATTGCATCGGAATTAAATACAAAAGGCACAATTCCGACTAAAGTACATGGAAACTGACTCTTCTTACTGTCTATGCTTTGAACCATTCCTGTGACACTAGGTATAGATTCCGATGCTTCACTTCAGGTTTACAGTATCCCTCTGACCTTCTTATTGACGATGAAACACAGAAATTGCATCGGAATTAAATACAAAAGGCACAATGCCGACTTAACTACAAGAAACCTGACTCTTCTTACTGTCTATGTTTTGAACCATTCCTGTGACACTAGTTATAGATTCCGATGTTTCACTTCAGGTATACTGTATCCCTCTGACCTTCTTACTGACGATGAAACATAGAAATTGCATCGGAATGAAATAGAAAAGGAACAATGCCGACTTAGGTACAAGAAAACTGACTCTTCTTACTGTCTATGTTTTGAACCATTGCTGTGACACTAGTTATAGATTCCGATGCTTCACTTCAGATCTACTGTATCCCTCTGACCTTCATCTTGACGATGAAACACAGAAATTGCATCGGAATTAAATACAAAAGGCACAATGCCGACTTATGTACAGGAAATCTGACTCTTCTTACTGTCTATGTTTTGAACCGTTCCTGTGACACTAGATATAGATTCCGATGCTTCACTTCAGGTTACTGTATCCCTCTGACCTTCTTATTGACGATTAAACACAGAAATTGCATCGGAATAAAATACAAAAGGAACAATGACGACTGAAGTACAAGAAAACTCTTCCTACTGTCTATGCTTTGAACTATTCATGTGACACTAGTTGTAGCTTCCGATGCTTCACTTGAGGTTTACTGTATCCATCAGACCTTCTTATTGACGATGAAACACAGAAATTGCATCAGAATTAAATACAAAAGGCACAATGCCGACTTAAGTACAAGAAAACTGACTCTTCTTACTGTCTATGTTTTCAACCATTCGTGTGACACTAGTTATAGATTCCTATGCTTTACTCCAGGTTTACTGTATCCCTCTGACCTCCTTATTGACGATGAGCACAGAAATTGCATTGGAATTAAATACAAAAGGCACAATGCCGACTTAAGTACAAGAAAACTGACTCTTCTTACTGTCTAAGTTTTGAACCATTCCTGTGACACTAGTTATAGATTCCGATGTTTCACTTCAGGTTTACTGTATCCCTCTGACCTTGTTATTGACGATGAAACACAGAAATTGCATCAGAATTAAATACAAAAGGCACAATGCCGACTTAAGTACAAGAAAACTGACTCTTCTTACTGTCTATGTTTGAACCATTCCTGTGACACTAGTTATAGATTCCGATGCTTCACTTCAGCTTTACTGTATCCCTCTTACCTTCTTATTGACGGTGAAACACAGAAATTGCATCGGAATTAAATACAAAAGGCACAACGCCGACTTAAGTACAAGGAAACTGACTCTTCTTACTGTCTATGCCTTGAACCATTCTTGTGACACTAGTTATAGATTCCGATGCTTCACTTCAGGTATACTGTATCCCTCTGACCTTCTTATTGACGATGAAACACTGAAATTGCATCGGATTTAAATACAAAAGGCACAATGACGACTTAAGTACAAGAAAACTGACTCTTCTTGCTGTCTATGTTTTGAACCATTCCTGTGACACTAGTTATAGATTCCGATGCTTCACTTCAGGTTCACTGTATCCCTCTGACCTTCATATTGACGATCAAACACTGAAATTGCATCGGAATTAAATACAAAAGGCACAATGCCGACTTAAGTACAAGAAAACTGACTCTTCTTACTGTCTATGAATTGAACCATTCCTGTGACACTAGTTATAGATTCCGATGCTTCACTTCAGGTTCACTGATTCCCTCTGACGTTATTATTGACGATGAAACACAGAAATTGCATTGGAATTAAATACAAAAGGCACAACGCCGACTTAAGTACAAGAAAAGTGACTCTTCTTACTGTCTATGTTTTGAACCATTCCTGTGACACTAGTTATAGATTCCGATGCTTCACTTCAGGTATACTGTATCCCTCTGACCTTCTTACTGACGATGAAACATAGAAATTGCATCGGAATGAAATAGAAAAGGAACAATGCCGACTTAGGTACAAGAAAACTGACGCTTCTTACTGTCAACGTTTTGAACCATTGCTGTGACACTAGTTATAGATTCCGATGCTTCACTTCAGATCAACTGTATCCCTCTGAAATTCTTATTGACGATGAAACACAGAAATTGCATCGGAATTAAATACAAAAGGCACAATGCCGACTTATGTACAGGAAATCTGACTCTTCTTACTGTCTATGTTTTGAACCGTTCCTGTGACACTAGATATAGATTCCGATGCTTCACTTCAGGTTACTGTATCCCTCTGACCTTCGTATTGACGATTAAACACAGAAATTGCATCGGAATTAAATACCAAAGGCACAATGACGACCGAAGTACAAGAAAACTCTTCCTACTGTCTATGCTTTGAACCATTCATGTGACACTAGTTATAGCTTCCGATGCTTCACTTCAGGTTTACTGTATCCATCAGACCTTCTTATTGACGATGAAACACAGAAATTGCATCAGAATTAAATACAAAAGGCACAATTCCGACTTAAGTACAAGAAAACTGACTCTTCTTACTGCCTATGATTGAACCATTCCTGTGACACTAGTTATAGATTCCGATGCTTCACTTCAGGTTCACTGATTCCCTCTGACGTTATTATTGACGATGAAACACAGAAATTGCATCGGAATAAAATACAAAAAGCACAATGCTGACTTAAGTACAAGATAACTGACTCTTCTTACTGTCTATGGTTTGAACCATTCCTGCGACACTAGTCATAGATTCCGATGCTTCACTTCAGGTTTACTGTATCCCTCTGACCTTCTTATTGACGATGAAACACAGAAATTGCATCGGAATTAAATACGAAAGGCACAATGCCGAATTAAGTACAGGAAAACTGACTCTTCTTACTGTCTAAGTTTTGAACCATTCCTGTGACACTAGTTATAGATTCCGATGCTTCACTTCAGCTTTACTGTATCCCTCTGACCTTCTTATTGACGATGAAACACAGAAATTGCATCGGAATAAAATACAAAAGGCACAACGCCGACTTAAGTACAAGAAAACTGACCCTTCTTCTGTCTATGTTTTGAACCATTCCGGTGACACTAGTTATAGATTCCGATGCTTCCCTTCAGGTTTACTGTATCCCTCTGACCTTCTTATTGACGATGAAACTCAGAAATTGCATCGGAATTAAATACAAAAGCCACAACGCCGACTTAAGTACAAGAAAACTGACCCTTCTTACTGTCTATGTTTTGAGCCATTCCTGTGACACTAGTTATAGATTCCGATGCTTCACTTCAGGTTCACTGTATCCCTCTGACCTTCTTATTGACGATCAAACACTGAAATTGCATCGTAATTAAATACAAAAGGCAAAATGCCGACTTAAGTGCAAGAAAGCTGACTCTTCTTACTGTCTATGATTTGAACCATTCCTGTGACACTAGTTATAGATTCCGATGCTTCACTTCAGGTTCAATGTATCCCTCTGACCCTCTTATTGACGATCAAACACTGAAATTGCATCGGAATTAAATGCAAAAAGCACAATGAAGACTTAAGTACAAGAAAACTGACTCTTCTTACTGTCTACGATTTGAACCATTCCTATGACACTAGTTATAGATTCCGGTGCTTCACTTCAGGTTCACTGATTCCCTCTGACGTTCTTATTGACGATGAAACACAGAAATTGCACTGGAATTAAATACAAACGGCATAACGCCGACTTAAGTACAAGAAAACTGACTCTTCTTACTGTCTATGATTTGAACCATTCCTGTGACACTAGTTATAGATTCCGATGCTTCACTTCAGGTATACTGCATCCCTCTGACCTTCATATTGACGATGAAACACAGAAATTGCATCGGAATTAATTACAAAAGGCACAATGCCTACTTAACTACAAGAAACCTGACTCTTCTTACTGTCTATGTTTTTAACCATTCCTGTGACACTAGTTATAGATTCCGATGCTTCACTTCAGGTTACTGTATCCCTCTGACCTTCTTATTGTCGATTAAACACAGAAATTGCATCGGAATTAAATACAAAAGGCACAATGACGACAGAAGTACAAGAAAACTCTTCCTACTGTCTATGTTTTTAACCATTCATGTGACACTAGTTATAGCTTCCGGTGCTTCACTTCAGGTTTACTGTATCCATCAGACCTTCTTATTGACGATGAAACTCAGAAATTGCATCAGAATTAAATACAAAAGGCACAATTCCGACTTAAGTACAAGAAAACTGACTCTTCTTACTGTCTATGATTGAACCATTCCTGTGACACTAGTTATATATTCCGATGCTTCTCTTCAGGTTTACTGTATCCCTTTGACCTTCTTATTGACGATGAAACACAGAAATTGCATCGGAATTAAATACAAAAGGCACAATGCCGACTTAAGTACAAGATAACTGACTCTTCTTACTGTCTATGGTTTGAACCATTCCTGCGACACTAGTCATAGATTCCGATGCTTCACTTCAGGTTTACTGTATCCCTCTGACCTTCTTATTGACGATGAAACACAGAAATTGCATCGGAATTAAATACGAAAGGCACAATGCCGAATTAAGTACAAGAAAACTGACTCATCTTATTGTCTAAGTTTTGAAACATTCCTGTGACACTAGTTATAGATTCCGATGCTTCACTTCAGCTTTACTGTATCCCTCTGACCTTCGTATTGACGATGAAACACAGAAATTGCATCGGAATTAAATACAAAAGGCACAACTCCGACTTAAGTACAAGAAAACTGACCCTTCTTACTGTCCATGTTTTGAACCATTCCTGTGACACTAGTTATAGATTCCGATGCTTCACTTCAGGTTTACTGTATCCCTCTGACCTTTTTATTGACGATGAAACACACAAATTGCATCGGAATTAAATATAAAATGCACAATGCCGACTTAAGTACAAGAAAACTGACTCTTCTTACTGTCTATGTTTTGAACCATTCCTGTGACACTAGTTATGGATTCCGATGCTTCACTTCAGGTTCACTGTATCCCTCTGACCTTCTTATTGACGATCAAATACTGAAATTGCATCGGAATTAAATACAAAAGGCACAATGAAGTCTTAAGTACAAGAAAACTGACTCTTCTTACTGTCTATGATTTGAACCATTCCTATGACACTAGTTATAGATTCCGGTGCTTCACTTCAGGTTCACTGATTCCCTCTGATGTTCTTATTGACGATGAAACACAGAAATTGCATTGGAATTAAATACAAACGGCACAACGCCGACCTACGTACAAGTAAACTGACTCTTCTTACTGTCTATGATTTGAACCATTCCTGTGACACTAGTTATAGATTCCGATGCTTCACTTCAGGTACACTGCATCCCTCTGACCTTCATATTGACGATGAAACACAGAAATTGCATCGGAATAAAATACAAAAGGCACAATGCCGACTTAAGTACAAGATAACTGACTCTTCTTACTGTCTATGGTTTGAACAATTCCTGCGACACTAGTCATAGATTCCGATGCTTCAATTCAGGTTTACTGATTCCCTCTGACCTTCTTATTGACGATGAAACACAGAAATTACATCGGAATTAAATACGAAAGGCACAATGCTGAATTAAGTACAAGAAAACTGACTCTTCTTATTGTCTAAGTTTTGAACCATTCCTGTGACACTAGTTATAGATTCCGATGCTTCACTTTAGCTTTACTGTATCCCTCTGACCTTCTTATTGACGATGAAACACAGAAATTGCATCGGAATAAAATACAAAAGGCACAACGCCGACTTAAGTACAAGAAAACTGACTTTTCTTCTGTCTATGTTCTGAACCATTCCTGTGACACTAGTTATAGATTCCGATGCTTCACTTCAGGTTTACTGTATCCCTCTGACCTTCTTATTAACGATGAAACACAGAAATTGCATCGGAATTAAATACAAAAGGCACAACGCCGACTTAAGTACAAGAAAACTAACCCATCTTACTGTCTATGTTTTGAGCAATTCCTGTGACACTAGTTATAGATTCCGATGCTTCACTTCAGGTATACTGCATCCCTCTGACCTTCATATTGACGATGAAACACAGAAATTGCATCGGAATTAAATACAAAAGGCACAATGCCGACTTATCTACAAGAAACCTGACTCTTCTTACTGTCTATGTTTTGAACCATTCCTGTGACACTAGTTATAGATTCCGACGCTTCACTTCAGGTTACTGTATCATTCTGACCTTCTTATTGACGATTAAACACAGAAATTGCATCGGAAATAAATACAAAAGGCAGAATGACGACCGAAGTACAAGAAAACTCTTCCTACTGCCTATGTTTTGAACCATTCATGTGACACTAGTTATAGCTTCCGGTGCATCACTTCAGGTTTACTGTATCCATCAGACCTTCTTATTGACGATGAAACACAGAAATTGCATCAGAATTAAATACAAAAAGCACAATTCCGACTTAAGTACAAGAAAACTGACTCTTCTTACTGTCTATGATTGAACCATTCCTGTGACACTAGTTATATATTCCGATGCTTCACTTCAGGTTTACTGTATACCTCTGACCTTCTTATTGACGATGAAACACAGAAATTGCATCGGAATTAAATACAAAAGGCACAATGCCGACTTAAGTACAAGATAACTGACTCTTCTTACTGTCTATGGTATGAACCATTCCTGCGACACTAGTCATAGATTCCGATGCTTCACTTCAGGTTCACTGTATCCCTCTGACCTTCTTATTGACGATCAAATACTGAAATTGCATCGGAATTAAATACAAAAGGCACAATGAAGACTTAAGTACAAGAAAACTGACTCTTCTTACTGTCTATGATTTGAACCATTCCTATGACGCTAGTAATAGATTCCGGTGCTTCACTTCAGGTTCACTGATTCCCTCTGACGTTCTTATTGACGATGAAACACAGAACTTGCATTGGAATTAAATACAAACGGCACAACGCCGACCTAAGTACAAGAAAACTGACTCTTCTTACTGTCTATGATTTGAACCATTCCTGTGACACTAGTTATAGGTTCCGATGCTTCACTTCAGGTATACTGCATCCCTCTGACCTTCATATTGACGATGAAACACAGAAATTGCATCGGAATTAAATACAAAAGGCACAATGCCGACTTAACTACAAGAAACCTGACTCTTCTTACTGTCTATGCTTTGAACCATTCCTGTGACACTAGTTATGGATTCCGATGCTTCACTTCAGGTTCACTGCATCCCTCTGACCTTCTTATTGACGATGAAACACAGAAATTGCATCGGAATTAAATACAAAAGGCACAATGCCGACTTAAGTACACAAAATCTGACTCTTCTTACTGTCTATATTTTGAACCTTTCTGTGACACTAGATATAGATTCCGATGCTTCACTTCAGGTTTACTATATCCCTCTGACCTTCGTATTGACGATGAAACGCAGAAATCGCATCGGAATTAAATACAAAAAGCACAATGCCGACTTTAGTACCAAAAGACTGACTCTTCTTACTGTCTATGTTTTTAACCATTCCTGTGACACTAGTTAAAGATTCCGATGCTTCACTTCAGGTTACTGTATCCCTCTGACCTTCTTATTGACGATGAAACACAGAAATTGCATCGGAATTAAATACAAAAGGCACAATGCCGACTTAAGTACAAGATAACTGACTCTTCTTACTGTCTATGATTTGAACCATTCCTATGACGCTAGTTATAGATTCCGGTGCTTCACTTCAGGTTCACTGATTCCCTCTGACGCTCCTATTGACGATGAAACACAGAAATTGCATTGGAATTAAATACAAACGGCACAACGCCGACCTAAGTACAAGAAAACTGACTCTTCTTACTGTCTATGGTTTGAACCATTCCTGCGACACTAGTCATAGATTCCGATGCTTCACTTCAAGTTTACTGTATCCCTCTGACCTTCGTATTGACGATGAAACACAGAAATTGCATCGGAATTAAATACTTAAGGCACAATGCCGAATTAAGACCAAGAAAACTGACTCTTCTTATTGTCTAAGTTTTGAACCAATCCTGTGACACTAGTTATAGATTCCGATGCTTCACTTCAGCTTTACTGTATCCCTTTGACTTTCTTATTGACGATGAAACACAGAAATTGCATCGGAATTAAATACAAAATGCACAACGCCGACTTAAGTACAAGAAAACTGACCCTTCTCACTGTCTATGTTTTGAACCATTCCTGTGACACTAGTTATAGATTCCGATGCTTCACTTCAGGTTTACTGTATCCCTCTGACCTTCTTACTGACGATGAAACACAGAAATTGCATCGGAATTAAATACAAAAGGCACAATGCCGACTTAAGTACAAGAAAACTGACTCTTCTTACTGTCTATGTCTTGAACCATTCCTGTGACACTAGTTATAGATTCCGATGCTTCACTTCAGGTTTAATGTATCCCTCTGACCTTCTTATTGACGATGAAACACAGAAATAGCATCGGAATTAAATACAAAAGGCACAATGCCGATTTAAGTACAAGAAAACTGACTCTTCTTGCTGTCTATGTTTTGAACCATTCCTGTGACACTAGTTATAGATTCCGATGCTTCACATCAGGTTCACTGTATCCCTCTGACCTTCTTATTGACGATCAAACACTGAAATTGCATCGGAATTAAATACAAAATGCACAATGCCGACTTAAGTACAAGAAAACTGATTCTTCTCACTGTCTATGATTTGAACCATTCCTGTGACACTAGTTATAGATTCCGATGCTTCACTTCAGGTTCACTGATTCCCTCTGACGTTATTATTGACGATGAAACACAGAAATTGCATTGGAATTAAATACAAAATGCACAACGCCGACTTCAGTAAAAGAAAACTGACTCTTCTTACTGTCTATGTTTTGAACCATTCCTGTGACACTAGTTATAGATTCCGATGCTTCACTTCAGGTATACTGTGTCCCTCTGACCTTCTTATTGACGATGAAACATAGAAATTGCATCGGAATGAAATAGAAAAGGACCAATGCCGACTTAGGTACAAGAAAAAAACTGACTCTTCTTACTGTCTATGATTGAACCATTCCTGTGACACTGGTTATATATTCCGATGCTTCACTTCAGGTTTACTGTATCCCTCTGACCTTCTTATTGACGATGAAACACAGAAATTGCATTGGAATTAAATACAAACGGCACAACGCCGACCTAAGTACAAGAAAACTGACTCTTCTTACTGTCTATGATTTGAACCATTCCTGTGACACTAGTTAAAGATTCCGATGCTTCACTTCAGGTTACTGTATCCCTCTGACCTTCTTATTGACGATTAAACGCAGAAATTGCATCGGAATTAAATACAAAAGGCACAATGACGACCGAAGTACAAGAAAACTCTTCCTACTGTCTATGTTTTGAACTATTCATGTGACACTAGTTATAGCTTCCGATGCTTCACTTCAGGTTTACTGTATCGATCAGACCTTCTTATTGACGATGAAACACAAAAATTGCATCACAATTAAATACAAAAGGCACAATTCCGACTTAAGTACAAGAAAACTGACTCTTCTTACTGTCTATGATTTGAACCATTCCTGTGACACTAGTTATATATTCCGATGCTTCACTTCAGGTTTACTGTATCCCTCTGACCTTCTTATTGACGATGAAACACAGAAATTGCATCGGAATTAAATACAAAAGGCACAATGCCGACTTAAGTACCAGATAACTGACTCTTCTTACTGTCTATGGTTTGAACCATTCCTGCGACACTAGTCATAGATTCCGATGCTTCACTTCAGGTTTACTGTATCCCTCTGACCTTCTTATTGACGATGAAACACAGAAATAGCATCGGAATTAAATACGAAAGGCACAATGCCGAATTAAGTACAACAAAACTGACTCTTCTTATTGTCTAAGTTTTGAACCATTCCTGTGACACTAGTTATAGATTCCGATGCTTCACTTCAGCTTTACTGTATCCCTCTGACTTTCTTATTGACGATGAAACACTGAAATTGCATCGGAATTAAATACAAAAGGCACAACGCCGACTTAAGTACAAGAAAACTGACCCTTCTCACTGCCTATGTTTTGAACCATTCCTGTGACACTAGTTATAGATTCCGATGCTTCACTTCAGGTTTACTGTATCCCTCTGACCTTCTTATTGACGATGAAACACAGAAATTGCATCGGAATTAAATATAAAATGCACAATGCCAACTTAAGTACAAGAAAACTGACTCTTCTTACTGTCTATGATTTGAACCATTCCTATGACACTAGTTATAGATTCCGGTGCTTCACTTCAGGTTCACTGATTCCCTCTGACGTTCTTATTGACGATGAAACACAGAAATTGCATTGGAATTAAATACAAACAGCACAACGCCGACTTAAGTACAAGAAAACTGCCTCTTCTTACTGTCTATGATTTGAACCATTCCTGTGACACTAGTTATAGATTCCGATGCTTCACTTCAGGTTTACTGTATCCCTCTCACCTTCTTACTGACGATGAAACACAGAAATTGCATCGGAATTAAATACAAAAGGCACAATGCCGACTTAAGTACAAGAAAACAAACTCTTCTTACTGTCTATGTCTTGGACCATTCCTGTGACACTAGTTATAGATTCCGATGCTTCACTTCAGGTTTACTGTATCCCTCTGACCTTCTTATTGACGATGAAACACAGAAATTGCATCGGAATTAAATACAAAAGGCACAATGCCGATTTAAGTACAAGAAAACTGACTCTTCTTGCTGTCTATGTTTTGAACCATTCCTGTGACACTAGTTATAGATTCCGATGCTTCACTTCAGGTTCACTGTATCCCTCTGACCTTCTTATTGACGATCAAACACTGAAATTGCATCGGAATTAAATACAAAAGGCACAATGCCGACTTAAGTACAAGAAAACTGACTCTTCTTACTGTCTATGATTTGAACTATTCCTGTGACACTAGTTATAGATTCCGATGATTCACTTCAGGTTCACTGATTCCCTCTGACGTTATTATTGACGATGAAACACAGAAATTGCATAGGAATTAAATACAAAATGCACAACACCGACTTAAGTAAAAGAAAACTGACTCTTCTTACTGTCTATGTTTTGAACCATTCCTGTGACACTAGTTATAGATTCCGATGCTTCACTTCAGGTATACTGTGTCCCTCTGACCTTCTTATTGACGATGAAACATAGAAATTGCATCGGAATGAAATAGAAAAGGAACAATGCCGACTTAGGTGCAAGAAAACTGACTCTTCTTACTGTCTATGTTTTGAACCATTGCTGAGACACTAGTTATATATTCCGATGCTTCACTTCAGGTCTACTGTATCCCTCTGACCTTCTTATTGACGATGAAACACAGAAATTGCATCGGAATTAAATACAAAAGGCACAATGCCGACTTAAGTACAGGAAATCTGACATTTCTTACTGTCTATGTTTTGAATTGTTCCTGTGACACTAGATATACATGCCGATGCTTCACTTCAGGTTTACTATATCCCTCTGACCTTCGTATAGACGATGAAACGCAGAAATCGCATCGGAATTAAATACAAAAAGCACAATGCCGACGTAAGTACAAGAAAACGGACTCTTCTTACTGTCTATGCTTTTAACCATCCTGTGACACTAGTTAAAGATTCCGATGCTTCACTTCAGGTTACTGTATCCCTCTGACCTTCTTATTGACGATGAAACACAGAAATTGCATCGGAATTAAATACAAAATGCACAAAGAAAACCGAAGTACAAGAAAACTCTTCCTACTGTCTATGTTTTGAACCATTCATGTGACACTAGTTATAGCTTCCGATGCTTCACTTCAGGTTTACTGTATCCATCAGACCCTCTTATTGACGATGAAACACAGAAATTGCATCAGAATTAAATACAAAAGGCACAATTCCGACTTAAGTACAAGAAAACTGACCCTTCTCACTGCCTATGTTTTGAACCATTCCTGTGACACTAGTTATAGATTCCGGTGCTTCACTTCAGGTTCACTGATTCCCTCTGACGTTATTATTGACGATGAAACACAGAAATTGCATAGGAATTAAATACAAAATGCACAACACCGACTTAAGTTAAAGATAACTGACTCTTCTTACTGTCTATGTTTTGAACCATTCCTGTGACACTAGTTATAGATTCCGATGCTTCACTTCAGGTATACTGTGTCCCTCTGACCTTCTTATTGACGATGAAACATAGAAATTGCATCGGAATGAAATAGAAAAGGAACAATGCCGACTTAGGTACAAGAAAACTGACTCTTCTTACTGTCTATATTTTGAACCATTGCTGTGACACTAGTTATAGATTCCGATGCTTCACTTCAGGTCTACTGTATCCCTCTGACCTTCTTATTGACGATGAAACACAGAAATTGCATCGGAATTAAATACAAAAGGCACAATGCCGACATAAGTACAGGAAATCTGACTTTTCTTACTGTCTATGTTTTGAATTGTTCCTGTGACACTAGATATACATGCCGATGCTTCACTTCAGGTTTACTATATCCCTCTGACCTTCGTATAGACGATGAAACGCAGAAATCGCATCGGAATTAAATACAAAAAGCACAATGCCGACTTAAGTACAAGAAACCGGGCTCTTCTTACTGTCTATGCTTTTAACCATCCTGTGACACTAGTTAAAGATTCCGATGCTTCACTTCAGGTTACTGTATCCCTCTGACCTTCTTATTGACGATTAAACACAGAAATTGCATCGGAATTAAATACAAAAGGCACAATGAAGACCGAAGTACAAGAAAACTCTTCCTACTGTCTATGTTTTGAACCATTCATGTGACACTAGTTATAGCTTCCGATGCTTCACTTCAGGTTTACTGTATCCATCAGACCCTCTTATTGACGATGAAACACAGAAATTGCATCAGAATTAAATACAAAAGGCACAATTCCGACTTAAGTGCAAGAAAACTGACTCTTCTTACTGTCTATGATTGAACCATTCCTGTGACACTAGTTATATATTCCGATGCTTCACCTCAGGTTTACTGTATCCCTCTGACCTTCTTATTGACGATGAAACACAGAAATTGCATCGGAATTAAATACAAAAGGCACAATGCCGACTTAAGTACAAGATAACTGACTCTTCTTACTGTCTATGGTTTGAACAATTCCTGCGACACTAGTAATAGATTCCGATGCTTCACATCAGTTTTACTGTATACCTCTGACCTTCTTATTGACGATGAAACACAGAAATTGCATCGGAATTAAATACGAAAGGCACAATGCCGAATTAAGTACAAGAAAACTGACTCTTCTTACTGTCTATGTTTTGAACCATTCCTGTGACACTAGTTATAGATTCCGATGCTTCACTTCAGGTTCACTGTATCCCTCTGACCTTCTTATCGACGATCAAACACTGAAATTGCATCGGAATTAAATACAAAAGGCACAATGCCGACTTAAGTACAAGAAAACTGACTCTTCTTACTGTCTATGATTTGAACCATTCCTATGACACTAGTTATAGATTCTGGTGCTTCACTTCAGGTACACTGATTCCCTCTGACGATCTTATTGACGATGAAACACAGAAATTGCATTGGAATTAAATACAAACGGCTCAACGCCGACTTAAGTACAAGAAAACTGACTCTTCTTACTGTCTATGATTTGAACCATTCCTGAGACACTAGGTATAGATTCCGATGCTTCACTTCAGGTATACTGTATACCTCTGACCTTCTTATTGACGATGTAACATAGATATTGCATCGGAATGAAATAGAAAAGGAACAATGCCGACTTAGGTACAAGAAAACTGACTCTTCTTACTGTCTATGTTTTGAACCACTGCTGTGAAACTAGTTATAGATTCCGATGCTTCACTTCAGGTTCACTGTATCCCTCTGACCTTCTTATTGACGATCAAACACTGAAATTGCATCGGAATTAAATACAAAAGGCACAATGCCGACTTAAGTACAAGAAAACTGACTCTTCTTACTGTCTATGTTTTGAACCATTCCTATGACACTAGTTATAGATTCCGATGCTTCACTTCAGGTTTACTGTATCCATCAGACCATCTTATTGACGATGAATCTCAGAAATTGCATGGGAATTAAATGCAAAAAGCACAATGCCGACTTATGTACAAGAAAACTGATTCTTCTTACTGTCAATGTTTGCACCATTCATGTGACACTAGTTATAGATTCTCAATGCGTCACTTCAGGCTTACGATATCCCTCTGAACTTCTTATTGACGATGAAACACAGAAATTGCAT
Organism: Schistocerca americana; assembly: GCF_021461395.2. NCBI lineage: Eukaryota > Metazoa > Arthropoda > Insecta > Orthoptera > Acrididae > Schistocerca > Schistocerca americana. The sequence continues at coordinate 1,130,551,992 of NC_060120.1, read as the reverse complement.
CGGAATTAAACACAAAAGGCACAATGCCGACTTAAGTACAAGGAAACTGACTCTTCTTACTGTCTAAGATTGAACCATTCCTGTGACACTAGTTATTGTTTCCGATGCTTTACTTCAAGTTTACTGTATCCCTCTGACCTTCTTATTGACGATGAAACATAGAAATTGCATCGGAATTAAATACAAAAGGCACAATGCCGACTTAAGTACAAGAAAACTGACTCTTCTTACTGTCTATGTTTTGAACCATTCCTGTGACACTAGTTACAGATTCCGATGCTTCACTACATTTTTACTGTATTCCGCTGACCTTCTTATTGACGATGAAACACAGAAATTGCATCGGAATCAAATAGAAAAGTCACAATGCCAACTTAAGTACAGGAAAACTGACTCTTCTAACTTGCAATGCCTTGAACCACTCCTGTGACACTAGTTACAGATTCCGATGCTTCACTTTAGGTTTAATGTATCCCTCTGACCTTCTTATTGACGATGAAACACAGAAATTGCATCGGAATTAAATACAAAAGGCACAATGCCGACTTAAGTACAAGATAACTGACTCTTCTTACTGTCTATGGTTTGAACCATTCCTGCGACACTAGTTATAGATTCCGATGCTTCACTTCAGATTTACTGTATCCCTCTGACCTTCTTATTGACGATGAAACACAGAAATTGCATCGGAATTAAATACAAAAGGCACAATGCCGACTTAAGTACAAGAAAACTGACTCTTCTTATTGTCTAAGTTTTGAGCCATTCCTGTGACACTAGTTATAGATTCCGATGCCTCACTTCAGCTTTACTGTATCCCTCTGACCTTCTTATTGACGATGAAACACAGAAATTGCATCGGAATTAAATACAAGAGGCACAACGCCGACATAAGTACAGTGAAACTGACCCTTCTTACTGTCTATATTTTGAACCATTCCTGTGACACTAGTTATAGATTCCGATGCTTCAATTCAGGTTTACAGTATCCCTCTGACCTTCTTATTGACGATGAAACACAGAAATTGCATCGGAATTAAACACAAAAGGCACAATGCCGACTGAAGTACAAGAAAACTGACTCGTCTTACTGTCAATGTTTGAACCATTCATGTGACACTAGTTATAGATTCCGATGCTTCACTTCAGGTTTACTGTATCCCTCTCCCCTTCTTATTGACGATGAAACACAAAAATTGCATCGGAATTAAATACAAAAGGCACAATGCCGACTTAAGTACAAGAAAACAGACTCTTCTTGCTGTCTATGATTTGAACCATTCATGTGACCCTCGTTATAGATTACGATGCAATACTTCAGGTTTACTGTATCCCTCTGACCTTCTTCTTGACGATGAAACACAGAAATTGCTTCGGAATTAAATACAAATGGCACAATGCTGACTTAAGTACAAGATAACTGACTTTTCTTACTGTCTGTGTTTTGAATAATTCCTGTGACACTAGTTAAATATTCCGATGTTTCACTTCATTTTTACTGTATCCCTCTGACCTTCTTATTGACGATGAAACACAGCAATTGCATCGGAATTAAATATAAAAGGCACAATGCCGACTTAAGTGCAAGAAAACTGACTCTTCTTACTGTCTATGATTTGAACCAATCCTGTGACACTAGTTATAGATTCCGATGCTTCACTTCAGGTTTACTGTATCCCTCTGACCTTCTTATTGACGATGAAACAAAGAAATTGCATCGGAATTAAATACAAAAGGCACAATGCCAACTTAAGTACAAGAAAACTGACTCTTTTAATTGTCTATGTTTAGAACCATTCCTGTGACACTAGTTATAGATTCCGATGCTTCACTTCAGGTTTACTGCATCCCTCTGACCTTCATATTGACGATGAAACACAGAAATTGCATCGGAATTAAATACAAAAGGCACAATGCCGACTTAACTACAAGAAACCTGACTCTTCTTACTGTCTATGTTTTGAACCATTCCCGTGACACTAGTTATAGATTCCGATGCTTCACTTCAGGTTCACTGCATCCCTCTGACCTTCTTATTGACGATGAAACACAGAAATTGCATCGGAATTAAATACAAAAGGCACAATGCCGACTTAAGTACAGGAAATCTGACTCTTCTTACTGTCTATGTTTTGAACCGTTCCTGTGACACTAGATATAGATTCCGATGCTTCACTTCAGGTTTACTACATCCCTCTGACCTTCGTATTGACGATGAAACGCAGAAATCGCATCGGAATTAAATACAAAAAGCACAATGCCGACTTTAGTACAAGGAAACTGACTCTTCTTACTGTCTATGTTTTAAACCATTCCTGTGACACTAGTTAAAGATTCCGATGCTTCACTTCAGGTTACTGTATCCCTCTGACCTTCTTATTGACGATTAAACACAGAAATTGCATCGGAATTAAATATAAAAGGCACAATGATGACCGAAGTACAAGAAAACTCTTCCTACTGTCTATGTTTTGAACCATTCATGTGACACTAGTTATAGCTTCCGATGCTTCACGTCAGGTTTACTGTATCCATCAGACCTTCTTATTGACGATGAAACACAGAAATTGCATCAGAATTAAATACAAAAGGCACAATTCCGACTTAAGTACAAGAAAACTGACTCCTCTTACTGTCTATGATTGAACCTTTCCTGTGACACTAGTTATATATTCCGATGCTTCACTTCAGGTTTACTGTATCCCTCTGACCTTCTTATTGACGATGAAACACAGAAATAGCATCGGAATTAAATACAAAAGGCACAATTCCGACTTAAGTACAAGATAACTGACTCTTCTTACTGTCTATGGTTTGAACCATTCCTGCGACACTAGACATAGATTCCGATGCTTCACTTCAGGTTTACTGTATCCCTCTGACCTTCTTATTGACGATGAAACACAGAAATTGCATCGGAATTAAATACAAAAGGCACAATGCCGAATTAAGTACAAGAAAACTGACTCTTCTTATTGTCTAAGTTTTGAACCATTCCTGTGACACTAGTTATAGATTCCGATGCTTCACTTCAGCTTTACTGTATCCCTCTGACTTTCTTATTGACGATGAAACACAGAAATTGTATCGGAATTAAATACAAAAGGCACAACGCCGACTTAAGTACAAGAAAACTGACCCTTCTCACTGTCTATGTTTTGGAACCATTCCTGTGACACTAGTTATAGATTCCGATGCTTCACTTCAGGTTTACTGCATCCCTCTGACCTTCTTATTGACGATGAAACACAGAAATTGCATCGGAATTAAATATAAAATGCACAATGCCAACTTATGTACAAGAAAACTGACTCTTCTTACTGTCTATGTTTTGAACCATTCCTGTGACACTAGTTATAGATTCCGATGCTTAACTTCAGGTTCACTGTATCCCTCTGACCTTCTTATTGACGATCAAACACTGAAATTGCATCGGAATTAAATACAAAAGGCACAATGCCGACTTAAGTACAAGAAAACTGACTCTTCTTACTGTCTATGATTTGAACCATTCCTATGACACTAGTTATAGATTCCGGTGCTTCACTTCAGGTTCACTGATTCCCTCTGATGTTCTTATTGACGATGAAACACAGAAATTGCATTGGAATTAAATACAAACGGCACAACGCCGACTTAAGTACAAGAAAACTGACTCTTCTTACTGTCTGTGATTTGAACCATTCCTGTGACACTAGTTATAGATTCGGATGCTTCACTTCAGGTTTACTGTATCCCTCTGACCTTCTTACTGACGATGAAACACAGAAATTGCATCGGAATTAAATACAAGAGGCACAATGCCGACTTAAGTACAAGAAAACTGACTCTTCTTACTGTCTATGTCTTGAACCATTCCTGTGACACTAGTTATAGATTCCGATGCTTCACTTCAGGTTTACTGTATCCCTCTGACCTTCTTATTGACAATGAAACACAGAAATTGCATCGGAAATAAATACAAAGGGCACAATGCCGATTTAAGTACAAGAAAACTGACTCTTCTTTCTGTCTATGTTTTGAACCATTCCTGTGACACTAGTTATAGATTCCGATGCTTCACTTCAGGTTCACTGTATCCCTCTGACCTTCTTATTGACGATCAAACACTGAAATTGCATCGGAATTAAATACAAAAGGCACAATGCCGACTTAAGTACAAGAAAACTGACTCTTCTCACTGTCTATGATTTGAACCATTCCTGTGACACTAGTTATAGTTTCCGATGCTTCACTTCAGGTTCACTGATTCCCTCTGACGTTATTATTGACGATGAAACACAGAAACTGCATTGGAATTAAATACAAAATGCACAACGCCGACTTAAGTAAAAGAAAACTGACCCTTCTTACTGTCTATGTTTTGAACCATTCCTGTGACACTAGTTATAGATTCCGATGCTTCACTTCAGGTATACTTTGTCCCTCTGACCTTCTTATTGACGATGAAACATAGAAATTGCATCTGAATGAAATAGAAAAGAACAATGCCGACTTAGGTACAAGAAAACTGACTCTTCTTACTGTCTATGTTTTGAACCATTGCTGTGACACTAGTTATAGATTCCGATGCTTCACTTCAGGTCTTCTGTATCCCTCTGACCTTCTTATTGACGATGAAACACAGAAATTGCATCGGAATTAAATACAAAAGGCACAATGCCGACTTAAGTACAGGAAATCTGACTTTTCTTACTGTCTATGTTTGAACCGTTCCTGTGACACTAGATATACATTCCGATGCTTCACTTCAGGTTTACTATATCCCTCTGACCTTCGTATTGACGATGAAACGCAGAAATCGCATCGGAATTAAATACAAAAAGCACAATGCCGACTTAAGTACAAGAAAACGGACTCTTCTTACTGTCTATGCTTTTAACCATTCCTGTGACACTAGTTAAAGATTCCGATGCTTCACTTCAGGTTACTGTATCCCTCTGACCTTCTTATTGACGATTAAACACAGAAATTGCATCGGAATTAAATACAAAAGGCACAATGAAGACCGAAGTACTAGAAAACTCTTCCTACTGTCTATGTTTTAACCATTCATGTGACAGTAGTTATAGCTTCCGATGCTTCACTTCAGGTTTACTGTATCCATCAGAACTTCTTATTGACGATGAAACACAGAAATTGCATCAGAATTAAATACAAAAGGCACAATTCCGACTTAAGTACAAAAAAACTGACTCTTCTTACTGTCTATGATTGAACCATTCCCGTGACACTAGTTATATATTCCGATGCTTCACTTCAGGTTTACTGTATCCCTCTGACCTTCTTATTGACAATGAAACACAGAAATTGCATTGGAATTAAATACAAACGGCACAACGCCGACCTAAGTACAAGAAAACTGACTCTTCTTACTGTCTATGATTTGAACCATTCCTGTGACACTAGTTATAGATTCCGATGCTTCACTTCAGGTTTCTGTATCCCTCTGACCTTCTTATTGACGATTAAACACAGAAATTGCATCGGAATTAAATACAAAAGGCACAATGACGACCGAAGTACAAGAAAACTCTTCCTACTGTCTATGTTTTGAACCATTCATGTCACACTAGTTATAGCTTCCGATGCTTCACTTTAGGTTTACTGTATCCATCAGACCTTCTTATTGACGATGAAACACAGAAATTGCATCAGAATTAAATACAAAAGGCACAATTCCGACTTAAGTACAAGAAAACTGACTCTTCTTACTGTCTATGATTTGAACCATTCCTGTGACACTAGTTATATATTCCGATGCTTCACTTCAGGTTTACTGTATCCCTCTGACCTTCTTATTGACGATGAAACACAGAAATTGCGTCGGAATTAAATACGAAAGGCACAATGCCGAATTAAGTACAAGAAAACTGACTCTTCTTATTGTCTAAGTTTTGAACCATTCCTGTGACACTAGTTATAGATTCCGATGCTTCACTTCAGCTTTACTGTATCCCTCTGACTTTCTTATTGACGATGAAACACAGAAATTGCATCGGAATTAAATACAAAAGGCACAACGCCGACTTAAGTACAAGAAAACTGTCCCTTCTCACTGTCTATGTTTTGAACCATTCCTGTGACACTAGTTATAGATTCCGATGCTTCACTTCAGGTTTACTGTATCCCTCTGACCTTCTTATTGACGATGAAACACAGAAATTGCATCGGAATTAAATATAAAATGCACAATGCCAACTTAAGTACAAGAAAACTGACTCTTCTTACTGTCTATGATTTGAACCATTCCTATGACACTAGTTATAGATTCCGGTGCTTCACTTCAGGTTCACTGATTCCCTCTGACGTTCTTATTGACGATGAAACACAGAAATTGCATTGGAATTAAATACAAACGGCACAACGCCGACTTAAGTACAAGAAATCTGACTCTTCTTACTGTCTATGATTTGAACCATTCCTGTGACACTAGTTATAGATTCCGATGCTTCACTTCAGGTTTACTGAATCCCTCTGACCTTCTCACTGACGACGAAACACAGAAATTTCATCGGAATTAAATACAAAAGGCACAATGCCGACTTAAGTACAAGAAAACTGACTCTTCTTACTGTCTATGTCTTGAACCATTCCTGTGACACTAGTTATAGATTCCGATGCTTCACTTCAATTTTTCTGTATCCCTCTGACCTTCTTATTGACGATGGAACACAGAAATTGCATCGGAATTAAATACAAAAATCACAATGCCGATTTAAGTACAAGAAAACTGACTCTTCTTGCTGTCTATGTTTTGAAACATTCCTGTGACACTAGTTATAGATTCCGATGCTTCACTTGAGGTTCACTGTATCCCTCTGACCTTCTTATTGACGATCAAACACTGAAATTGAATCGGAATTAAATACAAAAGGCACAATGCCGACTTAAGTACAAGAGAACTGACTCTTCTTACTGTCTATGATTTGAACCATTCCTGTGACACTAGTTATAGATTCCGATGATTCACTTCAGGTTCACTGATTCCCTCTGACGTTATTATTGACGATGAAACACAGAAATTGCATTGGAATTAAATACAAATTGCACAACGCCGACTTAAGTAAAAGAAAACTGACTCTTCTTACTGTCTATGTTTTGAACCATTCCTGTGACACTAGTTATAGATTCCGATGCTTCACTTCAGGTATACTGTAGCCCTCTGACCTTCTTATTGACGATGAAACATAGAAATTGCATCGGAATGAAATAGAAAAGGAACAATGCCGACTTAGGTACAAGAAAACTGACTCTTCTTATTGTCTATGTTTTGAACCATTGCTGTGACACCAGTTATAGATTCCGTTGCTTCACTTCAGGTCTACTGTATCCCTCTGACCTTCTTATTGACGATGAAACACAGAAATTGCATCGGAATTAAATACAAAAGGCACAATGCCGACTTAAGTACAGGAAATCTGACTTTTCTTACTGTCTATGTTATGAATTGTTCCTGTGACACTAGATATACATGCCGATGCTTCACTTCAGGTTTACTATATCCCTCTGACCTTCGTATAGACGATGAAACGCAGAAATCGCATCGGAATTAAATACAAAAAGCACAATGAAGACCGAAGTACAAGAAAACTCTTCCTACTGTCTATGTTTTAACCATTCATGTGACAGTAGTTATAGCTTCCGATGCTTCACTTCAGGTTTACTGTATCCATCAGAACTTCTTATTGACGATGAAACACAGAAATTGCATCAGAATTAAATACAAAAGGCACAATTCCGACTTAAGTACAAGAAAACTGACTCTTCTTACTGTCTATGATTGAACCATTCCCGTGACACTAGTTATATATTCCGATGCTTCACTTCAGGTTTACTGTATCCCTCTGACCTTCTTATTGACAATGAAACACAGAAATTGCATTGGAATTAAATACAAACGGCACAACGCCGACCTAAGTACAAGAAAACTGACTCTTCTTACTGTCTATGATTTGAACCATTCCTGTGACACTAGTTATAGATTCCGATGCTTCACTTCAGGTTCACTGCATCCCTCTGACCTTCTTATTGACGATGAAACGCAGAAATCGCATCGGAATTAAATGCAAAAAGCACAATGCCGACTTAAGTACAAGACAACTGACTCTTCTTACTGTCTATGTTTTAACCATTCCTGTGACACTAGTTAAAGATTCCGATGCTTCACTTCAGGTTTCTGTATCCCTCTGACCTTCTTATTGACGATTAAACACAGAAATTGCATCGGAATTAAATACAAAAGGCACAATGACGACCGAAGTACAAGAAAACTCTTCCTACTGTCTATGTTTTGAACCATTCATGTGACACTAGTTATAGCTTCCGATGCTTCACTTTAGGTTTACTGTATCCATCAGACCTTCTTATTGACGATGAAACACAGAAATTGCATCAGAATTAAATACAAAAGGCACAATTTCGACTTAAGTACAAGAAAACTGACTCTTCTTACTGTCTATGATTTGAACCATTCCTGTGACACTAGTTATATATTCCGATGCTTCACTTCAGGTTTACTGTATCCCTCTGACCTTCTTATTGACGATGAAACACAGAAATTGCATCGGAATTAAATACGAAAGGCACAATGCCGAATTAAGTACAAGAAAACTGACTCTTCTTATTGTCTAAGTTTTGAACCATTCCTGTGACACTAGTTATAGATTCCGATGCTTCACTTCAGCTTTACGGTATCCCTCTGACTTTCTTATTGACGATGAAACACAGAAATTGCATCGGAATTAAATACAAAAGGCACAACGCCGACTTAAGTACAAGAAAACTGACCCTTCTCACTGTCTATGTTTTGAACCATTCCTGTGACACTAGTTATAGATTCCGATGCTTCACTTCAGGTTTACTGTATCCCTCTGACCTTCTTATTGACGATGAAACACAGAAATTGCATCGGAATTAAATATAAAATGCACAATGCCAACTTAAGTACAAGAAAACTGACTCTTCTTACTGTCTATGATTTGAACCATTCCTATGACACTAGTTATAGATTCCGGTGCTTCACTTCAGGTTCACTGATTCCCTCTGACGTTCTTATTGACGATGAAACACAGAAATTGCATTGGAATTAAATACAAACGGCACAACGCCGACTTAAGTACAAGAAATCTGACTCTTCTTACTGTCTATGATTTGAACCATTCCTGTGACACTAGTTATAGATTCCGATGCTTCACTTCAGGTTTACTGTATCCCTCTGACCTTCTCACTGACGATGAAACACAGAAATTGCATCGGAATTAAATACAAAAGGCACAATGCCGACTTAAGTACAAGAAAACTGACTCTTCTTACTATCTATGTCTTGAACCATTCCTGTGACACTAGTTATAGATTCCGATGCTTCACTTCAAGTTTACTGTATCCCTCTGACCTTCTTATTGACGATGGAACACAGAAATTGCATCGGAATTAAATACAAAAATCACAATGCCGATTTAAGTACAAGAAAACTGACTCTTCTTGCTGTCTATGTTTTGAAACATTCCTGTGACACTAGTTATAGATTCCGATGCTTCACTTGAGGTTCACTGTATCCCTCTGACCTTCTTATTGACGATCAAACACTGAAATTGAATCGGAATTAAATACAAAAGGCAAAATGCCGACTTAAGTACAAGAGAACTGACTCCTCTTACTGTCTATGATTTGAACCATTCCTGTGACACTAGTTATAGATTCCGATGCTTCACTTCAGGTTCACTGATTCCCTCTGACGTTATTATTGACGATGAAACACAGAAATTGCATTGGAATTAAATACAAATTGCACAACGCCGACTTAAGTAAAAGAAAACTGACTCTTCTTACTGTCTATGTTTTGAACCATTCCTGTGACACTAGTTATAGATTCCGATGCTTCACTTCAGGTATACTGTAGCCCTCTGACCTTCGTATTGACGATGAAACATAGAAATTGCATCGGAATGAAATAGAAAAGGAACAATGCCGACTTAGGTACAAGAAAACTGACTCTTCTTATTGTCTATGTTTTGAACCATTGCTGAAACACTAGTTATAGATTCCGTTGCTTCACTTCAGGTCTACTGTATCCCTCTGACCTTCTTATTGACGATGAAACACAGAAATTGCATCGGAATTAAATACAAAAGGCACAATGCCGACTTAAGTACAGGAAATCTGACTTTTCTTACTGTCTATGTTATGAATTGTTCCTGTGACACTAGATATACATGCCGATGCTTCACTTCAGGTTTACTATATCCCTCTGACCTTCGTATAGACGATGAAACGCAGAAATCGCATCGGAATTAAATACAAAAAGCACAATGCCGACTTAAGTACAAGAAAACGGACTCTTCTTACTGTCTATGCTTTTAACCATTCCTGTGACACTAGTTAAAGATTCCGATGCTTCCCTTCAGGTTACTGTATCCCTCTGACCTTCTTATTGACGATTAAACACAGAAATTGCATCGGAATTAAATACAAAAGGCACAATGAAGACCGAAGTACAAGAAAACTCTTCTACTGTCTATGCTTTAAACCATTCATGTGACACTAGTTATAGCTTCCGATGCTTCACTTCAGGTTTACTGTATCCATCAGACCTTGTTATTGACGATGAAACACAGATATTGCATCAGAATTAAATACAAAAGGCACAATTCCGACTTAAGTACAAGAAAACTGACTCTTCTTACTGTCTATGATTGAACCATTCCCGTGACACTAGTTATATATTCCGATGCTTCACTTCAGGTTTACTGTATCCCTCTGACCTTCTTATTGACAATGAAACACAGAAATTGCATTGGAATTAAATACAAACGGCACAACGCCGACCTAAGTACAAGAAAACTGACTCTTCTTACTGTGTATGATTTGAACCATTCCTGTGACACTAGTTATAGATTCCGATGCTTCACTTCAGGTTCACTGCATCCCTCTGACCTTCTTATTGACGATGAAACGCAGAAATCGCATCGGAATTAAATGCAAAAAGCACAATGCCGACTTAAGTACAAGACAACTGACTCTTCTTACTGTCTATGTTTTTAACCATTCCTGTGACACTAGTTAAAGATTCCGATGCTTCACTTCAGGTTTCTGTATCCCTCTGACCTTCTTATTGACGATTAAACACAGAAATTGCATCGGAATTAAATACAAAAGGCACAATGACGACCGAAGTACAAGAAAACTCTTCCTACTGTCTATGTTTTGAACCATTCATGTGACACTAGTTATAGCTTCCGATGCTTCACTTTAGGTTTACTGTATCCATCAGACCTTCTTATTGACGATGAAACACAGAAATTGCATCAGAATTAAATACAAAAGGCACAATTCCGACTTAAGTACAAGAAAACTGACTCTTCTTACTGTCTATGATTTGAACCATTCCTGTGACACTAGTTATATATTACGATGCTTCACTTCAGGTTTACTGTATCCCTCTGACCTTCTTATTGACGATGAAACACAGAAATTGCATCGGAATTAAATACAAAAGGCACAATGCCGACTTAAGTACAAGATAACTGACTCTTCTTACTGTCTATGGTTTGAACCATTCCTGCGACACTAGTCATGGATTCCGATCCTTCACTTCAGGTTTACTGTATCCCTCTGACCTTCTTATTGACGATGAAACACAGAAATTGCATCGGAATTAAATACGAAAGGCACAATGCCGAATTAAGTACAAGAAAACTGACTCTTCTTATTGTCTAAGTTTTGAACCATTCCTGTGACACTAGTTATAGATTCCGATGCTTCACTTCAGCTTTACTGTATCCCTCTGACTTTCTTATTGACGATGAAACACAGAAATTGCATCGGAATTAAATACAAAAGGCACAACGCCGACTTAAGTACAAGAAAACTGACCCTTCTCACTGTCTATGTATTGAACCATTCCTGTGACACTAGTTATAGATTCCGATGCTTCACTTCAGGTTTACTGTATCCCTCTGACCTTCTTATTGACGATGAAACACAGAAATTGCATCGGAATTAAATATAAAATGCACAATGCCAACTTAAGTACAAGAAAACTGACTCTTCTTACTGTCTATGATTTGAACCATTCCTATGACACTAGTTATAGATTCCGGTGCTTCACTTCAGGTTCACTGATTCCCTCTGACGTTCTTATTGACGATGAAACACAGAAATTGCATTGGAATTAAATACAAACGGCACAACGCCGACTTAAGTACAAGAAATCTGACTCTTCTTACTGTCTATGATTTGAACCATTCCTGTGACACTAGTTATAGATTCCGATGCTTCACTTCAGGTTTACTGTATCCCTCTGACCATCTTACTGACGATGAAACACAGAAATTGCATCGGAATTAAATACAAAAGGCACAATGCCGACTTAAGTACAAGAAAACTGACTCTTCTTACAATCTATGTCTTGAACCATTCCTGTGACACTAGTTATAGATTCCGATGCTTCACTTCAAGTTTATTGTATCCCTCTGACCTTCTTATTGACGATAGAACACAGAAATTGCATCGGAATTAAATACAAAAATCACAATGCCGATTTAAGTACAAGAAAACTGACTCTTCTTGCTGTCTATGTTTTGAAACATTCCTGTGACACTAGTTATAGATTCCGATGCTTCACTTGAGGTTCACTGTATCCCTCTGACCTTCTTATTGACGATCAAACACTGAAATTGAATCGGAATTAAATACAAAAGGCACAATGCCGACTTAAGTACAAGAGAACTGACTCTTCTTACTGTCTATGATTTGAACCATTCCTGTGACACTAGTTATAGATTCCGATGCTTCACTTCAGGTTCACTGATTCCCTTTGACGTTATTATTGACGATGAAACACAGAAATTGCATTCGAATTAAATACAAAATGCACAACGCCGACTTAAGTAAAAGAAAACTGACTCTTCTTACTGTCTATGTTTTGAACCATTCCTGTGACACTAGTTATAGATTCCGATGCTTCACTTCAGGTATACTGTGTCCCTCTGACCTTCTTATTGACGATGAAACATAGAAATTGCATCGGAATGAAATAGAAAAGGAACAATGCCGACTTAGGTACAAGAAAACTGACTCTTCTTATTGTCTATGTTTTGAACCATTGCTGTGACACTAGTTATAGATTCCGATGCTTCACTTCAGGTCTACTGTATCCCTCTGACCTTCTTATTGACGATGAAACACAGAAATTGCATCGGAATTAAATACAAAAGGCACAATGCCGACTTAAGTACAGGAAATCTGACTTTTCTTACTGTCTATGTTATGAATTGTTCCTGTGACACTAGATATACATGCCGATGCTTCACTTCAGGTTTACTATATCCCTCTGACCTTCGTATAGACGATGAAACGCAGAAATCGCATCGGAATTAAATACAAAAAGCACAATGCCGACTTAAGTACAAGAAAACGGACTCTTCTTACTGTCTATGCTTTTAACCATTCCTGTGACACTAGTTAAAGATTCCGATGCTTCCCTTCAGGTTACTGTATCCCTCTGACCTTCTTATTGACGATTAAACACAGAAATTGCATCGGAATTAAATACAAAAGGCACAATGAAGACCGAAGTACAAGAAAACTCTTCTACTGTCTATGCTTTAAACCATTCATGTGACACTAGTTATAGCTTCCGATGCTTCACTTCAGGTTTACTGTATCCATCAGACCTTCTTATTGACGATGAAACACAGAAATTGCATCAGAATTAAATACAAAAGGCACAATTCCGACTTAAGTACAAGAAAACTGACTCTTCTTACTGTCTATGATTGAACCATTCCTGTGACACTAGTTATATATTCCGATGCTTTACTTCAGGTTTACTGTATCCCTCTGACCTTCTTATTGACGATGAAACACAGAAATTGCATCGGAATTGAATACAAAAGGCACAATGCCGACTTAAGTACAAGATAACTGACTCTTCTTACTGTCTATGGTTTGAACCATTCCTGCGACACTAGTCATGGATTCCGATGCTTCACTTCAGGTTTACTGTATCCCTCTGACCTTCTTATTGACGATGAAACACAGAAATTGCATCGGAATTAAATACGAAAGGCACAATGCCGAATTAAGTACAAGAAAACTGACTCTTCTTATTGTCTAAGTTTTGAACCATTCCTGTGACACTAGTTATAGATTCCGATGCTTCACTTCAGCTTTACTGTATCCCTCTGACTTTCTTATTGACGATGAAACACAGAAATTGCATCGGAATTAAATGCAAAAGGCACAACGCCGACTTAAGTACAAGAAAACTGACCCTTCTCACTGTCTATGTTTTGAACCATTCCTGTGACACTAGTTATAGATTCCGATGCTTCACTTCAGGTTTACTGTATCCCTCTGACCTTCTTATTGACGATGAAACACAGAAATTGCATCGGAATTAAATATAAAATGCACAATGCCAACTTAAGTACAAGAAAACTGACTCTTCTTACTGTTTATGATTTGAACCATTCCTATGACACTAGTTATAGATTCCGGTGCTTCACTTCAGGTTCACTGATTCCCTCTGACGTTCTTATTGACGATGAAACACAGAAATTGCATTGGAATTAAATACAAACGGCACAACGCCGACTTAAGTACAAGAAATCTGACTCTTCTTACTGTCTATGATTTGAACCATTCCTGTGACACTAGTTATAGATTCCGATGCTTCACTTCAGGTTTACTGTATCCCTCTGACCTTCTTACTGACGATGAAACACAGAAATTGCATCGGAATTAAATACAAAAGGCACAATGCCGACTTAAGTACAAGACAACTGACTCTTCTTACTGTCTATGCCTTGAACCATTCCTGTGACACTAGTTATAGATTCCGATGCTTCACTTCAGGTTTACTGTATCCCTCTGACCTTCTTATTGACGTTGAAACACAGAAATTGCATCGGAATTAAATACAAAAGGCACAATGCCGACTTAAGTACAGGAAATCTGACTTTTCTTACTGTCTATGTTTTGAATTGTTCCTGTGACACTAGATATACATGCCGATGCTTCACTTCAGGTTTACTATATCCCTCTGACCTTCGTATAGACGATGAAACGCAGAAATCGCATCGGAATTAAATACCAAAAGCACAATACCGACTTAAGTAAAAGAAAACGGACTCTTCTTACTGTCTATGCTTTTAACCATTCCTGTGACACTAGTTAAAGATTCCGATGCTTCACTTCAGGTTTACTGTATCCCTCTGGCCTTCTTTTTGACGATTAAACACAGAAATTGCATCGGAATTAAATACAAAAGGCACAATGAAGACCGAAGTACAAGAAAACTCCTCCTACTGTCTATGCTTTAAACCATTCATGTGACACTAGTTGTAGCTTCCGATGCTTCACTTCAGGTTTACTGTATCCATCAGACCTTCTTATTGACGATGAAACACAGAAATTGCATCAGAATTAAATACAAAAGGCACAATTCCGACTTAAGTACAAGAAAACTGACTCTTCTTACTGTCTATGATTGAACCATTCCTGTGACACTAGTTATATATTCCGATGCTTCACTTCAGGTTTACTGTATCACTCTGACCTTCTTATTGACGATGAAACACAGAAATTGCATCGGAATTAAATACAAAAGGCACAATGCCGACTTATGTACAAGATAACTGACTCTTCTTACTGTCTATGGTTTGAACAATTCCTGCGACACTAGTCATAGATTCCGATGCTTCACATCAGGTTTACTGTATACCTCTGACCTTCGTATTGACGATGAAACACAGAAATTGCATCGGAATTAAATACGAAAGGCACAATGCCGAATTAAGTACAAGAAAACTGACTCTTCTTACTGTCTATGTTTTGAACCATTCCTGTGACACTAGTTATAGATTCCGATGCTTCACTTCAGGGTCACTGTATCCCTCTGACCTTCTTATTGACGATCAAACACTGAAATTGCATCGGAATTAAATACAAAAGGCACAATGCCGACATAAGTACAAGAAAACTGACTCTTCTTACTGTCTATGATTTGAACCATTCCTATGACACTAGTTATAGATTCTGGTGCTTCACTTCAGGTACACTGATTCCCTCTGACGTTCTTATTGACGATGAAACACAGAAATTGCATTGGAATTAAATACAAACGGCACAACGCCGACTTAAGTACAAGAAAACTGACTCTTCTTACTGTCTATGATTTGAACCATTCCTGAGACACTAGTTATAGATTCCGATGCTTCACTTCAGGTTTACCATATCCCTCTGACCTTCTTATTGACGATGAAAGGCAGAAATCGCATCGGAATTAAATACAAAAAGCACAATGCCGACTTATGTACAAGAAAACTGACTCTTCTTACTGTCTTATAGATTCTTAATGCGTCACTTCAGGCTTACGGTATCCCTCTGACCTTCTTATTGACGATGAAACACAGAAATTGCATCGGAATTAATTACAAAACGTACAATGCCGACTTAAGTACAAGGGAACTGACTCTTCTTACTGTCTAAGATTGAACCATTCCTGTGACACTAGTTATTGTTTCCGATGCTTTACTTCAGGTTTACTGTATACCTCTGACCTTCTTATTGACGATGAAACATAGAAATTGCATCGGAATTAAATACAAAAGGCACAATGCCGACTTAAGTACAAGAAAACTGACTCTTCTTACTGTCTATGTTTTGAACCATTCCTGTGACACTAGTTACAGATTCCGATGCTTCACTTCACTTTTACTGTATCCCTCTGACCTTCTTATTGACGATGTAACACAGAAATTGCATCGGAATTAAATAGAAAAGTCACAATTCCGACTTATGTACAAGAAAACTGACTCTTCTAACTTGCAATGCTTTGAACCACTCCTGTGACACTAGTTACAGATTCCGATGCTTCACTTTAGGTTTAATGTATCCCTCTGACCTTCTTATTGACGATGAAACACAGAAATTGCATCGCAATTAAATACAAAAGGCACAATGCCGACTTAAGTACATGATAACTGACTCTTCTTACTGTCTATGGTTTGAACCGTTCCTGCGACACTAGTTATAGATTCCGATGCTTCACTTCAGGTTTACTGTATCCCTCTGACCTTCTTATTGACGATGAAACACAGAAATTGCATCGGAATTAAATACAAAATTCACAATGCCGACTTAAGTACAAGAAAACTGACTCTTCTTATTGTCTAAGATTTGAGCCATTCCTATGACACTAGTTATAGATTCCGATGCTTCACTTCAGCTTTACTGTATCCCTCTGACCTTCTTATTGACGATGAAACACAGAAATTGCATCGGAATTAAATACAAGAGGCACAACGCCGACTTAAGTACAATGAAACTGACCCTTCTTCCTGTCTATATTTTGAACCATTCATGTGACACTCGTTATGGATTACGATGCTTTACTTCAGGTTTACTGTATCCCTCTGACCTTCTTCGTGACGATGAAACACAGAAATTGCTTCGGAATTAAATACAAAAGGCACAATGCCGACTTAAGTACAAGAAAACTGACTCTTCTTACTGTCAATGTTAGAACCATTCATGTGACACTAGTTATAGATTCCGATGCTTCACTTCAGGTTTACTCTATCCCTCTCCCCTTCTTATTGACGATGAAACACAAAAATTGCATCGGAATTAAATACAAAAGGCACAATGCCGACTTAAGTACAAGAAAACAGACTCTTCTTGCTGTCTATGATTTGAACCATTCATGTGACACTCGTTATGGATTACGATGCTTTACTTCAGGTTTACTGTATCCCTCTGACCTTCTTCGTGACGATGAAACACAGAAATTGCTTCGGAATTAAATACAAATGGCACAATGCCGACTTAAGTACAAGATAACTGACTTTTCTTACTGTCGGTGTTTTGAACCATTCCTGTGACACTAGTTAAATATTCCGATGCTTCACTTCAGGTTTACTGTATCCCTCTGACCTTCTTATTGACGATGAAACACAGAAATTGCATCGGAATTAAATACAAAAGGCACAATGCCGACTTAAGTACAAGAAAACTGACTCTTTTAACTGTCTATGTTTAGAACCATTCCTGTGACACTAGTTATAGATTCCGATGCTTCACTTCAGGTTTACTGTATCCCTCTGACATCCTTATTGACGATGAAACACAGAAATTGCATCGGAATTAAATACAAAAGGCACAATGCCGACTTACGTACAAGAAAACTGACTCCTCTTACTGTCTATGTTTTGAACCAAACCTGTGACACTAGTTATAGATTCCGATGCTTCACTTCAGGTTTACTGTATACCTCTGACCTTCCTATTACCGATGAAACACAGAAATTCCACAGGAATTAATTACAAAAGCACAATGTCAACTTTAGTCCAAGAAAGCTGACTCTTCTTACTGTCTATGTTTTGAACCATTCATGTGACACTAGTTACAGATTCCGATGCTTCACTGCAGGTTTACTGTATCCCTCTGACTTTCTTATTGACGATCAAACACAGAAATTTCATCGGAATTAAATACAAAAGGCACAATGCCGACTTAAGTACAAGCAAACTGACTCTTGTTACTGTGTATCTTTTGAACAATTCCTGTGACACTAGTTATAGATTCCGATGCTCACTTCAGGTTTACCGTATCCCTCCGACCTTCTTATTGACGATGAAACACAGAAATTGCATCGGATTAAATACAAAAGGCACAATGCCGACTTAAGTACAAGAAAACTGACTCTTCTTACTGTCTAAGATTGAACCATTCCTGTGACACTAGTTATTGTTTCCGATGCTTTACTTCAGGTTTACTGTATCCCTCTGACCTTCTTATTGACGATGAAACATAGAAATTGCATCGGAATTAAATACAAAAAGCACAATGCCGACTTAAGTACAAGAAAACTGACTCTTCTTACTGTCTATGTTTTGAACCATTCCTGTGACACTAGTTACAGATTCCGATGCTTCACTTCATTTTTACTGTATCCCTCTGACCTTATTATTGACGATGAAACAGAGAAATCGCATCGGAATTAAATAGAAAAGTCACAATGCCGACTTAAGTACAAGAAAACTGACTCTTCTAACTTGCAATGCTTTGAACCACTCCTGTGACACTAGTTACAGATTCCGATGCTTCACTTTAGGTTTAATGTATCCCTCTGACCTTCTTATTGACGATGAAACACAGAAATTGCATCGGAATTAAATACAAAAGGCACAATGCCGACTTAAGTACAAGATAACTGACTCTTCTTACTGTCTATGGTTTGAACCATTCCTGCGACAATAGTTATAGATTCCGATGCTTCACTTCAGGTTTACTGTATCCCTCTGACCTTCTTATTGACGATGAAACACAGAAATTGCATGGGAATTAAATACAAAAGGCACAATGCCGACTTAAGTACAAGAAAACTGACTCTTCTTATTGTCTAAGGTTTGAGCCATTCCTGTGACACTAGTTATAGATTCCGATGCTTCACTTCAGGTTCACTGTATCCCTCTGACCTTCTTATTGACGATGAAACGCAGAAATCGCATCGGAATTAAATGCAAAAAGCACAATGCCGACTTAAGTACAAGACAACTGACTCTTCTTACTGTCTATGTTTTTAACCATTCCTGTGACACTAGTTAAAGATTCCGATGCTTCACTTCAGGTTTCTGTATCCCTCTGACCTTCTTATTGACGATTAAACACAGAAATTGCATCGGAATTAAATACAAAAGGCACAATGACGACCGAAGTACAAGAAAACTCTTCCTACTGTCTATGTTTTGAACCATTCATGTGACACTAGTTATAGCTTCCGATGCTTCACTTTAGGTTTACTGTATCCATCAGACCTTCTTATTGACGATGAAACACAGAAATTGCATCAGAATTAAATACAAAAGGCACAATTCCGACTTAAGTACAAGAAAACTGACTCTTCTTACTGTCTATGATTTGAACCATTCCTGTGACACTAGTTATATATTACGATGCTTCACTTCAGGTTTACTGTATCCCTCTGACCTTCTTATTGACGATGAAACACAGAAATTGCATCGGAATTAAATACAAAAGGCACAATGCCGACTTAAGTACAAGATAACTGACTCTTCTTACTGTCTATGGTTTGAACCATTCCTGCGACACTAGTCATGGATTCCGATCCTTCACTTCAGGTTTACTGTATCCCTCTGACCTTCTTATTGACGATGAAACACAGAAATTGCATCGGAATTAAATACGAAAGGCACAATGCCGAATTAAGTACAAGAAAACTGACTCTTCTTATTGTCTAAGTTTTGAACCATTCCTGTGACACTTGTTATAGATTCCGATGCTTCACTTCAGCTTTACTGTATCCCTCTGACTTTCTTATTGACGATGAAACACAGAAATTGCATCGGAATTAAATACAAAAGGCACAACGCCGACTTAAGTACAAGAAAACTGACCCTTCTCACTGTCTATGTTTGAACCATTCCTGTGACACTAGTTATAGATTCCGATGCTTCACTTCAGGTTTACTGTATCCCTCTGACCTTCTTATTGACGATGAAACACAGAAATTGCATCGGAATTAAATATAAAATGCACAATGCCAACTTAAGTACAAGAAAACTGACTCTTCTTACTGTCTATGATTTGAACCATTCCTATGACACTAGTTATAGATTCCGGTGCTTCACTTCAGGTTCACTGATTCCCTCTGACGTTCTTATTGACGATGAAACACAGAAATTGCATTGGAATTAAATACAAACGGCACAACGCCGACTTAAGTACAAGAAATCTGACTCTTCTTACTGTCTATGATTTGAACCATTCCTGTGACACTAGTTATAGATTCCGATGCTTCACTTCAGGTTTACTGTATCCCTCTGACCATCTTACTGACGATGAAACACAGAAATTGCATCGGAATTAAATACAAAAGGCACAATGCCGACTTAAGTACAAGAAAACTGACTCTTCTTACTATCTATGTCTTGAACCATTCCTGTGACACTAGTTATAGATTCCGATGCTTCACTTCAAGTTTATTGTATCCCTCTGACCTTCTTATTGACGATAGACCACAGAAATTGCATCGGAATTAAATACAAAAATCACAATGCCGATTTAAGTACAAGAAAACTGACTCTTCTTGCTGTCTATGTTTTGAAACATTCCTGTGACACTAGTTATAGATTCCGATGCTTCACTTGAGGTTCACTGTATCCCTCTGACCTTCTTATTGACGATCAAACACTGAAATTGAATCGGAATTAAATACAAAAGGCACAATGCCGACTTAAGTACAAGAGAACTGACTCTTCTTACTGTCTATGATTTGAACCATTCCTGTGACACTAGTTATAGATTCCGATGCTTCACTTCAGGTTCACTGATTCCCTTTGACGTTATTATTGACGATGAAACACAGAAATTGCATTCGAATTAAATACAAAATGCACAACGCCGACTTAAGTAAAAGAAAACTGACTCTTCTTACTGTCTATGTTTTGAACCATTCCTGTGACACTAGTTATAGATTCCGATGCTTCACTTCAGGTATACTGTGTCCCTCTGACCTTCTTATTGACGATGAAACATAGAAATTGCATCGGAATGAAATAGAAAAGGAACAATGCCGACTTAGGTACAAGAAAACTGACTCTTCTTATTGTCTATGTTTTGAACCATTGCTGTGACACTAGTTATAGATTCCGATGCTTCACTTCAGGTCTACTGTATCCCTCTGACCTTCTTATTGACGATGAAACACAGAAATTGCATCGGAATTAAATACAAAAGGCACAATGCCGACTTAAGTACAGGAAATCTGACTTTTCTTACTGTCTATGTTATGAATTGTTCCTGTGACACTAGATATACATGCCGATGCTTCACTTCAGGTTTACTATATCCCTCTGACCTTCGTATAGACGATGAAACGCAGAAATCGCATCGGAATTAAATACAAAAAGCACAATGCCGACTTAAGTACAAGAAAACGGACTCTTCTTACTGTCTATGCTTTTAACCATTCCTGTGACACTAGTTAAAGATTCCGATGCTTCCCTTCAGGTTACTGTATCCCTCTGACCTTCTTATTGACGATTAAACACAGAAATTGCATCGGAATTAAATACAAAAGGCACAATGAAGACCGAAGTACAAGAAAACTCTTCTACTGTCTATGCTTTAAACCATTCATGTGACACTAGTTATAGCTTCCGATGCTTCACTTCAGGTTTACTGTATCCATCAGACCTTCTTATTGACGATCAAACACTGAAATTGCATCGGAATTAAATACAAAAGGCACAATGCCGACATAAGTACAAGAAAACTGTCTCTTCTTACTGTCTATGATTTGAACCATTCCTATGACACTAGTTATAGATTCTGGTGCTTCACTTCAGGTACACTGATTCCCTCTGACGTTCTTATTGACGATGAAACACAGAAATTGCATTGGAATTAAATACAAACGGCACAACGCCGACTTAAGTACAAGAAAACTGACTCTTCTTACTGTCTATGATTTGAACCATTCCTGAGACACTAGTTATAGATTCCGATGCTTCACTTCAGGTTTACCATATCCCTCTGACCTTCTTATTGACGATGAAAGGCAGAAATCGCATCGGAATTAAATACAAAAAGCACAATGCCGACTTATGTACAAGAAAACTGACTCTTCTTACTGTCTTATAGATTCTTAATGCGTCACTTCAGGCTTACGGTATCCCTCTGACCTTCTTATTGACGATGAAACACAGAAATTGCATCGGAATTAATCACAAAACGTACAATGCCGACTTAAGTACAAGGGAACTGACTCTTCTTACTGTCTAAGATTGAACCATTCCTGTGACACTAGTTATTGTTTCCGATGCTTTACTTCAGGTTTACTGTATACCTCTGACCTTCTTATTGACGATGAAACATAGAAATTGCATCGGAATTAAATACAAAAGGCACAATGCCGACTTAAGTACAAGAAAACTGACTCTTCTTACTGTCTATGTTTTCAACCATTCCTGTGACACTAGTTAAGGATTCCGATGCTTCACTTCACTTTTACTGTATCCCTCTGACCTTCTTATTGACGATGTAACACAGAAATTGCATCGGAATTAAATAGAAAAGTCACAATTCCGACTTATGTACAAGAAAACTGACTCTTCTAACTTGCAATGCTTTGAACCACTCCTGTGACACTAGTTACAGATTCCGATGCTTCACTTTAGGTTTAATGTATCCCTCTGACCTTCTTATTGACGATGAAACACAGAAATTGCATCGCAATTAAATACAAAAGGCACAATGCCGACTTAAGTACATGATGACTGACTCTTCTTACTGTCTATGGTTTGAACCGTTCCTGCGACACTAGTTATAGATTCCGATGCTTCACTTCAGGTTTACTGTATCCCTCTGACCTTCTTATTGACGATGAAACACAGAAATTGCATCGGAATTAAATACAAAAGGCACAATGCCGACTTAAGTACAAGAAAACTGACTCTTCTTATTGTCTAAGATTTGAGCCATTCCTATGACACTAGTTATAGATTCCGATGCTTCACTTCAGCTTTACTGTATCCCTCTGACCTTCTTATTGACGATGAAACACAGAAATTGCATCGGAATTAAATACAAGAGGCACAACGCCGACTTAAGTACAATGAAACTGACCCTTCTTCCTGTCTATATTTTGAACCATTCCTGTGACACTAGTTATAGATTCCGATGCTTCACTTCAGGTTTACTGTATCCCTCTGACCTTCTTATTGACGATGAAACACAGAAATTGCATCGAATTAAATGCAAAAGGCACAATGCCGACTTAAGTACAAGAAAACTGACTCTTCTTACTGTCAATGTTAGAACCATTCATGTGACACTAGTTATAGATTCCGATGCTTCACTTCAGGTTTACTCTATCCCTCTCCCCTTCTTATTGACGATGAAACACAAAAATTGCATCGGAATTAAATACAAAAGGCACAATGCCGACTTAAGTACAAGAAAACAGACTCTTCTTGCTGTCTATGATTTGAACCATTCATGTGACACTCGTTATGGATTACGATGCTTTACTTCAGGTTTACTGTATCCCTCTGACCTTCTTCGTGACGATGAAACACAGAAATTGCTTCGGAATTAAATACAAATGGCACAATGCCGACTTAAGTACAAGATAACTGACTTTTCTTACTGTCTGTGTTTTGAACCATTCCTGTGACACTAGTTAAATATTCCGATGCTTCACTTCAGGTTTACTCTATCCCTCTGACCTTCTTATTGACGATGAAACACAGAAATTGCATCGGAATTAAATACAAAAGGCACAATGCCGACTTAAGTACAAGAAAACTGACTCTTTTAACTGTCTATGTTTAGAACCATTCCTGTGACACTAGTTATAGATTCCGATGCTTCACTTCAGGTTTACTGTATCCCTCTGACATCCTTATTGACGATGAAACACAGATATTGCATCGGAATTAAATACAAAAGGCACAATGCCGACTTACGTACAAGAAAACTGACTCCTCTTACTGTCTATGTTTTGAACCAAACCTGTGACACTAGTTATAGATTCCGATGCTTCACTTCAGGTTTACTGTATACCTCTGACCTTCCTATTACCGATGAAACACAGAAATTCCACCGGAATTAATTAGAAAAGCACAATGTCAACTTTAGTCCAAGAAAGCTGACTCTTCTTACTGTCTATGTTTTGAACCATTCATGTGACACTAGTTACAGATTCCGATGCTTCACTGCAGGTTTACTGTATCCCTCTGACTTTCTTATTGACGATCAAACACAGAAATTTCATCGGAATTAAATACAAAAGGCACAATGCCGACTTAAGTACAAGCAAACTGACTCTTGTTACTGTGTATCTTTTGAACAATTCCTGTGACACTAGTTATAGATTCCGATGCTCACTTCAGGTTTACCGTATCCCTCCGACCTTCTTATTGACGATGAAACACAGAAATTGCATCGGATTAAATACAAAAGGCACAATGCCGACTTAAGTACAAGAAAACTGACTCTTCTTACTGTCTAAGATTGAACCATTCCTGTGACACTAGTTATTGTTTCCGATGCTTTACTTCAGGTTTACTGTATCCCTCTGACCTTCTTATTGACGATGAAAGATAGAAATTGCATCGGAACTAAATACAAAAAGCACAATGCCGACTTAAGTACAAGAAAACTGACTCTTCTTACTGTCTATGTTTTGAACCATTCCTGTGACACTAGTTACAGATTCCGATGCTTCACTTCATTTTTACTGTATCCCTCTGACCTTATTATTGACGATGAAACAGAGAAATCGCATCGGAATTAAATAGAAAAGTCACAATGCCGACTTAAGTACAAGAAAACTGACTCTTCTAACTTGCAATGCTTTGAACCACTCCTGTGACACTAGTTACAGATTCCGATGCTTCACTTTAGGTTTAATGTGTCCCTCTGACCTTCTTATTGACGATGAAACACAGAAATTGCATCGGAATTAAATACAAAAGGCACAATGCCGACTTAAGTACAAGATAACTGACTCTTCTTACTGTCTATGGTTTGAACCATTCCTGCGACAATAGTTATAGATTCCGATGCTTCACTTCAGGTTTACTGTATCCCTCTGACCTTCTTATTGACGATGAAACACAGAAATTGCATGGGAATTAAATACAAAAGGCACAATGCCGACTTAAGTACAAGAAAACTGACTCTTCTTATTGTCTAAGGTTTGAGCCATTCCTGTGACACTAGTTATAGATTCCGATGCTTCACTTCAGCTTTACTGTATCCCTCTGACCTTCTTATTGACGATGAAACACAGAAATTGCATCGGAATTAAATACAAAAGGCACAATGCCGACTTAAGTACAAGATAACTGACTTTTCTTACTGTCTGTGTTTTGAACCATTCCTGTGACACTAGTTAAATATTCCGATGTTTCACTTCATTTTTACTGTATCCCTCTCCCCTTCTTATTGACGATGAAACACAAAAATTGCATCGGAATTAAATACAAAAGTCACAATGCCGACTTAAGTACAAGAAAACTGACTCTTCTTGCTGTCTATGATTTGAACCATTCATGTGACACTCGTTATAGATTACGATGCTTTACTTCAGGTTTACTGTATCCCTCTGATCTTCTTCTTGACGATGAAACACTGAAACTGCTTCGGAATTAAATACAAATGGCACAATGCCGACTTAAGTACAAGATAACTGACTTTTCTTACTGTCTGTGTTTTGAACCATTCCTGTGACACTAGTTAAATATTCCGATGTTTCACTTCATTTTTACTGTATCCCTCTGACCTTCTTATTGACGATGAAACACAGCAATTGCATCGGAATTAAGTATAAAAGGCACAATGCCGACTTAAGTGCAAGAAAACTGACTCTTCTTACTGTCTATGTTTTGAACCAATCCTGTGACACTAGTTATAGATTCCGATGCTTCACTTCAGGTTTACTGTATCCCTCTGACCTTCTTATTGACGATGAAACACAGAAATTGCATCGGAATTAAATACAAAAGGCACAATGCCGACTTAAGTACAAGAAAACTGACTCTTTTAACTGTCTATGTTTAGAACCATTCCTGTGACACTAGTTATAGATTCCGATGCTTCACTTCAGGTTTACTGTATCCCTCTGACCTTCTTATTGACGATGAAACACAGAAATTGCATCGGAATTAAATACAAAAGGCACAATGCTGACTAACGTACAAGAAAACTGACTCCTCTTACTGTCTATGTTTTGAACCATACCTGTGACACTAGTTATAGATTCTGATGCTTCACTTCAGGTTTACTGTATACCTCTGACCTTCCTATAACCGATGAAACACAGAAATTCCACCGGAATTAATTACAAAAGCACAATGTCAACGTTAGTCCAAGAAAGCTGACTCTTCTTACTGTCTATGTTTTGAACCATTCATGTGACACTAGTTATAGATTCCGATGCTTCACTGCAGGTTTACTGTATCCCTCTGACTTTCTTATTGACGATGAAACACAGAAATTGCATCGGAATTAAATACAAAAGGCACAATGCCGACTTAAGTACAAGCAAACTGACTCTTGTTACTGTGTATCTTTTGAACAATTCCTGTGACACTAGTTATAGATTCCGATGCTCAGTTCAGGTTTACCGTATCCCTCCGACCTTCTTATTGACGATGAAACACAGAAATTGCATCGGATTAAATACAAAAGGCACAATGCCGACTTAAGTACAAGAAAACTGATCCTCTTACTGTCTATGTTTTGAACCATTCCTGTGACACTAGTTATAGAATCCGATGCTTCACTTCAGGTTCACTAAATCCCCCTTACCTTCTTATTGACGATGAAATACTGAAATTGCATCGGAATTAAATACAAAAGCCACAATGCCGACTTAAGTACAAGTAAACTGACTCTTCTTACTGTCTATGTACTGAACCATTCCAGTGACACTAGTTATAGATTCCGATGCTTCACTTCAGGTTTACTGTAGCCCTCTGACCTTCTTATTGACGATGAAACAAAGAAATTGCATCGGAATTAAATACAAAAGGTACAATGCCGTTTTAAGTACAAGGAAACTGACTCTTCTTACTGTCTATATTTTGAACCATTCATGTGACACTCGTTATAGATTACGATGCTTTACTTCAGGTTTACTGTATCCCTCTGACCTTCTTCTTGACGATGAAACACAGAAATTGCATCGGAATTAAATACAAATGGCACAATGCCGACTTAAGTACAAGAAAACTGACTCTTCTTATTGTCTGTGTTTTGAACCATTCCTGTGACACTAGTTAAATATTCCGATGCTTCACATCATTTTTACTGTATCCCTCTGACCATCTTATTGACGATGAAACATAGAAATTGCATCGGAATTAAATACAAAATGCACAATGCCGTCTTAAGTACAAGAAAACTGACTCTTTTTACTGTCTATGTTTTGAACCATTCCTGTGACACTAGTTGTAGATTTCGATGCTTCACTTCAGGTTTACTGTATGCCTCAGACCTTCTCATTGACGATGAAACACAGAAATTGCATCGGAATTAAATACAAGAGGCACAACGCCGACTTAGGTACAAGAAAACTGACTCTTCTTACTGCCTATGTTTTGAACCATTCCTGTGACACTAGTTATAGATTCCGATGCTTCACTTCATGTTTACTGTATCCCTCTGACCCTCTTGTTCAGGATGAAACACAGAAATTGCATCGGAATTTAATACAAAAGGCACAATGCCGACTTAAGTAAAAGAAAACTGACTCTTCTTACTGTCTATGTTTTCAACCATTCATGTGACACTAGTTATAGATTCCGATGCTTTACTCCAGGTTTACTGTATCCCTCTGACCTTGTTATTGACGATGAAACACAGAAATTGCATCGGAATTAAATACAAAAGGCACAATGCCGACATAAGTACAAGAAAACTGACTCTTCTTACTGTCTATGTTTGAACCATTCCTGTGACACTAGTTATAGATTCCGATGCTTCATTTCAGGATTACTGTATCCCTCTGACCTTCTTATTGACGATGAAACACAGATATTGCATCGGTATTAAATACAAAAGGCACAATGCCGACTTAAGTACAAGAAAACTGACTCTTCTTACTGTCTATGCCTTGAACCATTCCTGTGACACTAGTTAAAGATTCCGATGCTTCACTTCAGGTTTACTGTATCGCTCTGCCCTTCTTATTGACGATGAAACACAGAAATTGCATCGGAATTAATTACAAAACGAACAATGCCGACTTAAATACAAGAAAACTGACTCTTCTTACTGTCTATGGTTTGAACCATTCCTGCGACACTAGTCATAGATTCCGATGCTGCACTTCAGGTTTACTGTATCCCTCTGACCTTCTTATTGACGATGAAACACAGAAATTGCATCGGAATTAAATACAAATGGCACAACGCCGACTTAAGTACAAGAAAACTGACCCTTCTTACTGTCTATGCTTTGAACCATTCCTGTGACACTAGTTATAGATTCCGAAGCTTCACTTCAGGTTGACTGTATCCCTCTTTCCTTCTTATTGACGATGAAACACAGAAATTGCATCGGAATTAAATACAAAAGGCACAATGCCGACTTATGTACAAGATAACTGACTCTTCTTACTGTCTATGGTTTGAACAATTCCTGCGACACTAGTCATAGATTCCGATGCTTCACATCAGGTTTACTGTATACCTCTGACCTTCGTATTGACGATGAAACACAGAAATTGCATCGGAATTAAATACGAAAGGCACAATGCCGAATTAAGTACAAGAAAACTGACTCTTCTTACTGTCTATGTTTTGAACCATTCCTGTGACACTAGTTATAGATTCCGATGCTTCACTTCAGGGTCACTGTATCCCTCTGACCTTCTTATTGACGATCAAACACTGAAATTGCATCGGAATTAAATACAAAAGGCACAATGCCGACATAAGTACAAGAAAACTGACTCTTCTTACTGTCTATGATTTGAACCATTCCTATGACACTAGTTATAGATTCTGGTGCTTCACTTCAGGTACACTGATTCCCTCTGACGTTCTTATTGACGATGAAACACAGAAATTGCATTGGAATTAAATACAAACGGCACAACGCCGACTTAAGTACAAGAAAACTGACTCTTCTTACTGTCTATGATTTGAACCATTCCTGAGACACTAGTTATAGATTCCGATGCTTCACTTCAGGTTTACCATATCCCTCTGACCTTCTTATTGACGATGAAAGGCAGAAATCGCATCGGAATTAAATACAAAAAGCACAATGCCGACTTATGTACAAGAAAACTGACTCTTCTTACTGTCTTATAGATTCTTAATGCGTCACTTCAGGCTTACGGTATCCCTCTGACCTTCTTATTGACGATGAAACACAGAAATTGCATCGGAATTAATTACAAAACGTACAATGCCGACTTAAGTACAAGGGAACTGACTCTTCTTACTGTCTAAGATTGAACCATTCCTGTGACACTAGTTATTGTTTCCGATGCTTTACTTCAGGTTTACTGTATACCTCTGACCTTCTTATTGACGATGAAACATAGAAATTGCATCGGAATTAAATACAAAAGGCACAATGCCGACTTAAGTACAAGAAAACTGACTCTTCTTACTGTCTATGTTTTTAACCATTCCTGTGACACTAGTTACAGATTCCGATGCTTCACTTCACTTTTACTGTATCCCTCTGACCTTCTTATTGACGATGTAACACAGAAATTGCATCGGAATTAAATAGAAAAGTCACAATTCCGACTTATGTACAAGAAAACTGACTCTTCTAACTTGCAATGCTTTGAACCACTCCTGTGACACTAGTTACAGATTCCGATGCTTCACTTTAGGTTTAATGTATCCCTCTGACCTTCTTATTGACGATGAAACACAGAAATTGCATCGCAATTAAATACAAAAGGCACAATGCCGACTTAAGTACATGATAACTGACTCTTCTTACTGTCTATGGTTTGAACCGTTCCTGCGACACTAGTTATAGATTCCGATGCTTCACTTCAGGTTTACTGTATCCCTCTGACCTTCTTATTGACGATGAAACACAGAAATTGCATCGGAATTAAATACAAAAGGCACAATGCCAACTTAAGTACAAGAAAACTGACTCTTCTTATTGTCTAAGATTTGAGCCATTCCTATGACACTAGTTATAGATTCCGATGCTTCACTTCAGCTTTACTGTATCCCTCTGACCTTCTTATTGACGATGAAACACAGAAATTGCATCGGAATTAAATACAAGAGGCACAACGCCGACTTAAGTACAATGAAACTGACCCTTCTTCCTGTCTATATTTTGAACCATTCCTGTGACACTAGTTATAGATTCCGATGCTTCACTTCAGGTTTACTGTATCCCTCTGACCTTCTTATTGACGATGAAACACAGAAATTGCATCGAATTAAATACAAAAGGCACAATGCCGACTTAAGTACAAGAAAACTGACTCTTCTTACTGTCAATGTTAGAACCATTCATGTGACACTAGTTATAGATTCCGATGCTTCACTTCAGGTTTACTCTATCCCTCTCCCCTTCTTATTGACGATGAAACACAAAAATTGCATCGGAATTAAATACAAAAGGCACAATGCCGACTTAAGTACAAGAAAACAGACTCTTCTTGCTGTCTATGATTTGAACCATTCATGTGACACTCGTTATGGATTACGATGCTTTACTTCAGGTTTACTGTATCCCTCTGACCTTCTTCGTGACGATGAAACACAGAAATTGCTTCGGAATTAAATACAAATGGCACAATGCCGACTTAAGTACAAGATAACTGACTTTTCTTACTGTCTGTGTTTTGAACCATTCCTGTGACACTAGTTAAATATTCCGATGCTTCACTTCAGGTTTACTGTATCCCTCTGACCTTCTTATTGACGATGAAACACAGAAATTGCATCGGAATTAAATACAAAAGGCACAATGCCGACTTAAGTACAAGAAAACTGACTCTTTTAACTGTCTATGTTTAGAACCATTCCTGTGACACTAGTTATAGATTCCGATGCTTCACTTCAGGTTTACTGTATCCCTCTGACATCCTTATTGACGATGAAACACAGATATTGCATCGGAATTAAATACAAAAGGCACAATGCCGACTTACGTACAAGAAAACTGACTCCTCTTACTGTCTATGTTTTGAACCAAACCTGTGACACTAGTTATAGATTCCGATGCTTCACTTCAGGTTTACTGTATACCTCTGACCTTCCTATTACCGATGAAACACAGAAATTCCACCGGAATTAATTACAAAAGCACAATGTCAACTTTAGTCCAAGAAAGCTGACTCTTCTTACTGTCTATGTTTTGAACCATTCATGTGACACTAGTTACAGATTCCGATGCTTCACTGCAGGTTTACTGTATCCCTCTGACTTTCTTATTGACGATCAAACACAGAAATTTCGTCGGAATTAAATACAAAAGGCACAATGCCGACTTAAGTACAAGCAAACTGACTCTTGTTACTGTGTATCTTTTGAACAATTCCTGTGACACTAGTTATAGATTCCGATGCTCACTTCAGGTTTACCGTATCCCTCCGACCTTCTTATTGACGATGAAACACAGAAATTGCATCGGATTAAATACAAAAGGCACAATGCCGACTTAAGTACAAGAAAACTGACTCTTCTTACTGTCTAAGATTGAACCATTCCTGTGACACTAGTTATTGTTTCCGATGCTTTACTTCAGGTTTACTGTATCCCTCTGACCTTATTATTGACGATGAAACATAGAAATTGCATCGGAATTAAATACAAAAAGCACAATGCCGACTTAAGTACAAGAAAACTGACTCTTCTTACTGTCTATGTTTTGAACCATTCCTGTGACACTAGTTACAGATTCCGATGCTTCACTTCATTTTTACTGTATCCCTCTGACCTTATTATTGACGATGAAACAGAGAAATCGCATCGGAATTAAATAGAAAAGTCACAATGCCGACTTAAGTACAAGAAAACTGACTCTTCTAACTTGCAATGCTTTGAACCACTCCTGTGACACTAGTTACAGATTCCGATGCTTCACTTTAGGTTTAATGTATCCCTCTGACCTTCTTATTGACGATGAAACACAGAAATTGCATCGGAATTAAATACAAAAGGCACAATGCCGACTTAAGTACAAGATAACTGACTCTTCTTACTGTCTATGGTTTGAACCATTCCTGCGACAATAGTTATAGATTCCGATGCTTCACTTCAGGTTTACTGTATCCCTCTGACCTTCTTATTGACGATGAAACACAGAAATTGCATGGGAATTAAATACAAAAGGCACAATGCCGACTTAAGTACAAGAAAACTGACTCTTCTTATTGTCTAAGGTTTGAGCCATTCCTGTGACACTAGTTATAGATTCCGATGCTTCACTTCAGCTTTACTGTATCCCTCTGACCTTCTTATTGACGATGAAACACAGAAATTGCATCGGAATTAAATACAAAAGGCACAATGCCGACTTAAGTACAAGATAACTGACTTTTCTTACTGTCTGTGTTTTGAACCATTCCTGTGACACTAGTTAAATATTCCGATGTTTCACTTCATTTTTACTGTATCCCTCTCCCCTTCTTATTGACGATGAAACACAAAAATTGCATCGGAATTAAATACAAAAGTCACAATGCCGACTTAAGTACAAGAAAACTGACTCTTCTTGCTGTCTATGATTTGAACCATTCATGTGACACTCGTTATAGATTACGATGCTTTACTTCAGGTTTACTGTATCCCTCTGATCTTCTTCTTGACGATGAAACACTGAAACTGCTTCGGAATTAAATACAAATGGCACAATGCCGACTTAAGTACAAGATAACTGACTTTTCTTACTGTCTGTGTTTTGAACCATTCCTGTGACACTAGTTAAATATTCCGATGTTTCACTTCATTTTTACTGTATCCCTCTGACCTTCTTATTGACGATGAAACACAGCAATTGCATCGGAATTAAATATAAAAGGCACAATGCCGACTTAAGTGCAAGAAAACTGACTCTTCTTACTGTCTATGTTTTGAACCAATCCTGTGACACTAGTTATAGATTCCGATGCTTCACTTCAGGTTTACTGTATCCCTCTGACCTTCTTATTGACGATGAAACACAGAAATTGCATCGGAATTAAATACAAAAGGCACTATGCCGACTTAAGTACAAGACAACTGACTCTTTTAACTGTCTATGTTTAGAACCATTCCTGTGACACTAGTTATAGATTCCGATGCTTCACTTCAGGTTTACTGTATCCCTCTGACCTTCTTATTGACGATGAAACACAGAAATTGCATCGGAATTAAATACAAAAGGCACAATGCTGACTAACGTACAAGAAAACTGACTCCTCTTACTGTCTATGTTTTGAACCATACCTGTGACACTAGTTATAGATTCTGATGCTTCACTTCAGGTTTACTGTATACCTCTGACCTTCCTATAACCGATGAAACACAGAAATTCCACCGGAATTAATTACAAAAGCACAATGTCAACGTTAGTCCAAGAAAGCTGACTCTTCTTACTGTCTATGTTTTGAACCATTCATGTGACACTAGTTATAGATTCCGATGCTTCACTGCAGGTTTACTGTATCCCTCTGACTTTCTTATTGACGATGAAACACAGAAATTGCATCGGAATTAAATACAAAAGGCACAATGCCGACTTAAGTACAAGCAAACTGACTCTTGTTACTGTGTATCTTTTGAACAATTCCTGTGACACTAGTTATAGATTCCGATGCTCAGTTCAGGTTTACCGTATCCCTCCGACCTTCTTATTGACGATGAAACACAGAAATTGCATCGGATTAAATACAAAAGGCACAATGCCGACTTAAGTACAAGAAAACTGATCCTCTTACTGTCTATGTTTTGAACCATTCCTGTGACACTAGTTATAGAATCCGATGCTTCACTTCAGGTTCACTAAATCCCCCTTACCTTCTTATTGACGATGAAATACTGAAATTGCATCGGAATTAAATACAAAAGCCACAATGCCGACTTAAGTACAAGTAAACTGACTCTTCTTACTGTCTATGTACTGAACCATTCCAGTGACACTAGTTATAGATTCCGATGCTTCACTTCAGGTTTACTGTAGCCCTCTGACCTTCTTATTGACGATGAAACAAAGAAATTGCATCGGAATTAAATACAAAAGGTACAATGCCGTTTTAAGTACAAGGAAACTGACTCTTCTTACTGTCTATATTTTGAACCATTCATGTGACACTCGTTATAGATTACGATGCTTTACTTCAGGTTTACTGTATCCCTCTGACCTTCTTCTTGACGATGAAACACAGAAATTGCATCGGAATTAAATACAAATGGCACAATGCCGACTTAAGTACAAGAAAACTGACTCTTCTTATTGTCTGTGTTTTGAACCATTCCTGTGACACTAGTTAAATATTCCGATGCTTCACATCATTTTTACTGTATCCCTCTGACCATCTTATTGACGATGAAACATAGAAATTGCATCGGAATTAAATACAAAATGCACAATGCCGTCTTAAGTACAAGAAAACTGACTCTTTTTACTGTCTATGTTTTGAACCATTCCTGTGACACTAGTTGTAGATTTCGATGCTTCACTTCAGGTTTACTGTATGCCTCAGACCTTCTCATTGACGATGAAACACAGAAATTGCATCGGAATTAAATACAAGAGGCACAACGCCGACTTAGGTACAAGAAAACTGACTCTTCTTACTGCCTATGTTTTGAACCATTCCTGTGACACTAGTTATAGATTCCGATGCTTCACTTCATGTTTACTGTATCCCTCTGACCCTCTTGTTCAGGATGAAACACAGAAATTGCATCGGAATTTAATACAAAAGGCACAATGCCGACTTAAGTAAAAGAAAACTGACTCTTCTTACTGTCTATGTTTTCAACCACTCATGTGACACTAGTTATAGATTCCGATGCTTTACTCCAGGTTTACTGTATCCCTCTGACCTTGTTATTGACGATGAAACACAGAAATTGCACCGGAATTAAATACAAAAGGCACAATGCCGACATAAGTACAAGAAAACTGACTCTTCTTACTGTCTATGTTTGAACCATTCCTGTGACACTAGTTATAGATTCCGATGCTTCATTTCAGGATTACTGTATCCCTCTGACCTTCTTATTGACGATGAAACACAGATATTGCATCGGAATTAAATACAAAAGGCACAATGCCGACTTAAGTACAAGAAAACTGACTCTTCTTACTGTCTATGCCTTGAACCATTCCTGTGACACTAGTTAAAGATTCCGATGCTTCACTTCAGGTTTACTGTATCGCTCTGCCCTTCTTATTGACGATGAAACACAGAAATTGCATCGGAATTAATTACAAAACGAACAATGCCGACTTAAATACAAGAAAACTGACTCTTCTTACTGTCTATGGTTTGAACCATTCCTGCGACACTAGTCATAGATTCCGATGCTGCACTTCAGGTTTACTGTATCCCTCTGACCTTCTTATTGACGATGAAACACAGAAATTGCATCGGAATTAAATACAAATGGCACAACGCCGACTTAAGTACAAGAAAACTGACCCTTCTTACTGTCTATGCTTTGAACCATTCCTGTGACACTAGTTATAGATTCCGAAGCTTCACTTCAGGTTGACTGTATCCCTCTGACCTTCTTATTGACGATGAAACACAGAAATTGCATCGGAATTAAATACAAAAGGCACAACGCCGACTTAAGTACAAGAAAACTGACCCTTCTTACTGTCTATGTTTTGAACCATTGCTGTGACAGTAGTTATAGATTCCGATGCTTCACTTCAGGTTCACTGTATCCCTCTGACCTTCTTATTGCGATCAAACACTGAAATTGCATCGGAATTAAATACAAAAGGCACAATGCCGACTAAAGTACAAGAAAACTGACTCTTCTTACTGTCTATGATTTGAACCATTCCTGTGACACTAGTTATAGATTCCGATGCTTCACTTCAGGTACACTGATTCCCTCTGACGTTATTATTGACGATGCAACACAGAAATTGCATTGGAATTAAATACAAAAGGCACAACGCCGACTTAAGTACAAGAAAACTGACTCTTCTTACTGTCTATGTTTTGAACCATTCCTGTGACACTATTTATAGATTCCGATGCTTCACTTCAGGTATACTGTATCCCTCTGACCTTCTTATTGACGATGAAACATAGAAATTGCATCGGAATGAAATAGAAAAGGAACAATGCCGACTTAGGTACTAGAAAACTGACTCTTCTTACTGTCTATGTTTTGAACCATTGCTGTGACACTTGTTATAGATTCCGATGCTACACTTCAGGTCTACTGTATCCCTCTGTCCTTCTTATTGACGATGAAACACAGAAATTGCATCGGAATTCAATACAAAAGGCACAATGCCGACTTAAGTACAGGAAATCTGACTCTTCTTACTGTCTATGTTTTGAACCGTTCCTGTGACACTAGTTATAGATTCCGATGCTTCACTTCAGGTTTACTATATCCCTGTGACCTTCTTATTGACGATTAAACGCAGAAATCGCATCGGAATTAAATACAAAAACCAGAATGCCGACTTAAGTACAAGAAAACTGACTCTTCTTACTGTCTATGTTTTGAACCATTCCTGTGACACTAGTTATAGAATCCGATGCTTCACATTAGGTTACTGTATCCCTCTGACCTTCTTATTGACGATTAAACACAGAAATTGCATCGGAATTAAATACAAAAGGCACAATGCCGAATTGAGGACAGGAAATCTGACTCTTCTTACTGTCTATGTTTTGAACCATTCCTGTGACACTAGTTATAGTTTCCGATGCTTCACTTCAGGTATACTGTATCCCTCTGACCCTCTTATTGACGATAAAACATAGGAATTGCATCGGAATGAAATATAAAAGGAACAATGCCGACTTAGGTACAAGAAAACTGACTCTTCTTACTGTCTATGTTTTGAACCATTGCTGTGACACTAGTTATAGATTCCGATGCTTCACTTCAGGTCTACTGTATCCCTCTGACCTTCTTATTGACGATGAAACACAGAAATTGCTTCGGAATTAAATACAAAAGGCACAATGCCGACTTATGTACAGGAAATCTGACTCTTCTTACTGTCTATGTTTTGAACCGTTCCTGTGTCACTAGATATAGATTCCGATGCTTCACTTCAGGTTTACTATATCCGTCTGACCTTCTTATTGACGATGAAACGCAGAAATCGCATCGTAATTAAATACAAAAACCACAATGCCGACTTAAGTACAAGAAAACTGCCTCTTCTTACTGTCTATGTTTTAAACCATTCCTGTGACACTAGTTATAGATTCCGATGCTTCACTTCAGGTTACTGTATCCCTCTGACCTTCTTATTGACGATTAAACACAGAAATTGCATCGGAATTAAATACAAAAGGCACAATGACGTCCGAAGTACAAGAAAACTCTTCCTACTGTCTATGTTTTGAACCATTCATGTGACACTAGTTACAGCTTCCGATGCTTCACTCCAAGTTTACTGTATCCATCAGATCTTCTTATTGACGATGAAACACAGAAATTGCATCAGAATTAAATACAAAAGGCACAATTCCGACTTAAGTACAAGAAAACTGACTCTTCTTACTGTCTATGATTGAACCATTCCTGTGACACTAGTTATATATTCCGATGCTTCACTTCAGGTTTACTGTATCACTCTGACCTTTTTATTGACGATGAAACACAGAAATTGCATCGGAATTAAATACAAAAGGCACAATGCCGACTTAAGTACAAGATAACTGACTCTTCTTACTGTCTATGGTTTGAACCATTCCTGCGACACTAGTCATAGATTCCGATGCTTCACTTCAGGTTTACTGTATCCCTCTGACCTTCTTATTGACGATGAAACACAGAAATTGCATCGGAATTAAATACGAAAGGCACAATGCCGAATTATGTACAAGAAAACTGACTCTTCTTATTGTCTAAGTTTTGAACCATTCCTCTGACACTAGTTATAGATTCCGATGCTTCACTTCAGCTTTACTGTATCCCTCTGACCTTCTTATTGACGATGAAATACAGAAATTGCATCAGAATTAAATACAAAAGGCACAACGCCGACTTAAGTACAAGAAAACTGACCCTTCTTACTGCCTATGTTTTGAACCATTCCTGTGACACTAGTTATAGATTCCGATGCTTCACTTCAGTTTTACTGTATCCCTCTGACCTTCCTATTGACGATGAAACACAGAAATTGCATCGGAATTAAATGTAAAATGCACAATACCGACTTAAGTACAAGAAAACTGACTCTTCTTACTGACTATGTTTTGAACCATTTCTGTGACACTAGTTATAGATTCCGATGCTTCACTTCAGCTTTACTGCATCCCTCTGACCTTCTTATTGACGATGACACACAGAAATTGCATAGGAATTATATACAAAAGGCACAACGCCGACTTAAGTACAAGAAAACTGACCCTTCTTACTGTCTATGTTTTGAACCATTCCTGTGACACTAGTTATAGATTCCGATGCTTCACTTCAGGTATACTGTATCCCTCTGACCTTCTTATTGACGATGAAACATAGAAATTGCATCGGAATGAAATAGAAAAGGAACAATGCCGACTTAGGTACAAGAAAACTGACTCTTCTTACTGTCTATGTTTTGAACCATTGCTGTGACACTTGTTATAGATTCCGATGCTACACTTCAGGTCTACTGTATCCCTCTGTCCTTCTTATTGACGATGAAACACAAAAATTGCATCGGAATTAAATACAAAAGGCACAATGCCGACTTAAGTACAGGAAATCTGACTCTTCTTACTGTCTATGTTTTGAACCGTTCCTGTGACACTAGTTATAGATTCCGATGCTTCACTTCAGGTTTACTATATCCCTGTGACCTTCTTATTGACGATGAA
This sequence comes from Schistocerca americana, assembly GCF_021461395.2. Taxonomy (NCBI): domain Eukaryota; kingdom Metazoa; phylum Arthropoda; class Insecta; order Orthoptera; family Acrididae; genus Schistocerca; species Schistocerca americana. The sequence goes on along the minus strand of NC_060120.1, from coordinate 1,130,512,466 downwards.
ACGCAGAAATCGCATCGGAATTAAATCCAAAAACCAGAATGCCGACTTAAGTACAAGAAAACTGACTCTTCTTACTGTCTATGTTTTGAACCATTCCTGTGACACTAGTTATAGAATCCGATGCTTCACATTACGTTACTGTATCCCTCTGACCTTCTTATTGACGATTAAACACAGAAATTGCATCGGAATTAAATACAAAAGGCACAATGCCGAATTAAGGACAGGAAATCTGACTCTTCTTACTGTCTATGTTTTGAACCATTCCTGTGACACTAGTTATAGATTCCGATGCTTCACTTCAGGTATACTGTATCCCTCTGACCCTCTTATTGACGATAAAACATAGAAATTGCATCGGAATGAAATATAAAAGGAACAATGCCGACTTAGGTACAAGAAAACTGACTCTTCTTACTGTCTATGTTTTGAACCATTGCTGTGACACTAGTTATAGATTCCGATGCTTCACTTCAGGTCTACTGTATCCCTCTGACCTTCTTATTGACGATGAAACACAGAAATTGCTTCGGAATTAAATACAAAAGGCACAATGCCGACTTATGTACAGGAAATCTGACTCTTCTTACTGTCTATGTTTTGAACCGTTCCTGTGTCACTAGATATAGATTCCGATGCTTCACTTCAGGTTTACTATATCCGTCTGACCTTCGTATTGACGATGAAACGCAGAAATCGCATCGTAATTAAATACAAAAGGCACAATGCCGACTTAAGTACAAGATAACTAACTCTTCTTACTGTCTATGGTTTGAACCATTCCTGCGACACTAGTCATAGATTCCGATGCTTCACTTCAGGTTTACTGTATCCCTCTGACCTTCTTATTGACGATGAAACACAGAAATTGCATCGGAATTAAATACGAAAGGCACAATGCCGAATTATGTACAAGAAAACTGACTCTTCTTATTGTCTAAGTTTTGAACCATTCCTGTGACACTAGTTATAGATTCCGATGCTTCACTTCAGCTTTACTGTATCCCTCTGACCTTCTTATTGACGATGAAACACAGAAATTGCATCAGAATTAAATACAAAGGCACAACGCCGACTTAAGTACAAGAAAACTAACCCTTCTTACTGTCTATGTTTTGAACCATTCCTGTGACACTAGTTATAGATTCCGATGCTTCACTTCAGTTTTACTGTATCCCTCTGACCTTCTTATTGACGATGAAACACAGAAATTGCATCGGAATTAAATATAAAATGCACAATACCGACTTAAGTACAAGAAAACTGACTCTTCTTACTGACTATGTTTTGAACCATTTCTGTGACACTAGTTATAGATTCCGATGCTTCACTTCAGCTTTACTGTATCCCTCTGACCTTCTTGTTGACGATGAAACACAGAAATTGCATAGGAATTAAATACAAAAGGCACAACGCCGACTTAAGTACAAGAAAACTGACCCTCCTTACTGTCTATGTTTTGAACCATTCCTGTGACACTAGTTATAGATTCCGATGCTTCACTTCAGGTTCACTGTATCCCTCTGACCTTCTTATTGACGATGAAACACAGAAATTGCATTGGAATTAAATACAAAAGGCACAACGCCGACTTAATTACAAGAAAGCTGACTCTTCTTACTGACTATGTTTTGAACCATTCCTGTGACACTAGTTATAGATTCCGATGCTTCACTTCTGGTATACTGTATCCCTCTGACCTTCTTATTGACGATGAAACATAGTAATTGCATCGGAATGAAATAGAAAAGGAACAATGCCGACTTAGGTACAAGAAAACTGACTCTTCTTACTGTCTATGTTTTGAACCATTGCTGTGACACTAGTTATAGATTCCGATGCTACACTTCAGGTCTACTGTATCCCTCTGACCTTCTTATTGACGATGAATCACAGAAATTGCATCGGAATTAAATACAAAAGGCACAATGCCGACTTAAGTACAGGAAATCTTACTCTTCTTACTGTCTATGCTTTGAACCGTTCCTGTGACACTAGATATAGATTCCGATGCTTCACTTCAGGTTTACTATATCCCTCTGACCTTCTTATTGACGATGAAACGCAGAAATCGCATCGGAATTAAATACAAATACCACAATGCCGACTTAAGTACTAGATAACTGTCTCTTTTTACTGTCTATGGTTTGAACCATTCCTGCGACACTAGTCATAGATTCCGATGCTTCACTTCAGGTTTACTGTATCCCTCTGACCTTCTCATTGACGATGAAACACAGAAATTGCATCGGAATTAAATACGAAAGGCACAATGCCGAATTAAGTACAAGGAAACTGACCCTTCTTACTGTCTATGTTTTGAACCATTCCTGTGACACTAGTTATAGATTCCGATGCTTCACTTCAGGTTTACTGTATCCCTCTGACCTTCTTATTGACGATGAAACACAGAAATTGCATCGGAATTAAATATAAAATGCACAATGCCGACTTAAGTACAAGAAAACTGACTCTTCTTACTGTCTATGTTTTGAACCATTCCTGTGACACTAGTTATAGATTCCGATGCTTCACTTCAGGTTCACTGATTCCCTCTGACGTTCTTATTGACGATGAAACACAGAAATTGCATTGGAATTAAATACAAACGGCACAACGCCGACTTAAGTACAAGAAAACTGACTCTTCTTACTGTCTATGATTTGAACCATTCCTGTGACACTAGTTATAGATTCCGATGCTTCACTTCAGGTATACTGTATCCCTCTGACCATCATATTGACGATGATAAACAGAAATTGCATCGGAATTAAATACAAAAGGCACAATGCCGACTTAACTACAAGAAAACTGACTCTTCTTACTGTCTATGATTTGAACCATTCCTGTGACACTAGTTATAGATTCCGATGCTTCACTTCATGTTTACTGTATCCCTCTGACCCTCTTATTCACGATAAAACACAGAAATTGCATCGGAATTTAATACAAAAGGCACAATGCCTACTTAAGTACAAGAAAACTGACTCTTCTTACTGTCTATGACTTGAACCATTCCTGTGACACTAGTTATAGATTCCGATGCTTCATTTCAGGTTTACTGTATCCCTCTGACCTTCTTATTGACGATGAAACACAGAAATTGGATCGGAATTAATTACAAAAGGCACAATGCCGACTTACGTACAAGAAAACTGACTCTTCTTGCTGTCTATGTTTTGAACCATTCCTGTGACTCTAGTTATAGATTCCGATGCTTCACTTCAGGTTCACTGTATCCCTCTGACCTTCTTATTGACGATCAAACTCTGAAATTGCATCGGAATTAAATTCAAAAGGCACAATGCCGACTTAAGTACAAGAAAACTGACTCTTCTTACTGTCTATGTTTTGAACCATTCCTGTGACACTAGTTATAGATTCCGATGCTTCACTTCAGGTATACTGTATCCCTCTGACGTTCTTATTGACGATGAAAGATAGAAATTGCATCGGAATGAAATAGAAAAGGAACAATGCCGACTTAGGTACAAGAAAACTGACTCTTCTTACTGTCTATGTTTTGAACCATTGCTGTGGCACTAGTTATAGATTCCGATGCTTCACTTCAGGTCTATTGCATCCCTCTGACCTTCTTATTGACGATAAAACACAGAAATTGCATCGGAATTAAATGCAAAAGGCACAATGCCGACTTATGTACAGGAAATCTGACTCTTCTTACTGTCTATGTCTTGAACCGTTCCTGTGACACTAGATATAGATTCCGATGCTTCACTTCAGGTTTACTATATCCCTCTGACCTTCGTATTGACGATGAAACGCAGAAAATGCATCGGAATTAAATACAAAAACCACAATGCCGACTTAAGTACAAGAAAACTGACTCTTCTTACTGTCTATGTTTTTAACCATTCCTGTGACACTAGTTAAAGATTCCGAAGCTTCACTTCAGGTTACTGTATCTCTCTGACCTTCTTATTGACGATTAAACACTGAAATTGCATCGGAATTAATTACAAAAGGCACAATGACGACCGAATTACAAGAAAACTCTTCCTACTGTCTATGTTTTGAACCATTCATGTGACACTAGTTATAGCTTCCAATGCTTCACTTCAGGTTTACTGTATCCATCAGACCTTCTTATTGACGATGAAACACAGAAATTGCATCAGAATTAAATACAAAAGGCACAATTCCGACTTAAGTACAAGAAAACTGACTCTACTTACTGTCAATGATTGAACCATTCCTGTGACACTAGTTATGTATTCCGATGCTTCACTTCAGGTTTACTGTATTCCTCTGACCTTCTTATTGACGATGAAACAAAGAAATTGCATCGGAATTAAATACAAAAGGCACAATGCCGACCTAAGTACAAGATAACTGACTCTTCTTACTGTCACTGGTTTGAACCATTCCTGCGACACTAGTCATAGATTCCGATGCTTCACTTCAGGTTTACTGTATCCCTCTGACCTTCTTATTGACGATGAAACACAGAAATTGCATCTGAATTAAATACGAAAGGCACAATGCCGAATTAAGTACAAGAAAACTGACTCTTCTTATTGTCTAAGTTTTGAACCATTCCTGTGACACTAGTTATAGATTCCGATGCATCACTTCAGCTTTACTGTTTCCCTCTGACCATCTTATTGACGATGAAACACAGAAATAACATTGGAATTAAATATAAACGGCACAACGCCGACTTAAGTACAAGAAAACTGACTCTTCTTACTGTCTATGTTTTTAACCATTCCTGTGACACTACATATAGATTCCGATGCTCCACTTCTGGTTTACTATATCCCTCTGACCTTCTTGTTGACGATGAAACGCAGAAATCGCATCGGAATTAAATACAAAAAGCACAATGCCGACTTAAGTACTAGAATACTGACTCTTCTTACTGTCTATGTTTTGAACCATTCCTATGTCACTAGTTACAGATTCCGATGCTTCACTTCAGGTTTACTGTATCCATCAGACCTTCTTATTGACGATGAGTCTCAGAAATTGCATCGGAATTAAAAGCAAAAGGCACAATGCCGACTTATGTACAAGAAAACTGATTCTTCTTACTGTCTATGATTGAACCATACCTGTGACACTAGTTATAGATTCCGATGCTTCACTTCAGGTTTACTGTATCCCTCTGACCTTCTTATTGACGATGAAACACAGAAATTGCATCGGAATTAAATACAAAAGGCACAATGCCGACTTAAGTACAAGAAAACTGACTCTTCTTGCTGTCTATGTTTTGAACCATTCCTGTGACACTAGTTATAGATTCCGATGCTTCACTTCAGGTTTACTTTATTCCTCTGACCTCCTTATTTACGATGAAACACAGAAATTGCTTCGGAATTAATTACAAAAGGCACAATGCCAACTTAAGTACAAGAAAACTGACTCTTCTTACTGACTATGTTTTGAACCATCATGTGACAAGAGTTATAGGTTCCGATGCTTTACTCCAGGTTTACTGTATCCCTCTGACCTTCTTATTGACGATGAAACACAGAAATTGCTTCAGAATTAAATACAAAAGGCACAATGCCGACTAAAGTACAAGAAAACTGACTCTTCTTACTGTCTATGTTTTGAACCATTCCTGTGACACTAGTTATAGATTCCGATGCTTCACTTGAGGTATACGGTATCCCTCTGACCTTCTTATTGACGATGAAACGCAGAAATTGCATCGGAATTAAATACAAAAGGCACAATGCCGACATAAGTACAAGAAAACTGACTCTTCTTACTGTCTATGTTTTGAACCATTCCTGTGACACTAGTTATTGATTCCGATGATTAACTTCAGGTTTACTGTATCCCTCGGACCTTCTTATGGAAGATGAAACACAGAAATTGCATCGGAGTTAAATACAAAAGGCACAATGCCGACTTAAGTACAAGAAAACTGACTCTTATACTGTCTATGTTTTGAACCATTCATGTGACACTAATAATAAATTCCGATGCTTCACTTCAGGTTTACTGTATCCCTCTGACCTTCTTATTGACGATGAAACACAGAAATTGCATTGGAATGAAATAGAAAAAGAACAATGCCGACTTAGGTACAAGAAAACTGAGTCTTCTTACTGTCTATGTTTTAACCATTCCTGTGGCACAAATTATAGATTCCGATGCTTCACTTCAGGTTTACAGTATCCCTCTGACCTTCTTATAGACAATGAAACACAGAGATTGCATCGGAAAGAAATACAAAAGGCACAATGCCGACTTAAGTACAAGAAAACTGACTCTTCCTACTGTCTATGTTTGAACCATTCCTGTGACACTAGTTATTGATTCCGATGCTTCACTTCAGGTTTACTGTATCCCTCTGACCTTCTTGTTGACGATGAAACACAGAAATTGCACGGGAATTAAATACAAAAGGCACAATGCCGACTTAAGTGCAAGAAAACTGACTATTCTTCCTGTCTATGTTTTGAACCACTCCTGTGACACTTATTATAGATTCCGATGCTTCACTTCAGGTTTACTGTATCCCACAGACCTTCTTATTGACGATGAAACACAGAAATTGCATCGGAGATAAATACAAAAGGCACAACGCCGACTTAAGTACAGGAAAACTGACTCTTCTTATAGTCTATGTTTGAACCATTCCTGTGACACTAGTTATAGATTCCGATGCTTCACTTCAGGTTTACTTTATCCTTCTGACATTCTTATTGACTATGAAACACAGATATTGCATCGGAATGAAATACAATTGGCACAATGACGACTTAAGAACAAGAAAACTAACGCTTAATACTGTCTATGTTTTGAACCATTCCTGTGACACTAGTTATAGATTCCGATGCTTCACTTCAGGTTTACAGTATCCCTCTGACCTTCTTATTGACGATGAAACACAGAAATTGCATCGGACTTAAATACAAAAGGCACAATGCCGACTTAAGTACAAGAAAACTGACTCTTCTTACTGTCTATGATTTGGACAATTCCAGTGACACTAGTTATAGGTTTCGATGCTTCACTTGAGGTTCACTGTATCCCTCTGACCTTCTTATTGACGATGAAACACAGATATTGCATCGGAATTAAATACAAATGTCACAATGACGACTTCAGTACAAGAAAACTGACTCTTCTTACTGTCTATGATTTGAACCATTCCTGTGACACTAGTTATAGGTTCCGATGCTTCACTTCAGGTTTACTGTATTCCTCTGGTCTTCTTATTGACGATGAAACACAGAAATTGCATCGGAATTAAATACAAAAGGCACAATGCCGACTTAAGTACAAGATAACTGACTCTTCTTACTGTCTATTTTTTGAACCATTCCTGCGACACTACTTATAGATTACCATGCTTCACTTCAGCTTTACTGTATCCCTCTGACCTTCTTATTGACGACGAAACACAGAAATTGCATTGGAATTAAATACAAAAGGCACAACGCCGACTTAAGTACAAGAAAACTGACCCTTCTTACTGTCCATGTTTTGAACAATTCCTGTGACACTAGTTATAGATTCCGATGCTTCACTTCAGGTTTACTGTATCCCTCTGACCTTGTAATTGACGATGAAACACAGAAATTGCATCGGATATAAATACAAAAGGCACAATGCCGACTGAAGTACAAGAAAACTGACTCTTCTTGCTGTCTATGTTTTGAACCATTCCTGTGACACTAGTTATAGATTCCGATGCTTCACTTCAGGTTTACTGTATCCCTCTGACCTCTTTATTGACGATGAAACACAGAAATTTCATCGGAATTAATTACAAAAGGCACAATGCCGACTTAAGTACAAGAAAACTGACTCTTCTTACTGACTATGTTTTGAACCATTCCTGTGACGCTAGTTATAGATTCCGATGCTTTACTCCAGGTTTACTGCATCCCTGTGACGTTCTTATTAACGATGAAACACAGAAATTGCTTCGGAATGAAATACAAAAGGCACAATGCCGACTTAAGTACAAGAAAACTGACTCTTCTTACTGTCAATGCTTTGAACCATTCCTGTGACACTAGTTATAGATTCCGTTGCTTCACTGCAGGTTTAGTGTATCCCTCTGACCTTCTTATTGACGATGAAACACAGAAATTTCATCGGAATTAAATACAAAAGGCACAATGCCGACTTAAGTACATGAAAACTGACTCTTCTTACTGTCTATGTTTTGAATCATTCCTTCGACACTAGTTATAGATTCCGATGCTTTACTCGAGGTTTACTGTATCCCTGTGACATTCTTATTGACGATGAAACACAGAAATTGCTTCGGAATTAAATACAAATGGCACAATGCCCACTTAAGTACAAGATAACTGACTCTTCTTACTGTCTATGTTTGAACCATTCATGTGACACTAGTTATAGATTCCGATGCTTCACTTCAGGTTTACTATATCCCTCTGACCTTTTTATTGACGATGAAACACAGAAATTGCAACGGAATTAAATACAAAAGGCACAATGCCGACATAAGTACAAGAAAACTGACTCTACTTACTGTCTATGTTTTGAACCATTCCTGTGACACTAGTTATAGATTCCGATAATTTGATTCAGGTTTACTGTATCCCTCGGACCTTCTTATTGACGATGAAACACAGAAATTGCATCAGAAATAAATACAAAAGGCACAATGCCGCCTTAAGTACAAGAATACTGACTCTTCTTACTGTCTATGTTTTGAACCATTCATGTGACACTAATAATAGATTCCGATGCTTCACTTCAGGTTTACTGTATCCCTCTGACCTTCTTATTGACGATGAAACACAGAAATTGCATCTAAATGAAATAGAAAAGGAACAATGCCGACTTAGGTACAAGAAAACTGACTCTTCTTACTGTCTATGTTTTGAACCATTCCTGTGACACTAGTTACAGATTCCGATGCTTCACTTCAGGTTAACTGTATCCCTCTGACCTTCTTATTGCAAATGAAACACAGAAATTGCATCGGAATTAAATACAAAAGGCACAATGCCGACTTAAGTACAAGAAAACTGACTCTTCCTACTGTCTATGTTTGAACCATTCCTGTGACACTAGTTATTGATTCCGATGCTTCACTTCAGGTTTACTGTATCCCTCTGACATTCTTGTTGACGATGAAACACAGAAATTGCACCGGAATTAAATACAAAAGGCACAATGCCGACTTAAGTACAAGAAAACTGACTATTCTTCCTGTCTATGTTTTGAACCATTCCTGTGACACTAGTTGTAGATGCAATGCTTCACTTCAGGTTTACTGTATCCCTCTGACCTTCTTGTTGACGATGAAACAAAGAAATTGCATCGGAGATAAATACAAATGGCACAACGCCGACTTAAGTACAGGAAAACTGACTCTTCTTATAGTCTATGTTTGAACCATTCCTGTGACACTAGTTCTAGATTCCTATGCTTCACCTCAGGTTTACTTTATCCTTCTGACCTTCTTATTGACTATGAAACACAGATATTGCATCGGAATTTAATACAAATGGCACAATGACGACATAAGTACAAGAAAACTGACTCTTCTTACTGTCTATGTTTTGAACCATTCCTGTCACGCTAGTTACAGATTCCGATGCTTCACTTCAGGTTTACAGTATCCCTCTGACCTTCTTGTTGACGATGAAACACAGAAATTGCATCGGAGTTAAATACAAAAGGCACAATGCCGACTTAAGTACAAGAAGACTGACTCTTCTTACAGTCTATGTTTTGAACCATTCCAGTGACACTAGTTATAGATTCCGATGCTTCACTTCAGGTTTACTGTATCCCTCTGACCTTCTTATTGACGATGAAGCACAGATATTACATCGGAATTAAATACAAATGGCACAATGACGACTTAAGTACAAGAAAATTGACTCTTCTTACTGTCTATGTTTTGAACCATTCCTGTGACACTAGTTATAGATTCCGATGCTTCACTTCAGGTTTACTGTATCCCTCTGACATTCATATTGACGATGAAAAGCAGAAATTGCATCGGAATTAAATACAAAAGGCACAATGCCGACTTAAGTACAAGGAAACTGACTCTTCTTACAGTCTATGTTTTGAACCATTCCTGTGACACTAGATATAGATTCCGATGCTTCACTTCAGGTTCAAATGGCTCTGAAAACTATGGGACTCAACTGCTGTGGTCATCAGTCCCCTAGAACTTAGAACTACTTAAGCCTAACTAACCTAAGGACATCACACACATCCTTGCCCGAGGCAGGATTCGAGCCTGCGACCGTAGCGGTTGCACGGTTCCGGATTGCGCGCCTAGAACCGCGAGAGCTTCACTTCAGGTTTAGTATATCCCTCTGTCCTTCTTATTGACGTTGAATCGCAGAAATCGCATCGGAATTATATATAAAGGGCACAATGCCGACTTAAGTACAAGAAAAATGCCTCTTCTTACTGACTATGTTTAGAACCATTAATGTGACACTAGTTATAGATTCCGATGCTTTACTCCAGGTTTACTGTATCCCTCAGACCTTCGTATTGACGATGAAACACAGAAATTGCTTCGGAATTATATACAAAAGGCACAATGCCGACTTAAGTACCAGAAAACTGACTCTTCTTACTGTCTATGTTTTGAACCATTCCTGTGACACTACTTACACATTCCGAGGCTTCACTTGAGGTATACAGTATCCCTCTGACCTTCTTATTGACGATGAAACATAGACATTGCATCGGAATGAAATAGACAAGGAACAATACCGACTTAGGTACAAGAAAACTGACTCTTCTTACTGTCAATGCTTTAAACCATTCCTGTGGCACTAGTTATAGATTCCGTTGCTTCACTTCAGGATTACTGTATCCCTTTGACCTTCTTATTGACGATGAAACACAGAAATTTCATCGGAATTAAATACAAAAGGCACAATGCCAACTTAAGTACAAGATAACTGACTCTTCTTACTGTCAATGCTTTGAACCGTTCCCGTGACACTAGTTATAGATTCCGTTGCTTCACTGCAGGTTTACTGTTTCCCTCTGACCTGCTAATTGACGATGAAACACTGAAATTTCATCGGAATTAAATACAAAAGGCACAATGCCGACTTAAGTACAAGAAAACTGACTCTTCTTACTGTCTATGTTTTGAACCATTCATTCGACACTAGTTATAGATTCCGATGCTTCACTTCAGGTTTACTGTATCCCTCTGACCTTCTAATTGACGATGAAACACAGAAATTACATCGGAATTAAATAGAAAAGTCACAATGCCGACTTCAGTACAAGAAAACTGACTTTTCTTACTGTCTATGTTTTGAAGCATTCCTGTGACCCTAGTTATAGATTCCGATACTTCACCTCAGGTTTACTGTACCCCTCTGACCTTCTTATTGACAATGAAACACAGAAATTGCTTCGGAATGAAACACAAAAGGCACAATGCCGACTTAAGTACAAGAAAACTGACTCTTCTTACTGTCTATGTTTTGAGCCATTCCTGTGACATTAGTTATAGATTCCGATGCTTCACTTAAGGTATACTGTATCCCTCTGACCTTCTTATTGGCGTTGAAACATAGAAATTGCATCAGAATGAAATAGAAAAGGAACAATGCCGACTTAGGTACAGGAAAACTGACTCTTTTTACTGTCTATATTTTGAACCATTCCTGTGACACTAGTTATAGATTCCGATGCTTCACTTCAGGTTAACTGTATCCCTCTGACCTTCTTATTGAAGATGAAACACAGATATTGCATCGGAATTAAATACAAAAGGCACAATGTCGACTTAAGTACAAGAAAACTGACTCTTCTTACTGTCTATGTTTTGAACCATTGCTGTGACACTAGTTATAGATTCCGATGCTTCACTTCAGGTTCAAATGGCTCTGAGAACTATGGGACTCAACTGCTGTGGTCATCAGTCCCCTAGAACTTAGAACTACTTAAACCTAATTAACCTAAGGACATCACACACATCCCTTCCCGAGGCAGGTTCCGAACCTGCGACCGTAGCGGTCGCACGGTTCCGGACTGCGCGCCTAGAACCGCGAGAGCTTCACTTCAGGTTTACTATTTCCCTCTGTCCTTCTTATTGACGATGAGACGCAGAAATCGCATCGGAATTAAATACATAAAGCACTATCCCCACTTAAGTACAAGACAAATGACTCTTCTTCCTGACTATGTTTAGAAGCATTCATGTGACACTAGTTATAGATTCCGATGCTTTACTCCAAGTTTACTGTATCCCTCTGACCTTCTTATTGACGATGAAACACAGAAATTGCTTCGGAATTAAATACAAAAGGCACAATGCCGACTTAAGTACCAGAAAACTGACTCTTTTTACTGTCTATGTTTTGAACCATTCCTGTGACACTACTTACAGATTCCGATGCTTCACTTGAGGTATACTGTATCCCTCTGACCTTCTTATTGACGATGAAACATAGAAATTGCATCGGAATGAAATTGATAAGGAACAATGCCGACTTCAGTACAAGAAAACTGACTCTTTTTACTGTCTATGATTGAACCACTCCTGTGACCCGAGTTATAGATTCCGATGCTTCACCTCAGGTTTACTGTATCATTCTGACCTTCTTATTGACGATGAACACAGAAATTGCTTCGGAATTAAATACAAAAGGCAGAATGCCGGCTTAAGTAAAAGAAAACTGACTCTTCTTACTGTCTAAGTTTTGAACCATTGCTGTGCCACTAGTTATAGATTCCGTTGCTTCACTTCAGGTTACTGTATCCCTCTGACCCTCTTATTGACGATGAAACACAGAAACTGCATCGGAATTAAATACAAAAGGCACAATGACGACCTAAGTACAAGAAAACTCTTCCTACCGTCTATGTTTTGAACCATTCATGTGACACTAATTATAGCCTCCGATGCTTCACTTCAGGTTTACTGTATCCATCAGACCTTCTTATTGACGATGAAACACAGAAATTGCATCGGAATTAAATACAAAAGGCACAATGCTGACTTATGTACAAGAAAACTGACTCTTCCTACTGTCTATGTTTGCACCATTCATGTGACACTAGTTATAGATTCCGATGCTTCACTTCAGGTTTACTGTATCCCTCTGACCTTCTTATTGACGATGACACATAGACATTGCATCGGAGTTAAATACAATAGTCACAATGCCGATTTAAGTACAAGAAAACTGACTCCCCTTACTGTCTATGCTTTGAACCATTCCTGTGACACTAGTTATAGATTCCGATGCTTCACTTCAGGTTTACTGTAATCCTCTGACCTTCTTATTGACGATGAAACACAGAAATTTCATCGGAAATAAATACAAAAGGCACAATGCCGACTTAAGTACAAGAAAACTGACTCTTCTTACTGTCTATGTTTTGAACCATTCCTTCGACACTAGTTATAGATTCCGATGCTTCACTTCAGATTTACTGTATCCCTCTGACCTTCTAATTGACGATGAAACACAGCAATTACATCAAAATTAAATAGAAAAAGCACAATGCCGACTTCAGTAGAAGAAAACTGACTCTTCTTACTGTCTATGTTTTGAACTATTCCTGTGACACTAGTTATAGATTCCGATGCTTCACTTCAGGTTTACAGTATCCCTCTGACCTTCTTGTTGACGATGAACACAGATATTGCATCGGAATTAAATACAAATGGCACAATGACGACTTAAGTACAAGAAAACTTACTCTTCTTACTGTCTACGTTTTGAACCAATCCTGTGACACTAGTTATAGATTCCGATGCTTCACTTCAGGTTTACTGTATTCCTATGATCTTCTTATTGACGATGAAACACAGAAATTGCTTCGGAATTAAATACAAAGGTCACAATGCCGACTTAAGTACAAGATAAAGGACTCTTCTTACTGTCTATGTTTTGAACCATTCCTGCGACACTAGTTATAGATTCCTATGCTTCACTTCAGCTTCACTGTATCCCTCTGACGTTCTTATTGACGATGAAACACAGAAATTGAATCGGAATTAAATACAAAAGTCACAACGCCGACTTAAGTACAAGAAAACTGACCCTTCTTACTGTCCATGTTTGAACCATTCCTGTGACACTAGTTATAGATTACGATGCTTCACTTCAGGTTAACTGTATTACACTGACCATCATATTGACAGTGAAACACAGATATTGCATCGGAATTAAATACAAAAAGGCACCATGCCGACTTAAGTACAAGATAACTGACTCTTCTTACTGTCTATGTTTTGATCCATTCCTGTGACACTAGATATAGATTCCGATGCTTCACTTCAGGTTTACTGTATTCCTCTGACCTTCTTAGCGACGATGAAACGCAGAAATCGAATCGGAATTAAATACAAAAAGCACAATGCCGACTTAAGTACAAGATAACTGACTCTTCTTACTGTCTATGTTTGAACCATTCATGTGACACTAGTTATAGATTCCGATGCTTCACTTCAGGTTTACTGTATCCCTCTGACCTTCTTGTTGACGATGAAACACAGAAATTGCAGCGGAATTAAATAAAAAAGGCACAATGCCGACTTAAGTACAAGAAAACTGACTCTTCTTACTGTCTATGTTTTATACCATTCCTGTGACACTAGATATAGATTCCGATGCTTCACTTCAGGTTTACTGTATCCCTCTGACCATCTTATTGACGATGAAACGCATAAATCGCATCGGAATTAGATACAAAAGGCACAATGCCGACTTAAGTCCAGGAAAACTGACTCTTCTTACTGTCTAGGTTTTGAACCATTCCTGTGACACTAGTTATAGATTCCCATGCTGCACTTCAGGTTTACTGTATCCCTCTGACCTTCTTGTTGACGATGAAACACAGAAATTGCAACGGAATTAAATACAAAAGGCACAACGCCGACTTAAGTACAAGAAAACTGACTCTTCTTACTGTCTATGTTTAACACCATTCCTGGGACACTAGATATAGATTCCGATGCTTCACTTCAGGTTTATTGTATCCCTCTGACCTTCTTATTGACGATGAAACGCAGAAATCGCATCGGAATTAAATACAAAAAGCACAATGCCGACTTAAGTACAAGAAAACTGACTCTTCTTACATTCTATGCTTTGAAATATTCATGTGAAACTAGTTATAGCTTCCGATGCTTCACTTCAGGTTTACTGTATCCATCAGACCTTCGTATTGACGATGAAACAGAAAAATTCCATCGGAATTAAATGCAAATGGCACAATGCCAAATTATGTACAAGAAAACTGACTCTTCTTACTGTCTATGTTTGAACCATTCATGTGACACTAGTCATAGATTCCGATGCTTCACTTCAGGTTTACTGTATCCCTCTGACCTTCTTATTGACGATGAAACACAGAAATTAGATCGGAATTAAATGCAAAAGGCACAATGCCGACTTAAGTCACAAGAAAACTGACTCTTCTTTCTGTCTGTGATTGAACCATTCCTGTGACACTAGTTATAGATTCCGATGCTTCACTTCAGGTTTGCTGTATCCCTCTGACCTTCTTATTGACGATGATACACAGTAATTCATCGGAATTAAATACAAAAGGCACAATGCCGACTTAAGTACAAGAAAACTGACTCTTCTTACTGTTTATGTTTTGAACCATTCCTGTGACACTAGTTATAGATTCCGATGCTTCACTTCAGGTTTACTGTATCCCTCTGACCTTCTTATTGAAGATGAAACACAGATATTGCATCGGAATTAAATACAAAAGGCACAATGCCGACTTAAGTACAAGAAAACTGACTCTTCTTACTGTCTATGTTTTGAACTATTCCTGTGACACTAGTTATAGATTCCGATGCTTCACTTCAGGTTTACTGTATCCCGCTGACCTTCTTATTGACGATGATACACAGAAATTGCATCGGAATTAAACACAAAAAGCACAATGCCGAATTAAGTACAAGAAAACTGACTCTTCTCACTGTCTACGTTTTGATCCATTCCTGTGACACTAGTTATAGATTCCGATGCTTCACTTCAGGTTTACTGTATCCCTCTGACCTTCTTATTGAAGATGAAACACAGATATTGCATCGGAATTAAATACAAAAGGCACAATGCCGACTTAAGTACAAGAAAACTGACTCTTCTTACTGTCTATGTTTTGAACCATTCCTGTGACACTAGTTATAGATTCCGATGCTTCACTTCAGGTTTACTGTATCCCGCTGACCTTCTTATTGACGATGATACACAGAAATTGCATCGGAATTAAACACAAAAGGCACAATGCCGAATTAAGTACAAGAAAACTGACTCTTCTTACTGTCTATGTTTTGATCCATTCCTGTGACACTAGATATAGATTCCAATGCTTCACTTCAGGTTTACTGTATTCCTCTGACCTTCTCTTCGACGATGAAACGCAGAAATCGAATCGGAATTAAATACAAAAAGCACAATGCCGACTTAAGTACAAGAAAACTGACTCTTTTTATTGTCTATGTTTTGAACCATTCCTGTGAAACTAGTTACAGATTCCGATGCTTCACTTCAAGTTTACTATATCCCTCTGACCTTCTTATTGACGATGAAACACAGAAATTGTATCGGAATTAATTACAAAAGGCATAATGCCGACTTAAGTACAAGAAAACTGACTCTTCTTACTGTCTATGTTTTGAACCATTCCTGTGACACTATATATAGATTCCGGTGCTTCACTTCAGGTTTACTGTATCCCTCTGATCTTCTTATTGACGATGAAACACAGAAATCACATAGGAATTAAATACAAAAATCACAATGCCGACTTAAGTACAAGAAAACTGACTCTTCTTACTGTCTATGTTTGGAACCATTCCTGTGACACTAGTTATAGATTCTGATGCTTCACTTCAGGTTTACTGTATCCCTCTGACCTTCTTATTGACGATGAAGCACAAAAATTGCATCGGAATTAAATACAAAAGGCACAATGCCGACTTACGTACAAGCAAACTGACCCTTCTTACTGTCTATGTTTTGATCCATTCCTGTGAAACTAGTTATAGATTCCGATGCTTCACTTCACTTTTACTGTATCCCTCTGACCTTCTTATTGAC
Source organism: Schistocerca americana (assembly GCF_021461395.2). NCBI lineage: Eukaryota > Metazoa > Arthropoda > Insecta > Orthoptera > Acrididae > Schistocerca > Schistocerca americana. Next base: position 1,130,495,436 of record NC_060120.1, on the reverse strand, counting down.
GATGAAACATAGAAATTGCATCGGAATTAGATAGAAAAGGAACAATGTTGACTTAAGTACAAGTAAACTGACTGTTCATACTGTCTATGTTTGAACCATTCCTGTAACACTAGTAATAGATTCCGATGCTTCACTTCAGGTTTACTGTATCCCTCTGACCTCCTTATTGAAGATAAAACACAGATATTGCATCGGAATTAGATACAAAAGGCACAATGCCGACTTAAGTCCATGAAAACTTACTCTTCTTACTGTCTATGTTTTGAACCATTCCGGTGACACTAGTTACAGATTCCGATGCTTCACTTCAGGTTTACTGTATCCCTCTGATCTTCTTATTGACGATGAAACGTAGAAATTGCATCGGAATTAGATAGAAAAGGAACAATGCCAACTTAAGTACAAGAAAACTGACTCCTCATACTGTCTATGTTTTGATCCATTCCTGTGACACTAGTTATAGATTCCGATGCTTCACTTCAGGTTTACTGTATCCCTCTGACCTTCTTATTGAAGATGAAACACAGATATTGAATCGGAATTAAATACAAAAGGCACAATGCCGACTTAAGTACAAGAAAACTGACTCTTCTTACTGTCTATGTTTTGAACCATTCCTGTGACACTAGTTATAGATTCCGATGCTTCACTTCAGGTTTACTGTATCCCGCTGACCTTCTTATTGACGATGATACACAGAAATTGCATCGGAATTAAACACAAAAGGCACAATGCCGAATTAAGTACAAGAAAACTGACTCTTCTTACTGTCTATGTTTTGATCCATTCCTGTGACACTAGATATAGATTCCAATGCTTCACTTCAGGTTTACTGTATTCCTCTGACCTTCTTATCGACGATGAAACGCAGAAATCGAATCGGAATTAAATACACAAAGCACAATGCCGACTTAAGTACAAGAAAACTGACTCTTTTTATTGTCTATGTTTTGAACCATTCCTGTGAAACTAGTTACAGATTCCGATGCTTCACTTCAAGTTTACTATATCCCTCTGACCTTCTTATTGACGATGAAACACAGAAATTGTATCGGAATTAATTACAAAAGGCATAATGCCGACTTAAGTACAAGAAAACTGACTCTTCTTACTGTCTATGTTTTGAACCATTCCTGTGACACTATATATAGATTCCGGTGCTTCACTTCAGGTTTACTGTATCCCTCTGATCTTCTTATTGACGATGAAACGCAGAAATCACATAGGAATTAAATACAAAAATCACAATGCCGACTTAAGTACAAGAAAACTGACTCTTCTTACTGTCTATGTTTGGAACCATTCCTGTGACACTAGTTATAGGTTCTGATGCTTCACTTCAGGTTTACTGTACCCCTCTGACCTTCTTATTGACGATGAAGCACAAAAATTGCATTGGAATTAAATACAAAAGGCACAATGCCGACTTACGTACAAGCAAACTGACTCTTCTTACTGTCTATGTTTTGATCCATTCCTGTGAAACTAGTTATAGATTCCGATGCTTCACTTCACTTTTACTGTATCCCTCTGACCTTCTTATTGACGATGAAACATAGAAATTGCATCGGAATTAGATAGAAGAGGAACAATGCCGACTTAAGTACAAGTAAACTGACTCTTTATACTGTCTATGTTTTGAACCATTCCTGTGACACTAGTTATAGATTCCGATGCTTCACTTCAGGTTTGCTGTGTCCTTCTGACCTACTTATTGAAGATGAAACACAGATATTGCATCGGAATTAGATACAAAAGGCACAATGCCGACTTAAGTCCAAGAAAACTGACTTTTCTTACTGACGATGTTTTGATCCATTCCTGTGACACTAGTTACAGATTCCGATGCTTCACTTCAGGTTTACTGTATCCCTCTGATCTTTTTATTGGTGATGAAACATAGAAATTGCATCGGAATTAGAGAAAAGGAACAATGCCGACTTAAGTACAAGACAACTGACTCCTCATACTGTCTATGCTTTGAACCATTCCTGTGACACTAGTTATAGATTCCGATGCTTCACTTCAGGTTTACTGTATCCCCCTGACCTTCTTATTGACGATGAAACATAGAAATTGCATCGGAAATAGATAGAAAATGAACAATGTTGACTTAAGTACAAGTAAACTGACTGTTCAAACTGTCTATGTTTGAACCATTCCTGTAACACTAGTAATAGATTCCGATGCTTCACTTCAGGTTTACTGTATCCCTCTGACCTCCTTATTGAAGATAAAACACAGATATTGCATCGGAATTAGATACAAAAGGCACAATGCCGACTTAAGTCCAAGAAAACTTACTCTTCTTACTGTCTATGTTTTGAAACATTCCGGTGACACTAGTTACAGATTCCGATGCTTCACTTCAGGTTTACTGTATCCCTCTGATCTTCTTATTGACGATGAAACGTAGAAATTGCATCGGAATTAGATAGAAAAGGAACAATGCCCACTTAAGTACAAGAAAACTGACTCCTCATACTGTCTATGCTTTGAACCATTCCTGTAACACTAGTTATAGATTCCGATGCTTCACTTCAGGTTTACTGTATCCCGCTGACCTTCTTATTGACGATGATACACCGAAATTGCATCGGAATTAAACACAAAAGGCACAATGCCGAATTAAGTACAAGAAAACTGACTCTTCTTACTGTCTATGTTTTGATCCATTCCTGTGACACTAGATATAGATTCCGATGCTTCACTTCAGGTTTACTGTATTCCTCTGACCTTCTTAGCGACGATGAAACGCAGAAATCGAATCGGAATTAAATACAAAAAGCACAATGCCGACTTAAGTACAAGATAACTGACTCTTCTTACTGTCTATGTTTGAACCATTCATGTGACACTAGGTATAGATTCCGATGCTTCACTTCAGGTTTACTGTATCCCTCTGACCTTCTTGTTGACGATGAAGCGCAGAAATCGCATCGGAATTAGATACAAAAGGCACAATGCCGACTTAAGTCCAGGAAAACTGACTCTTCTTACTGTCTAGGTTTTGAACCATTCCTGTGACACTAGTTATAGATTCCCATGCTGCACTTCAGGTTTACTGTATCCCTCTGACCTTCTTGTTGACGATGAAACACAGAAATTGCAACGGAATTAAATACAAAAGGCACAACGCCGACTTAAGTACAAGAAAACTGACTCTTCTTACTGTCTATGTTTAACACCATTCCTGTGACACTAGATATAGATTCCGATGCTTCACTTCAGGTTTACTGTATCCCTCTGACCTTCTTATTGACGATGAAACGCAGAAATCGCATCGGAATTAAATACAAAAAGCACAATGCCGACTTAAGTACAAGAAAACTGACTCTTCTTACATTCTATGCTTTGAAATATTCATGTGAAACTAGTTATAGCTTCCGATGCTTCACTTCAGGTTTACTGTATCCATCAGACCTTCGTATTGACGATGAAACAGAAAAATTCCATCGGAATTAAATGCAAATGGCACAATGCCAACTTATGTACAAGAAAACTGACTCTTCTTACTGTCTATGTTTGAACCATTCATGTGACACTAGTCATAGATTCCATTGCTTCACTTCAGGTTTACTATATCCCTCTGACCTTCTTATTGACGATGAAACACAGAAATTAGATCGGAATTAAATACAAAAGGCACAATGCCGACTTAAGTCACAAGAAAACTGACTCTTCTTTCTGTCTGTGATTGAACCATTCCTGTGACACTAGTTTTAGATTCCGATGCTTCACTTCAGGTTTGCTGTATCCCTCTGACCTTCTTATTGACGATGATACACAGTAATTCATCGGAATTAAATACAAAAGGCACAATGCCGACTTAAGTACAAGAAAACTGACTCTTCTTACTGTTTATGTTTTGAACCATTCCTGTGACACTAGTTATAGATTCCGATGCTTCACTTCAGGTTTACTGTATCCCTCTGACCTCCTTATTGAAGATGAAACACAGATATTGCATCGGAATTAGATACAAAAGGCACAATGCCGACTTAAGTCCAAGAAAACTGACTCTTCTTACTGTCTATGTTTTGAACCATTCCGGTGACACAAGTTACAGATTCCGATGCTTCACTTCAGGTTTACTGTATCCCTCTGATCTTCTTATTGACGATGAAACAGAGAAATTGCATCGGAATGATAGAAAAGGAACAATGCCGACTTCAGTACAAGACAACTGACTCTTCATACTGTCTATGCTTTGAACCATACCTGTAACACTAGTTATAGATTCCGATGCTTCACTTCAGGTTTACTGTATCCCTCTGACCTTCTTATTGAAGATGAAACACAGATATTGCATCGGTATTAAATACAAAAGGCACAATGCCGACTTAAGTACAAGAAAACTGACTCTTCTTACTGTCTATGTTTTGAACCATTCCTGTGACACTAGTTATAGATTCCGATGCTTCACTTCAGGTTTACTGTATCCCGCTGACCTTCTTATTGACGATGATACACAGAAATTGCATCGGAATTGAACACAAAAGGCACAATGCCGAATTAAGTACAAGAAAACTGACTCTTCTTACTGTCTATGTTTTGATCCATTCCTGTGAAACTAGTTATAGATTCCGATGCTTCACTTCACTTTTACTGTATCCCTCTGACCTTCTTATTGACGATGAAACATAGAAATTGCATCGGAATTAGATAGAAGAGGAACAATGCCGACTTAAGTACAAGTAAACTGACTCTTCATACTGTCTATGTTTTGAACCATTCCTGTGACACTAGTTATAGATTCCGATGCTTCACTTCAGGTTTACTGTGTCCCTCGGACCTACTTATTGAAGATGAAACACCGATATTGCATCGGAATTAGATACAAAAGGCACAATGCCGACTTATGTCCAAGAAAACTGACTTTTCTTACTGACGATGTTTTGATCCATTCCTGTGACACTAGTTACAGACTCCGATGCTTCACTTCAGGTTTACTGTATCCCTCTGATCTTTTTATTGGTGATGAAACATAGAAATTGCATCGGAATTAGATTGAAAAGGAACAATGCCGACTTAAGTACAAGAAAACTGACTCCTCATACTGTCTATGCTTTGAACCATTCCTGTGACACTAGTTGTAGATTCCGATGCTTCACTTCAGGTTTACTGTATCCCTCTGACCTTCTTATTGAAGATGAAACACAGATATTGCATCGGAATTAAATACAAAAGGCACAATGCGGACTTAAGTACAAGAAAACTGACTCTTCTTACTGTCTATGATTTGAACCATTCCTGTGACACTAGTTATAGATTCCGATGCTTCACTTCAGGTTTACTGTATCCCGCTGAACTTCTTATTGACGATGATCCACAGAAATTGCATCGGAATTAAACACAAAAGTTACAATGACGACTTAAGTACAAGAAAACTGACTCTTCTTACTGTCATTGTTTTGATCCATTCCTGTGACACTAGATAGAGATTCCGATGCTTCACTTCAGGTTTACTGTATCCCTCTGACCTTCTTATTGACGATGAAATGCAGAAATCGAATCGGAATTAAATATAAAAGGCACAATGCCGACTTAAGTACAAGATAACTGACTCTTCTTACTGTCTATGTTTTGAACCATTCATGTGACACGAGTTATAGCTTCCGATGCTTCACTTCAGGTTTACTGTATCCATCAGACCTTCTTATTGACGATGAAACACGGAAATTGCATCGGAATCAAATACAAAATGCACAATGCCGACTTATGTACAAGAAAACTGATTCTTCTTACTGTCTGTGTTTGAACCATTCATGTGTCACTAGTTATAGATTCCGATGCTTCACTTCAGGTTTACTGTTTCCCTCTGACCTTCTTAATGACGATGAAACACAGAAATTGCATCGGAATAAATACAAAAGGAACAATGCCGACTTAAGTCACAAGAAAACTGACTCTTCTTTCTGTCTATGATTGAACCATTTATGTGACACTAGTTATTGATTCCGATGCTTCACTTCACGGTCACTGTATCCCTCTGACCTTCTTATTGACGATGAAACACAGAAATTTCATCGGAATTAAATACAAAAGGCACAATGCCGACTTAAGTACAAGTAAACTGCCACTTCTTACTGTCTATGTTTTGAACCATTCCTGTGACACTTGTTATAGATTCCGATGCTTCACTTCTAGTTTATTGTATCCCTCTGACCTTCTTATTGAAGATGAAACACAGATATTGCATCGGAATTAAATACAAAAGGCACAATGCCGACTTAAGTACAAGAAAACTGACTCTTTTTACTGTCTACGGTTTGAACCATTCCTGTGACACTAGTTATAGATTCCGATGCTTCACTTTAGGTTTACTGTATCCCTCTGACCTTCTTATTGACGATGAAACACAGAAATAGCATCGGAATTAAATACAAAAGGCACAATGACGACCTAAGTACAAGAAAACACTTCCTACTGTCTATGATTTGAACCATTCATGTGACACTAGTTATAGCTTCCGATGCTTGACTTCAGGTTTACTGTATCCATCAGACCTTCTTATTGACGAAGAAACACAGAAATTGCATCGGAATTAATTACAAAAGGCGCAATGCCGACTTATGTACAAGAAAACTGACTCTTCTTACTGTCTATGGTTGCACCACTCATGTGACAGTAGTTATAGATTCCGATGCGTCACTTCGGGTTTACTGTATCCCTCTGACCTTCGTATATACGATGAAACACAGAAATTGCATCGGAATTAAATACAAAAGGCACAATTCCGACTTAAGTACAAGAAAAGTGACTCTTCTTACTGTCTATGATTGAACCATTCCTGTGACACTAGTTATAGATTCCGATGCTTCACTTCAGGTTTACTGTATCCCTCTGACCTTCTTATTGACGATGACACACAGAAAATGCATCGGAATTAAATACAAAAGGCACAATGCCAAATTAAGTACAAGAAAACTGACTCTTCTTACTGTCTATGTTTTAACCATTCATGTGACACTAGTTATAGATTCCGATGCTTCACTTCAGGTTTACTGTATCCCTCTGACCTTCATAATGGCGATGAAACACAGAAATTGCATCGGAATTAAATACAAAAGGCACAATGCCGACTTAAGTACAAGTAAACTGCCACTTCTTACTGTCTATGCTTTGAACCATTCCTGTGACACTAGTTATAGATTCCGAAGCTTCACTTCTAGTTTACTGTATCCCTCTGAGCTTCGTATTGAACATGAAGCACAGATATTGCATCGGAATTAAATACAAAAGGCACAACGCCGACTTAAGTACAAGAAAACTGATCCTTTTTATTGTCTATGTTTTGAACCATTCCTGTGACACTATATATAGATTCCGGTGCTTCACTTCAGGTTTACTGTATCCCTCTGATCTTCTTATTGACGATGAAACGCAGAAATCGCATAGGAATTAAATACAAAAATCACAATGCCGACTTAAGTACAAGAAAACTGACTCTTCTTACTGTCTATGTTTGGAACCATTCCTGTGACACTAGTTATAGATTCTGATGCTTCACTTCAGGGTTACTGTATCCCTCTGACCTTCTTATTGACGATGAAGCACAAAAATTGCATCGGAATTAAATACAAAAGGCACAATGCCGACTTAAGTACAAGCAAACTGACTCTTCTTACTGTCTATGTTTTGATCCATTCCTGTGAAACTAGTTATAGATTCCGATGCTTCACTTCACTTTTACTGTATCCCTCTGACCTTCTTATTGACGATGAAAGATAGAAATTGCATCGGAATTAGATAGAAGATGGAACAATGCCGACTTAAGTACAAGTAAACTGACTCTTCATACTGTCTATGTTTTGAACCATTCCTGTGACACTAGTTATAGATTCCGATGCTTCACATCAGGTTTACTGTGTCCCTCTGACCTTCTTATTGAAGATGAAACACAGATATTGCATCGGAATTAGATACAAAAGGCACAATGCCGACTTAAGGCCAAGAAAACTGACTTTTCTTACTGACGATGTTTTGATCCATTCCTGTGACACTAGTTACTGATTCCGATGCTTCACTTCAGGTTTACTGTATCCCTCTGATCTTTTTATTGGTGATGAAACATAGAAATTGCATCGGAATTAGATAGAAAAGGAACAATGCCGACTTAAGTACAAGAAAACTGACTCCTCATACTGTCTATGCTTTGAACCATTCCTGTGACACTAGTTATAGATTCCGATGCTTCACTTCAGGTTTACTGTATCCCTCTGACCTTCTTATTGAAGATGAAACACAGATAATGCATCGGAATTAAATACAAAAGGCACAATGCCGACTTAAGTACAAGAAAACTGACTCTTCTTACTGTCTATGATTTGAACCATTCCTGTGACACTAGTTATAGATTCCGATGCTTCACTTCAGGTTTACTGTATCCCGCTGAACTTCTTATTGACGATGATACGCAGAAATTGCATCGGAATTTAACACAAAAGGCACAATGCCGACTTAAGTACAAGAAAACTTACTCTTCTTACTGTCATTGTTTTGATCCATTCCTGTGACACTAGATAGAGATTCCGATGCTTCACTTCAGGTTTACTGTATCCCTCTGACCTTCTTATTGACGATGAAACGCAGAAATCGAATCGGAATTAAATATAAAAAGCACAATGCCGACTTAAGTACAAGATAACTGATTCTTCTTACTGTCTATGTTTGAACCATTCCTGTGACACTAGTTATAGATTCCGATGCTTCACTTCAGGTTTACTGTATCCCTCTGACCTTCTTATTGAAGATTAAACACAGATATTGCATCGGAATTAAATACAAAAGGCACAATGCCGACTTAAGTACAAGAAAACTGACTCTTCTCACTGTCTATGTTTTGAACCATTCATGTGACACTAGTTATAGCTTCCGATGCTTCACTTCAGGTTTACTGTATCCATCAGACCTTCTTATTGACGATGAAACACGGAAATTGCATCGGAATCAAATACAAAAAGCACAATGCCGACTTATGTACAAGAAAACTGATTCTTCTTACTGTCTATGTTTGAACCATTAATGTGACACTAGTTATAGATACCGATGCTTCACTTCAGGTTTACTGTATCCCTCTGACCTTCTTAATGACGATGAAACACAGAAATTGCATCGGAATAAATACAAAAGGAACAATACCGACTTAAGTCACAAGAAAACTGACTCTTCTTTCTGTCTATGATTGAACCATTCCTGTGACACTAGTTATTGATTCCGATGCTTCACTTCACGTTCACTGTCTCCCTCTGACCTTCTTATTGACGATGAAACACAGAAATTTCATCGGAATTAAATACAAAAGGCACAATGCCGACTTAAGTACAAGTAAACTGCCACTTCTTACTGTCTATGTTTTGAACCATTCCTGTGACACTAGTTATAGATTCCGATGCTTCACTTCTAGTTTATTGTATCCCTCTGAACTTCTTATTGAAGATGAAACACAGATATTGCATCGGAATTAAATACAAAAAGCACAATGCCGACTTAAGTACAAGAAAATTGACTCTTCTTACTGTCTATGCTTTGAACCATTCCTGTGACACTAGTTATAGATTCCGATGCTTCACTTCAAGTTTACTGTATCCCCCTGACCTTCTTATTGACGATGAAACACAGAAATTTCAACGGAATTAAATACAAATGGCACAATGCCGACTTAAGTACAAGAAAACTGACTCATCTTACTGTCTATGTTTGGAACCATTCCCGTGACACTAGTTATAGATTCTGATGCTTCACTTCAGCTTTACTGTATCCCTCTGACCTTCTTATTGACGATGAAGCACAGAAATTGCATCGGAATTAAATACAAAAGGCACAATGCCGATTTAAGTACAAGAAAACAGACTCCTCTTACTGTCTATGTTTTAAACCATTCATGTGACACTAGTTATAGATTCTGATGCTTCACTTCAGGTTTACTGTATCCCTTGGACCTTTTTATTGACGATGAAACACAGAAATTGCATCGGAATTAAATACAAAAGGCACAATGCCGACTTAAGTACAAGATATCTGACTCATCTTACTGTCTACGGTTTGAACCATTCCTGTGACACTAGTTATAGATTCCGATGCTTCACTTTAGGTTTACTGTATCCCTCTGACCTTCTTATTGACGATGAAACACAGAAATTTCAACGGAATTAAATACAAATGGCACAATGCCGACTTAAGTACAAGAAAACTGACTCTTCTTACTCACTATGTTTTGAACCATTCATGTGACACCAATTATAGATTCCGATGCTTCACTTCAGGTTACTGTATCCCTCTGACCTTCTTATTGACGATGAAACACAGAAATTGCATCGGAATTAAAAACAAAAGGCACAATGACGACCTAAGTACAAGAAAACTCTTCCTACTGTCTATGATTTAAACCATTCATGTGACACTAGTTATAGCTTCCGATGCTTGACTTCAGGTTTACTGTATCCATCAGACCTTGTTATTGACGATGAAATACAGAAATTGCATCGGAATTAAATACAAAAGGCACAATGCCGACTTATGTACCAGAAAACTGACTCTTCTTACTGTCTATGGTTGCACCAATCATGTGACACTAGTTATAGATTCCGATGCGTCACTTCAGGTTTACTGTATCCCTCTAGCCTTCGTATTGACGATGAAACACAGAAATTGCATCGGAATTAAATACAAAAGGCACAATGCCGACTTAAGTACAAGAAAACTGACTCTTCTTGCTGTCGATGATTTGAACCATTCATGTGACACAAGTTATAGATACTGATGCTTCACTTCAGGTTTACTGTATCCCTCTGACCTTTTTATTGACGATGAAACACAGAAATTGCATCGGAATTAAATACCAAAGGCACAATGCCGACTTAAGTACAAGAAAACTGACTCTTCCTACTGTCTATGTTTTGAACCATTCCTGTGACACTAGTTATAGATTCCGATGATTCACTTCAGGTATACTGTTTCCCTCAGAGCTTCTTATTGACGATGAAACACAGAAATTGCATCGGAATTAAATAGAAAAGTCACAATGCCGACTTAAGTACAAGAAAAATGACTCTTCTTACTGTCATTGCTTAGAAACAATTCCTGTGACACTAGTTATAGAATCTGATGCATCACTTCTGGTTTACTGTATCCCTCTGACCTTCTTATTGACGATGAAACACAGAAATTTCTTCGGAATTAAATACAAAAGGCACAATGCCGACTTAAGTACAAGAAAACTGACTCTTCTAACTGTCTATGTTTTGAACCATTCCTTCGACACTAGTTATAGATTCCGATGCTTCACTTCAGGTTTACTGTATCCCTCTGACCTTCTTATTGACGATGACACACAGAAAATGCATCGGAATTAAATACAAAAGGCACAATGCCGACTTAAGTACAAGATAACTGACTCTTCTTGCTGTCTATGTTTGAACCATTCCTGTGACACTAGTTATAGATTCCGATGCTTCACTTCAGGTTTACTGTATAACTCTGACCTTCTTATTGACGATGAAACACAGAAATTGCATCGGAATTAAATACTAAAGGCACAATGCCGACTTAAGTACAAGAAAACTGACTCTTCTTGCTGTCGATGATTTGAACCATTCATGTGACACAAGTTATAGATACTGATGCTTCACTTCAGGTTTACTGTATCCCTCTGACCTTTTTATTGACGATGAAACACAGAAATTGCATCGGAATTAAATACCAAAGGCACAATGCCGACTTAAGTACAAGAAAACTGACTCTTCCTACTGTCTATGTTTTGAACCATTCCTGTGACACTAGTTATATATTCCGATGATTCACTTCAGGTATACTGTTTCCCTCAGAGCTTCTTATTGACGATGAAACACAGAAATTGCATCGGAAATATATACAAAAGGCACAATGCCGTTTTAAGTACAAGAAAACTGACTCCTCTTACTGTCTATGCTTTGAACCATTCATGTGACACTAATAATAGATTCCGATGCTTCACTTCAGGTTTACTGTATCCCCCTGACCTTCTTATTGACGATGAAACACAGAAATTGCATGGGAATGAAATAGAAAAGGAACAATGCCGACTTAGGTACAAGAAAACTGACTCTTCCTACTGTCTATGTTTGAACCATTCCTGTGACACTAATTATTGATTCCGATGCTTCACTTCAGGTTTACTGTATCCCTCTGACCTTCTTGTTGACATTGAAACACAGAAATTGCACCGGAATTACATACAAAAGGCACAATGCCGACTTAAGTACAAGAAAACTCACTATTCTTTCTGTCTATGTTTTGAACCATTCCTATGACACTAGTTACAGATTCCGATGCTTCACTTCAGGTTTACTGTATCCCTCTGACCTTCTTGTTGACGATGAAACACAGAAATTGCATCGGAGTTAAATAAAAAAGGCACAACGCCGACTAAAGTACAGGAAAACTGACTCTTCTTATAGTCTATGTTTGAACCATTCCTGTGACACTAGTTATAGATTCCGATGCTTCACATCAGGTTTACTGTATCCTTCGGACCTTCTTATTGACTATGGAACACAGATATTGCATCGGAATTAAATACAAATGGAACAATGACGACTTAAGTACAAGAAAGCTGACTCGTCTTACTGTCTATGTTTTCAACCATTCATGTGACTCTAGTTATAGATTCTGATGCTTCACTTCAGGTTTACTGTATCCCTTGGACCTTTTTATTGACGATGAAACACAGATATTGCATCGGAATTAAATACAAAAGGCACAATGCGGACTTAAGTACAAGATATCTGACTCATCTTACTGTCTACGGTTTGAACCATTCCTGTGACACTAGTTATAGATTCCGATGCTTCACTTTAGGTTTACTGTATCCCTCTGACCTTCTTATTGACGATGAAACACAGAAATTGCATCGGAATTAAATACAAAAGGCACAATGACGACCTAAGTACAAGAAAACTCTTCCTACTGTCTTTGATTTGAACCATTCATGTGACACTAGTTATAGCTTCCGATGCTTGACTTCAGGTTTACTGTATCCATCAGACCTTCTTATTGACGATGAAACACAGAAATTGATTCGGAATTAATTACAAAAGGCACAATGCCGACTTATGTACAAGAAAACTGACTCTTCTTACTGTCTATGGTTGCACCACTCATGTGACACTAGTTATAGATTCCGATGCGTCACTTCAGGTTTTTTGAATCCCTCTGACCTTCGTATATACGATGAAACACAGAAATTGCATCGGAATTAAATACAAAAGGCACAATTCCGACTTATATACAAGAAAAGTGACTCTTCTTACTGTCTATGATTGAACCATTCCTGTGACACTAGTTATAGATTCCGATGCTTCACTTCAGGTTTACTGTATCCCTCTGACCTTCTTATTGACGATGACACACAGAAAATGCATCGGAATTAAATACAAAAGGCACAATGCCGACTTAAGTACAAGAAAACTGACTCCTCTTACTGTCTATGCTTTGAACCATTCCTGTGACACTTGTTATTGATTCCGATGCTTCACTTCATTTTTACTGTATCCCTCTTATCTTCTTATTGACGATGAAACACAGAAATTGCATCGGAATTGAATAGAAAAGTCACAATGCCGACTTAAGTACAAGAAAACTGACTCTTCTTACTGTCAATGATTAGAAACAATTCCTGTGACACTAGTTATAGAATCCGATGCATCACTTCTGGTTTACTGTATCCCTCTGACCTTCTTATTGACGATGAAACACAGAAATTTCTTGGGAATTAAATACAAAAGGCACAATGCCGACTTAAGTACAAGAAAACTGACCTTTCTTACTGTCTATGTTTTGAACCATTCCTTCGACACTAGTTATAGATTCCGATGCTTCACTTCAGCTTTACTGTATCCCTCTGACCTTCTAATTGACGATGAAACACAGAAATTACATCGGAATTAAATAGAAAAGGCACAATGCCGACTTAAGTACAAGAAAACTGACTCTTCTTACTGTCTATGTTTTGAACCATTCCTTCGACACTAGTTATTGATTCCGATGCTTCACTTCAGCTTTACTGTATCCCTCTTACCTTCTTATTGACGATGAAACACAGAAATTGCATCGGAATTAAATGCAAAAGGCACAACGCCGACTTAAGTACAAGAAAACTGACTCTTCTCACTGTCTATGTTTTGAACCTTTCCTGTGACACTAGTTTTAGATTCCGATGCTTCACTTCAGGTTTACTGTATCCCTCTGACCTTCTTATTGACGATGAAACACAGAAATTGCATCGGAATTAAATACAAAAGGCACAATGCCGACTTAAGTACAAGATAACTGACTCTTCTTACTGTCTATGTTTGAACCATTTATGTGACACAAGTTATAGATTCCGATGCTTCACTTCAGGTTTACTGTATAACTCTGACCTTCTTATTGACGATGAAACACAGAAATTGCATCGCAATTAAATACAAAGGCACAATGCCGACTTAAGTACAAGAAAACTGACTCATCTTGCTGTCTATGTTTTGAACCATTCATGTGACACTAGTTATAGATACCGATGCTTCACTTCAGGTTTACTGTATACCTCTGACCTTTTTATTGACGATGAAACACAGAAATTGCATCGGAATTAAATACCAAAGGCACAATGCCGACTTAAGTACAAGAAAACTGACTCTTCTTACTGTCTATGTTTTGAACCATTCCTGTGACACTTGTTATAGATTCCGATGATTCACTTCAGGTATACTGTTTTCCTCAGAGCTTCTTCTTGACGATGAAACACAGAAATTGCATCGGAAATATATACAAAAGGCACAATGCCGACTTAAGTACAAGAAAACTGACTCTTCTTACTGTCTATATTTTGAACCATTCATGTGACACTAATAATCGATTCCGATGCTTCACTTCAGGTATACTGTATCCCTCTGACCTTCTTACTGACGATGAAACACAGAAATTGCATGGGAATGAAATAGAAATGGAACAATGCCGACTTAGGTACATGAAAACTGACTCTTCTTACTGTCTATGTTTTGAACCATCCCTGTGACACAAGTTATAAATTCCGATGCTTCACTTCAGGTTTACTGTATCCCTCTGACCTTCTTATTGACGATGAAACACAGAAATTGCATCGGAATTAAATACAAAAGGCACAATGCCGACTTAAGTACAAGAAAACTGACTCTTCCTACTGTCTATGTTTGAACCATTCCTGTGACACTAATTATTGATTCCGATGCTTCACTTCAGGTTTACTGTACCCCTCAGACCTTCTTGTTGACATTGAAACACAGAAATTGCACCGGAATTACATACAAAAGGCACAATGCCGACTAAAGTACAAGAAAACACACTATTCTTTCTGTCTATGTTTTGAACCATTCCTATGACACTAGTTACAGATTACGATGCTTCACTTGTGGTTTACTGTATCCCTCTGACCTTCCTATTGGCGATGAGAAACAGAAATTGCATCGGAGTTAAATACAAAAGGCACAACGCCGACTAAAGTACCGGAAAACTGACTCTTCTTATGGTCTATGTTTGAACCATTCCTGTGACACTAGTTATAGATTCCGATGCTTCCCATCAGGTTTACTGTATCCTTCTGACCTTCTTATTGACTATGGAACACAGATATTGCATCGGATTTAAATACAAATGGAACAATGACGACTTAAGTACAAGAAAACTGACTCTTCTTACTGTCTATGTTTTGAACCATTCCTGTGAGACTAGTTATAGATTCCGATGCTTCACTTCAGGTTTACAGTATCCCTCTGACCTTCTTATTGACGATGAAACACAGAAATTGCATCGGAGTTAAATACAAAAGACACAATGCCGACTTAAGTACAAGAAAACTGACTCTTCTTACTGTCTATGTTTTGAACCACTCCTTCGACACTAGTTATAGATTCCGATGCTTCACTTGAGGTTTACTGTATCCCTCTGACCTTCTTATTGACGATGACACACAGAAAATGCATCGGAATTAAATACAAAAGGCACAATGCCGACTTAAGTACAAGATAACTGACTCTTCTTACTGTCTATGTTTGAACCATTCCTGTGACACTAGTTATAGATTCCGATGCTTCACTTCAGGTTTACTGTATAACTCTGACCTTCTTATTCACGATGAAACACAGAAATTGCATCGGAATTAAATAAAAAAGGCACAATGCCGACTTATGTACAAGAAAACTGACTCTTCTTGCTGTCTATGATTTGAACCATTCATGTGACACTAGTTATAGATTCCGATGATTCACATCAGGTATACTGTTTCCCTCAGAGCTTCTTATTGACGATGAAACACAGAAATTGCATCGGAAATATATACAAAAGGCACAATGCCGACTTAAGTACAAGAAAACTGACTCTTCTTACTGTCTATGCTTTGAACCATTCATGTGACACTAATAATAGATTCCGATGCTTCACTTCAGGTTTACTGTATCCCTCTGACCTTCTTATTGACGATGAAACACAGAAATTGCATGGGAATGAAATAGAAAAGGAACAATGCCGACTTAGGTACAAGAAAACTGACTCTTCCTACTGTCTATGTTTGAACCATTCCTGTGACACTAATTATTGATTCCGATGCTTCACTTCAGGTTTACTGTATCCCTCTCACCTTCTTGTTGACATTGAAACACAGATATTGCACCGGAATTACATACTAAAGGCACAATGCCGACTTAAGTACAAGAAAACTCACTATTCTTTCTGTCTATGTTTTGAACCATTCCTATGACACTAGTTACAGATTCCGATGCTTCACTTCAGGTTTACTGTATCCCTCTGACCTTCTTATTGACGATGAAACACAGAAATTGCATCGGAATTAAATACAAAAGGCACAATGACGACCTAAGTACAAGAAAACTCTTCCTACTGTCTATGATTTGAACCATTCATGTGACACTAGTTATAGCTTCCGATGCTTGACTTCAGGTTTACTGTATCCATCAGACCTTCTTATTGACGATGAAACACAGAAATTGCATCGGAATTAATTACAAAAGGCACAATGCCGACTTATGTACAAGAAAACTGACTCTTCTTACTGTCTATGGTTGCACCACTCATGTGACACTAGTTATAGATTCCGATGCGTCACTTCAGGTTTACTGTATCCCTCTGACCTTCGTATATACGATGAAACACAGAAATTGCATCGGAATTAAATACAAAAGGCACAATTCCGACTTAAGTACAAGAAAAGTGACTCTTCTTACTGTCTATGATTGAACCATTCCTGTGACACTAGTTATAGATTCCGATGCTTCACTTCAGGTTTACTGTTTCCCTCTGACCTTCTTATTGACGATGACACACAGAAAATGCATCGGAATTAAATACAAAAGGCACAATGCCGACTTAAGTACAAGAAAACTGACTCCTCTTACTGTCTATGCTTTGAACCATTCCTGTGACACTTGTTATTGATTCCGATGCTTCACTTCATTTTTACTGTATCCCTCTGATCTTCTTATTGACGATGAAACACAGAAATTGCATCGGAATTGAATAGAAAAGTCACAATGCCGACTTAAGTACAAGAAAACTGACTCTTCTTACTGTCAATGATTAGAAACAATTCCTGTGACACTAGTTATAGAATCCGATGCATCACTTCTGGTTTACTGTATCCCTCTGACCTTCTTATTGACGATGAAACACAGAAATTTCTTGGGAATTAAATACAAAAGGCACAATGCCGACTTAAGTACAAGAAAACTGACCTTTCTTACTGTCTATGTTTTGAACCATTCCTCCGACACTAGTTATAGATTCCGATGCTTCACTTCAGCTTTACTGTATCCCTCTGACCTTCTAATTGACGATGAAACACAGAAATTACATCGGAATTAAATAGAAAAGGCACAATGCCGACTTAAGTACAAGAAAACTGACTCTTCTTACTGTCTATGTTTTGAACCATTCCTTCGACACTAGTTATTGATTCCGATGCTTCACTTCAGCTTTACTGTATCCCTCTTACCTTCTTATTGACGATGAAACACAGAAATTGCATCGGAATTAAATGCAAAAGGCACAACGCCGACTTAAGTACAAGAAAACTGACCCTTGTCACTGTCTATGGTTTGAACCATTCCTGTGACACTAGTTTTAGATTCCGATGCTTCACTTCAGGTTTACTGTATCCCTCTGACCTTCTTATTGACGATGAAACACAGAAATTGCATCGGAAGTAAATACAAAAGGCACAATGCCGACTTAAGTACAAGAAAACTGACTCTTCTTACTGTCTATGTTTGAACCATTTATGTGACACAAGTTATAGATTCCGATGCTTCACTTCAGGTTTACTGTATAACTCTGACCTTCTTATTGACGATGAAACACAGAAATTGCATCGGAATTAAATACAAAGGCACAATGCCGACTTAAGTACAAGAAAACTGACTCATCTTGCTGTCTATATTTTGAACCATTCATGTGACACTAGTTATAGATACCGATGCTTCACTTCAGGTTTACTGTATCCCTCTGACCTTTTTATTGACGATGAAACACAGAAATTGCATCGGAATAAAATACCAAAGGCACAATGCCGACTTAAGTACAAGAAAACTGACTCTTCTTACTGTCTATGTTTTGAACCATTCCTGTGACACTTGTTATAGATTCCGATGATTCACTTCAGGTATACTGTTTTCCTCAGAGCTTCTTATTGACGATGAAACACAGAAATTGCATCGGAAATATATACAAAAGGCACAATGCCGACTTAAGTACAAGAAAACTGACTCTTCTTACTGTCTATATTTTGAACCATTCATGTGACACTAATAATAGATTCCGATGCTTCACTTCAGGTATACTGTATCCCTCTGACCTTCTTACTGACGATGAAACACAGAAATTGCATGGGAATGAAATAGAAATGGAACAATGCCGACTTAGGTACAAGAAAACTGACTCTTCTTACAGTCTATGTTTTGAACCATCCCTGTGACACTAGTTATAAATTCCGATGCTTCACTTCAGGTTTACTGTATCCCTCTGACCTTCTTATTGACGATGAAACACAGAAATTGCATCGGAATTAAATACAAAAGGCACAATGCCGACTTAAGTACAAGAAAACTGACTCTTCCTACTGTCTATGTTTGAACCATTCCTGTGACACTAATTATTGATTCCGATGCTTCACTTCAGGTTTACTGTATCCCTCTGACCTTCTTGTTGACATTGAACACAGAAATTGCACCGGAATTACATACAAAAGTTACAATGCCGACTAAAGTACAAGAAAACACACTATTCTTTCCGTCTATGTTTTGAACCATTCCTATGACACTAGTTACAGATTACGATGCTTCACTTGAGGTTTACTGTATCCCTCTGACCTTCTTATTGGCGATGAGAAACAGAAATTGCATCGGAGTTAAATACAAAAGGCACAACGCCGACTAAAGTACCGGAAAACTGACTCTTCTTATGGTCTATGTTTGAACCATTCCTGTGACACTAGTTATAGATTCCGATGCTTCCCATCAGGTTTACTGTATCCTTCTGACCTTCTTATTGACTATGGAACACAGATATTGCATCGGATTTAAATACAAATGGAACAATGACGACTTAAGTACAAGAAAACTGACTCTTCTTACTGTCTATGTTTTGAACCATTCCTGTGAGACTAGTTATAGATTCCGATGCTTCACTTCAGGTTTACAGTATCCCTCTGACCTTCTTATTGACGATGAAACACAGAAATTGCATCGGAGTTAAGTACAAAAGACACAATGCCGACTTAAGTACAAGAAAACTGACTCTTCTTACTGTCTATGTTTTGAACCACTCCTTCGACACTAGTTATAGATTCCGATGCTTCACTTCAGGTTTACTGTATCCCTCTGACCTTCTTATTGACGATGACACACAGAAAATGCATCGGAATTAAATACAAAAGGCACAATGCCGACTTAAGTACAAGATAACTGACTCTTCTTACTGTCTATCTTTGAACCATTCCTGTGACACTAGTTATAGATTCCGATGCTTCACTTCAGGTTTACTGTATAACTCTGACCTTCTTATTGACGATGAAACACAGAAATTGCATCGGAATTAAATACAAAAGGCACAATGCCGACTTAAGTACAAGAAAACTGACTCTTCTTGCTGTCTATGATTTGAACCATTCATGTGACACTAGTTATAGATTCCGATGATTCACTTCAGGTATACTGTTTCCCTCAGAGCTTCTTATTGACGATGAAACACAGAAATTGCATCGGAAATATATACAAAAGGCACAATGCCGACTTAAGTACAAGATAACTGACTCTTCTTACTGTCTATGCTTTGAACCATTCATGTGACACTAATAATAGATTCCGATGCTTCACTTCAGGTTTACTGTATCCCTCTGACCTTCTTATTGACGATGAAACACAGAAATTGCATGGGAATGAAATAGAAAAGGAACAATGCCGACTTAGGTACAAGAAAACTTACTCTTCCTACTGTCTATGTTTGAACCATTCCTGTGACACTAATTATTGATTCCGATGCTTCACTTCAGGTTTACTGTATCCCTCTCACCTTCTTGTTGACATTGAAACACAGATATTGCACCGGAATTACATACTAAAGGCACAATGCCGACTTAAGTACAAGAAAACTCACTATTCTTTCTGTCTATGTTTTGAACCATTCCTATGACACTAGTTACAGATTCCGATGCTTCACTTCAGGTTTACTGTATCCCTCTGACCTTCTTGTTGACGATGAAACACAGAAATTGCATCGGATTTAAATACAAAAGGCACAACGCCGACTAAAGTACAGGAAAACTGACTCTTCTTATAGTCTATTTTTGAACCATTCCTGTGACTCTAGTTATAGATTCCGATGCTTCACATCATGTTTACTGTATCCTTCTGACATTCTTATTGACTATGGAACACAGATATTGCATCGGAATTAAATACAAATGGAACAATGACGACTTAAGTACAAGAAAGCTGACTCCTCTTACTGTCTATGTTTTCAACCATTCATGTGACACTAGTTATAGATTCTGATGCTTCACTTCAGGTTTACTGTATCCCTTGGACCTTTTTATTGACGATGAAACACAGAAATTGCATCGGAATTAAATACAAAAGGCACAATGGAGACTTAAGTACAAGATATCTGACTCATCTTACTGTCTACGGTTTGAACCATTCCTGTGACACTAGTTATAGATTCCGATGCTTCACTTTAGGTTTACTGTATCCCTCTGACCTTCTTATTGACGATGAGAAACAGAAATTGCGTCGGAGTTAAATACAAAAGGCACAACGCCGACTAAAGTACCGGAAAACTGACTCTTCTTATGGTCTATGTTTGAACCATTCCTGTGACACTAGTTATACATTCCGATGCTTCCCATCAGGTTAACTGTATCCTTCTGACCTTCTTATTGACTATGGAACACAGATATTGCAACGGAATTAAATACAAATGGAACAATGACGACTTAAGTACAAGAAAACTGACTCTTCTTACTGTCTATGTTTTGAACCATTCCTGTGACACTAGTTATAGATTCCGATGTTTCACTTCAGGTTTACTGTATCCCTCTGACCTTCTTATTGACGATGAAACACAGAAATTGCATCGGAGTTAAATACAAAAGACACAATGCCGACTTAAGTACAAGAAAACTGACTCTTCTTACTGTCTATGTTTTGAACCATTCCTTCGACACTAGTTATAGATTCCGATGCTTCACTTCAGGTTTACTGTATCCCTCTGACCTTCTTATTGACGATGACACACAGAAAATGCATCGGAATTAAATACAAAAGGCACAATGCCGACTTAAGTACAAGATAACTGACTCTTCTTACTGTCTATGTTTGAACCATTCCTGTGACACTAGTTATAGATTCCGATGCTTCACTTCAGGTTTACTGTATAACTCTGACCTTCTTATTGACGATGAAACACAGAAATTGCATCGGAATTAAATTCAAAAGGCACAATGCCGACTTAAGTACAAGAAAACTGACTCCTCTTACTGTCTATGCTTTGAACCATTCCTGTGACACTTGTTATTGATTCCGATGCTTCACTTCATTTTTACTGTATCCCTCTGATCTTCTTATTGACGATGAAACACAGAAATTGCATCGGAATTGAATAGAAAAGTCACAATGCCGACTTAAGTACAAGAAAACTGACTCTTCTTACTGTCAATGATTAGAAACAATTCCTGTGACACTAGTTATAGAATCCGATGCATCACTTCTGGTTTACTGTATCCCTCTGACCTTCTTATTGACGATGAAACACAGAAATTTCTTGGGAATTAAATACAAAAGGCACAATGCCGACTTAAGTACAAGAAAACTGACCTTTCTTACTGTCTATGTTTTGAACCATTCCTCCGACACTAGTTATAGATTCCGATGCTTCACTTCAGCTTTACTGTATCCCTCTGACCTTCTAATTGACGATGAAACACAGAAATTACATCGGAATTAAATAGAAAAGGCACAATGCCGACTTAAGTACAAGAAAACTGACTCTTCTTACTGTCTATGTTTTGAACCATTCCTTCGACACTAGTTATTGATTCCGATGCTTCACTTCAGCTTTACTGTATCCCTCTTACCTTCTTATTGACGATGAAACACAGAAATTGCATCGGAATTAAATGCAAAAGGCACAACGCCGACTTAAGTACAAGAAAACTGACCCTTCTCACTGTCTATGGTTTGAACCATTCCTGTGACACTAGTTTTAGATTCCGATGCTTCACTTTAGGTTTACTGTATCCCTCTGACCTTTTTATTGACGATGAAACACAGAAATTGCATCGGAAGTAAATACAAAAGGCACAATGCCGACTTAAGTACAAGAAAACTGACTCTTCTTACTGTCTATGTTTGAACCATTTATGTGACACAAGTTATAGATTCTGATGCTTCACTTCAGGTTTACTGTATAACTCTGACCTTCTTATTGACGATGAAACACAGAAATTGCATCGGAATTAAATACAAAGGCACAATGCCGACTTAAGTACAAGAAAACTGACTCATCTTGCTGTCTATGTTTTGAACCATTCATGTGACACTAGTTATAGATACCGATGCTTCACTTCAGGTTTACTGTATCCCTCTGACCTTTTTATTGACGATGAAACACAGAAATTGCATCGGAATTAAATACCAAAGGCACAATGCCGACTTAAGTACAAGAAAACTGACTCTTCTTACTGTCTATGTTTTGAACCATTCCTGTGACACTTGTTATAGATTCCGATGATTCACTTCAGGTATACTGTTTTCCTCAGAGCTTCTTATTGACGATGAAACACAGAAATTGCATCGGAAATATATACAAAAGGCACAATGCCGACTTAAGTACAAGAAAACTGACTCTTCTTACTGTCTATATTTTGAACCATTCATGTGACACTAATAATAGATTCCGATGCTTCACTTCAGGTATACTGTATCCCTCTGACCTTCTTACTGACGATGAAACACAGAAATTGCATGGGAATGAAATAGAAATGGAACAATGCCGACTTAGGTACAAGAAAACTGACTCTTCTTACAGTCTATGTTTTGAACCATCCCTGTGACACTAGTTATAAATTCCGATGCTTCACTTCAGGTTTACTGTATCCCTCTGACCTTCTTATTGACGATGAAACACAGAAATTGCATCGGAATTAAATACAAAAGGCACAATGCCGACTTAAGTACAAGAAAACTGACTCTTCCTACTGTCTATGTTTGAACCATTCCTGTGACACTAATTATTGATTCCGATGCTTCACTTCAGGTTTACTGTATCCCTCTGACCTTCTTGTTGACATTGAACACAGAAATTGCACCGGAATTACATACAAAAGTTACAATGCCGACTAAAGTACAAGAAAACACACTATTCTTTCCGTCTATGTTTTGAACCATTCCTATGACACTAGTTACAGATTACGATGCTTCACTTGAGGTTTACTGTATCCCTCTGACCTTCTTATTGGCGATGAGAAACAGAAATTGCATCGGAGTTAAATACAAAAGGCACAACGCCGACTAAAGTACCGGAAAACTGACTCTTCTTATGGTCTATGTTTGAACCATTCCTGTGACACTAGTTATAGATTCCGATGCTTCCCATCAGGTTTACTGTATCCTTCTGACCTTCTTATTGACTATGGAACACAGATATTGCATCGGATTTAAATACAAATGGAACAATGACGACTTAAGTACAAGAAAACTGACTCTTCTTACTGTCTATGTTTTGAACCATTCCTGTGAGACTAGTTATAGATTCCGATGCTTCACTTCAGGTTTACAGTATCCCTCTGACCTTCTTATTGACGATGAAACACAGAAATTGCATCGGAGTTAAGTACAAAAGACACAATGCCGACTTAAGTACAAGAAAACTGACTCTTCTTACTGTCTATGTTTTGAACCACTCCTTCGACACTAGTTATAGATTCCGATGCTTCACTTCAGGTTTACTGTATCCCTCTGACCTTCTTATTGACGATGACACACAGAAAATGCATCGGAATTAAATACAAAAGGCACAATGCCGACTTAAGTACAAGATAACTGACTCTTCTTACTGTCTATCTTTGAACCATTCCTGTGACACTAGTTATAGATTCCGATGCTTCACTTCAGGTTTACTGTATAACTCTGACCTTCTTATTGACGATGAAACACAGAAATTGCATCGGAATTAAATACAAAAGGCACAATGCCGACTTAAGTACAAGAAAACTGACTCTTCTTGCTGTCTATAATTTGAACCATTCATGTGACACTAGTTATAGATTCCGATGATTCACTTCAGGTATACTGTTTCCCTCAGAGCTTCTTATTGACGATGAAACACAGAAATTGCATCGGAAATATATACAAAAGGCACAATGCCGACTTAAGTACAAGATAACTGACTCTTCTTACTGTCTATGCTTTGAACCATTCATGTGACACTAATAATAGATTCCGATGCTTCACTTCAGGTTTACTGTATCCCTCTGACCTTCTTATTGACGATGAAACACAGAAATTGCATGGGAATGAAATAGAAAAGGAACAATGCCGACTTAGGTACAAGAAAACTTACTCTTCCTACTGTCTATGTTTGAACCATTCCTGTGACACTAATTATTGATTCCGATGCTTCACTTCAGGTTTACTGTATCCCTCTCACCTTCTTGTTGACATTGAAACACAGATATTGCACCGGAATTACATACTAAAGGCACAATGCCGACTTAAGTACAAGAAAACTCACTATTCTTTCTGTCTATGTTTTGAACCATTCCTATGACACTAGTTACAGATTCCGATGCTTCACTTCAGGTTTACTGTATCCCTCTGACCTTCTTGTTGACGATGAAACACAGAAATTGCATCGGATTTAAATACAAAAGGCACAACGCCGACTAAAGTACAGGAAAAATGACTCTTCTTATAGTCTATTTTTGAACCATTCCTGTGACTCTAGTTATAGATTCCGATGCTTCACATCATGTTTACTGTATCCTTCAGACCTTCTTATTGACTATGGAACACAGATATTGCATCGGAATTAAATACAAATGGAACAATGACGACTTAAGTACAAGAAAGCTGACTCCTCTTACTGTCTATGTTTTCAACCATTCATGTGACACTAGTTATAGATTCTGATGCTTCACTTCAGGTTTACTGTATCCCTTGGACCTTTTTATTGACGATGAAACACAGAAATTGCATCGGAATTAAATACAAAAGGCACAATGGAGACTTAAGTACAAGATATCTGACTCATCTTACTGTCTACGGTTTGAACCATTCCTGTGACACTAGTTATAGATTCCGATGCTTCACTTTAGGTTTACTGTATCCCTCTGACCTTCTTATTGACGATGAGAAACAGAAATTGCGTCGGAGTTAAATACAAAAGGCACAACGCCGACTAAAGTACCGGAAAACTGACTCTTCTTATGGTCTATGTTTGAACCATTCCTGTGACACTAGTTATAGATTCCGATGCTTCCCATCAGGTTAACTGTATCCTTCTGACCTTCTTATTGACTATGGAACACAGATATTGCATCGGAATTAAATACAAATGGAACAATGACGACTTAAGTACAAGAAAACTGACTCTTCTTACTGTCTATGTTTTGAACCATTCCTGTGACACTAGTTATAGATTCCGATGTTTCACTTCAGGTTTACTGTATCCCTCTGACCTTCTTATTGACGATGAAACACAGAAATTGCATCGGAGTTAAATACAAAAGACACAATGCCGACTTAAGTACAAGAAAACTGACTCTTCTTACTGTCTATGTTTTGAACCATTCCTTCGACACTAGTTATAGATTCCGATGCTTCACTTCAGGTTTACTGTATCCCTCTGACCTTCTTATTGACGATGACACACAGAAAATGCATCGGAATTAAATACAAAAGGCACAATGCCGACTTAAGTACAAGATAACTGACTCTTCTTACTGTCTATGTTTGAACCATTCCTGTGACACTAGTTATAGATTCCGATGCTTCACTTCAGGTTTACTGTATAACTCTGACCTTCTTATTGACGATGAAACACAGAAATTGCATCGGAATTAAATACAAAAGGCACAATGCCGACTTAAGTACAAGAAAACTGACTCTTCTTGCTGTCTATGATTTGAACCATTCATGTGACACTAGTTATAGATTCCGATGATTCACTTCAGGTATACTGTTTCCCTCAGAGCTTCTTATTGACGATGAAACACAGAAATTGCATCGGAAATATATACAAAAGGAACAATGCCGACTTAAGTACAAGAAAACTGACTCTTCTTACTGTCTATGCTTTGATCCATTCATGTGACACTAATAATAGATTCCGATGCTTCACTTCAGGTTTACTGTATCCCTCTGACCTTCTTATTGACGATGAAACACAGAAATTGCATGGGAATGAAATAGAAAAGGAACAATGCCGACTTAGGTACAAGAAAACTTACTCTTCCTACTGTCTATGTTTGAACCATTCCTGTGACACTAATTATTGATTCCGATGCTTCACTTCAGGTTTACTGTATCCCTCTCACCTTCTTGTTGACATTGAAACACAGATATTGCACCGGAATTACATACTAAAGGCACAATGCCGACTTAAGTACAAGAAAACTCACTATTCTTTCTGTCTATGTTTTGAACCATTCCTATGACACTAGTTACAGATTCCGATGCTTCACTTCAGGTTTACTGTATCCCTCTGACCTTCTTGTTGACGATGAAACACAGAAATTGCATCGGATTTAAATACAAAAGGCACAACGCCGACTAAAGTAGAGGAAAACTGACTCTTCTTATAGTCTATGTTTGAACCATTCCTGTGACACTAGTTATAGATTCCGATGCTTCACATCATGTTTACTGTATCCTTCTGACCTTCTTATTGACTATGGAACACAGATATTGCATCGGAATTAAATACAAATGGAACAATGACGACTTAAGTACAAGAAAGCTGACTCCTCTTACTGTCTATGTTTTCAACCATTCATGTGACACTAGTTATAGATTCTGATGCTTCACCTCAGGTTTACTGTATCCCTTGGATCTTTTTATTGACGATGAAACACAGAAATTGCATCGGAATTAAATACAAAAGGCACAATGGAGACTTAAGTACAAGATATCTGACTCATCTTACTGTCTACGGTTTGAACCATTCCTGTGACACTAGTTATAGATTCCGATGCTTCACTTTAGGTTTACTGTATCCCTCTGAAATTCTTATTGACGATGAAACACAGAAATTGCATCGGAATTAAATACAAAAGGCACAATGACGACCTAAGTACAAGAAAACTCTTCCTACTGTCTATGATTTGGACCATTCATGTGACACTAGTTACAGCTTCCGATGCTTGACTTCAGGTTTACTGTATCCATCAGACCTTCTTACTGACGATGAAACACAGAAATTGCATCGGAATTAAATACAAAAGGCACAATGCCGACTTATGTACAAGAATACTGACTCTTCTTACTGTCTATGGTTGCACCACTCATGTGACACTAGTTATAGATTCCGATGCGTCACTTCAGGTTTACTGTATCCCTCTGACCTTCGTATATACTATGAAACACAGAAATTGCATCGGAATTAAATACAAAACGCACAATTCCGACTTAAGTACAAGAAAAGTGACTCTTCTTACTGTCTATGATTGAACCATTCCTGTGACACTAGTTATAGATTCCGATGCTTCACTTCAGGTTTACTGTATCCCTCTGACCTTCTTATTGACGATGACACACAGAAAATGCATGGGAATTAAATACAAAAGGCACAATGCCGACTTAAGTACAAGAAAACTGACTCCTCTTACTGTCTATGCTTTGAACCATTCCTGTGACACTTGTTATTGATTCCGATGCTTCACTTCATTTTTACTGTATCCCTCTGATCTTCTTATTGACGATGAAACACAGAAATTGCATCGGAATTGAATAGAAAAGTCACAATGCCGACTTAAGTACAAGAAAACTGACTCTTCTTACTGTCAATGATTAGAAACAATTCCTGTGACACTAGTTATAGAATCCGATGCTTCACTTCTGGTTTACTGTATCCCTCTGACCTTCTTATTGACGATGAAACACAGAAATTTCTTCGGAATTAAATACAAAAGGCACAATGCCGACTTAAGTACAAGAAAACTGACTCTTCTTACTGTCTATGTTTTGAACCATTCCTTCGACACCAGTTATAGATTCCGATGCTTCACTTCACCTTTACTGTATCCCTCTGACCTTCTAATTGACGATGAAACACAGAAATTACATCGGAATTAAATAGAAACGGCACAATGCCGACTTAAGTATAAGAAAACTGACTCTTCTTACTGTCTATGTTTTGAACCATTCCTTCGACAGTAGTTATTGATTCCAATGCTTCACTTCAGCTTTACTGTATCCCTCTTACCTTATTATTGACGATGAAACACAGAAATTGCATCGGAATTAAATGCAAAAGGCACAACGCCGACTTAAGTACAAGAAATCTGACCCTTCTCACTGTCTATGTTTTGAACCATTCCTGTGACACTAGTATTACATTCCGATGCTTCCCTTCAGGTTAACTGTATCCCTCTGACCTTCTTATTGACGATGAAACACAGAAATTGCATCGGAATTAAATACAAAAGGCACAATGCCGACTTAAGTACAAGATAACTGACTCTTCTTACTGTCTATGTTTGAACCATTCATGTGACACTCGTTATTGATTCCGATGCTTCACTTCAGGTTTACTGTATAACTCTGACCTTCTTATTGACGATGAAACACAGAAATTGCATGGGAATGAAATAGAAAAGGAACAATGCCGACTTAGGTACAAGAAGACTGACTCTTCTTACTGTCTATGTTTTGAACCATTCCTGTGACACTAGTTATAAATTCCGATGCTTCACTTCAGGTTTACTGTATCCCTCTGACCTTCTTATTGACGATGAACCACAGAAATTGCATCGGAATTAAATACAAAAGGCACAATGCCGACTTAAATACAAGAAAACTGACTCGTCCTACTGTCTATGTTTGAACCATTCCTGTGACACTAATTATTGATTCCGATGCTTCACTTCAGGTTTACTGTATCCCTCTGACCTTCTTGTTGACATTGAAACACAGAAATTGCACCGGAATTACATACAAAAGGCACAATGCCGACTAAAGTACAAGAAAACACACTATTCTTTCTGTCTATCTTTTGAACCATTCCTATGACACTAGTTACAGATTACGATGCTTCACTTCAGGTTTACTGTATTCCTCTGACCTTCTTATTGACGATGAAACGCAGAAATTGCATCGGAGTTAAATACAAAAGGCACAACGCCGACTAAAGTACCGGAAAACTGACTCTTCTTATAGTCTATGTTTGAACCATTCGTGTGACACTAGTTATAGGTTCCGATGCTTCCCATCAGGTTTACTGTATCCTTCTGACCTTCTTCTTGAATATGGAACACAGATATTGCATCGGAATTAAATACAAATGGAACAATGACGACTTAAGTACAACAAAACTGACTCTTCTTACTGTCTATGTTTTGAACCATTCCTGTGAGACTAGTTATAGATTCCGATGCTTCACTTCAGGTTTACAGTATCCCTCTGACCTTCGTATTGACGATGAAACACATAAATTGCATCGGAGTTAAATACAAAAGACACAATGCCGACTTAAGTACAAGAAAACTGACTCTTCTTACAGTCTATGTTTTGAACCATTCCAGTGACACTAATTATAGATTCCGATGCTTCACTTCAGGTTTACTGTATCCCTCTGACTTTCGTATTGACAATGAAACACAGATATTGCATCGGAATGAAATACAAATGGCACAATTACGACTTAAGTACAAGAAAACTGACTCTACTTACTGTCTATGTTTTGAACCAATCCTGTGACACTAGTTATAGATTCAGATGCTTCACTTCAGGTTTACTGTATTCCTCTGACCTTCTTAATGACGGTAAAATACAGAAATTGCATCGGAATGAAATGCAAAAGGCACAATGCCGACTTAAGTACAAAAAAACTGAATCTTCTTACTGTCTATGTTTTGATCCATTCCTGTGACACTAGTTATAGATACCGATGCTTCACTTCAGGTTTACTGTATCCCTCTGACCTTCTTATTGACGGTGTAACATAGAAATTGCATCGGAATTAGATAGAAAAGGAACAATGCCGACTTAAGTACAAGAAAACTGACACGTCATACTGTCAATATTTTGAACCATTCCTGTTACACTAGTTATAAATTCCGATGCTTCACTTCAGGTTTACTGTATCCCTCTGACCCTCTTATTGATGATGAAACACAGGTATTGCATCGGAATTAAATACAAAAGGCACAATGCCGACTTAAGTACAAGAAAACTGACTCTTCTTTCTGTCTATGTTTTGAACCATTCCTGTGACACTAGATACAGATTCCGATGCTTCACTTCAGGTTTACTGTATCCCTCTGACCTTCTTATTGACGATGAAACGCAGAAATCGCACAGGAATTAAATACAAAAATCACAATGCCGACTTAAGTACAAGTAAACTGACTCTTCTTACTGTCTATGTTTGGAACCATTCCTGTGACACTAGTTATAGATTTTGATGCTTCACTTCAGGTTTACTGCATCCCTCTGACCTTCTTATTGACGATGAAGCACAGAAATTGCATCGGAATTATATACAGAAGGCACAATGCCGACTTAAGTACAAGCAAACTGACTCTTCTTACTGTCTATGTTTTGAACCATTCCTGTGACACTAGTTATAGATTCCGATGCTTCACTTCAGGTTTACTGTGTCCCTCTGACCTTCTTATTGAAGATGAAACACAGATATTGCATCGGAATTAGATACAAAAGTCACAATGCCGACTTAAGTCCAAGAAAACTGACTCTTCTTACTGTCTATGTTTTGATCCATTCCAGTGACACTAGTTACAGATTCCGATGCTTCACTTCAGGTTTACTGTATCCCTATGATCTTCTTATTGGCGATGAAACATAGAAATTGCATCGGAATTAGATAGAAAAGGAACAATGCCGACTTAAGTACAAGAAAACTGACTCTTCACACTGTCTATGCTTTGAACCATTCCTGTGACACTAGTTATAGATTCCGATGCTTCACTTCAGGTTTACTGTATCCCGCTGAACTTCTTATTGACGATGATACACAGAAATTGCATCGGAATTAAACACAAAGGCACAATGCCGACTTAGGTACAACAAAACTGACTCTTCTTACTGTCATTGTTTTCATCCATTCCTGTGACACTAGATAGAGATTCCGATGCTTCACTTCAGGTTTACTGTATCCCTCTGACCTTCTTATTGACGATGAAACGCAGAAATCGAATCGGAATTAAATACAAAAGGCACAATGCCGACTTAAGTACAAGATAACTGACACTTCTTACTGTCTATGATTTGAACCATTCATGTGACACTAGTTATAGCTTCCGATGCTTCACTTCAGGTTTACTGTATCCATCAGACCTTCTTGTTGACGATGAAACACAGAAATTGCATCGGAATCAAATACCAAAAGCACAATGCCGACTTATGTACAAGAAAACTGACTCTTCTTACTGTCTATGTTTGAACCATTCATGTGACACTAGTTATAGGTTCCGATGCTTCACTTCGGGTTTACTGTATCCCTCTGACCTTCTTATTGACGATGAAACACAGAAATTTCATCGGAATTAAATACAAAAAGCACAATGCTGACATAAGTACTAGTAATCTGCCACCTCTTACTGTCTATGTTTTGAACCATTCCTGTGACACTAGTTATAGATTCCGATGCTTCACTTCTAGTTTACTGTATCCCTCTGACCTTCTTATTGAAGATGAAACACAGATATTGCATCGGAATTAAATACAAAAGGCACAATGCCGACTTAAGTACAAGAAAACTGACTCTTTTTACTGTCTATGTTTTGAACCATTCCTGTGACACTAGTTATAGATTCCGATGCTTCACTTCAACTTTACTGTATCCCTCTGACCTTGTTATTGACGATGAAACACAGAAATTTCAACGGAATTAAATACAAAAGGCACAATGCCGACTTAAGTACAAGAAAACTGACTCATCTTACTGTCTATGTTTTGAACCATTCCTGTGACACTAGTTATAGATTCTGATGCTTCACTTCAGGTTTACTGTATCCCTCTGACCTTCTTATTGACGATGAAGCACAGAAATTGCATCGGCACTAAATACAAAAGGCACAACGCCGACTTAAGTACAAGAAAACAGATTCCTCGTACTGTCTATGTATTCAACCATTCATGTGACACTAGTTATAGATTCTGATGCTTCACTTCGGGTTTACTGTATCCCTTGGACCTTTTTATTGACGATGATACACAGAAATTGCATCGGAATTAAATACAAAAGGCACAATGCCGACTTAAGTACAAGATATCTGACTCATCTTACTGTCTACGGTTTGAGCCATTCCTGTGACACTAGTTATAGATTCCGATGCTTCACTTTAGGTTTACTGTATCCCTCTGACCTTCTTATTGACGATGAAACACAGATATTGCATAGAAATTAAATACAAACGGCACAATGCCGACTTATGTACAAGAAAACTGACTCTTCTTACTCTCTATGTTTTGAACCATTCATGTGACACCAATTATAGATTCCGATGCTTCACTTCAGGTTACTGTATCCCTCTGACCTTGTTATCGACGATGAAACACAGAAATTGCATCGGAATTAAATACAAAAGGCACAATGACGACCCAAGTACAAGAAAACTCTTCCTACTGTCTATGATTTGAACCATTCATGTGACACTAGTTATAGCTTCCGATGCTTCACTTCAGGTTTACTGTATCCCTCTGACCTTCTTATTGACGATGACACACAGAAAATGCATCGGAATTAAATACAAAAGGCACAATGCCGACTTAAGTACAAGAAAACTGACTCCTCTTACTGTCTATGCTTTGAACCATTCCTGTGACACTTGTTATAGATTCCGATGCTTCACTTCATTTTTACTGTATCCCTCTGATCTTCTTATTGACGATGAAACACAGAAATTGCATCGGAATTAAATAGAAAAGTCACAATGCCGACCTAAGTACAAGAAAACTGACTCTTCTTACTGTCAATGCTTAGAAACAATTCCTGTGACACTAGTTATAGAATCCGATGCATCACTTCTGGTTTACTGTATCCCTCTGACCTTCTTATTGACGATGAAACACAGAAATTTTTTCGGAATTAAATACAAAAGGCACAATGCCGACTTAAGTACAAGAAAACTGACTCTTCTTACTGTCTGTGTTTTGAACCATTCCTTCGACACTAGTTATAGATTCCGATGCTTCACTTCAGCTTTACTGTATCCCTCTGACATTCTAATTGACGATGAAACACAGAAATTACATCGGAATTAAATAGAAAAGGCACAATGCCGACTTAAGTACAAGAAAACTGACTCTTCTTACTGTCTATGTTTTGAACCATTCCTTCGACACTAGTTATAGATTCCGATGCGTCACTTCAGCTTTACTCTAACCATCTTACCTTCTTATTGACGATGAAACTCAGAAATCGCATCGGAATCAAATACAAAAAGCACAATGCCGACATAAGTACAAGAAAACTGACTCTTCTTACATTCTCTCCTTTGAACCATTCATGTGACACTAGTTATAGCTTCCGATGCTTCACTTGAGGTTTACTGTATCCATCAGACCTTCTTATTGACGATGAAACACAGAAATTGCATCGGAATTAAATGCAAATGGCACAATGCCGACTTATGCACAAGAAAACTGACTCTTCTTTCTGTCTGTGATTGAACCATTCCTGTGACACTAGTTATAGATTCCGATGCTTCACTTCAGGTTTACTGTATGCCTCCGACCTTCTTATTGACGATGATACACAGTAATTGCATCGGAATTAAATACAAAAGGCACAATGCCGACTGAAGTACAACCAAACTGACTCTTCTTACTGTCTATGTTTTGTTCCATTCCTGTGAAACTAGTTATAGATTCCGATGCTTCATTTCAGGTTTACTGTATCCCTCTGACCTTCTTATT
Organism: Schistocerca americana; assembly: GCF_021461395.2. Taxonomy (NCBI): domain Eukaryota; kingdom Metazoa; phylum Arthropoda; class Insecta; order Orthoptera; family Acrididae; genus Schistocerca; species Schistocerca americana. Next base: position 1,130,460,775 of record NC_060120.1, on the reverse strand, counting down.
GACGATGAAACATAGAAATTGCATCGGAATTAGATAGAAAAGGAACAATGCCGACTTAAGTACAAGTAAACTGACTCTTCATACTGTCTATGTTTTGAACCATTCCTGCGACACTAGTTATAGATTCCGATATTTCACTTCAGGTTTACTGTATCCCTCTGACCTTCTTATTGAAGATGAAACACAGATATTGCATCGGAATTAGATACAAAAGGCACAATGCCGACTTAAGTCCAAGAAAACTGACTTTTCTTACTGTCTATGTTTTGATCCATTCCTGTGACACTAGTTACAGATTCCGATGCTTCACTTCAGGTTTACTGTATCCCTCTGACCTTCTTATTGACGATGAAACATAGAAATTGCATCGGAATTAGATAGAAAAGGAACAATGCCGACTTATGTACAAGAAAACTGTCTCTTCATACTGTCTATGCTTTGAACCATTCCTGTGACACTAGTTATAGATTCCGATGCTTCACTTCAGGTTTACTGTATCCCGCTGACCTTCTTATTGACGATGAAACACAGAAATTGCATCGGAATTAAATGCAAAAGGCACAAAGCCGACTTAAGTACAAGAAATCTGACTCTTCTTACTGTCTACAGTTTGATCCATTCCTGTGACACTAGTTATAGATTCGGATGCTTCACTTTAGGTTTACTGTATCCCTCTGACCTTTTTATTGACGATGAAACACAGAAATTGCATCGAAATTAAATACAAACAGCACAATGCCGACTTAAGTACAAGAAAACTGACTCTTCTTACTCTCTATGTTTTGAACCATTCATGTGACACCAATTATAGATTCCGATGCTTCACTTCAGGTTACTGTATCCCTCTGACCTTCTTATTGACGATGAAACACAGAAATTGCATCGGAATTAAATACAAAAGGCGTAATGACGACCTAAGTACAAGAAAACTCTTCCTACTGTCTATGATTTGAACCATTCATGTGACACTAGTTATAGCTTCCGATGCTTCACTTCAGGTTTACTGTATCCATCAGACCTTCTTATTGACGATGAAACACAGAAATTGAATCGGAATTAAATGCAAAAGGCACAATGCCGACTTATGTACAAGAAAACTGACTCTTCTTACTGTGTACGTTTGAACCAATCATGTGACACTACTTATAGATTCCGAAGCTTCACTTCACTTTTACTGTATCCCTCTGACCATCTTGTTGACGATGAAACATAGAAGTTGCATCGGAATTAGATAGAAAAGGAACAATGCCGACTTAAGTACAAGAAAACTGACTCTTCAAACTGTCTATGCTTTGAACCATTCCTGAGACACTAGTTATAGATTCCGATGCTCACTTCAGGTTTACTGTATACCACTGACCTTCTTATTGAAGATGAAACACAGATATTGCATCGGAATTAAATACAAAATGCACAATGCCGACTTAAGTACAAGAAAACTGACTCTTCTTACTGTCTATGTTTTGAACCATTCCTGTGACACTAGTTATAGATTCCGATGCTTCACTTCAGGTTTACTGTATCCCGCTGTCCTTCTTATTGACGATGATACACAGATATTGCATCGTAATTATATACAAAAGGCACAATGCCGAAATAAGAACAAGAAAACTGACTCTTCTTACTGTCTATGTTTTGATCCATTCCTGTGACACTAGATATAGATTCCGATGCTTCACTTCAGAATTGCTGTATCCCTCTGACCTTCTTATTGACGATGAAACGCAGAAATCGAATCGGAATTAAATACAAAAAGCACAATGCCGACTTAAGTACAAGATAACTGACTCTTATTACTGTCTATGTTTTGAACCATTCATGTGACACTAGTTATAGATTCCGATGCTTTACTTCAGGTTTACTGTATCCCTCTCACCTTCTCATTGACGATGAAACACAGAAATTGCATCGGAATTAAATACAAAAGGCACAATGCCGACATAAGTACAAGAAAACTGACTCTTCTTACTGTCAATGTTTTGAACCATTCCTGTGACACTAGTTATAGACTCCGATACTTAACCTCAGTTTTACTGTATCCCTCTGACCTTCTTATTGACGATGAAACACAGAAATTGCATCGGAATTAAATGCTAAAGGCACAATGCCGACTTAAGTCCAAGAAAACTGACTCTTCTTACTGTCAATGTTTTGAACCATTTCTGTGACACTAGTTATAGATTCCGATACTTAACCTCAGTTTTACTGTATCCCTCTGACCTTGTTATTGACGAAGAAACACAGAAAATGCATCGGAATTAAATACAAAAGGCACAATGCCGACTTAAGTACAAGAAAACTGACTCCTCTTACTGTCTATGCTTTGAACCATTCCTGTGACACTTGTTATAGATTCCGATGCTTCACTTCATTTTTACTGTATCCCTCTGATCTTCTTATTGACGATGAAACACAGAAATTGCATCGGAATTAAATAGAAAAGTCACAATGCCGACCTAAGTACAAGAAAACTGACTCTTCTTACTGTCAATGCTTAGAAACAATTCCTGTGACACTAGTTATAGAATCCGATGCATCACTTCTGGTTTACTGTATCCCTCTGACCTTCTTATTGACGATGAAACACAGAAATTTCTTCGGAATTAAATACAAAAGGCACAATGCCGACTTAAGTACAAGAAAACTGACTCTTCTTACTGTCTGTGTTTTGAACCATTCCTTCGACACTAGTTATAGATTCCGATGCTTCACTTCAGCTTTACTGTATCCCTCTGACCTTCTAATTGACGATGAAACACAGAAATTACATCGGAATTAAATAGAAAAGGCACAATGCCGACTTAAGTACAAGAAAACTGACTCCTCTTACTGTCTATGCTTTGAACCATTCCTGTGACACTAGTTATAGATTCCGATGCTTCACTTCTAGTTTACTGTATCCCTCTGACCTTCTTATTGAAGATGAAACACAGATATTGCATCGGAATTAAATACAAAAGGCACAATACCGACTCAAGTACAAGAAAACTGACTATTTTTACTGTCTATGTTTTGATCCATTCCTGTGGCACTAGATATAGATTCCGATGCTTCACTTCAACTTTACTGTATCCCTCTGACCTTCTTATTGACGATGAAACACAGAAATTTCAACGGAATTAAATACAAAAGGCACAATGCCGACTTAAGTACAAGAAAACTGACTCTTCTTTCTGTCTATGTTTTGAACCATTCCTGTGACACTAGATATAGATTCCGATGCTTCACTTCAGGTTTACTGTATCCCTCTGATCTTCTTATTGACGATGAAACTCAGAAATCGCATCGGAATCAAATACAAAAAGCACAATGCCGACTTAAGTACAAGAAAACTGACTCTTCTTACATTCTCTCCTTTGAACCATTCATGTGACACTAGTTATAGCTTCCGATGCTTCACTTGAGGTTTACTGTATCCATCAGACCTTCTTATTGACGATGAAACACAGAAATTGCATCGGAATTTAATGCAAATGGCACAATGCCGACTTATGCACAAGAAAACTGACTCTTCTTTCTGTCTGTGATTGAACCATTCCTGTGACACTAGTTATAGATTCCGATGCTTCACTTCAGGTTTACTGTATGCCTCCGACCTTCTTATTGACGATGATACACAGTAATTGCATCGGAATTAAATACAAAAGGCACAATGCCGACTTAAGTACAACCAAACTGACTCTTCTTACTGTCTATGTTTTGTTCCATTCCTGTGAAACTAGTTATAGATTCCGATGCTTCATTTAAGGTTTAATGTATCCCTCTGACCTTCTTATTGACGATGAAACATAGAAATTGCATCGGAATTAGATAGAAAAGGAACAATGCCGACTTAAGTACAAGTAAACTGACTCTTCATACTGTCTATGTTTTGAACCATTCCTGCGACACTAGTTATAGATTCCGATATTTCACTTCAGGTTTACTGTATCCCTCTGACCTTCTTATTGAAGATGAAACACAGATATTGCATCGGAATTAGATACAAAAGGCACAATGCCGACTTAAGTCCAAGAAAACTGACTTTTCTTACTGTCTATGTTTTGATCCATTCCTGTGACACTAGTTACAGATTCCGATGCTTCACTTCAGGTTTACTGTATCCCTCTGACCTTCTTATTGACGATGAAACATAGAAATTGCATCGGAATTAGATAGAAAAGGAACAATGCCGACTTATGTACAAGAAAACTGTCTCTTCATACTGTCTATGCTTTGAACCATTCCTGTGACACTAGTTATAGATTCCGATGCTTCACTTCAGGTTTACTGTATCCCGCTGACCTTCTTATTGACGATGAAACACAGAAATTGCATCGGAATTAAATGCAAAAGGCACAAAGCCGACTTAAGTACAAGAAATCTGACTCTTCTTACTGTCTACAGTTTGATCCATTCCTGTGACACTAGTTATAGATTCGGATGCTTCACTTTAGGTTTACTGTATCCCTCTGACCTTTTTATTGACGATGAAACACAGAAATTGCATCGAAATTAAATACAAACAGCACAATGCCGACTTAAGTACAAGAAAACTGACTCTTCTTACTCTCTATGTTTTGAACCATTCATGTGACACCAATTATAGATTCCGATGCTTCACTTCAGGTTACTGTCTCCCTCTGACCTTCTTATTGACGATGAAACACAGAAATTGCATCGGAATTAAATACAAAAGGCGTAATGACGACCTAAGTACAAGAAAACTCTTCCTACTGTCTATGATTTGAACCATTCATGTGACACTAGTTATAGCTTCCGATGCTTCACTTCAGGTTTACTGTATCCATCAGACCTTCTTATTGACGATGAAACACAAAATTGCATCGGAATTAAATACAAAAGGCACAATGCCGACTTATGTACAAGAAAACTGACTCTTCTTACTGTGTACGTTTGAACCAATCATGTGACACTACTTATAGATTCCGAAGCTTCACTTCACTTTTACTGTATCCCTCTGACCATCTTGTTGACGATGAAACATAGAAGTTGCATCGGAATTAGATAGAAAAGGAACAATGCCGACTTAAGTACAAGAAAACTGACTCTTCAAACTGTCTATGCTTTGAACCATTCCTGAGACACTAGTTATAGATTCCGATGCTCACTTCAGGTTTACTGTATCCCACTGACCTTCTTATTGAAGATGAAACACAGATATTGCATCGGAATTAAATACAAAATGCACAATGCCGACTTAAGTACAAGAAAACTGACTCTTCTTACTGTCTATGTTTTGAACCATTCCTGTGACACTAGTTATAGATTCCGATGCTTCACTTCAGGTTTACTGTATCCCGCTGTCCTTCTTATTGACGATGATACACAGATATTGCATCGTAATTATATACAAAAGGCACAATGCCGAAATAAGAACAAGAAAACTGACTCTTCTTACTGTCTATGTTTTGATCCATTCCTGTGACACTAGATATAATATTCCGATGCTTCACTTCAGAATTACTGTATCCCTCTGACCTTCTTATTGACGATGAAACGCAGAAATCGAATCGGAATTAAATACAAAAAGCACAATGCCGACTTAAGTACAAGATAACTGACTCTTATTACTGTCTATGTTTTGAACCATTCATGTGACACTAGTTATAGATTCCGATGCTTTACTTCAGGTTTACTCTATCCCTCTCACATTCTCATTGACGATGAAACACAGAAATTGCATCGGAATTAAATACAAAGGGCACAATGCCGACATAAGTACAAGAAAACTGACTCTTCTTACTGTCAATGTTTTGAACCATTCCTGTGACACTAGTTATAGACTCCGATACTTAACCTCAGTTTTACTGTATCCCTCTGACCTTCTTATTGACGATGAAACACAGAAATTGCATCGGAATTAAATGCTAAAGGCACAATGCCGACTTAAGTCCAAGAAAACTGACTCTTCTTACTGTCAATGTTTTGAACCATTTCTGTGACACTAGTTATAGATTCCGATACTTAACCTCAGTTTTACTGTATCCCTCTGACCTTGTTATTGACGAAGAAACACAGAAATTGCATCGGAATTAAATACTAAAGGCACAATGCCGACATAAGTCCAAGAAAACTGACTCTTCTTACTGTCTATGTTTTGATCCATTCCTGTGACACTAGTTATCGATTCCGATGCTTCACATCAGGTTTACTGTATCCCTCTGACCTTCTTATTGACGATGAAACGCAGAAATTGCATCGGAATTAAATACAAAAGGCACAATGCCGTCTTAGGTACAAGAAAACTGACTCTTCCTACTGTCTATGTTTTGAACCATTCCTGTGAAACTATATATAGATTCCGGTGCTTCACTTCAGGTTTACTGTATCCCTCTGACATTCGTATTGACGATGAAACGCAGAAATCGCATAGGAATGAAATACAAAAATCACAATGCCGACTTAAGTACAAGAAAACTGACTCTTCTCACTGTCTATGTTTGGAACCATTCCTGTGACACTAGTTATAGATTCCGATGCTTCACTTCAGGTTTACTGTATCCCTCTCACCTTCTTATTGACGATGAAACACAGAAATTGCATCGGAATTAAATACAAAAGGCACAATGCCGACTTAAGTACAGGAAAACTGACTCTTATTACTGTCTATGTTTTGATCCATTCCGGTGACACTAGTTATAGATTCCGATGCTTCATTTTAGGTTTACTGTATCCCTCTGACCCTCTTACTGACGATGAAACACAGAAATTGCATCGACTTCACAATGCCGACTTAAGTACAAGAAAACTGACTCTTCTTACTCTCTATGTTTTTAACCATTTATGTGACACCAATTATAGATTCCGATGCTTCACTTCAGGTTTACTGAATCCCGCTGACCTTCTTATTGACGATGATACACAGAAATTTCATCGGAATTAAATACAAAAGACACAATGCCGACTTAAGTACAAGAAAACTGACTCTTCTTACTGTCTATGTTTTGATCCAATCCTGTGACACTAGATATAGATTCCGATGCTTCACTTCAGTTTTACTGTATCCCTCTGACCTTCTTATTGACGATGAAACACAGAAATTGCATCGGAATTAAATACTAAAGGCACAATGCCGGCTTAAGTCCAAGACAACTGACTCTTCTTACCGTCTATGCTTTGATCCATTCATGTGACACTAGTTATAGATTCCGATGCTTCACATCAGGTTTACTGTATCCCTCTGACCTTCTTATTGACGATGAAACATAGAAATTGCATCGGAATTAGATAGAAAAGGAACAATGCCGACTTAAGTACAAGAAAACTGACTCTTAATACTGTCTATGCTGTGAACCATTCCTGTGACACTAGTTATAGATTGCGATGCTTCGCTTCAGGTTTACTGTATCCCTCTGACCTTCTTATTGAAGATGTAACACAGATATTGCATCGGAATTAAATACAAAAGGCACAATGCCGACTTAAGTACAAGAAAACTGACTCTTCTTACTGTCTATGTTTTGAACCATTCCTGTGACACTAGTTATAGATTCCGATGCTTCACTTCAGCTTTACTGTATCCCGCTGACCTTCTTATTGACGATGATACACAGAAATTGCATCGGAATTAAATACAAAAGGCACAATGCCGACTTAAGTACAAGACAACTGACTCTTCTTGCTGTCTATATTTTGATCCATTCCTGTGACACTTGATATAGATTCCGATGCTCCACTTCAGGCTTACGGTATCCCTCTGACCTTGTTATTGACGATGAAACGCAGAAATTGAATCGGAATTAAATACAAAAAGCACAATGCCGATTTAAGTACAAGATAACTGACTCTTCTTACTGTCTATGTTTTGAACCATTCATGTGACACTAGTTATAGCTTCCGATGCTTCACTTAAGGTTTACTGTATCCATCAGACCTTCTTATTGACGATTAATCACAGAAATTGCATCGGAATCAAATACAAAAAGCACAATGCCGACTTATGTACAAGAAAACTGACTCTTCTTACTGTCTATGTTTGAACCATTCATGTGACACTAGTTATAGATTCCGATGCTTCACTTCAGGTTTACTGTATCCCTCTGACCTTCTTAATGACGATGAAACACAGAAATTGCATCGGAATTAAATACAAAAGGCACAATGCCGACTTAAGTCTCAAGAAAACTGACTCTTCTTTCTGTCTATGATTGAACCATTCCTGTGATACTAGTTACTGATTCCGATGCTTCACTTCAGGTTTACTGTATCCCTCTGAACTTCTTATTGACGATGATACACAGAAATTTCATCGGAATTAAATTCAAGAGGCACAATGCCGACTTAAGTACAAGTAAACTGCCACTTCTTACTGTCTATGGTTTGAACCATTCCTGTGACACTAGTTATAGATTCCGATGCTTCACTTAAGGTTTACTGTATCTCTCTGACCTTCTTATTGAAGATGAAACACAGATATTGCATCGGAATTAAATACAAAAGGCTCAATGCCGACTTATGTACAAGAAAACTGACTCTTTTTACTGTCTATGTTTTGAACCATTCCTGTGATACTAGTTATAGATTCCGATGCTTCACTTCAAGTTTACTGTATCCCTCTGACCTTCATATTGACGATGAAACACAGAAATTGCATCGGAATTAAATACATAAGGCACAATGCCGACTTAAGTACAAGAAAACTGTCTCTTCTTACTGTCTATGTTTTGAACCATTCCTGTGACACTATATATAGATTCCGATGCTTCACTTCAGGTTTACTGTATCCCTCTGACCTTCTTATTGACGATGAAACTCAGAAATTGCATCGGAATTAAATACAAAAGGCATAATGCCGACTTAAGTTCAAGGAAACTGACTCTTCTTACTGTCTATGTTTTGAACCATTCCTGTGACACTAGTTATAGTTGCCGATTCTTAACGTCAGGTTTACTGCATCCCTCTGACCTTCTTATTGACGATGAAACATAGAAATTGCATCGGAATTAAATAGAAAAGGAACAATGCAGACTTAAGTACAAGAATACTGACTCTTCTTACTGTCTATGTTTAGAAACATTCCTCTGACACTAGTTATAGATGCCAATGCTTCACTTAAGGTTTACTGTATCCCTCTGACCTTCGTATTGACGATGAAACACAGAGATTGCATCGGAATTAAATAGAAAAGGCACAATGCCGAATTAAGTACAAGAAAACTGACTCTTCTTACTGTCTATGCTTTGAACCACTCATGTGACACTAGTTATAGATTCCGATGCTTCACTTCAGGTTTACTGTATCCCTCTGACCTTCCTATTGACGATGAAACACAGAAATCGCATCGGAATTAAATACAAAAGGCACAATGCCTACTTAAGTTCAAGAAAACTGACTCTTCTTACTGTCTAAGTTATGAACCATTCCTGTGACACTAGTTATAGATTCCGATGCTTCACTTCAGGTTTACCGTGTCCCTCTGACCTTCTTATTGACGAAGAAACACAGAAATTGCATCGGAATTAAATAGAAAAGGCACAATGCCGACTTAACTACACGAAAACTGACTCTTCCTACTGTCTATGTTTTGAACCATTCCTGTGACACTAGTTAATGATTCCGATGCTACACCTCAGGTTTACTGTATCCCTGTGACCTTTTTATTGACGATGAAACACAGAAATTACAACGGAATTATATACAAAAGGCACAATGCCGACTTAAGTACAAGAAAACTGACTCTTCTTACTGTCTATGTTTTGAACCATTCCTGTGACACTAGTTATAGATTCCGATGCTTCACTTCTGGTTTACTATATCCTTCTGACCTTCTTATTGACGATGAAACACAGAAATAGCTTCGGAATTAAATACAAAAGGCACAATGCCGACTTAAGTACAAGATAACTGACTCTTCTTACTGTCTATGTGTTGAAACATTCGTGTGACACTAGTTATAGATTCCGATGCTTCACTTCATTTTTACTGTATCCCTCTGACCTTCGTATTGACGATGAATCACAGAAATTGCATCGGAATTAAATACAAAAGGCACAATGCCGACTTAAGTACATGAAAACTGACTCTTCTTACAGTCTATGTTTTCAACAATTCCTGTGACACTAGTTATAGATGCCGATGCTTCACTTTAGGTTTACTGTATCCCTCCAACCTTCTTATTGAAGATGAAACACAGATATTGCATCGGAATTAAATACAAAAGGCTCGATGCCGACTTATGTACAAGAAAACTGACTCTTTTTACTGTCTATGCTTTGAACCATTCCTGTGACACTAGTTATAGATTCCGATGCTTCACTTCAAGTTTACTGTATCCCTCTGACCTTCATATTGACGATGAAACACAGAAATTGCATCGGAATTAAATACAAATGGCACAATGCCGACTTAAGTACAAGAAAACTGTCTCTTCTTACTGTCTATGTTTTGAACCATTCCTGTGACACTATATATAGATTCCGATGCTTCACTTCAGGTTTACTGTATCCCTCTGACCTTCTTATTGACGATGAAACTCAGAAATTGCATCGGAATTAAATACAAAAGGCATAATGCCGACTTAAGTACAAGAAAACTGACTCTTCTTACTGTCTATGTTTTGAACCATTCCTGTGACACTAGTTATAGTTGCCGATTCTTAACGTCAGGTTTACTGCATCCCTCTGACCTTCTTATTGACGATGAAACATAGAAATTGCATCGGAATTAAATAGAAAAGGAACAATGCAGACTTAAGTACAAGAATACTGACTCTTCTTACTGTCTATGATTAGAACCATTCCTGTGACACTAGTTATAGATGCCAATGCTTCACTTAAGGTTTACTGTATCCCTCTGACCTTCTTATTGACGATGGAACACAGAGATTGCATCGGAATTAAATAGAAAAGGCACAATGCCTAATTAAGTACAAGAAAAAACTGACTCTTCTTACTGTCTATGCTTTGAACCACTCATGTGACAGTAGTTATAGATTCCGATGCTTCACTTCAGGTTTACTGTATCCCTCTGACCTTCTTATTGACGATGAAACACAGAAATCGCATCGGAATTAAATACAAAAGGCACAATGCCTACTTAAGTTCAAGAAAACTGACTCTTCTTACTGTCTAAGTTATGAACTATTCCTGTGACACTAGTTACAGATTCCGATGCTTCACTTCAGGTTTACCGTGTCCCTCTGACCTTCTTATTGACGATGAAACACAGAAATTGCATCGGAATTAAATAGAAAAGGCACAATGCCGACTTAACTACACGAAAACTGACTCTTCCTACTGTCTATGTTTTGAACCATTCCTGTGACACTAGTTAATGATTCCGATGCTACACCTCAGGTTTACTGTATCCCTGTGACCTTTTTATTGACGATGAAACACAGAAATTACAACGGAATTATATACAAAAGGCACAATGCCGACTTAAGTTCAAGATAACTGACTCTTCTTACTGGCTATATTTTGAACCAATCCTGTGACACTAGTTATAGATTCCGATGATTCACTTCAGGTTTACTGTGTCCCTCTGACCTTCTTATTGACGATGAAACATAGAAATTGCATCGGAATTAAATACAAAAGGCACAATGCCGACTTAAGTACAAGAAAACTGACTCTTCTTACTGTCTATGTTTTGAACCATTCCTGTGACACTAGTTATAGATTCCGATGCTTCACTTCTGGTTTACTGTATCCTTCTGACCTTCTTATTGACGATGAAACACAGAAATAGCTTCGGAATTAAATACAAAAGGCACAATGCCGACTTAAGTACAAGATAACTGACTCTTCTTACTGCCTATGTGTTGAACCATTCGTGTGACACTAGTTATAGATTCCGATACTTCACTTCATTTTTACTGTATCCCTCTGACCTTCGTATTGACGATGAATCACAGAAATTGCATCGGAAGTAGATACAAAAGGCACAATGCCGACTTAAGTACATGAAAACTGACTCTTCTTACTGTCTATGTTTTCAACCACTCCTGTGACACTAGTTATAGATGCCGATGCTTCACTTTAGGTTTACTGTATCCCTCCAACCTTCTTATTGACGATGAAACACAGAAATAGCATCGGAATTTAATAGAAAAGTCACAATGCCGAATTAAGTACAAGAAAACTGTCCCTTCTTACTGTCTATGTTTTGAACTATTCCTGTGACACTAAATATTGATTCCGATGCTTCACTTCAGGTATACTGTATCCCTCTAACCCTCTTATTGACGATGAAACACTGAAATTGCATCGGAATTAAATACAAAAGGCACAATGCCGACTTATGTACAAGAAAACTGACTCTTCTTACTCTCTATAATTTGAACCATTCATGTGACACCAATTATAGATTCCGATGCTTCACTTCAGAGTTACTGTATCCCGCTGACCTTCTTATTGACGATGAAACAGAGAAATTGCATCGGAATTAAATACTAAAGGCACAGTGCCGACTTAAGATAAGAAAACTGACTCTTCTTACTGTCTATGCTTTGATCCATTCCTGTGACACTAGTTATAGATTCCGATGCTTCACATCAGGTTTACTGTATCCCTCTGACCTTCTTATTGACGATAAAACATAGAAATTGCATCGGAATTAGATAGAAAAGGAACAATGCCGACTTAAGTACAAGAAAACTGACTCTTCATACTGTCTATGCTGTGAACCATTCCTGTGACACTAGTTATAGATTGCGATGCTTCACTTCAGGTTTACTGTATCCCTCTGACCTTCTTATTGAAGATGAAACACAGATATTGCATCGGAATTAAATATAAAAAGCACAATGCCGACTTAAGTACAAGATAACTGACTCTTCTTACTGTCTATGTTTGAACCATTCATGTGACACTAGTTATAGATTCCGATGCTTCACTTCAGGTTTACTGTATCCCTCTGACCTTCTTAATGACGATGAAACACAGAAATTGCATCGGAATTAAATACAAAAGGCACAATGTCGACTTAAGACACAAGAAAACTGACTCTTATTTCTGTCTATGATTGAACCATTCCTGTGACACTAGTTATTGATTCCGATGCTTCACTTCAGGTTTACTGTATCCCTCTGAACTTCTTATTGACGATGAAACACAGAAATCTCATCGGAATTAAATACAAAAGGCACAATGTCGACTTAAGTCACAAGAAAACTGACTCTTTTTTCTGTCTATGATTGAACCATTCCTGTGACACTAGTTATTGATTCCGATGCTTCACTTCAGGTTTACTGTATCCCTCTGAACTTCTTATTGACGATGAAACACAGAAATTTCATCGGAATTAAATACAAAAGGCACAATGCCGACTTAAGTACAAGTAAACTGCCACTTCTTACTGTCTATGGTTTGAACCATTCCTGTGACACTAGTTATAGATTCCGATGCTTCACTTAAGGTTTACTGTATCCCTCTGACCTTCTTATTGAAGATGAAACACAGATATTGCATCGGAATTAAATACAAAAGGCACAATGCCGACTTATGTACAAGAAAACTGACTCTTTTTACTGTCTATGTTTTGAACCATTCCTGTGACACTATATATAGATTCCGATGCTTCACTTCAGGTTTACTGTATCCCTCTGACCTTCTTATTGACGATGAAACGCAGAAATCGCATAGGAATTAAATGCAAAAATTACATTGCCGACTTAAGTACAAGTAAACTGACTCTTCTTACTGTCTATGTTTTGAACCATTCCTGTGACACTAGTTATAGATTCCGATGCTTTACTTTAGGTTTACTGTATCCCTCTGACCTTCTTATTGACGATAAAACACAGAAATTGCATCGGTATTTAATACAAAAGGCACAATGCCGACTCAAGTGCAAGTACTCTGGCACTTCTTACTGCCTATGATTTGAACCATTCCTGTGAGACCGGTTTCAGATTCCGATGCTTCACTTCATTTTTACTGTATCCCTTGGATCTTCTTATTGACGACGAACACAGAAATTGCATCGGAATTAAATAGAAAAGGCACAATGCCGACTTAATTACAAGAAAAGTGACTCTTCTTACAGTCTATGTTTTGATCCATTCCTGTGACACTATTTATAGATTCCGATGCTTCACTTCAGGTTTACTCTATCCCACTGACCTTCTTATTGACGACGAAACATAGAAATTGCATCGGAATTAAATAGAAAAATGTGAGTGCCGACTTAAGTACAAGAAAACTGACTCTTCTTACTGTCTATGTTTTGAACCATTCCTATGACACTAGTTAAAGATTCCGATGCTTCACTTCACGTTTACTGTATCCCTCTGACCTTCTTATTGACGATGAAAAGCAGAAATTGCATCGGAATTAAATCGAAAAGGCACAATGCCGACTTAAGTACAAGAAAACTGACTCTTCATACTGTCTATGTTTTGAACCATTCCTGTGACACTAAATATAGATCCCGATGCTTCACTTCAGGTTTACTGTATCCCTCTGACCTTCTTATTGACGATGAAACACAGAAAATGCATCGGATTTAAATGCAAAAAGCACAATGCCGACTTAAGTACAAGAAAGCTGACTCTTCTAACTTTCTATGTTTTGAACCATTCATCTGACACTAGTTATAGATTCCGATGCTTCACTTCAGGTTTACTGTATCCCTCTGACCTTCGTATTGACGATGAAACACAGAAATTGCATCGGAATTAAATACTAAAGGCACAATGCCGTCTTAAGTACAAGAAAACTGACTCTTCCTACTGTCTATGGTTTGAACCATTACTGTAACACTAGTTATAGATTCAGATGCTTCACTTCAGGTTTACTGTCACCCTCTGACCTTCTTATTGACGATGAACCATAGAAATTACATCGGAATTAAATACAAGAGGCACAATGCCGACTTAAGTACAAGAAAACTGACTCTTCTTACTGTCTATGTTTTGAACCATTCATGTGACACTAGTTATAGATTCCGATGCTTTACTCCAGGTTTACTGTATCCCTCTCACCATCTTGTTGACGATGAATCACAGAAATTGCTTCGTAATTAAATACAAAAAGCACAATGCCGACTTAAGTATAAGGAAACTGACTCTTCTTACTGTCTAAGTTTTGAACCATTCCTGTGACACTAGTTATAGATTCCGATGCTTCACTTCAGGTGTAGTGTCTCCAGCTGACTCTCTGATTGACGATGAAATACAGAAATTGCATCGGAATTAAATACAAAAGGCACAATGACGACTTAAGTACAAGTAGACTGACTCTTCCTACTGTCTATGCTCTGAACCATTCCTGTGACACTAGTTATAGATACCGATGCTTCACTTCAGGTTTACTGTATCCCTCTGACCGTCTTATTGACGATGAAACACAGAAATTGCATAGGAATTAAATACAAAAGGCACAATGCCAGCTCAGGTACAAGAAGTCTTTCTCTTCTTACTGTCTATGTTTTGAACCTTTCCTGTGAGACCGGTTTTAGATTCCTATGCTTCACATCAGCTTTACTGTATCCCTTGGACCTTCTTATTGACGACGAAACACAGATAGTGCATCGGAATTAAATAGAAAAGGCACAATGCCGACTTAAGTACAAGGGAACTGACTCTTCTTACTGTGTATGCTTTGAACCATTCCTGTGACACTAGTTATAGATTCTGATGCTTCACTTCAGGTTCACTGTACCCTCTGACTTTCTCATTGACGATGCAACACTGAAATTGCATCGGAATTAAATACAAAAGGCACAATGCCGACTTAAGTACAAGAAAACTGACTCTTCCTACTGTCTTTGTTTTAAACCATTCCAGTGACACTAGCTATAGATTCCGATGCTTCACTTCAGGTTGACTGTATCCCTCTGACCTTCTTATTGACGATGAAACACAGAAATTGAATCGGAATTACATACAAAAGGCACAACGCCGACTTAAGTACAAGAAAACTGACTCTTCTTACTGTCTATGTTTTGAAACGTTCCTGTGACACTACTTATAGATTCCGATGCTTCACTTCAGGTTTACCGTATCCCACTGACCTTCTTATTGACGATGAAACACAGAAATTGCATCGGAGTTAAATACAAATGGCACAATGACGACTTAAGTACAAGAAAATAGACCCCTCTTACTGTCTATGTTTTGAACCATTCCTGTGACACTAGTTATAGATTCCGATGCTTCACTTCAGGTCTACTGTATTCCTCTGACCTTCTTATTGACGATGCAACACAGAAATTGCATCGGAATTAAATATAAAAGGCACAATGCCGACTTAATTACAAGGAAAGTGACTCTTCTTACAGTCTATGTTTTGAACCATTCCTGTGGCACTAGTTATAGATTCCGATGCATCACTTCAGGTTTACTGTATCCCTCTGACCTTCTTATCGACGATGAAACACAGAAATTACATCGGAATTAAATACAAAAGGCACAATCCCGACTTAAGTACAAGGGAACTGACTCTTCTTACTGTGTATGTTTTGAACCATTCCTGTGACACTAGTTATAGATTCCGATGCTTCACTTCGGGTTCACTGTATCCCTCTGACCTTCTCTTTGACGATGAAACACTGAAACTGCATCGGAATTAAATGCAAAAGGCACAATGCCGACTTAAGTACAAGAAAACTGACTCTTCTTACTGTCTTTGTCTTGAACCATTCCTGTGACACTAGCTATAGATTCCGATGCTTCACTTCAGGTTAACTGTATCCCTCTGACCTTCTTCTTGACGATGAAACACAGAAATTGAATCGGAATTACATACAAAAAGCACAACGCCGACTTAAGTACAAGAAAACTGACTCTTCTTAATGTCTATGTTTTGAAAGGTTCCTGTTACACGAGTTATAGATTCCGATGCTTCCCTTCAGGTTTACTGTATCCCTCAGACCTTCTTATTGACGATAAAACTCAGAAATTGCATCGGAATTAAATAGAAAAGGAACAGTGCCGACTTAAGTACAAGAAAACTGACTCTTCTTACTGTCTATGTTTTGAACCATTCCTATGACACTAGTTAAAGATTCCGATGCTTCACTTCACGTTTACTGTATCCCTCTGACCTTCTTATTGACGATGAAAAGCAGAAATTGCATCGGAATTAAATCGAAAAGGTACAATGCCGACTTAAGTACAAGAAAACTGACTCTTCTTACTGTCTATGTTTTGAACCATTCATGTGACACTAGTTATAGATTCCGATGCTTCACTTCAGGTTTACTGTATCCCTCTGACGTTCTTATTGACGATGAAACACAGAAATTGCATCGGAATTAAATACTAAAGGCACAATGCCGTCTTAAGTACAAGAAAACTGACTCTTCCTACTGTCTATGGTTTGAACCATTACTGTAACACTAGTTATAGATTCCGATGCTTCACTTCAGGTTTACTGTATCCCTCTGACCTTCTTATTGACGATGAAACACAGAAATTGCATCGGAATTAAATACAAAAAGCACAATGCCGACTTAAGTACAAGAAAACTAACTCTTCTAACTGTCTATGATTTGAACCATTCATGTGACACTAGTTATAAATTCCGATGCTCGTCTTCAGGTTTACTGTATCCCTCTGACCTTCTTATTGACGATGAAACACAGAAATTGCATCGGAATTAAATACAAAAGGCACAATCCCGACTTAAGTACAAGAAAACTAACTCTTCTATCTGTCTATGATTTGAACCATTCATGTGAAACTAGTTATAAATTCCGATGCTTCTCTTCAGGTTTACTGTATCCCTCTGACCTTCTTATTGTTGATGAAACACAGAAATTGCATCGGAAGTAATTACAAAAAGCACAATGCCGATTCAGTACAAGAAAACTGACTCTTCTTTCTTGTCAATGTTTTGAACCATTCCTGTGACACTACTTATAGATTCCGATGCTTCACTTTAGGTTTACTGTATCCCTCTGACCTTCTTATTGACGATGAAAAATAGAAATTGCATCGGAATTAAATAGAAAAGGAACAATGCCGACTCAAGTACAAGAAAACTGACTCTTCTTGCTGTCTGTAATTTGAACCATTCCTGTGACACTAGTTATAGATGCCGATGCTTCACTTTAGGTTTACTGTATCCCTCCAACCTTCTTATTGACGATGAAACACAGAAATTGCATCGGAATTAAATAGAAAAGGCACAATTCTGAATTAAGTACAAGAAAACGGACCCTTCTTACTGTCTATGTTTTGAACCATTCCCGTGACTGTAAATATTGATTCCGATGCTTCAATTCAGGTTTACCGTATCCCTCTGACCTTCTTATTGACGATGAAACACAGATATTGCGACGGAACTAAATACAAATGGCACAATGGCGACTTAAGTACAAGAAAACTGATTCTTCTTACTGTCTATGTTTTGAACCATTCCTCTGACACTAGTTATAGATTCCGATGCTTCACTTCACGTTTAGTGTATCCCTCTGACCTTCTTATTGACGATGAAACTCAGAAATTGCATCGGATTTAAATACAAAAGGCACAATGCCGACTTAAGTACAAGGAAACTGACTCTTCTTACTGTCTATGTTTTGAACCATTCCTGTGACACTAGTTATAGTTGCCGATTCTTTACGTCAGGTTTACTGCATCCATCTGACCTTCTTATTGTTGATGAAACACAGAAATTGCATCGGAATTAAATACAAAAGGCACAACGCCGAATTAAGTACAAGAAAACTGACTCTTCTTACTGTCTATGTTTTGATCCATTCCTGTGACACTAGTTATAGATTCCGATGCTTCACTTCAGGGATACTCTATCCCTCTGACCTTCTTATTGACGATGAAACATAGAAATTGCATCGGAATTAAATACAAAAGGAACAATGCCGACTTAAGTACAAGAATACTGACTCTTCTTACTGTCTATGTTTAGAACCATTCCTGTGACACTAGTTATAGATGCCAATGCTTCACTTAAGGTTTACTGTATCCCTCTGATCTTCTTATTGACGATGAAACACAGAGATTGCATCGGAATTAAATAGAAAAAAGGCACAATGCCGAATTAAGTACAAGAAAACTGACCCTTCTTACTGTCTATGTTTTGAACTATTCCTGTGACACTAGTTATAGATTCCGATGCTTCACTTCAGGTATTATGTATCCCTCTGACCCTGTTATTGACGATGAAACACTGAAATTGCATCGGAATTAAATACAAAAGACACAATGCCGACTTATGTACAAGAAAACTGACTCTTCTTACTCTCTATAATTTGAACCATTCATGTGACAGTAATTATAGATTCCGATGCTACACTTCAGGTTTACTGTATCCCTCTGACCTTCTTATTGACGATGAAACACAGAAATTGCATCGGAATTAAATACAAAAGGCACAATGCCGACTTAAGTACAAGAAAACTGGCTCATCTTACTGTCTATGTTTGAACCATTCCTGTGACACTAGTTATAGATTCCGATGCTTCACTTCAGGTTTACTGTATCCCTCTGACCTTCTTATTGACGATGAAACACAGAAATTGCATCCGAATTAAATACAAAATGCACAATGCTGACTTAAGTACAAGAAAACTGACTGTTCTTTACTGTCTATGTTTTGAACCATTCCTGTGACACTAGTTATATATTCCGATGCTTCACTTCATGTTTACTGTATCCCTCTGACCTTCATATTGACGATGAAACACAGAAATTGCATCGGAGTTAAATACAAAAGGAACAATGCCGACTTAAGTAGAAGAAAACTGGCTCTTCTTACAGTCTATGATTTGAACCATTCCTGTGACACTAGTTATAGATTCCGATGCCTCACTTCAGGTTTACTGTATCCCTCTGACCTTCTTATTGACGATGAAACACAGATATTGCGTCGGAACTAAATACAAATGGCACAATGACGACTTAAGGACAAGAAAACTGACACTTCTTACTGTCTATGTTTTGAACCATTCCTGTGACACTAGTTATAGATGCCAATGCTTCACTTAAGGTTTACTGTATCCCTCTGATCTTCTTAGTGACGACGAAACACAGAAATTGCATCGGAATTAAATACAAAAGGCACAATGCCGACTTAAGTACAAGAAAACTGACTCTTCTTACTGTCTATGGTTTGAACCATTCCTGTGACACTAGTTATAGATTCCGATGCTTCACTTCACGTTTACTGTATCCCTCCGACCTTCTTGTTGACGATGAAACACAGAAATTGCATCGGAATTAAATACAAATGGCACAATGACGACTTAAGTACAAGAAAACTGACTCTTCTTACTGTCTATGTTTTGAACCATTCCTGTGACACTAGTTATAGTTGCCGATTCTTCACTTCAGGTTTACTGCATCCCTCTGACCTTCTTATTGTTGATGAACCACAGAAATTGCATCGGAATTAAATACAAAAGGCACAACGCCGACATAAGTACAAGAAAACTGACTCTTCTTACTGTCTATGTTTTGATCCATTCCTGTGACACTAGTTACAGATTCCGATGCTTCACTTCAGGTTTACTGTCTCCCTCTTACCTTCTTATTGACGATGAAACATAGAAATTGCATCGGAATTAAATAGAAAAGGAACAATGCCGACTTAAGTACAAGAATACTGACTCTTCTTACTGTCTATGTTTAGAACCATTCCTGTGACACTAGTTATAGATGCCAATGCTTCACTTAAGGTTTACTGTATCCCTCTGACCTTCTTATTGACGATGAAACACAGAGATTGCATCGGAATTAAATAGAAAAGGCACAATGCCGAATTAAGTACAAGAAAACTGACTCTTCTTACTGTCTATGTTTTGAAAAATTCATGTGACACTAGTTATAGATTCCGATGCTTCACTTCAGGTTTACTGCATCCCTCTGACCCTCTTATTGACGATGAAACACAGAAATCGCATCGGAATTAAATACAAAAGGCACAATGCCTACTTAAGTTCAAGAAAACTGACTCTTCTTACTGTCTAAGTTATGAACCATTCCTGTGACACTAGTTATAGATTCCGATGCTTCACTTCAGGTTTACCGTATCCCTCTGACCTTCTTATTGACGATGAAATACAGAAATTGCATCGGAATTAAATAGAAAGGGCACAATGCCGACTTAACTACATGAAAACTGACTCTTCTTACTGTCTATGTTTTGAACCATTCCTGTGACTCTAGTTAATGATTCCGATGCTACACCTCAGGTTTACTGTATCCCTGTGACCTTCTTATTGACGATGAAACACAGAAATTACAACGGAATTATATACAAAAGGCACAATGCCGCACTTAAGTACAAGAAAACTGACTCTTCTTACTGTCTATATTTTGAACCATTCCTGTGACACTAGTTATAGATTCCGATGATTCACTTCATGTTTACTGTATCCCTCTGACCTTCTTATTGACGATGAACCATAGAAATTGCATCGGAATTAAATACAAAAGGCACAATGCCGACTTAAGTACAAGAAAACTGACTCTTCTTACTGTCTATGTTTTGAACCATTCCTGTGACACTAGTTATCGATTCCGATGCTTCACTTCCGGTTTACTGTATCCTTCTGACCTTCTTATTGACGATGAAACACAGAAATAGCTTCGGAATTAAATACAAAAGGCACAATGCCGACTTAAGTACAAGATAACTGACTCTTCTTACTGTCTATGTGTTGAACCATTCATGTGACACTAGTTATAGATTCCGATGCTTCACTTCATTTTTACTGTATCCTTCTGACCTTCTTATTGACGATGAATCACAGAAATTGCGTCGGAATTAAATACAAAAGGCACAATGCCGACTTAAGTACAAGAAAACTGACTCTTCTAACTGTCTATGTTTTAACCATTCCTGTGACACTAGTTATAGATGCCGATGCTTCACTTTAGGTTTACTGTATCCCTCCAACCTTCTTATTGACGATGAAACACAGAAATTGCATCGGAACTAAATAGAAAAGACACAATGCCGAATTAAGTACAAGAAAACTGACCCTTCTTACTGTCTATGTTTTGAACTATTCCTGTGACACTAAATATTGATTCCGATGCTTCACTTCAGGTATACTGTATCCCTCTGACCCTCTTATTGACGATGAAACACTGAAATTGCATCGGAATTAAATACAAAAGGCACAATGCCGACTTATGTACAAGAAAACTGACTCTTCTTACTCTCTATAATTTGAACCATTCATGTGACACTAATTATAGATTCCGATGCTACACTTCAGGTTTACTGTATCCCTCTGACCTTCGTATAGACGGTGAAACACAGAAATTGCATCAGAATTAAATAGAAAAGGCACAATGTCGACTTATGTACAAGAAAACTGACCCTTCTTACTGTCTATGTGTGAACCAATCATGTGACACTAGTTATAGATTCCGAAGCTTCACTTCAGGTTTACTGTATCCCTCTGACCTTCTTATTGACGATGAAACACAGAAATTGCATCGGAATTAAATACAAAAGGCACAATGCCGACTTAAGTACACTAAAACTGACTCATCTTGCTGTCTATGTTTGAACCATTCCTGTGACACTAGTTATAGATTCCGATGCTTCACTTCAGGTTGACTGTATCCCTCTGGCCTTCTTATTGACGATGAAACACAGAACATGCATCGGAATTAAATACAAAATGCACAATGCCGACTTAAGTACAAGAAAACTGACTCTTCTTTACTGTCTATGTTTTGAACCATTCCTGTGACACTAGTTATATATTCCGATGCTTCACTTCAGGTTTACTGTATCCCTCTGACCTTCATATTGACGATGAAACACAGAAATTGCATCGGAGTTAAATACAAAAGGAACAATGCCGACTTAAGTACAAGAAAACTGGCTCTTCTTGCAGTCTATGATTTGAACCATTCCTGTGACACTAGTTATAGATTCCGATGCTTCACTTCAGGTTTACTGTATCCCTCTGACCTTCTTATTGACGATGAAACACAGATATTGCGTCGGAACTAAATACAAATGGCACAATGACGACTTAAGTACAAGAAAACTGACTCTTCTTACTGCCTATGTTTTGAACCATTCCTGTGACACTAGTTATAGATTCCGATGCTTCACTTCAGGTTTACCGTATTCCTCTGACCTTCTTAGTGACGATGAAACACAGAAATTGCATCGGAATTAAATACAAAAGGCACAATGCCGACTTAAGTACAAGAAAACTGACTCTTCTTACTGTCTATGTTTTGAACCATTCCTGTGACACTAGTTATAGATTCCGATGCTTCACTTCACGTTTACTGTATCCCTCCGACCGTCTTATTGACGATGAAACACAGGAATTGCATCGGAATTACATACAAAGGCACAATGCCGACTTAAGTACAAGGAAACTGACTCTTCTTACTGTCTATGTTTTGAATTATTCCTGTGACACTAGTTATAGTTGCCGATTCATCACTCCAGGTTTACTGTATCCCTCTGTCCTTCTTATTGACGATGAAACACAGAAATTTCATCGGAATTAAATACATAAGGCACAATTCCGACTTAAGTACAAGAAAACTGAGTCTTGTTACTGTCTATGTTTTGATCCATTCCTGTGACACTAGTTATAGATGCCGATGCTTCTCTTCAGGTTTACTGTATCCCTCTGACCTTCTTATTGACGATGAAACACAGAGATTGGATCGGAATTAAATAGAAAAGGCACAATGCCGAATTAAGTACAAGAAAACTGACTCTTCTTACTGTCTATGTTTTGAACCATTCATGTGACTCTAGTTATAGATTCCGATGCTTCACTTCAGGTTTACTGTATCCCTCTGACCTTCTTATTGACGATGAAACACAGAAATCGCATCGGAATTAAATACGAAAGGCACAATGCCTACTTAAGTTCAAGAAAACTGACTCTTCTTACTGTATTAGTTATGAACCATTCCTGCGACACTAGTTATAGATTCCGATGCTTCACTTCAGGTTTACCGTATCCCTCTGACCTTCTTATTGACGATGAAACACAGAAAATGCATCGGAAGTAAATAGAAAAGGCACAATGCCGACTTAACTACACGAAAACTGACTCTTCTTACAGTCTATGTTGTGAACCATTCCTGTGACACTAGTTAATGATTCCGATGCTTCACCTCAGGTTTACTGTATCCCTCTGACCTTCTCATTGACGATGAAACATAGAAATTGCATCGGAAGTAAATACAAAAGACACAATGCCGACTCAAGTACAAGAAAACTGACTCTTCTTACTGTCTATATTTTGAACTATTCATGTGACACTAGTAATAGATTCCGATGCTTCACTTCAGGTTTACTGTATCCCTCTGACCTTCTTATTGACGATGAAACATAGAAATTGCATCGGAATTAAACACAAAAGGCACATTGCCGACTTAAGTACAAGAAAACTGACTTTTCTTACTGTCAATGTTTTGAACCATTCCTGTGACACTAGTTATAGATTCCGATGCTTCGCTTCCGGTTTACTGTATCCCTCTGACCTTCTTATTGACGATGAAACACAGAAATAGCTTCGGAATTAAAGACAAAAGGAACAATGCTGACTTAAGTACAAGATAACTGACTCTTCTTAATGTCTATGTTTTGAACCATTCCAGTGACACTAGTTATAGATTCCGATGCTTCACATCATTTTTACTGTATCCCTCTGACCTTCTTATTGACGATGAATCACAGAAATGGCATCGGAAGTAAATACAAAAGGCACAATGCCGACTTAAGTACAAGAAACCTGACTCTTCTTATGGTCTATAATTTAGCCACTCCTGTGACACTAGTTACTGATTCCGATTCTTCACTCCAGGTTTACTGTATCCCTCTGTCCTTCTTATTGACGAGGAAACACAAAAATTGCATCGGAATTAAATACAAAAGGCACAATGCCGACATAAGAACAAGAAAACTGACTCTTCTTAATGTCTATGTTTTGAACCATTCCAGTGACACTAGTTATAGATTCCGATGCTTCACGTCAGGTTTACTGTATCCCTCTGACCTTCTTATTGACGATGAAACACAGAAATTTCATCGGAATGAAATACATAAGGCACAATTCCGACTTAAGTACAGGAAAACTGACTCTTGTTCCTGTCAAATGTTTTGAACCATTCCTGTGACACTAGTTATAGATTCCGATGCTTCACTTCCGGTTTACTGTATCCCTCTGACCTTCTTATTGACGATGAAACACAGAAATAGCATCGGAATTAAATACAAAATGCACAATGCCGACTTAAGTACAAGAAAACTGACTCTTCTTTACTGTCTATGTTTTGAACCATTCCTGTGACACTTGTTATATATTCCGATGCTTCACTTCTGGTTAACTGTATCCCTCTGACCTTTATATAGACGATGAAACACAGAAATTGCATCGGAGTTAAATACAAATGGCACAATGCCGACTTAAGTACAAGGAAACTGACTCTTCTTAGTGTCTATGTTCTGAACCATTCCTGTGACACTAGTTATAGTTTCCGATTCTTCACTTCAGGTTTACAGCATCCCTCTGACCTTCATATTGTTGATGAAACACAGAAATTGCATCGGAATTAAATACAAAAGGCACAACGCCGACTTAAGTACAAGAAAACTGACTCTCTTACTGTCTATGTTTTGATCCATTCCTGTGACACTAGTTATAGATTCCGATGCTTCACTTCAGGTTTACTGTATTCCTCTGACGTTCTTATTGACGGTGCAACATAGAAATTGCATCGGAATTAAATAGAAAAGGAACAATGCCGACTTAAGTACAAGAATACTGACTCTTCTTACTGTCTTTGTTTAGAACCATTCCTGTGACACTAGTTATAGATGCCGATGCTTCACTTCAGGTTTACTGTATCCCTCTGACCTTCTTATTGACGATGAAACACAGAGATTGCATCGGAATTAAATAGAAAAGGCACAATGCCGAATTAAGTACAAGAAAACTGACTCTTCTTACTGTCTATGTTTTGAACCATTCATGTGACACTAGTTATAGATTCCGATGCTTCACTTGAGGTTTACTGTATCCCTCTGACCTTCGTATTGACGATGAAACACAGAAATCGCATCGGAATTAAATACGAAAGGCACAATGCCTACTTAAGTTCAAGAAAACTGACTCTTCTTACTGTATAAGTTATGAACCATTCCTGTGACACTAGTTATAGATTCCGATGCTTCAGTTCAGGTTTACCGTATCCCTCTGACCTTCTTATTGACGATGAAACACAGAAATTGCATCGGAATTAAATAGAAAAGGCACAATGCCGATTTAACTACACGAAAACTGACTTTTCTTACTGTCTATGTCGTGAACCATTACTGTGACACTAGTTAAAGATTCCGATGCTTCACTTCCGGTTTACTGTATCCCTCTGACCTTCTTATTGACGATGAAACACAGAAATCGCATCGGAATTAAATACGAAAGGCACAATGCCTACTTAAGTTCAAGAAAACTGACTCTTCTTACTGTATAAGTTATGAACCATTCCTGTGACACTAGTTACAGATTCCGATGCTTCACTTCAGGTTTACCGTATCCCTCTGACCTTCTTATTGACGATGAAACACAGAAATTGCATCGGAATTAAATAGAAAAGGCACAATGCCGATTTAACTACACGAAAACTGACTTTTCTTACTGTCTATGTTGTGAACCATTCCTGTGACACTAGTTAAAGATTCCGATGCTTCACTTCATTTTTACTGTATCCCTCTGACCTTCTTATTGACGATGAAACAGAGAAATAGCTTCGGAATTAAATACAAAAGGCACAATGCCGACTTAAGTACAATTTAACAGACTCTTCTCACTGTCTATGTGTTGAACGATTCATGTGACACGAGTTATAGATTCCGATGCTTCACTTCATTTTTACTGTATCGCTCTGACCTTCCTATTGACGATGAATCACAGAAATTGCATCGGAATTAGATACAAAAGGCGCAATGAAGACTTAAGTACAAGTAAACTGACTCTTCTTACTGTCTATAATTTAACCACTCCTGTGACACTAGTTACAGATTCCGATTCTTCACTCCAGGTTTACTGTATCCCTCTGTCCTTCTTATTGACGAGGAAACACAGAAATTGCATCGGAATTAAATACAAAAGGCACAATGCCGACTTAAGAACAAGGAAACTGACTCTTCTTACTGTCTATGTTTTGAACCATTCCTGTGACACTAGTTATAGATTCCGATGCTTCACTTCAGGTTTACTGTATTCCTCTGACCTTCTTATTGACGATGAAACATAGAAATTGCATCGGAATTAAATTGAAAAGGAACAATGCCGACTTAAGTACAAGAATACTGACTCTTCTTACTGTCTATGTTTAGAACCATTCCTGTGACACTAGTTATAGATGCCGATGCTTCACTTCAGGTTTACTGTATCCCTCTGACCTTCTTATTGACGATGAAACACAGAGATTGCATCGGAATTAAATAGAAAAGGCACAATGCCGAATTAAGTACAAGAAAACT
This sequence comes from Schistocerca americana, assembly GCF_021461395.2. Classification (NCBI taxonomy): domain Eukaryota; kingdom Metazoa; phylum Arthropoda; class Insecta; order Orthoptera; family Acrididae; genus Schistocerca; species Schistocerca americana. The sequence continues at coordinate 1,130,433,386 of NC_060120.1, read as the reverse complement.
GACTCTTCTTACTGTCTATGTTTTGAACCATTAATGTGACACTAGTTATAGATTCCGATGCTTCACTTCAGGTTTACTGTATCCCTTTGACCTTCTTATTGACGATGAAACACAGAAATCGCATCGGAATTAAATACGAAAGGCACAATGCCTACTTAAGTTCAAGAAAACTGACTCTTCTTACTGTATAAGTTATGAACCATTCCTGTGACACTAGTTATAGATTCCGATGCTTCACTTCAGGTTTACCGTATCCCTCTGACCTTCTTATTGACGATGAAACACAGAAATTGCATCGGAATTAAATAGAAAAGGCACAATGCCGATTTAACTACACGAAAACTGACTTTTCTTACTGTCTATGTCGTGAACCATTCCTGTGACACTAGTTAAAGATTCCGATGCTTCACTTCCGGTTTACTGTATCCCTCTGACCTTCTTATTGACGATGAAACACAGAAATCGCATCGGAATTAAATACGAAAGGCACAATGCCTACTTAAGTTCAAGAAAACTGACTCTTCTTACTGTATAAGTTATGAACCATTCCTGTGACACTAGTTACAGATCCCGATGCTTCACTGCAGGTTTACCGTATCCCTCTGACCTTCTTATTGACGATGAAACACAGAAATTGCATCGGAATTAAATACAAAAGGCACAATGCCGACTTAAGAACAAGGAAACTGACTCTTCTTACTGTCTATGTTTTGAACCATTCCAGTGACACTAGTTATAGATTCCGATGCTTCACTTCAGGTTTTCTGTATCCCTCTGACCTTCTTATTGACGATGAAACACAGAAATTTCATCGGAATTAAATACATAAAGCACAATTCCGACATAAGTAAAAGAAAACTGACTCTTGTTACTGTCAAATGTTTTGAACCATTCCTATGACACTAGTTATAGATTCCGATGCTTCACTTCCGGTTTACTGTATCCCTCTGACCTTCTTATTGACGATGAAACACAGAAATAGCATCGGAATTAAATACAAAAGGCACAATGCCGACTTAAGTACAAGATAACTGACTCTTCTTACTGTCTATGTGTTGAACGATTCATGTGACACGAGTTATGGATTCCGATGCTTCACTTCATTTTTACTGTATCCCTCTGACCTTCTTATTGACGATGAATCACAGAAATTGCATCAAAATTAAATACAAAAGGCGCAATGCCGACTTAAGTACAAGAAAACTGACTCTTCTTACTGTCTATAATTTAACCACTCCTGTGACACTAGTTACAGATTCCGATTCTTCACTCCAGGTTTACTGTATCCCTCTGTCCTTCTTATTGGCGAGGAAACACAGAAATTGCATCGGAATTAAATACAAAAGGCACAATGCCGACTTAAGAACGAGGAAACTGACTCTTCTTACTGTCTATGTTTTGAACCATTCCAGTGACACTAGTTATAGATTCCGATGCTTCACTTCAGGTTTTCTGTATCCCTCTGACCTTCTTATTGACGATGAAACACAGAAATTTCATCGGAATTAAATACATAAAGCACAATTCCGACATAAGTACAAGAAAATTGACTCTTGTCACTGTCAAATGTTTTGAACCATTCCTATGACACTAGTTATAGATTCCGATGCTTCACTTCCGGTTTACTGTATCCCTCTGACCTTCTTATTGACGATGAAACACAGAAATAGCATCGGAATTAAATACAAAAGGCACAATGCCGACTTAAGTACAAGATAACTGACTCTTCTTACTGTCTATATGTTGAACCATTCCTGTGACACTAGTTATAGATGCCAATGCTTCACTTAAGGTTTACTGTATCCCTCTGACCTTCTTATTGACGATGAAACACAGAGATTGCATCGGAATTAAATAGAAAAGGCACAATGCCTAATTAAGTACAAGAAAACTGACTCTTCTTACTGTCTATGTTTTGAAAAACTCATGTGACACTAGTTATAGATTCCGATGCTTCACTTCAGGTTTACTGTATCCCTCTGACCTTCTTATTGACGATGAAACACAGAAATCGCATCGGAATTAAATACAAAAGGCACAATGCCTACTTTAGTTCAAGAAAACTGACTCTTCTTACTGTCTAAGTTATGAACCATTCCTGTGACACTAGTTATAGATTCCGATGCTTCACTTCAGGTTTACCGTATCCCTCTGACCTTCTTATTGACGATGAAACACAGAAATTGCATCGGAATTAAATAGAAAAAGCACAATGCCGACTTAACTACATGAAAACTGACTCTTCTTACTGTCTATGTTTTGAACCATTCCTGTGACTCTAGTTAATGATTCCGATGCTACACCTCAGGTTTACTGTATCCCTGTGACCTTCTTATTGACGACGAAACACAGAAATTACAACGGAATTATATACAAAAGGCACAATGCCGCACTTAAGTACAAGAAAACTGACTCTTCTTACTGTCTATATTTTGAACCATTCCTGTGACACTAGTTATAGATTCCGATGATTCACTTCATGTTTACTGTATCCCTCTGACCTTCTTATTGACGATGAAACATAGAAATTGCATCGGAATTAAATACAAAAGGCACAATGCCAACTTAAGTACAAGAAAACTGACTCTTCTTACTGTCTATGTTTTGAACCATTCCTGTGACACTAGTTATAGATTCCGATCCTTCACTTCCGGTTTACTGTATCCTTCTGACCTTCTTATTGACGATGAAACACAGAAATAGCTTCGGAATTAAATACAAAAGGCACAATGCCGACTTAAGTACAAGATAACTGACTCTTCTTACTGTCTATGTGTTGAACCATTCATGTGACACTAGTTATAGATTCCGATGCTTCACTTCATTTTTACTGTATCCCTCTGACCTTCTTATTGACGATGAATCACAGAAATTGCGTCGGAATTAAATACAAAAGGCACAATGCCGACTTAAGTACAAGAAAACTGACTCTTCTTACTGTCTATGTTTTCAACCATTCCTGTGACACTAGTTATAGATGCCGATGCTTCACTCTAGGTTTACTGTATCCCTCCAACCTTCTTATTGACGATGAAACACAGAAATTGCATCGGAATTAAATAGAAAAGGCACAATGCCGAATTAAGTACAAGAAAACTGACCCTTCTTACTGTCTGTGTTTTGAACTATTCCTGTGACGCTAAATATTGATTCCGATGCTTCACTTCAGGTATACTGTATCCCTCTGACCCTCTTATTGACGATGAAACACTGAAATTGCATCGGAATTAAATACAAAAGGTACAATGCCGACTTATGTACAAGAAATCTGACTCTTCTTACTCTCTATAATTTGAACCATTCATGCGACACTAATTATAGATTCCGATGCTACACTTCAGGTTTACTGTATCCCTCTGACCTTCGTATAGACGGTGAAACACAGAAATTGCATCGGAATTAAATAGAAAAGGCACAATGTCGACTTATGTACAAGAAAACTGACCCTTCTTACTGTCTATGTGTGAACCAATAATCTGACACTAGTTATAGATTCCGAAGCTTCACTTCAGGTTTACTGTATCCCTCTGACCTTCTTATTGACGATGAAACACAGAAATTGCGTCGGAATTAAATACAAAAGGCACAATGCCGACTTAAGTACAAGAAAACTGACTCATCTTGCTGTCTATGTTTGAACCATTCCTGTGACACTAGTTATAGAGTCCGATGCTTCACTTCAGGTTTACTGTATCCCTCTGGCCTTCTTATTGACGATGAAACACAGAAATTGCATCGGAATTAAATACAAAATGCACAATGCCGACTTAAGTACAAGAAAACTGACTCTTCTTTACTGTCTATGTTTTGAACCATTCCTGTGACACTAGTTATATATTCCGATGCTTCACTTGAGGTTTACTGTATCCCTCTGACCTTCATATTGACGATGAAACACAGAAATTGCATCGGAGTTAAATACAAAAGGAACAATGCCGACTTAAGTACAAGAAAACTGGCTCTTCTTGCAGTCTATGATTTGAACCATTCCTGTGACACTAGTTATAGATTCCGATGCTTCACTTCAGGTTTACTGTATCCCTCTGACCTTCTTATTGACGATGAAACACAGATATTGCGTCGGAACTAAATACAAATGGCACAATGACGACTTAAGTACAAGAAAACTGACTCTTCTTACTGTCTATGTTTTGAACCATTCCTGTGACACTAGTTATAGATTCCGATGCTTCACTTCAGGTTTACCGTATTCCTCTGACCTTCTTAGTGACGATGAAACACAGAAATTGCATCGGAATCAAATACAAAAGGCACAATGCCGACTTAAGTACAAGAAAACTGACTCTTCTTACTGTCTATGTTTTGAACCATTCCTGTGACACTAGTTATATATTCCGATGCTTCACTTCACGTTTACTGTATCCCTCCGACCGTCTTATTGACGATGAAACACAGGAATTGCATCGGAATTACATACAAAGGCACAATGCCGCCTTAAGTACAAGGAAACAGACTCTTCTTACTGTCTATGTTTTGAATTATTCCTGTGACACTAGTTATAGTTGCCGATTCTTCACTCCAGGTTTACTGTATCCCTCTGTCCTTCTTATTGACGGTGAAACACAGAAATTTCATCGGAATTAAATACATAAGGCACAATTCCGACTTAAGTACAAGAAAACTGAGTCTTGTTACTGTCTATGTGTTGAACCATTCATGTGACACTAGTTATAGATTCCGATGCTTCACTTCATTTTTGCTGCATCACTATGACCTTCTTATTGACGATAAAAAACAGAAATTGCATCGGAATTAAATATAAAATGCACAATGCCGACTTAAGTACAAGAAAACTACTTCTTCTTTACTGTCCATGTTTTGAACCATTCCTGTGACACTAGTTATATATCCTGATGCTTTACTTCAGGTTTACTGTATCCCTCTGACCTTCATATTGACGATGAAACACAGAAATTGCATCGGAGTTAAATACAAAAGGAACAATGAAGACTTAAGTACAAGAAAACTAAGTCTTCTTACAGTCTATGATTTGAACCATTCCTGTGACACTAGTTATAGATTCCGATGCTTCACTTCACGTTTACTGTATCCCTCCGACCTTCTTGTTGACGATGAAACGCAGAAATTGCATCGGAATTAAATACAAATGGCACAATGACGACTTAAGTACAAGAAAACTGACTCATCTTGCTGTCTATGTTTTGAACCATTCCTGTGACACTAGTTATAGTTGCCGATTCTTCACTTCAGGTTTACTGCATCCCTCTGACCTTCTTATTGTTGATGAAGCACAGAAATTGCATCGGAATTAAATACAAAAGGCACAACGCGTACTTAAGTACAAGAAAACTGACTCTTCTTACTGTCTATGTTTTGATCCATTCCTGTGACACTAGTTACAGATTCCGATGCTTCACTTCAGGTTTACTGTCTCCCTCTTACCTTCTTATTGACGATGAAACATAGAAATTTCATCGGAATTAAATAGAAAAGGAACAATGCCGACTTAAGTACAAGAATACTGACTGTTCTTACTGTCTATGTTTAGAACCATTCCTGTGACACTAGTTATAGATGCCAATGCTTCACTTAAGGTTTACTGTATCCCTCTGACCTTCTTATTGACGATGAAACACAGAGATTGCATCGGAATTAAATAGAAAAGGCACAATGCCGAATTAAGTACAAGAAAACTGACTCTTCTTACTGTCTATGTTTTGAACCACTCATGTGACACTAGTTATAGATTCCGATGCTTCACTTCAGGTTTACTGTATCCCTCTGACCTTCTTATTGACGATGAAACACAGAAATCGCATCGGAATTAAATACAAAAGGCACAATGCCTACTTAAGTTCAAGAAAACTGACTCTTCTTACTGTCTAAGTTATGAACCATTCCTGTGACACTAGTTATAGATTCCGATGCTTCACTTCAGGTTTCACGTATCCCTCTGACCTTCTTATTGACGATGAAACACAGAAATTGCATCGGAATTAAATAGAAAAGGCACAATGCCGACTTAACTACATGAAAACTGACTCTTCTTACTGTCTATGTTTTGAACCATTCCTGTGACACTAGTTATTGATTCCGATGCTACACCTCAGGTTTACTGTATCCCTGTGACCTTCTTATTGACGATGAAACACAGAAATTACAACGGAATTATATACAAAAGGCACAATGCCGCACTTAAGTACAAGAAAACTGACTCTTCTTACTGTCTATATTTTGAACCATTCCTGTGACACTAGTTATAGATTCCGATGATTCACTTCAGGTTTACTGTATCCCTCTGACCTTCTTATTGACGATGAAACATAGAAATAGCTTCGGAATTAAATACAAAAGGCACAATGCCGACTTAAGTACAAGATAACTGACTTTTCTTACTGTCTATGTGTTGAACCATTCATGTGACACTAGTTATAGATTCCGATGCTTCACTTCATTTTTACTGTATCCCTCTGACCTTCTTATTGACGATGAATCACAGAAATTGCATCGGAATTAAATACAAAAGGCACAATGCCGACTTAAGTACAAGAAAACTGACTCTTCTTACTGTCTATGTTTTCAAACATTCCTGTGACACTAGTTATAGATGCCGATGCTTCACTTTAGGTTTACTGTATCCCTCCAACCTTCTTATTGACGATGTAACACAGAAATTGCATCGGAATTAAATAGAAAAGGCACAATGCCGAATTAAGTACAAGAAAACTGACTCTTCTTACTGTCTATGTTTTGAACTATTCCTGTGACACTAAATATTGGTTCCGATGCTTCACTTCAGGTATACTGTATCCCTCTGACCCTCTTATTGACGATGAAACACTGAAATTGCATCGGAATTAAATACAAAAGGCACAATGCCGACTTATGTACAAGAAAACTGACTCTTCTTACTCTCTATAATTTGAACCACTCATGTGACACTAATTATAGATTCCGATGCTACACTTCAGGTTTACTGTATCCCTCTGACCTTCGTATAGACGGTGAAACACAGAAATTGCATCGGAATTAAATAGAAAAGGCACAATGTCGACTTATGTACAAGAAAACTGACTCTTCTTACTGTCTGTGTGTGAACCAATCATGTGACACTAGTCACAGATTCCGAAGCTTCACTTCAGGTTTACTGTATCCCTCTGACCTTCTTATTGACGATGAAACACAGAAATTGCATCGGAATTAAATACAAAAGGCACAATGCCGACTTCAGTACAAGAAAACTGACTCATCTTACTGTCTATGTTTGAACCATTCCTGTGACACTAGTTATAGATTCCGATGCTTCACTTCAGGTTTACTGTATCCCTCTGGCCGTCTTATTGACGATGAAACACAGAAATTGCATCGGAATTAAATACAAAAGGCACAATGCCGACTTAAGTACAAGGAAACTGACTCTTCTTACTGTCTATGTTTTGAATTATTCCTGTGACACTAGTTATAGTTGCCGATTCTTCACTTCAGGTTTACTGCATCCCTCTGACCTCCTTATTGTTGATGACATACAGAAATTGCATCGGAATTAAATACAAAAAGCACAATGCCGACCTAAGTACAAGAAAACTACTTCTTCTTTACTGTCCATGTTTTGAACCATTCCTGTGACACTAGTTATATATTCCGATGCTTCACTTCAGGTTTACTGTATCCCTCTGACCTTCATATTGACGATGAAACACAGAAATTGCATCGGAATTAAATACAAAAGGCACAATGCCGACTTAAGTACAAGAAAGCTGACTCTTCTTTACTGTCTATGTTTTGAACCATTCCTGTGACACTTGTTATATATTCCGATGCTTCACTTCTGGTTTACTGTATCCGTCTGACCTTCATATAGACGATGAAACACAGAAATTGCATCGGAGTTAAATACAAAAGGAACAATGCCGACTTAAGTACAACGCAACTGATTCTTCTTACAGTCTATGATTTGAACCATCCCTGTGACACTAGTTATAGATTCCGATGCTTCCCTTCAGGTTTACTGTATTCCTCTGACCCTCTTAGTGACGCTGATACACAGAAATTGCATCGGAATTAAATACAAATGGCACAATGCCGACTTAAGTACAAGGAAACTGACTCTTCTTACTGTCTATGTTTTGAACCATTCCTGTGACTCTAGTTATAGTTGCAGATTCTTCACTTCAGGTTTACTGCATCCCTCTGACCTTCTTATTGTTGATGACACACAGAAATTGCATCGGAATTAAATACAAAAGGCACAACGCCGACTTAAGTACAAGAAAACTGACTCTTCTTACTGTCTATGTTTTGATCCATTCCTGTGACACTAGTTATAGATGCCGATGCTTCACTTCAGGTTTACTGTATCCCTCTGACCTTCTTATTGACGATGAAACACAGAGATTGCATCGGAATTAAATAGAAAAGGCACAATGCCGAATTAAGTACAAGAAAACTGACTCTTCTTACTGTCTATGTTTTGAACCATTCATGTGACTCTAGTTATAGATTCCGATGCTTCACTTCAGGTTTACTGTATCCCTCTGACCTTCTTATTGACGATGAATCACAGAAATCGCATCGGAATTAAATACGAAAGGCACAATGCCTACTTAAGTTCAAGAAAACTGACTCTTCTTACTGTATTAGTTATGAACCATTCCTGTGACACTAGTTATAGATTCCGATGCTTCACTTCCGGTTTACTGTATCCCTCTGACCTTCTTATTGACGATGAAACACAGAAATAGCTTCGGAATTAAATACAAAAGGAACAATGCCGACTTAAGTACAAGATAACTAAACTCTTCTTACTGTCTATGTGTTGAACGATTCATGTGACACGAGTTATAGAATCCGATGCTTCACATCATTTTTACTGTATCCCTCTGACCTTCTTATTGACGATGAATCACAGAAATTGCATCGGAATTAAATACAAAAGGCACAATGCCGACTTAAGTACAAGAAAACTGGCTCTTCTTATGGTCTATAATTTAGCCACTCCTGTGACACTAGTTACAGATTCCGATTCTTCACTCCAGGTTTACTGTATCCCTCTGTCCTTCTTATTGACGAGGAAACACAAAAATTGCATCGGAATTAAATACAAAAGGCACAATGCCGACTTAAGAACAAGAAAACTGACTCTTCTTAATGTCTATGTTTGAACCATTCCAGTGACACTAGTTATAGATTCCGATGCTTCACGTCAGGTTTACTGTATCCCTCTGACCTTCTTATTGACGATGAAACACAGAAATTTCATCGGAATTAAATACATAAGGCACAATTCCGACTTAAGTATAGGAAAACTGAATCTTGTTACTGTCAAATGTTTGGAACCATTCCTGTGACACTAGTTATAGATTCCGATGCTTCACTTCCGGTTTACTGTATCCCTCTGACCTTCTTATTGACGATGAAACACAGAAATAGCATCGGAATTAAATACAAAAGGCACAATGCCGACTTAAGTACAAGATAACTGACTGTTCTTACTGTCTATGTGTTGAACCATTCATTTGACACTAGTTATAGATTCCGATGCTTCACTTCAATTTTACTGTATTCCTCTGACCTTCTTATTGACGATGAAACATAGAAATAGCATCGGAATTAAATTGAAAAGGAACAATGCCGACTTAAGTACAAGAATACTGACTCTTCTTACTGTCTATGTTTAGAACCATTCCTGTGACACTAGTTATAGATGCCGATGCTTCACTTCAGGTTTACTGTATCCCTCTGACCTTCTTATTGACGATGAAACACAGAGATTGCATCGGAATTAAATAGAAAAGGCACAATGCCGAATTAAGTACAAGAAAACTGACTCTTCTTACTGTCTATGTTTTGAACCATTAATGTGACACTAGTTATAGATTCCGATGCTTCACTTCAGGTTTACTGTATCCCTCTGACCTTCTTATTGACGATGAAACACAGAAATCGCATCGGAATTAAATACGAAAGGCACAATGCCTACTTAAGTTCAAGAAAACTGACTCTTCTTACTGTATAAGTTATGAACCATTCCTGTGACACTAGTTATAGATTCCGATGCTTCACTTCAGGTTTACCGTATCCCTCTGACCTTCTTATTGACGATGAAACACAGAAATTGCATCAGAATTAAATAGAAAAGGCACAATGCCGATTTAACTACACGAAAACTGACTTTTCTTACTGTCTATGTCGTGAACCATTCCTGCGACACTAGTTAAAGATTCCGATGCTTCACTTCCGGGTTACTGTATCCCTCTGACCTTCTTATTGACGATGAAACACAGAAATCGCATCGGAATTAAATACGAAAGGCACAATGCCTACTTAAGTTCAAGAAAACTGACTCTTCTTACTGTATAAGTTATGAACCATTCCTGTGACACTAGTTACAGATCCCGATGCTTCACTTCAGGTTTACCGTATCCCTCTGACCTTCTTATTGACGATGAAACACAGAAATTGCGTCGGAATTAAATAGAAAAGGCACAATGCCGATTTAACTACACGAAAACTGACTTTTCTTACTGTCTATGTTGTGAACCATTCCTGTGACACTAGTTAAAGATTCCGATGCTTCAATTCATTTTTACTGTATCCCTCTGACCTTCTTATTGACGATGAAACACAGAAATACCTTCGGAATTAAATACAAAAGACACAATGCCGACTTAAGTACAATATAACTGACTCTTTTTACAGTCTATGTGTTGAACGATTCATGTGACACGAGTTATAGATTCCGATGCTTCACTTCATTTTTACTGTATCCCTCTGACCTTCTTATTGACGATGAATCACAGAAATTGCATCGGAATTAAATACATAAAGCACAATTCCGACATAAGTACAAGAAAACTGACTCTTGTTACTATCAAATGTTTTGAACCATTCCTATGACACTAGTTATAGATTCCGATGCTTCACTTCCGGTTTACTGTATCCCTCTGACCTTCTTATTGACGATGAAACACGGAGATTGCATCGGAATTAAATAGAAAAGGCACAATGCCGAATTAAGAACAAGAAAACTGACTCTTCTTACTGTCTATGTTTTGAAAAACTCATGTGACACTAGTTATAGATTCCGATGCTTTACTTCAGGTTTACTGTATCCCTCTGACCTTCTTATTGACGATGAAACACAGAAATCGCATCGGAATTAAATACAAAAGGCACAATGCCTACTTTAGTTCAAGAAAACTGACTCTTCTTACTGTCTAAGTTATGAACCATTCCTGTGACACTAGTTATAGATTCCGATGTTTCACTTCAGGTTTACCGTATCCCTCTGACCTTCTTATTGACGATGAAACACAGAAATTGCATCGGAATTAAATAGAAAAAGCACAATGCCGACTTAACTACATGAAAACTGACTCTTCTTACTGTCTATGTTTTGAACCATTCCTGTGACTCTAGTTAATGATTCCGATGCTACACCTCAGGTTTACTGTATCCCTGTGACCTTCTTATTGACGACGAAACACAGAAATTACAACGGAATTATATACAAAAGGCACAATGCCGCACTTAAGTACAAGAAAACTGACTCTTCTTACTGTCTATATCTTGAACCATTCCTGTGACACTAGTTATAGATTCCGATGATTCACTTCATGTTTACTGTATCCCTCTGACCTTCTTATTGACGATGAAACATAGAAATTGCATCGGAATTAAATACAAAAGGCACAATGCCGACTTAAGTACAAGAAAACTGACTCTTCTTACTGTCTATGTTTTGAACCATTCCTGTGACACTAGTTATAGATTCCGATCCTTCACTTCCGGTTTACTGTATCCTTCTGACCTTCTTATTGACGATGAAACACAGAAATAGCTTCGGAATTAAATACAAAAGGCACAATGCCGACTTAAGTACAAGATAACTGACTCTTCTTACTGTCTATGTGTTGAACCATTCATGTGACACTAGTTATAGATTCCGATGCTTCACTTCATTTTTACTGTATCCCTCTGACCTTCTTATTGACGATGAAACACAGAAATTGCATCGGAATTAAATAGAAAAGGCACAATGCCGACTTAACTACATGAAAACTGACTCTTCTTACTGTCTATGTTTTCAACCATTCCTGTGACACTAGTTATAGATGCCGATGCTTCACTCTAGGTTTACTGTATCCCTCCAACCTTCTTATTGACGATGAAACACAGAAATTGCATCGGAATTAAATAGAAAAGGCACAATGCCGAATTAAGTACAAGAAAACTGACCCTTCTTACTGTCTATGTTTTGAACTATTCCTGTGACACTAAATATTGATTCCGATGCTTCACTTCAGGTATACTGTATCCCTCTGACCCTCTTATTGACGATGAAACACTGAAATTGCATCGGAATTAAATACAAAAGGTACAATGCCGACTTATGTACAAGAAATCTGACTCTTCTTACTCTCTATAATTTGAACCATTCATGTGACACTAATTATAGATTCCGATGCTACACTTCAGGTTTACTGTATCCCTCTGACCTTCGTATAGACGGTGAAACACAGAAATTGCATCGGAATTAAATAGAAAAGGCACAATGTCGACTTATGTACAAGAAAACTGACCCTTCTTACTGTCTATGTGTGAACCAATAATCTGACACTAGTTATAGATTCCGAAGCTTCACTTCAGGTTTACTGTATCCCTCTGACCTTCTTATTGACGATGAAACACAGAAATTGCGTCGGAATTAAATACAAAAGGCACAATGCCGACTTAAGTACAAGAAAACTGACTCATCTTGTTGTCTATGTTTGAACCATTCCTGTGACACTAGTTATAGAGTCCGATGCTTCACTTCAGGTTTACTGTATCCCTCTGGCCTTCTTATTGACGATGAAACACAGAAATTGCATCGGAATTAAATACAAAATGCACAATGCCGACTTAAGTACAAGAAAACTGACTCTTCTTTACTGTCTATGTTTTGAACCATTCCTGTGACACTAGTTATATATTCCGATGCTTCACTTGAGGTTTACTGTATCCCTCTGACCTTCATATTGACGATGAAACACAGAAATTGCATCGGAGTTAAATACAAAAGGAACAATGCCGACTTAAGTACAAGAAAACTGGCTCTTCTTGCAGTCTATGATTTGAACCATTCCTGTGACACTAGTTATAGATTCCGATGCTTCACTTCAGGTTTACTGTATCCCTCTGACCTTCTTATTGACGATGAAACACAGATATTGCGTCGGAACTAAGTACAAATGGCACAATGACGACTTAAGTACAAGAAAACTGACTCTTCTTACTGTCTATGTTTTGAACCATTCCTGTGACACTAGTTATAGATTCCGATGCTTCACTTCAGGTTTACCGTATTCCTCTGACCTTCTTAGTGACGATGAAACACAGAAATTGCATCGGAATCAAATACAAAAGGCACAATGCCGACTTAAGTACAAGAAAACTGACTCTTCTTACTGTCTATGTTTTGAACCATTCCTGTGACACTAGTTATAGATTCCGATGCTTCACTTCACGTTTACTGTATCCCTCCGACCGTCTTATTGACGATGAAACACAGGAATTGCATCGGAATTACATACAAAGGCACAATGCCGCCTTAAGTACAAGGAAACAGACTCTTCTTACTGTCTATGTTTTGAATTATTCCTGTGACACTAGTTATAGTTGCCGATTCTTCACTCCAGGTTTACTGTATCCCTCTGTCCTTCTTATTGACGATGAAACACAGAAATTTCATCGGAATTAAATACATAGGGCACAATTCCGACTTAAGTACAAGAAAACTGAGTCTTGTTACTGTCTATGTGTTGAACCATTCATGTGACACTAGTTATAGATTCCGATGCTTCACTTCATTTTTACTGCATCACTCTGACCTTCTTATTGACGATAAAAAACAGAAATTGCATCGGAATTAAATATAAAATGCACAATGCCGACTTAAGTACAAGAAAACTACTTCTTCTTTACTGTCCATGTTTTGAACCATTCCTGTGACACTAGTTATATATCCTGATGCTTTACTTCAGGTTTACTGTATCCCTCTGACCTTCATATTGACGATGAAACTCAGAAATTGCATCGGAGTTAAATACAAAAGGAACAATGCCGACTTAAGTACAAGAAAACTACCTCTTCTTACAGTCTATGATTTGAACCATTCCTGTGACACTAGTTATAGATTCCGATGCTTCACTTCACGTTTACTGTATCCCTCCGACCTTCTTGTAGACGATGAAACGCAGAAATTGCATCGGAATTAAATACAAATGGCACAATGACGACTTAAGTACAAGAAAACTGACTCATCTTGCTGTCTATGTTTTGAACCATTCCTGTGACACTAGTTATAGTTGCCGATTCTTCACTTCAGGTTTACTGCATCCCTCTGACCTTCTTATTGTTGATGAAGCACAGAAATTGCATCGGAATTAAATACAAAAGGCACAACGCGTACTTAAGTACAAGAAAACTGACTCTTCTTACTGTCTATGTTTTGATCCATTCCTGTGACACTAGTTACAGATTCCGATGCTTCACTTCAGGTTTACTGTCTCCCTCTTACCTTCTTATTGACGATGAAACATAGAAATTTCATCGGAATTAAATAGAAAAGGAACAATGCCGACTTAAGTACAAGAATACTGACTGTTCTTACTGTCTATGTTTAGAACCATTCCTGTGACACTAGTTATAGATGCCAATGCTTCACTTAAGGTTTACTGTATCCATATGACCTTCTTATTGACGATGAAACACAGAGATTGCATCGGAATTAAATAGAAAAGGCACAATGCCGAATTAAGTACAAGAAAACTGACTCTTCTTACTGTCTATGTTTTGAACCACTCATGTGACACTAGTTATAGATTCCGATGCTTCACTTCAGGTTTACTGTATCCCTCTGACCTTCTTATTGACGATGAAACACAGAAATCGCATCGGAATTAAATACAAAAGGCACAATGCTTACTTAAGTTCAAGAAAACTGACTCCTCTTACTGTCTAAGTTATGAACCATTCATGTGTCTCTAGTTATAGATTCCGATGCTTCACTTCAGGTTTACTGTATCCCTCTGACCTTCTTATTGACGATGAAACATAGAAATAGCTTCGGAATTAAATACAAGAGGCACAATGCCGACTTAAGTACAAGATAACTGACTTTTCTTACTGTCTATGTGTTGAACCATTCATGTGACACTAGTTATAGATTCCGATGCTTCACTTCATTTTTACTGTATCCCTCTGACCATCTTATTGACGATGAATCACAGAAATTGCATCGGAATTAAATACAAAAGGCACAATGCCGACTTAAGTACAAGAAAACTGACTCTTCTTACTGTCTATGTTTTCAAACATTCCTGTGACACTAGTTATAGATGCCGATGCTTCACTTTAGGTTTACTGTATCCCTCCAACCTTCTTATTGACGATGTAACACAGAAATTGCATCGGAATTAAATAGAAAAGGCACAATGCCGAATTAAGTACAAGAAAACTGACTCTTCTTACTGTCTATGTTTTGAACTATTCCTGTGACACTAAATATTGGTTCCGATGCTTCACTTCAGGTATACTGTATCCCTCTGACCCTCTTATTGACGATGAATCACTGAAATTGCATCGGAATTAAATACAAAAGGCACAATGCCGACTTATGTACAAGAAAACTGACTCTTCTTACTCTCTATAATTTGAACCATTCATGTGACACTAATTATAGATTCCGATGCTACACTTCAGGTTTACTGTATCCCTCTGACCTTCGTATAGACGGTGAAACACAGAAATTGCATCGGAATTAAATAGAAAAGGCACAATGTCGACTTATGTACAAGAAAACTGACTCTTCTTACTGTCTGTGTGTGAACCAATCATGTGACACTAGTTATAGATTCCGAAGCTTCACTTCAGGTTTACTGTATCCCTCTGACCTTCTTATTGACGATGAAACACAGAAATTGCATCGGAATTAAATACAAAAGGCACAATGCCGACTTAAGTACAAGAAAACTGACTCATCTTACTGTCTATGTTTGAACCATTCCTGTGACACTAGTTATAGATTCCGATGCTTCACTTCAGGTTTACTGTATCCCTCTGGCCTTCTTATTGACGATGAAACACAGAAATTGCATCGGAATTAAATACAAAATGCACAATGCCGACTTAAGTGCAAGAAAACTGACTCTTCTTTACTGTCTATGTTTTGAACCATTCCTGTGACACTAGTTATATATTCCGATGCTTCACTTCACGTTTACTGTATCCCTCCGGCCGTCTTATTGACGATGAAACACAGAAATTGCATCGGAATTAAATACAAAATGCACAATGCCGACTTAAGTACAAGGAAACTGACTCTTCTTACTGCCTATGTTTTGAATTATTCCTGTGACACTAGTTATAGTTGCCGATTCTTCACTTCAGGTTTACTGCATCCCTCTGACCTCCTTATTGTTGATGACATACAGAAATTGCATCGGAATTAAATACAAAAAGCACAATGCCGACCTAAGTACAAGAAAACTACTTCTTCTTTACTGTCCATGTTTTGAACCATTCCTGTGACACTAGTTATATATTCCGATGCTTCACTTCAGGTTTACTGTATCCCTCTGACCTTCATATTGACGATGAAACACAGAAATTGCATCGGAATTAAATACAAAATGCACAATGCCGACTTAAGTACAAGAAAGCTGACTCTTCTTTACTGTCTATGTTTTGAACCATTCCTGTGACACTTGTTATATATTCCGGTGCTTCACTTCTGGTTTACTGTATCCGTCTGACCTTCATATAGCCGATGAAACACAGAAATTGCATCGGAGTTAAATACAAAAAGGAACAATGCCGACTTAAGTACAACGCAACTGATTCTTCTTACAGTCTATGATTTGAACCATCCCTGTGACACTAGTTATAGATTCCGAGGCTTCCCTTCAGGTTTACTGTATTCCTCTGACCCTCTTAGTGACGCTGATACACAGAAATTGCATCGGAATTAAATACAAATGGCACAATGCCGACTTAAGTACAAGGAAACTGACTCTTCTTACTGTCTATGTTTTGAACCATTCCTGTGACTCTAGTTATAGTTGCAGATTCTTCACTTCAGGTTTGCTGCATCCCTCTGACCTTCTTATTGTTGATGACACACAGAAATTGCATCGGAAATAAATACAAAAGGCACAACGCCGACTTAAGTACAAGAAAACTGACTCTTCTTACTGTCTATGTTTTGATCCATTCCTGTGACACTAGTTATAGATGCCGATGCTTCACTTCAGGTTTACTGTATCCCTCTGACCTTCTTATTGGCGATGAAACACAGAGATTGCATCGGAATTAAATAGAAAAGGCACAATGCCAAATTAAGTACAAGAAAACTGACTCTTCTTACTGTCTATGTTTTGAACCATTCATGTGACTCTAGTTATAGATTCCGATGCTTCACTTCAGGTTTACTGTATCCCTCTGACCTTCTTATTGACGATGAAACACAGAAATCGCATCGGAATTAAATACGAAAGGCACAATGCCTACTTAAGTTCAAGAAAACTGACTCTTCTTACTGTATTAGTTATGAACCATTCCTGTGACACTAGTTATAGATTCCGATGCTTCACTTCCGGTTTACTGTATCCCTCTGACCTTCTTATTGACGATGAAACACAGAAATAGCTTCGGAATTAAATACAAAAGGAACAATGCCGACTTAAGTACAAGATAACTGACTCTTCTTACTGTCTATGTGTTGAACGATTCATGTGACACGAGTTATAGAATCCGATGCTTCACATCATTTTTACTGTATCCCTCTGACCTTCTTATTGACGATGAACCACAGAAATTGCATCGGAATTAAATACAAAAGGCACAATGCAGACTTAAGTACAAGAAAACTGACTCTTCTTATGGTCTATAATTTAGCCACTCCTGTGACACTAGTTACAGATTCCGATTCTTCACTCCAGGTTTACTGTATCCCTCTGTCCTTTTTATTGACGAGGAAACACAAAAATTGCATCGGAATTAAATACAAAAGGCACAATGCCGACTTAAGAACAAGAAAACTGACTCTTCTTAATGTCTATGTTTTGAACCATTCCAGTGACACTAGTTATAGATTCCGATGCTTCACGTCAGGTTTACTGTATCCCTCTGACCTTCTTATTGACGATGAAACACAGAAATTTCATCGGAATTAAATACATAAGGCACAATTCCGACTTAAGTACAGGAAAACTGACTCTTGTTACTGTCAAATGTTTGGAACCATTCCTGTGACACTAGTTATAGATTCCGATGCTTCACTTCCGGTTTACTGTATCCCTCTGACCTTCTTATTGACGATGAAACACAGAAATAGCATCGGAATTAAATACAAAAGGCACAATGCCGACTTAAGTACAAGATAACTGACTCTTCTTACTGTCTATGTGTTGAACAACTCCTGTGACTCTAGTTATAGTTGCAGATTCTTCACGTCAGGTTTACTGCATCCCTCTGACCTTCTTGTTGTTGATGACACACAGAAATTGCATCGGAATTAAATACAAAAGGCACAACGCCGACTTAAGTACAAGAAAACTGCCTCTCTTACTGTCTATGTTTTCATCCATTCCTGTGACACTAGTTATAGATGCCGATGCTTCACTTCAGGTTTACTGTATCCCTCTGACCTTCTTATTGACGATGAAACACAGAGATTGCATCGGAATTAAATAGAAAAGGCACAATGCCGAATTAAGTACAAGAAAACTGACTCTTCTTACTGTCTATGTTTTGAACCATTCATGTGACACTAGTTATAGATTCCGATGCTTCACTTCAGGTTTCCCGTATCCCTCTGACCTTCTTATTGACGATGAAACACAGAAATTGCATCGGAATTAAATAGAAAAGGCACAATGCCGATTTAACTACACGAAAACTGACTTTTCTTACTGTCTATGTCGTGAACCATTCCTGTGACACTAGTTAAAGATTCCGATGCTTCATTTCCGGTTTACTGTATCCCTCTGACCTTCTTATTGACGATGAAACACAGAAATCGCATCGGAATTAAATACGAAAGGCACAATGCCTACTTAAGTTCAAGAAAACTGACTCTTCTTACTGTATAAGTTATGAACCATTCCTGTGACACTAGTTACAGATTCCGATGCTTCACTTCAGGTTTACCGTATCCCTCTGACCTTCTTATTGACGATGAAACACAGAAATTGCATCGGAATTAAATAGAAAAGGCACAATGCCGATTTAACTACACGAAAACTGACTTTTCTTACTGTCTATGTTGTGAACCATTCCTGTGACACTAGTTAAAGATTCCGATGCTTCACTCCATTTTTACTGTATCCCTCTGACCTTCTTATTGACGATGAAACACAGAAATAGCTTCGGAATTAAATACAAAAGGCACAATGCCGACTTAAGTACAGTATAACTGACTCTACTTACTGTCTATGTGTTGAACGATTCACGTGACACGAGTTATAGAATCCGATGGTTCACTTCATTTTTACTGTATCCCTCTGACCTTCTTATTGACGATGAAGCACAGAAATTGCATCGGAATTAAACACAAAAGGCGCAATGCCGACTTAAGTACAAGAAAACTGACTCTTCTTACTGTCTATAATTTAACCACTCCTGTGACACTAGTTACAGATTCCGATTCTTCACTCCAGGTTTACTGTATCTCTCTGTCCTTCTTATTGACGAGGAAACACAGAAATTGCATCGGAATTAAATACAAGAGGCACAATGCCGACTTAAGAACAAGGAAACTGACTCTTCTTACTGTCTATGTTTTGAACCATTCCTGTGACACTAGTTATAGATTCCGATGCTTCACTTCAGGTTCACTGTATTCCTCTGACCTTCTTATTGACGATGAAACATAGAAATTGCATCGGAATTAAATAGAAAAGGAACAATGCCGACTTAAGTACAAGAATACTGACTCTTCTTACTGTCTATGTTTAGAACCATTCCTGTGACACTAGTTATAGATGCCGATGCTTCACTTCAGGTTTACTGTATCCCTCTGACCTTCTTATTGACGATGAAACACAGAGATTGCATCGGAATTAAATAGAAAAGGCACAATGCCGAATTAAGTACAAGAAAACTGACTCCTCTTACTGTCTATGTTTTGAACCATTAATGTGACACTAGTTATAGATTCCGATGCTTCACTTCAGGTTTACTGTATCCCTCTGACCTTCTTATTGACGATGAAACACAGAAATCGCATCGGAATTAAATACGAAAGGCACAATGCCTACTTAAGTTCAAGAAAACTGACTCTTCTTACTGTATAAGTTATGAACCATTCCTGTGACACTAGTTATAGATTCCGATGCTTCACTTCAGGTTTACCGTATCCCTCTGACCTTCTTATTGACGATGAAACACAGAAATTGCATCGGAATTAAATAGAAAAGGCACAATGCCGATTTAACTACACGAAAACTGACTTTTCTTACTGTCTATGTCGTGAACCATTCCTGTGACACTAGTTAAAGATTCCGATGCTTCACTTCCGGTTTACTGTATCCCTCTGACCTTCTTATTGACGATGAATCACAGAAATCGCGTCGGAATTAAATACGAAAGGCACAATGCCTACTTAAGTTCAAGAAAACTGACTCTTCTTACTGTATAAGTTATGAACCATTCCTGTGACACTAGTTACAGATTCCGATGCTTCACTTCAGGTTTACCGTGTCCCTCTGACCTTCTTATTGACGATGAAACACAGAAATTGCATCGGAATTAAATAGAAAAGGCACAATGCCGATTTAACTACACGAAAACTGACTTTTCTTACTGTCTATGTTGTGAACCATTCCTGTGACACTAGTTAAAGTTTCCGATGCTTCACTTCATTTTTACTGTATCCCTCTGACCTTCTTATTGACGATGAAACACAGAAATAGCTTCGGAATTAAATACAAAACGCACAATGCCGACTTAAGTACAATATAACTGACTCTTCTTACAGTCTATGTGTTGAACGATTCATGTGACACGAGTTATAGGTTCCGATGCTTCACTTCATTTTTACTGTATCCCTCTGACCTTCTTATTGACGATGAATCACAGAAATTGCATCGGAATTAAATACAAAAGGCGCAATGCCGACTTAAGTACAAAAAAACTGACTCTTATTACTGTCTATAATTTAACCACTCCTGTGACACTAGTTACAGATACCTATTCTTCACTCCAGGTTTACTGTATCCCTCTGTCCTTCTTATTGACGAGGAAACACAGAAATTGCATCGGAATTAAATACAAAAGGCACAATGCCGACTTAAGTACAAGGAAACTGACTCTTCTTACTGTCTATGTTTTGAACCATTCCTGTGACACTAGTTATGGTTGCCGATACTTCACTTCAGGTTTACTGCATCAATCTGACCTTCTTATTGTTGATGAAACACAGAAATTGCATCGGAATTAAATACAAAAGGCACAACGCCGACTTAAGTACAAGAAAACTGACTCTTCTTACTGTCTATGTTTTGATCCATTCCTGTGACACTAGTTATAGATTCCGATGCTTCACTTCAGGTTTACTGTATCCCTCTGACCTTCTTATTGACGATGAAACATAGAAATTGCATCGGAATTAAATAGAAAAGGAACAATGCCGACTTAAGTACAAGAATACTGACTTTTCTTACTGTCTATGTTGTGAACCATTCCTGTGACACTAGTTAAAGATTCCGATGCTTCACTTCAGGTTTACTGTATCCCTCTGACCTTCTTATTGACGATGAAACACAGACATTGCATCGGAATTAAATACAAAAGGCACAATGACAACATAAGTACAAGAAAACTGACTCTACTTACTGTCTACGTTTTGAACCATTCCTGTGACACTAGTTATAGATTCCGAAGCTTCACTTCAGCTTTACTTTATCCCTCTGACCTTCTTATTGACGATTGAACACAGAAATTGCATCGGAATTAAATTCAAAAGGCACAATTCCGACTTAAGTACAAGAAAACTGACACTTCTTACTGTCTATATGTTGAACCATTCATTTGACACTAGTTATAGATTCCGATGCTTCACTTCATTTTTACTGTATCCCTCTGACCTTCTTATTGACGATGAAACACAGAAATTGCATCGGAATTAAATACAAAATGCACAATGCCGACTTAAGTACAAGAAAACTGACTCTTCTTACTGTCTATGTTTTGAACCATTCTTGTGACACTAGTTATAGATTCCGATGCTTCACTTCAGGTTTACTGTATCCCTCTGACCTTCTTATTGAAGCTGAAACTCAGATGTTGCAACGGAATTAAATACAAAGGGCACAATGCCGACTTAAGTACAAGAAAACTGACTCCTCTTACTGTCTATGATTGAAACATTCCTGTGACACTAGCTATAGATTCCGATGCTTCACTTGAGGTTTACTGTATCCCTCTGACCTTCTTATTGACGATGAAACACAGAAATTGCATCGGAATTAAATACAAAAGGCACAACGCAGACTTAAGTACAAGTAAACTGACTCTTCTTACTGTCTATGTTTGGAACCATTCCTGTGACACTAGTTATAGATTCCGATGCTTCACTTCAGGTTTACTGTATCCCTCTGATCATCTTATTGTTGATGAAACACAGATATAGCATCGGAATTAAATACAAAAGTCACAATGCCTACATAAGTACAAGAAAACTGACTCATCTTACTGTCTATGATTTGAACCATTCCTGTGACACTAGTTATAGATTCCGATGCTTCTCTTCAGGTTTACTGTCTCCCTCTGACCTTCTTATTGACGATGAAACACAGAAATTGCATCGGAATTAAATACAAAAGGCACAACGCCGACTTAAGTACAAGAAAACTGACTCATCGTACTGTCTATGTTTTGAAACTTTCCTGTGACACTAGTTATAGATTCCGATGCTTCACTTCAGGTTTACTGTGTCCCTCTGGCCTTCTTATTGAAGATGAAACACAGATATTGCATCGGAATTAAATGAAAAGGGCACAATGCCGACTTAAGTACAAGAAAACTGACTCTTCTTACTGTCTATGTTTGAACCATTCATGTGACACTAGTTATAGATTCCGATGCTTCACTTCAGGTTTACTGTATCCCTCTGACATTCTTATTGACGATGAAGCACAGAAATTGCATCGGAATTAAATAGAAAATTCACAATGCCGACTTAAGTACAAGAAAACTGACTCTTCTTACTGTCTATGTTTTTAACCATTCCTGCGACACTAGTTATAGATTCCGATGCTTCACTTCAGGTTTACTGTATCCCTCTGACCTTCTTATTGACGATGAAACACAGATATTGCACCGTAATTAAATACAAAAGGCACAATGCCGACTTAAGTACAAGAAAACTGACTCTTCTTACTGTCTATGTTTTGAACTATTCCTGTGACACTAGTTATAGATTCCGATGCTTCACTTCAGGTTTACTGTATCCCTATGACCTTCTTACTGACGATGAAACACAGACATTGCATCGGAGTTAAATACAAAATCCACCATGCCGACTTAAGTACAAGAAAACTGACTCTTCTTACTGTCGATGGTTTGAACCTTTCCTGTGACACTAGTTATAGATTCCGATGATTCACTTCAGGTTTACTGTATCCCTCTGACCTTCTTAGTGACGATGAAACATAGAAATTGCATTGGAATTAAATAGAAAAGGAACAATGCCGACATAAGTTCAAGAATACTGACTCTTCTTACTGTCTATGATTTAAACCATTCCTGTGACACTAGTTATAGATTCCGACGCTTCACTTCAGGTTTACTGTATCCCTCTGTCCTTCTTATTGAAGATGAAACACAGATATTGCATCGGAATAAAATACAAAGGGCACAATGCCAACTTAAGTACAAGAAAACTGACTCTTCTTACTGTCTATGTTTTGAACCTTTCCTGTGACACTAGTTATAGATTCCGATGCTTCACTTCAGGTTTACTGTATCCCTCTGACCTTCTTATTGAAGATGAAACTCAGATATTGCATCGGAATTAAATACAAAGGGCACAATGCCGACTTAAGTACAAGAAAACTGACTCATCTTACAGTCTATGTTTGAACCATTCATGTGACACTAGTTATAGATTCCGATGCTTCACTTCAGGGTTACTGTATCCCTCTGACCATCTTATTGTTGATGAAACACAGATATAGCATCGGATTTAAATACA
Source organism: Schistocerca americana (assembly GCF_021461395.2). Classification (NCBI taxonomy): domain Eukaryota; kingdom Metazoa; phylum Arthropoda; class Insecta; order Orthoptera; family Acrididae; genus Schistocerca; species Schistocerca americana. Next base: position 1,130,409,169 of record NC_060120.1, on the reverse strand, counting down.
AAAGACACAATGCCTACATAAGTACAAGAAAACTGACTCTTCTTACTGTCTATGATTTGAACCATTCCTGTGACACTGGTTATAGATTCCGATGCTTCTCTTCAAGTTTACTGTATCCCTCTGACCTTCTTATTGACGATGAAACACAGAAATTGCATCGGAATTAAATACAAAAGGCACAATGCCGACTTAAGTACAAGAAAACAGACTCTTCTTACTGTCTGGGTTTTGAACCATTCATGTGACACTAGGCATAGCTTCCAATGCTTCACTTCAGGTTTACTGTATCCATCTGACCTTCTTATTATCGATGAAACACAGAATTTGCATGGGAATTAAATACAAAAGGCACAATGCCGACTTAAGTACAAGAAAACTGATTCTTCTTACTGTCTATGTTTTGAACCACTCCTGTGACACTAGTTATAGATTCCGATGCTTCACGTCAGTTTTACTGTATCCCTCTGACCTTGTTATCGACGATGAAACACAGAAATTGCATCGGAATTAAATACAAAAGCCACAATGCCGACTTAAGTACAAGAAAACTGACTCCTCTTACTGCCTATGATTGAAACATTCCTGTGACACTAGTTATAGATTCCGATGCTTCACTTGAGGTTTACTGTATCCCTCTGACCTTCTTATTGACGATGAAACACTGAAATTGCATCGGAATTAAATACAAAAGGCACAATGCAGAGTTAAGTACAAGAAAACTGACTCTTCTTACTGTCTATGTTTGGAACCATTCCTGTGACACTAGTTACAGATTCCGATGCTTCACTTCAGGTTTACTGTATCCCTCTGACCTTCTTATTGACGATGAAACACAGACATTGCATCGGAGTTAAATACAAAAGGCACAATGCCGACTTAAGTACAAGAAAACTGATTCTTCTTACTGTCTATGTTTTGAACCACTCCTGTGACACTAGTTATAGATTCCGATGCTTCACTTCAGGTTTACTGTATCCATCTGACCTTCTTATTATCGATGAAACACAGAATTTGCATCGGAATTAAATACAAATGGCACAATGCCGACTTATGTACGAGAAAACTGACTCTTCTTACTGTTTATGTTTGAACCATTCATGTGACACTAGTTATAGATTCCGATGCTTCACTTCAGTTTTACTGTATGCCTCTGACCTTCTTATCGACGATGAAACGCAGAAATTGCATCGGAATTAAATACAAAAGGCACAATGCAGACATAAGTACAAGAAAACTGACTCTTCTTACTGTCTATGTTTGGAACCATTCCTGTGACACTAGTTATAGATTCCGATGCTTCACTTCAGGTTTACTGTATCCCTCTGACCTTCTTATTGACGATGAAACACAGACATTGCATCGGAGTTAAATACAAAAGGCACAATGCCGACTTAAGTACAAGAAAACTGACTCTTCTTACTGTCTATGTTTTGAACCATTCCTGTGACACTAGTTATAGATTCCGATGCTTCACTTCAGGTTTACTGTATCCCTCTGACCATCTTATTGTTAATGAAACACAGATATAGCATCAGAATTAAATACAAAAGGCTCAATGCCTACATAAGTACAAGAAAACTAACTCTTCTTACTGTCTATGATTCGAACCATTCCAGTGACACTAGTTATGGATTCCGATGCTTCTCTTCAGGTTTACTGTATGCCTCTGACCTTCTTATTGACGATAAAACACAGGAATTGCATCGGAATTAAATACAAAAAGCACAATGGCGACTTAAGTACAAGAAAACAGACTCTTCTTACTGTCTGTGTTTTGAACCATTCATGTGACACTAGGCATAGCTTCCGATGCTTCACTTCAGGTTTACTGTATACCTCTGACCTTCTTATTGAAGATGAAACTCAGATATTGCATCGGAATTAAATACAAAGGGCACTATGCCGACTTAAGTACAAGAAAACTGACTCATCTTACTGTCTATGTTTGAACCATTCATGTGACACTAGTTATAGATTTCGATGCTTCACTTCAGGTTTACTGTATCCCTATGACCATCTTATAGTTGATGAAACACAGATATAGCATCGGAATTAAATTCAAAAGGGACAATGCCTACATAAGTACAAGAAAACTGACTCTTCTTACTGTCTATGAATTGAACCATTCCTGTGACACTAGTTACAGATTCCGATGCTTCTCTTCAGGTTTACTGTATCCCTCTGACATTCTTATTGACGATGAAACACAGATATTGCATCGGAATTAAATACAAAGGGCACAATGCCGACTTAAGTACCAGAAAACTGACTCTTCTTACTGTCTATGTTTGAACCATTCATGTGACACTAGTTATAGATTCCGATGCTTCACTTCAGGTTTACTGTATCCCTCTGAGCATCTTATTGTTGATGAAACACAGATATAGCATCGGATTTAAATACAAAAGACACAATGCCTACATAAGTACAAGAAAACTGACTCTCCTTACTGTCTATGATTTGAACCATTCCTGTGACACTGGTTATAGATTCCGATGCTTCTCTTCAGGTTTACTGTATCCCACTGACCTTCTTATTGACGATGAAACACAGAAATTGCATCGGAATTAAATACAAGAGGCACAACGCCGACTTAAGTACAAGAAAACTGACTCTTCTTACTGTCTATGAATTGAACCATTCCTGTGACACTAGTTACAGATTCCGATGCTTCTCTTCAGGTTTACTGTATCCCTCTGACCTTCTTATTGACGATGAAACACAGATATTGCATCGGAATTAAATACAAAGGGCACAATGCCGACTTAAGTACAAGAAAACTGACTCTTCTTACTGTCTATGTTTGAACCATTCATGTGACACTAGTTATAGGTTCCGATGCTTCACTTGAGGTTTACTGTATCCCTCTGACCTTCTTATTGACGATGAAACACAGAAATTGCATCGGAATTAAATACAAAAGGCACAATGCAGACTTAAGTACAAGAAAACTGACTCTTCTTACTGTCTATGTTTGGAACCATTAATGTGACACTAGGCATAGCTTCCGATGCTTCACTTCAGGTTTACTGTATCCCTCTGTCCATCTTTTTGTTGATGAAACACAGATATAGCATCGGAATTAAATACAAAACGCACAATGCCTACATAAGTACAAGAAAACTGACTCTTCTTACTGTCTATGATTTGAACCATTCCTGTTACACTAGTTATAGATTCCGATGCTTCACTTCAAGTTCACTGTATCCCTCTGACCTTCTTATTGACGATGAAACACAGAAATTGCATCGGAATTAAATACAAAAGGCACAATGCCTACTTAAGTACAAGAAAACAGGCTCTTCTTACTGTCTGTGATCTGAACCATTCATGTGACACTAGGCATAGCTTCCGATGCTTCGCTTCTGGTTTACTGTATCCATCTGACCTTCTTATTATCGATGAAACACAGAATTTGCATTGGAATTAAATACAAAAGGCACAATGCCGACTTATGTACAAGAAAACAGACTCATCTTACTGTCTATGTTTGAACCATTCATGTGACACTAGTTATAGATTCCGATGCTTCACTTCAGTTTTACTGTATCCCTCTGACCTTCTTATCGACGATGAAACACAGAAATTGCATCGGAATTAAATACAAAAGGCACAATGCCGACTTAAGTACAAGAAAACTGACTCCTCTTACTGTCTATGGTTGAAACATTCCTGTGACACTAGTTATAGATTCCGATGCTTCACTTGAGGTTTACTGTATCCCTCTGACCATCTTATTGTTGATGAAACACAGATATAGCATCGGAATTAAATACAAAAGACACAATGCCTACATAAGTACAAGAAAACTGACTCTTCTTACTGTCTATGATTTGAACCATTCCTGTGACACTAGTTAAGGATTCCGATGCTTCTCTTCAGGTTTACTGTATCCCACTGACATTCTTATTGACGATGAAGCACAGAAATTGCATCGGAATTAAATAGAAAATTCACAATGCCGACTTAAGTACAAGAAAGCTGACTCCGCTTACTGTCTATGATTGAAACATTCCTGTGACACTAGTTATAGATTCCGATGCTTCACTTGAGGTTTGCTGTATCCCTCTGACCTTCTTATTGACGATGAAACACAGAAATTGCATCGGAATTAAATACAAAAGGCACAATGCAGACTTAAGTACAAGAAAACTGACTCTTCTTACTGTCTATGTTTGGAAGCATTCCTGTGACACTAGTTATAGATTCCGATGCTTCACTTCATTTTTACTGTATCCATCTGACCTTCTTATTGACGATGAAACACAGACATTGCATCGGAGTTAAATACAAAAGGCACAATGCCGACTTAAGTACAAGAAAACTGACTCTTCTTACTGTCTATGTTTTGTACCATTCCTGTGACACTAGTTATAGATTCCGATGCTTCACTTCAGCTTTACTGTATCCCTCTGACCATCTTATTGTTGATGAAACACAGATATATCATCGGAATTAAATACAAAAGACACAATGCCTACATAAGTACAAGAAAACTGACTCTTCTTACTGTCTATGATTTGAACCATTCCTGTGACACTAGTTACAGATTCCGATGCTTCTCTTCAGGTTTACTGTATCCCTCTGACCTTCTTATTGACGATAACACACAGGAATTGCATCGTAATTAAATACAAAAAGCACAATGCCGACTTAAGTACAACAAAACTGACTCTTCTTACTGTCTATGTTTTGAACCTTTCCTGTGACACTAATTATAGATTCCGATGCTTCACTTCAGGTTTACTGTATCCCTCTGACCTTCTTATTGAAGATGAAACTCAGATATTGCATCGGAATTAAATACAAAGGGCACAATGCCGACTTAAGTACAAGAAAACTGACTCATCTTACTGTCTATGTTTGAACCATTCCTGTGACACTAGTTATAGATTTCGATGCTTCACTTCAGGTTTACTGTATCCCTATGACCATCTTATTGTTGATGAAACACAGATATAGCATCGGAATTAAATTCAAAAGGGACAATGCCTACATAAGTACAAGAAAACTGACTCTTCTTACTGTCTATGAATTGAACCATTCCTGTGACACTAGTTACAGATTCCGATGCTTCTCTTCAGGTTTACTGTATCCCTCTGACCTTCTTATTGACGATGAAACACAGATATTGCATCGGAATTAAATTCAAAGGGCACAATGCCGACTTAAGTACAAGAAAACTGACTATTCTTACTGTCTATGTTTGAACCATTCATGTGACACTAGTTATAGATTCCGATGCTTCACTTCAGGTTTACTGTATCCCTCTGACCATCTTATTGTTGATGAAACACAGATATAGCATCGGATTTAAATAGAAAAGACACAATGCCTACATAAGTACAAGAAAACTGACCCTTCTTACTGTCTATGATTTGAACCATTCCTGTGACACTGGTTATAGATTCCGATGCTTCTCTTCAGGTTTACTGTATCCCTCTGACCTTTTTATTGACGATGAAACACAGAAATTGCATCGGAATTAAATACAAAAGGCACAACGCCGACTTAAGTACAAGAAAACTGACTCTTCTTACTGTCTATGAATTGAACCATTCCTGTGACACTAGTTATAGATTCCGATGCTTCACTTCAGATTTACTGTATCCCTCTGACCTTCTTATCGACGATGAAACACAGAAATTGCATCGGAATTAAATACAAAAGGCACAATGCCGACTTAAGTACAAGAAAACTGACTCCTCTTACTGTCTATGATTGAAACATTCCTGTGACACTAGTTATAGATTCCGATGCTTCACTTGAGGTTTACTGTATCCCTCTGACCTTCTTATTGACGATGAAACACAGAAATTGCATCTGAATTAAATACAAAAGGCACAATGCAGACTTAAGTACAAGAAAACTGACTCTTCTTACTGTCTATGTTTGGAACCATTCATGTGACACTAGGCATAGTTTCCGATGCTTCACTTCAGGTTTACTGTATCCCTCTGTCCATCTTTTTGTTGATGAAACACAGATATAGCATCGGAATTAAATACAAAACGCACAATGCCTACATAAGTACAAGAAAACTGACACTTCTTACTGTCTATGATTTGAACCATTCCTGTTACACTAGTTATAGATTCCGATGCTTCTCTTCGGGTTTACTGTATCCCTCTGACCTTCTTATTGACGATGAAACACAGAAATTGCATCGGAATTAAATACAAAAGGCACAATGCCTACTTAAGTACAAGAAAACAGACTCTTCTTACTGTCTGTGATTTGAACCATTCATGTGACACTAGGCATAGCTTCCGATGCTTCACTTCTGGTTTACTGTATCCATCTGACCTTCTTATTATCGATGAAACACAGAATTTGCATCGGAATTAAATACAAAAGGCACAATGCCGACTTATGTACAAGAAAACAGACTCATCTTACTGTCTATGTTTGAACCATTCATGTGACACTAGTTATAGATTCCGATGCTTCACTTCAGTTTTACTGTATCCCTCTGACCTACTTATCGACGATGAAACACAGAAATTGCATCGGAATTAAATACAAAAGGCACAATGCCGACTTAAGTACAAGAAAACTGACTCCTCTTACTGTCTGTGATTGAAACATTCCTGTGACACTAGTTATAGATTCCGATGCTTCACTTGAGGTTTACTGTATCCCTCTGACCTTCTTATTGACGATGAAACACAGAAATTGCATCGGAATTAAATACAAAAGGCACAATGCAGACTTAAGTACAAGAAAACTGACTCTTCTTACTGTCTATGTTTGGAACCATTCCTGTGACACTAGTTATAGATTCCGATGCTTCACTTCAGGTTTACTGTATCCCTCTGACCTTCTTATTGACGATGAAACACAGACATTGCATCGGAGTTAAATACAAAAGGCACAATGCCGACTTAAGTACAAGAAAACTGACTCTTCTTAATGTCTATGTTTTGAACCATTCCTGTGACACTAGTTATAGATTCCGATGCTTCACTTCCGGTTTACTGTATCCCTCTGAACATCTTATTGTTGATGAAACACAGATATAGCATCGGAATTGAATACAAAAGACACAATGCCTACATAAGTACAAGAAAACTGACTCTTCTTACTGTCTATGATTTGAACCATTCCTGCGACACTAGTTATAGATTCCGATGCTTCACTTCAGGTTTACTGTATCCCTCTGACCTTCTTATTGACGATGAAACACAGATATTGCACCGTAATTAAATACAAAAGGCACAATGCCGACTTAAGTAAACGAAAACTGACTCTTCTTACTGTCTATGTTTTGAACCATTCCTGTGACACTAGTTATAGATTCCGATGCTTCTCTTCAGGTTTACTGTATCCCTCTAACCTTCTTACTGACGATGAAACACAGACATTGAATCGGAGTTAAATACAAAAGGCACTATGCCGACTTAAGTACAAGAAAACTGACTCTTCTTACTGTCGATGTTTTGAACCTTTCCTGTGACACTAGTTATAGATTCCGATGCTTCACTTCAGGTTTACTGTATCCCTCTGACGTTCTTAGTGACGATGGAACATAGAAATTGCATCGGAATTAAATAGAAAAGGAACAATGCCGACTTAAGTTCAAGAATACTGACTCTTCTTACTGTCTATGATTTAAACCATTCCTGTGACACTAGTTATAGATTCCGATGCTTCACTTCAGGTTTACTGTATCCCTCTGACCTTCTTATTGAAGATGAAACTAAGATATTGCATCGGAATTAAATACAAAGGGAACAATGCCGACTTAAGTACAAGAAAACTGACTCATCTTACTGTCTATGTTTGAACCATTCATGTGACACTAGTTATAGATTCCGATGCTTCACTTCAGGTTTACTGTATCCCTCTGACCATCTTGTTGTTGATGAAACACAGATATAGCATCGGATTTAAATACAAAAGACACAATGCCTACATAAGTACAAGAAAACTGACTCTTCTTACTGTCTATGATTTGAACCATTCCTGAGACACTGGTTATAGATTCCGATGCTTCTCTTCAGGTTTACTGTATCCCTCTGACCTTCTTATTGACGATGTAACACAGAAATAGCATCGGAATTAAATACAAAATGCACAATGCCGACTTAAGTACAAGAAAACAGACTCTTCTTACTGTCTGTGTTTTGAACCATTCATGTGACACTAGGCATAGCTTCCGGTGCTTCACTTCAGGTTTACTGTATCCCTCTGACCATCTTATTGTTGATGAAACACAGATATAGCATCGGAATTAAATACAAAAGGCACAATGCCTACATAAGTACAAGAAAGCTGACTCTTCTTACTGTCTATGATTTGAACCATTCCTGTTACACTAGTTATAGATTCCGATGCTTCTCTTCAGGTTTACTGTATCCCTCTGACCTTCTTATCGACGATGAAACACAGAAATTGCATCGGAATTAAATACAAAAGGCACAATGCCGACTTAAGTACAAGAAAACAGACTCTTCTTACTGTCTCTGTTTTGAACCATTCATGTGACACTAGGCATAGCTTCCCATGCTTCACTTCAGGTTTACTGTATCCATCTGACCTTCTTATTATCGATGAAACACAGAATTTGCATCGGAATGAAATACAAAAGGCACAATGCCGACTTATGTACAAGAAAACTGACTCTTCTTACTGTCTATGTTTGAACCATTCATGTGACACTAGTTATAGATTCCGATGCTTCACTTCAGTTTTACTGTATCCCTCTGACCTTCTTATCGACGATGAAACACAGAAATTGCATCGGAATTAAATACAAAAGGCACAATGCCGACTTAAGTACAAGAAAACTGACTCCTCTTACTGTCTATGATTGAAACATTCCTGTGACACTAGTTATAGATTCCGATGCTTCACTTGAGGTTTACTGTATCCCTCTGACCTTCTTATTGACGATGAAACACAGAAATTGCATCGGAATTAAACACAAAAGGCACAATGCAGACTTATGTACAAGAAAACTGACTCTTCTTACTGTCTATGTTTTGAACCATTCCTGTGACACTAGTTATAGATTCCGATGCTTCACTTCAGGTTTACTGTATCCATCTGATCTTCTTACTATCGATGAAACACAGAATTTGCATCGGAATTAAATACAAAAGGCACAATGCCGACTTATGTACGAGAAAACTGACTCTTCTTACTGTTTATGTTTGAACCATTCATGTGACACTAGTTATAGATTCCGATGCTTCACTTCAGTTTTACTGTATCCCTCTGACCTTCTTATCGACGATGAAACACAGAAATTGCATCGGAATTAAATACAAAAGGCACAATGCCGACTTAAGTACAAGATAACTGACTCCTCTTACTGTCTATGATTGAAACATTCCTGTGACACTAGTTATAGATTCCGATGCTTCACTTGAGGTTTGCTGTATCCCTCTGACCTTCTTATTGACGATGAAACACAGAAATTGCATCGGAATTAAATACAAAAGGCACAATGCAGACTTAAGTACAAGAAAACTGACTCTTCTTACTGTCTATGTTTGGAACCATTCCTGTGACACTAGTTATAGATTCCGATGCTTCACTTCAGGTTTACTGTATCCATCTCACCTTCTTACTATCGATGAAACACAGAATTTGCATCGGAATTAAATACAAAAGGCACAATGCCGACTTATGTACGAGAAAACTGACTCTTCTTACTGTTTATGTTTTGAACCATTCCTGTGACACTAGTTATAGATTCCGATGCTTCACTTCAGCTTTACTGTATCCCTATGACCATCTTATTGTTGATGAAACACAGATATAGCATCGGAATTAAATACAAAAGGGACAATGCCTACATAAGTACAAGAAAACTGACTCTTCTTACTGTCTATGATTTGAACCATTCCTGTGACACTAGTTACAGATTCCGATGCTTCTCTTCAGGTTTACTGTATCCCTCTGACCTTCTTATTGACGATGAAACACAGATATTGCATCGGAATTAAATACAAAGGGCACAATGCCGACTTAAGTACAAGAAAACTGACTCTTCTTACTGTCTATGTTTGAACCATTCATGTGACACTAGTTATAGATTCCGATGCTTCACTACAGGTTTACTGTATCCCTCTGACCATCTTATTGTTGATGAAACACAGATATAGCATCGGATTTAAATACAAAAGACACAATGCCTACATAAGTACAAGAAAACTGACTCTTCTTACTGTCTATGATTTGAACCATTCCTGTGACACTGGTTATAGATTCCGATGCTTCTCTTCAGGTTTACTGTATCCCTCTGACCTTCTTATTGACGATGAAACACAGAAATTGCGTCGGAATTAAATACAAAAGGCACAACGCCGACTTAAGTACAAGAAAACTGACTCATCTTACTGTGTATGTTTTGAACCTTTCCTGTGACACTAGTTATAGATTCCAATGCTTCACTTCAGGTTTACTATATCCCTCTGACCTTCTTATTGAAGATGAAACACAGATATTGCATCGGAATTAAATACGAAGGGCTTAATGCCGACTTAAGTACAAGAAAACTGACTCTTCTTACTGTCTATGTTTGAACCATTCATGTGACACTAGTTATAGATTCCGATGCTTCACTTCAGGTTTAGTGTATCCGTCTGACCATCTTATTGTTAATGAAACACAGATATAGCATCGGATTTAAATACAAAAGGCACAATGCCTACATAAGTACAAGAAAACTGACTCTTCTTACTGTCTATGATTTGAACCATTCCAGTGACACTAGTTATGGATTCCGATGCTTCTCTTCAGGTTTACTGTATCCCTCTGACCTTCTTATTGACGATAAAACACAGGAATTGCATCGGAATTAAATACAAAAAGCACAATGCCGACTTAAGTACAAGAAAACAGACTCTTCTTACTGTCTGTGTTTTGAACCATTCATGTGACACTAGGCATAGCTTCCGATGCTTCACTTCAGGTTTACTGTATCCCTCTGACCATCTTATTGTTGATGAAACACAGATATAGCATCGGAATTAAATACAAAACGCACAATGCCTACATAAGTACAAGAAAACTGACTCTTCTTACTGTCTATGATTTGAACCATTCCTGTTACACTAGTTATAGATTCCGATGCTTCTCTTCAGGTTTACTGTATCCCTCTGACCTTCTTATTGACGATGAAACACAGAAATTGCATCGGAATTAAATACAAAAGGCACAATGCCGACTTAAGTACAAGAAAACAGACTCTTCTTACTGTCTGTGTTTTGAACCATTCATGTGACACTAGACATAGCTTCCGATGCTTCGCTTCAGGTTTACTGTATCCCTCTGACCATCTTATTGTTGATGAAACACAGATATAGCACCGGAATTAAATACAAAACGCACAATGCCTACATAAGTACAAGAAAACTGACTCTTCTTACTGTCTATGATTTGAACCATTCCTGTTACACTAGTTATAGATTCCGATGCTTCTCTTCAGGTTTACTGTATCCCTCTGACCTTCTTATTGACGATGAAACACAGAAATTGCATCGGAATTAAATACAAAAGGCACAATGCCGACTTAAGTACAAGAAAACAGACTCTTCTTACTGTCTGTGTTTTGAACCATTCATGTGACACTAGGCATAGCTCCCGATGCTTCACTTCAGGTTTACTGTATCCATCTGACCTTCTTATTATCGATGAAACACAGAATTTGCATCGGAATTAAATACAAAAGGCACAATGCCGACTTATGTACAAGAAAACTGACTCTACTTACTGTCTATGTTTGAACCATTCATGTGACACTAGTTATAGATTCCGATGCTTACCTTCAGTTTTACTGTATCCCTCTGACCTTCTTATCGACGATGAAACACAGAAATTGCATCGGAATTAAATACAAAAGGCACAATGCCGACTTAAGTACAAGAAAACTGACTCCTCTTACTGTCTACGATTGAAACATTCCTGTGACACTAGTTATAGATTCCGATGCGTCACTTGAGGTTTACTGTATCCCTCTGACCTTCTTATTGACGATGAAACACAGAAATTGCATCGGAATTAAATACAAAAGGCACAATGCAGACTTAAGTACAAGAAAACTGACTCTTCTTACTGTCTAAGTTTGGAACCATTCCTGTGACACTAGTTATAGATTCCGATGCTTCACTTCAGGTTTACTGTATCCCTCTGATCTTCTTATTGACGATGAAACACAGACATTGCATCGGAGTTAAATACAAAAGGCACAATGCCGACTTAAGTACAAGAAAACTGACTCCTCTTACTGTCTATGATTGAAACATTCCCGTGACACTAGTTATAGATTCCGATGCTTCACTTCAGGTTTACTGTATCCCTCTGACTTTCTTATTGACGATGAAACACAGACATTGCATCGGAGTTAAATACAAAAGGCACAATGCCGACTTAAGTACAAGAAAACTGACTCTTCTTACTGTCTATGTTTTGAACCATTCCTGTGACACTAGTTATAGATTCCGATGCTTCACTTCAGCTTTACTGTATCCTTCTGACCATCTTATTGTTGATGAAACACAGATATATCATCGGAATTAAATACAAAAGACACAATGCCTACATAAGTACAACAAAACTGACTCTTCTTACTGTCTATGTTTTGAACCTTTCCTGTGACACTAGTTATAGATTCCGATGCTTCACTTCAGGTTTACTGTATCCCTCTGATCTTCTTATTGAAGATGAAACTCACATATTGCATCGGAATTAAATACAAAGGGCACAATGCCGACTTAAGTACAAGAAAACTGACTCATCTTACTGTCTATGTTTGAACCATTCATGTGACACTAGTTATAGATTTTGATGCTTCACTTCAGGTTTACTGTATCCCTATGACCATCTTATTGTTGATGAAACACAGATATAGCATCGGAATTAAATACAAAAGGGACAATGCCTACATAAGTACAAGAAAACTGACTCTTCTTACTGTCTATGATTTGAACCATTCCTGTGACACTAGTTACTGATTCCGATGCTTCTCTTCAGGTTTACTGTATCCCTCTGACCTTCTTATTGACGATGAAACGCAGATATTGCATCGGAATTAAATACAAAGTGCACAATGCCGACTTAAGTACAAGAAAACTGACTCTTCTTACTGTCTATGTTTGAACCATTCATGTGACACTAGTTATAGATTCCGATGCTTCACTTCAGGTTTACTGTATCCCTCTGACCATCTTATTGTTGGTGAAACACAGATATAGCATCGGATTTAAATACAAAAGACACAATGCCTACATAAGTACAAGAAAACTGACTCTTCTTACTGTCTATGATTTGAACCATTCCTGTGACACTGGTTATAGATTCCGATGCTTCTCTTCAGGTTTACTGCATCCCTCTGACCTTCTTATTGACGATGAAACACAGAAATTGCATCGGAATTAAATACAAAAGGCACAACGCCGACTTAAGTACAAGAAAACTGACTCATCTTACTGTCTATGTTTTGAACCTTTCCTGTGACACTAGTTATAGATTCCAATGCTTCACTTCAGGTTTACTATATCCCTCTGACCTTCTTATTGAAGATGAAACACAGATATTGCATCGGAATTAAATACGAAGGGCTTAATGCCGACTTAAGTACAGGAAAACTGACTCTTCTTACTGTCTATGTTTGAACCATTCATGTGACACTAGTTATAGATTCCGATGCTTCACTTCAGGTTTACTGTATCCCTCTGACCATCTTATTGTTAATGAAACACAGATATAGCATCGGATTTAAATACAAAAGGCACAATGCCTACATAAGCACAAGAAAACTGACTCTTCTTACTGTCTATGATTTGAACCATTCCAGTGACACTAGTTATGGATTCCGATGCTTCTCTTCAGGTTTACTGTATCCCTCTGACCTTCTTATTGACGATAAAACACAGGAATTGCATCGGAATTAAATACAAAAAGCACAATGCCGACTTAAGTACAAGAAAACAGACTCTTCTTACTGTCTGTGTTTTGAACCATTCATGTGACACTAGGCATAGCTTCCGATGCTTCACTTCAGGTTTACTGTATCCCTCTGACCATCTTATTGTTGATGAAACACAGATATAGCATCGGAATTAAATACAAAACGCACAATGCCTACATAAGTACAAGAAAACTGACTCTTCTTACTGTCTATGATTTGAACCATTCCTGTTACATTAGTTATAGATTCCGATGCTTCTCTTCAGGTTTACTGTATCCCTCTGACCTTCTTATTGACGATGAAACACAGAAATTAAATCGGAATTAAATACAAAAGGCACAATGCCGACTTAAGTACAAGAAAACAGAATCTTCTTACTGTCTGTGTTTTGAACCATTCATGTGACACTAGGCATAGCTTCCGATGCTTCGCTTCAGGTTTACTGTATCCATCTGACATTCTTATTATCGATGAAACACAGAATTTGCATCGGAATTACATACAAAAGGCACAATGCCGACTTATGTACAAGAAAACTGACTCTTCTTACTGTCTATGTTTGAACCATTCATGTGACACTAGTTATAGATTCTGATGCTTCACTTCAGTTTTACTGTATCCCTCTGACCTTCTTATCGACGATGAAACACAGAAATTGCATCGGAATTAAATACAAAAGGCACAATGCCGACTTAAGTACAAGAAAACTGACTCCTCTTACTGTCTATGATTGAAACATTCCTGTGACACTAGTTATAGGTTCCGATACTTCACTTGAGGTTTACTGTATCCCTCTGACCTTCTTATTGACGATGAAACACAGAAATTGCATCGGAATTAAATACAAAAGGCACAATGCAGACTTAAGTACAAGAAAACTGACTCTTCTTACAGTCTATGTTTGGAACCATTCCTGTGACACTAGTTATAGATTCCGATGCTTCACTTCAGGTTTACTGTATCCCTCTGACGTTCTTATTGACGATGAAACACAGACATTGCATCGGAGTTAAATACAAAAGGCACAATGCCGACTTAAGTACAAGAAAACTGACTCTTCTTACTGTCTATGTTGTGAACCATTCCTGTGACACTAGTTATAGATTCCGATGCTTCACTTCAGGTTTACTGTATCCATCTGACCTTCTTATTATCGATGAAACACAGAATTTGCATCGGAATTAAATGCAAAAGGCACAATGCCGACTTATGTACGATAAAACTGACTCTTCTTACTGTTTATGTTTGAACCATTCATGTGACACTAGTTATAGATTCCGATGCTTCACTTCAGTTTTTCTGTATCCCTCTGACCTTCTTATCGACGATGAAACACAGAAATTGCATCGGAATTAAATACAAAAGGCACAATGCTGACTTAAGTGCAAGAAAACTGACTCATCTTACTGTCTATGATTGAAACATTCCTGTGACACTAGTTATAGATTCCGATGCTTCACTTGAGGTTTGCTGTATCCCTCTGACCTTCTTATTGACGATGAAACACAGAAATTGCATCGGAATTAAATACAAAAGGCACAATGCAGACTTAAGTACAAGAAAACTGACTCTTCTTACTGTCTATGTTTGGAACCATTCCTGTGACACTAGTTATAGATTCCAATGCTTCACTTCAGGTTTACTGTATCCCTCTGACCTTCTTATTGACGATGAAACACAGACATTGCATCGGAGTTAAATACAAAAGGCACAATGCCGACTTAAGTACAAGAAAACAGACTCTTCTTACTGTCTATGTTTTGAACCATTCCTGTGACACTAGTTATAGATTCCGATGCTTCACTTCAGGTTTACTGTATCCCTCTGACCATCTTATTGTTGATGAAACACAGATATATCATCGGAATTAAATACAAAAGACACAATGCCTACATAAGTACAACAAAACTGACTCTTCTTACTGTCTATGTTTTGAACCTTTCCTGTGACACTAGTTATAGATTCCGATGCTTCACTTCAGGTTTACTGTATCCCTCTGACCTTCTTATTGAAGATGAAACTCAGATATTGCATCGGAATTAAATACAAAGGGCACAATGCCGACTTAAGTACAAGAAAACTGACTCATCTTACTGTCTATGTTTGAACCATTCATGTGACACTAGTTATAGATTCCGATGCTTCACTTCAGGTTTACTGTATCCCTATGACCATCTTATTGTTGATGAAACACAGATATAGCATCGGAATTAAATACAAAAGGGACAATGCCTACATAAGTACAAGAAAACTGACTCTTCTTACTGTCTATGATTTGAACAATTCCTGTGACACTAGTTACAGATTCCGATGCTTCTCTTCAGGTTTACTGTATCCCTCTGACCTTCTTATTGACGATGAAACACAGATTTTGCATCGGAATTAAATACAAAGGGCACAATGCCGACTTAAGTACAAGAAAACTGACTCTTCTTACTGTCTATGTTTGAACCATTCATGTGACACTAGTTATAGTTTCCGATGCTTCACTTCAGGTTTTACTGTATCCCTCTGACCATCTTATTGTTGATGAAACACAGATATAGCATCGGATTTAAATACAAAAGACACAATGCCTACATAAGTACAAGAAAACTGACTCTTCTTACTGTCTATGATTTGAACCATTCCTGGGACACTGGTTATAGATTCCGATGCTTCTCTTCAGGTTTACTGTATCCCTCTGACCTTCATATTGACGATGAAACACAGAAATTGCATCGGAATTAAATACAAAAGGCACAACGCCGACTTAAGTACAAGAAAACTGACACATCTTACTGTCTATGTTTTGAACCTTTCCTGTGACACTAGTTATAGATTCCGATGCTTCACTTCAGGTTTACTATATCCCTCTGACCTTCTTATTGAAGATGAAACACAGATATTGCATCGGAATTAAATACGAAGGGCACAATGCCGACTTATGTACAAGAAAACTGACTCTTCTTACTGTCTATGTTTGAACCATTCATGTGACACTAGTTATAGATTCCGATGCTTCACTTCAGGTTTACTGTATCCCTCTGACCATCTTATTGTTAATGAAACACAGATATAGCATCGGAATTAAATACAAAAGGCACAATGCCTACATAAGTACAAGAAAACTGACTCTTCTTACTGTCTATGATTTGAACCATTCCAGTGACACTAGTTATGGATTCCGATGCTTCTCTTCAGGTTTACTGTATCCCTCTGACCTTCTTATTGACGATAAAACACAGGAATTGCATCGGAATTAAATACAAAATGCACAATGCCGACTTAAGTACAAGAAAACAGACTCTTCTTACTGTCTGTGTTTTGAACCATTCATGTGACACTAGGCATAGCTTCCGATGCATCACTTCAGGTTTACTGTATCCCTCTGACCATCTTATTGTTGATGAAACACAGATATAACATCGGAATTAAATACAAAACGCACAATGCCTACATAAGTACAAGAAAACTGACTCTTCTTACTGTCTATGATTTGAACCATTCCTGTTACACTAGTTATAGATTCCGATGCTTATCTTCAGGTTTACTGTATCCCTCTGACCTTCTTATTGACGATGAAACACAGAAATTGCATCGGAATTAAGTACAAAAGGCACAATGCCGACTTAAGTACAAGAAAACAGAATCTTCTTACTGTCTGTGTTTTGAACCCTTCATGTGACACTAGGCATAGCTTCCGATGCTTCACTTCAGGTTTACTGTATCCATTTGACCTTCTTATTATCGATGAAACACAGAATTTGCATCGGAATTAAATACAAAAGGCACAATGCCGACTTATGTACAAGAAAACTGACTCTTCTTACTGTCTATGTTTGAACCATTCATGTGACACTAGTTATAGATTCCGATGCTTCACTTCAGTTTTACTGTACCCCTCTGACCTTCTTATCGACGATGAAACACAGAAATTGCATCGGAATTCAATACAAAAGGCACAATGCCGACATAAGTACAAGAAAACTGACTCCTCTTACTGTCTATGATTGAAACATTCCTGTGACACTAGTTATAGATTCCGATGCTTCACTTGAGGTTTACTGTATCCCTCTGACCTTCTTATTGACGATGAAACACAGAAATTGCATCGGAATTAAATACAAAAGGCACAATGCAGACTTAAGTACAAGAAAACTGACTCTTCTTACTGTCTATGTTTGGAACCATTCCTGTGACACTAGTTATAGATTCCGATGCTTCACTTCAGGTTTACTGTATCCCTCTGACCTTCTTATTGACGATGAAACACAGACATTGCATCGGAGTTAAATACAAAAGGCACAATGCCGACTTAAGTACAAGAAAACTGACTCTTCTTACTGTCTATGTTTTGAACCATTCCTGTGGCTCTAGTTATAGAATCCGATGCTTCACTTCAGGTTTACTGTATCCATCTGACCTTCTTATTATCGATGAAACACAGAATTTGCATCGGAATTAAATATAAAAGGCACAATGCCGACTTTTGTACGAGAAAACTGACTCTTCTTACTGTCTTTGTTTGAACCATTCATGTGACACTAGTTATAGATTGCGATGCTTTACTTCAGTTTTACTGTATCCCTCTGACCTTCTTATCGACGATGAAACACAGAAATTGCATCGGAATTAAATACAAAAGGCACAATGCCGACTTAAGTACAAGAAAACTGACTCCTCTTACTGTCTATGATTGAAACATTCCTGTGACGCTAGTTATAGATTCCGATGCTTCACTTGAGGTTTACTGTATCCCTCTGACCTTCTTATTGACGATGAAACACACAAATTGCATCGGAATTAAATACAAAAGGCACAATGCAGACTTAAGTACAAGAAAACTGACTCTTCTCACTGTCTATGTTTGGAACCATTCCTGTGACACTAGTTGTAGATTCCGATGCTTCACTTCAGGTTTACTGTATCCCTCTGACCATCTTATTGACGATGAAACACAGCCATTGCATCGGAGTTAAATACAAAAGACACAATGCCTACATAAGTACAAGAAAACTGACTCTTCTTACTGTCTATGGTTTGAAAGATTCCTGTGACACTAGTTATAGATTCCAATGCTTCTCTTCAGGTTTACTGTCTCCCTCTGACCTTCTTATTGACGATGAAACACAGAAATTGCATCGGAATTAAATACAAAAGGCACAACGCCGACTTAAGTACAAGAAAACTGACTCATCTTACTGTCTATGTTTTGAACCTTTCCTGTGACACTAGTTATAGATTCCGATGCTTCACTTCAGGTTGACTGTATCCCTCTGGCCTTCTTATTGAAGATAAATCACAGATATTGCATCGGAATTAAATGCAAAGGGCACAATGCCGACTTAAGTACAAGAAAACTGACTCTTCTTACTGTCTATGTTTGAACCATTCATGTGCCACTAGTTATAGGTTCCGATGCTTCACTTCAGGTTTACTGTATCCCTCTGACATTCTTATTGACGATGAAGCACAGAAATTGCATCGGAATTAAATAGAAAATTCACAATGCCGACTTAAGTACAAGAAAACTGACTCTTCTTACTGTCTATGTTTTGAACCATTCCTGCGACACTAGTTATAGATTCCGATGCTTCACTTCAGGTTTACTGTATCCCTCTGACCTTCTTATTGACGATGAAACACAGATATTGCACCGTAATTAAATACAAAAGGCACAATGCCGACTTAAGTACAAGAAAACTGACTATTCTTACTGTCTATGTTTTGAACCATTCCTGTGACACTAGTTATAGATTCCGATGCTTCACTTCAGGTTTACTGTATCCCTCTGACCTTCTTATTGACGATGAAACACAGACATTGCATCGGAGTTAAATACAAAAGGCACAATGCAGACTTAAGTACAAGAAAACTTACTCTTCTTACTGTCTATGTTTGGAACCATTCCTGTGACACTAGTTATAGATTCCGATGCTTCACTTCAGGTTTACTGTATCCCTCTGACCTTCTTATTGACGATGAAACACAGACATTGCATCGGAGTTAAATACAAAAGGCACAATGCCGACTTAAGTACAAGAAAACTGACTCTTCTTACTGTCTATGTTTTGAACCATTCCTGTGACACTAGTTATAGATTCCGATGCTTCACTTCAGGTTTTACTGTATCCCTCTGACCATCTTATTGTTGATGAATCAAAGATATAGCATCGGAATTAAATACAAAAGTCACAATGCCTACATAAGTACAAGAAAACTGACTCCTCTTACTGTCTATGTTTTGAACCTTTCCTGTGACAATAGTTATAGATTCCGATGCTTCACTTCAGGTTTACTGTATCCCTCTGACCTTCTTATTGAAGATGAAACTCAGATATTGTATCGGAATTAAATACAAAGGGCACAATGTCGACTTAAGTACAAGAAAACTGACTCATCTTACTGTCTATGTTTGAACCATTCATGTGACACTAGTTATAGTTTCCCATGCTTCACTTCAGGTTTACTGTATCCCTATGACCATCTTATTGTTGATGAAACACAGATATAGCATCGGAATTAAATACAAAAGGGACAATGCCTACATAAGTACAAGAAAACTGACTCTTCTTACTGTCTATGATTTGAACCATTCCTGTGACACTAGTTACAGATTCCGATGCTTCTCTTCAGGTTTACTGTATCCCTCTGACCTTCTTATTGACGATGAAGCACAGATATTGCATCGGAATTAAATACAAAGGGCACAATGGCGACTTAAGTACAAGAAAACTGACTCTTCTTACTGTCTATGTTTGAACCACTCATGTGACACTAGTTATAGATTCCGATGCTTCACTTCAGGTTTACTGTATCCCTCTGACCATCTTATTGTTGATGAAACACAGATATAGCATCGGATTTAAATACAAAAGACACAATGCCTACATAAGTACAAGAAAACTGACTCTTCTTACTGTCTATGATTTGAACCATTCCTGTGACACTGGTTATAGATTGCGATGCTTCTCTTCAGGTTTACTGTATCCCTCTGACCTTCTTCTTGACGATGAAACACAGATATTGCATCGGAATTAAATACGAAAGGCACAACGCCGACTTAAGTACAAGAAAACTGACTCATCTTACTGTCTATGTTTTGAACCTTTCCTGTGACACTAGTTATAGATTCCGATGCTTCACTTCACGTTTACTATATCCCTCTGACCATCTTATTGTTGATGAAACACAGATATAGCATCGGAATTAAACACAAAACGCACAATGCCTACATAAGTACAAGAAAACTGACTCCTCTTACTGTCTATGATTTGAACCATTCCTGTTACACTAGTTATAGATTCCGATGCTTCTCTTCAGGTTTACTGTATCCCTCTGACCTTCTTATTGACGATGAAACACAGAAATTGCATCGGAATTAAATACAAGAGGGACAATGCCGACTTAAGTACAAGAAAACAGACTCTTCTTACTGTCTGTGTTTTGAACCATTCATGTGACACTAGGCATAGCTTCCGATGCTTCACTTCAGGTTTACTGTATCCATCTGACCTTCTTATTATCGATGAAACACAGAATTTGCATCGGAATTAAATACAAAAGGCACAATGCCGACTTATGTACAAGAAAACTGACTCTTCTTACTGTCTATGTTTGAACCATTCATGTGACACTAGTTATAGATTCCGATGCTTCACTTCAGTTTTACTGTATCCCTCTGACCTTCTTATCGACGATGAAACACAGAAATTGCATCGGAATTAAATACAAAAGGCACAATGAAGACTTAAGTACAAGAAAACTGACTCTTCTTACTGTCTATGTTTGGAACCATTCCTGTGACACTAGTTATAGATTCCGATGCTTCACTTCAGGTTTACTGTATCCCTCTGACCTTCTTATTGACGATGAAACACAGACATTGCATCGGAGTTAAATACAAAAGGCACAAAGCCGACTTAAGTACAAGAAAACTGACTCTTCTTACTGTCTATGATTTGAACCATTCCTGTGACACTAGTTATAGATTCCGATGCTTCACTTCAGGTTTACTGTATCCATCCGACCTTCTTATTATCGATGAAACACAGAATTTGCATCGGAATTAAATACAAAAGGCACAATGCCGACTTATGTACGAGAAAACTGACTCTTCTTACTGTCTATGTTTGAACCATTCATGTGATACTAGTTATAGATTCCGATGCTTCACTTCAGTTTTACTGTATTCCTCTGACCCTCTTATCGACGATGAAACACAGAAATTGCATCGGAATTAAATACAAAAGGCACAATGCCGACTTCAGTACAAGAAAACTGACTCCTCTTACTGTCTATGATTGAAACATTCCTGTGACACTAGTTATAGATTCCGATCCTTCACTTGAGGTTTACTGTATCCCTCTGACCTTCTTATTGACGATGAAACACACAAATTGCATCGGAATTAAATACAAAAGGCACAATGCCGACTCAAGTACAAGATGACTGGCTCTTCCTACTGTCTATGTTTTGAACCTTTCCTGTGAGCCCGGCTTTAGATTCCGATGCTTCACTTCAGGTTTACTGTATCCCTCTGACTTTCTTATTGACGATGAAGCACAGAAATTGCATCGGAATTAAATACAAAAGTTACAACGCCGACTTAAGTACAAGAAAACTGACTCATCTAACTGTCTATGCTTTGAACCTTTCCAGTGACACTAGTTTTAGATTCCGATGCTTCACTTCAGGTTTACTGTATCCCTCTGACCTTCTTAATGACGATGAAACACAGACATTGCATCGGAGTTAAATACAAAAGGCACAATGCCGACTTAAGTACAAGAAAACTGAATCTTCTTACTGTCTATGTTTTGAACCATTCCTGTGACACTAGTCATAGATTCCGATGCTTCACTCCAGGTTTACTGTATCCCTCTGACAATCTTATTGTTGATGAAACACAGATATAGCATCGGAATTAAATATAAAAGACACAATGCCTACATAAGTACAAGAAAACTGACTCTTCTTACTGTCTATGATTTGAACCATTCCTGTGACACTAGTTATAGATTCCGATGCTTCTCTTCAGGTTCACTGTCTCCCTCTGACATTCTTATTGACGATGAAACACAGAAATTGCATCGGAATTAAATACAAAAGGCACAACGCCGACTTAAGTACAAGAAAACTGACTCATCTTACTGTCTATGTTTGAACCTTTCCTGTGACACTAGTTATAGATTCCGATGCTTCACTTCAGGTTTACTGTATCCCTCTGGCCTTCTTATTGAAGATGAAACACAGCTATTGCATCGGAATTAAATGCAAAGGGCACAATGCCGACTTAAGTACAAGAAAACTGACTCTTCTTACTGGCTATGTTTGAACCATTCATGTGACACTAGTTATAGATACCGATGCTTCACTTCAGGTTTACTGTATCCCTCTGACATTCTTATTGACGATGAAGCACAGAAATTGCATCGGAATTAAATAGAAAATTCACAATGCCGACTTAAGTACAAGAAAACAGGCTCTTCTTACTGTCTATGCTTTGAACCATTCCTGTGACACTAGTTATAGATTCCGATGCTTCACTTCAGGTTTACTGTATCCTTCTGACCATCTTATTGTTGATGAAACACAGTTCTAGCATCGGAATTAAATACAAAAGGCACAATGCCGACTCAAGTACAAGATGACTGGCTCTTCCTACTGTCTATGTTTTGAACCTTTCCTGTGAGCCCGGCTTTAGATTCCGATGCTTCACTTCAGGTTTACTGTATCCCTCTGACTTTCTTATTGACGATGAAGCACAGAAATTGCATCGGAATTAAATAGAAAATTCACAATGCCGACTTAAGTACAAGAAAACTGACTCTTCTTACTGTCTATGTTTTGAACCATTCCTGCGACTCTAGTTATAGATTCCGATGCTTCACTTCAGGTTTACTGTATCCCTCTGACCTTCTTATTGACGATGAAACACAGATATTGCACCGTAATTAAATACAAAAGGCACAATGCCGACTTAAGTACAAGAAAACTGACTCTTCTTACTGTCTATGATTTGAACCATTCCTGTGACACTGGTTATAGATTCCGATGCTTCTCTTCAGGTTTACTGTATCCCTCTGTCCTTCTTATTGACGATGAAACACAGAAATTGCATCGGAATTAAATACAAAAGTTACAACGCCGACTTAAGTACAAGAAAACTGACTCATCTAACTGTCTATGTTTTGAACCTTTCCAGTGACACTAGTTTTAGATTCCGATGCTTCACTTCAGGTTTACTGTATCCCTCTGACCTCCTTAATGACGATGAAACATAGACATTGCATCGGAGTTAAATACAAAAGGCACAATGCCGACTTAAGTACAAGAAAACTGACTCTTCTTACTGTCTATGTTTTGAACCATTCCTGTGACACTAGTTATAGATTCCGATGCTTCACTTCAGGTTTACTGTATCCCTCTGACCATCTTATTGTTGATGAAACACAGATATAGCATCGGAATTAAATATAAAAGACACAATGCCTACATAAGTACAAGAAAACTGACTCTTCTTACTGTCTATGATTTGAACCATTCCTGTGACACTAGTTATAGATTCCGATGCTTCTCTTCAGGTTTACTGTCTCCCTCTGACATTCTTATTGACGATGAAACACAGAAATTGCATCGGAATTAAATACAAAAGGCACAACGCCGACTTAAGTACAAGAAAACTGACTCATCTTACTGTCTATGTTTTGAACCTTTCCTGTGACACTAGTTATAGATTCCGATGCTTCACTTCAGGTTTACTGTATCCCTCTGTCCTTCTTATTGAAGATGAAACACAGATATTGCATCGGAATTAAATACAAAGGGCACAATGCCAACTTAAGTACAAGAAAACTGACTCTTCTTACTGTCTATGTTTTGAACCTTTCCTGTGACACTTGTTATACATTCCGATGCTTCACTTCAGGTTTACTGTATCCCTCTGACCTTCTTATTGAAGATGAAACTCAGATATTGCATCGGAATTAAATACAAAGGGCACAATGCCGACTTAAGTACAAGAAAACTGACTCATCTTACTGTCTATGTTTGAACCATTCATGTGACACTAGTTATAGATTCCGATGCTTCACTTCAGGTTTACTGTATCCCTCTGACCATCTTATTGTTGATGAAACACAGATATAGCATCGGAATTAAATACAAAAGGGACCATGCCTACATAAGTACAAGAAAACTGACTCTTCTTACTGTCTATGATTTGACCCATTCCTATGACACTAGTTATAGATTCCGATGCTTCTCTTCAGGTTTACTGTATCCCTCTGACCTTCTTATTGACGATGAAACACAGATATTGCATCGGAATTAAATACAAAGGGCACAATGCCGACTTAAGTACAAGAAAACTGACTCTTCTTACTGTCTATGTTTGAACCATTCATGTGACACTAGTTATAGATTCCGATGCTTCACTTCAGGTTTACTGTGTCCCTCTGACCATCTTATTGTTGATGAAACACAGATATAGCATCGGATTTAAATACAAAAGACACAATGCCTACATAAGTACAAGAAAACTGACTCTTCTTACTGTCTATGATTTGAACCATTCCTGTGACACTGGTTATAGATTCCGATGCTTCTCTTCAGGTTTACTGTATCCCTCTGACCTTCATATTGACGATGAAACACAGATATTGCATCGGAATTAAATACGAAAGGCACAACGCCGACTTAAGTACAAGAAAACTGACTCATCTTACTGTCTCTGTTTTGAACCTTTCCAGTGACACTAGTTATAGATTCCGATGCTTCACTTCACGTTTACTATATCCCTCTGACCTTCTTATTGGAGATGAAACACAGATATTGCATCGGAATTAAATACGAAGGGCACAATGCCGACTTAAGTACAAGAAAACTGACTCTTCTTACTGTCTATGTTTGAACCATTCATGTGACACTAGTTGTAGATTCCGATGCTTCACTTCAGGTTTACTGTATCCCTCTGTCCATCTTATTGTTAATGAAACACAGATATAGCATCGGAATTAAATACAAAAGGCTCAATGCCTACATAAGTACAAGAAAACTGACTCTTCTTACTGTCTATGATTTGAACCATTCCAGTGACACTAGTTATGGATTCCGATGCTTCTCTTCAGGTTTACTGTATCCCTCTGACCTTCTCATTGACGATAAAACATAGGAATTGCATCGGAATTAAATACAAAAAGCACAATGCCAACTTAAGTACAAGAAAACAGACTCTTCTTACTGTCTGTGTTTTGAACCTTTCATGTGACACTAGGCATAGCTTCCGATGCTTCACTTCAGGTTTACTGTATCCCTCTGACCATCTTATTGTTGATGCAACACAGATACAGCATCGGAATTAAATACAAAACGCACAATGCCTGCATAAGTACAAGAAAACTGACTCTTCTTACTGTCTATGATTTGAACCATTCCTGTTACACTAGTTATAGATTCCGATGCTTCTCTTCTGGTTTACTGTATCCCTCTGACCTTCTTATTGACGATGAAACACAGAAATTGCATCGGAATTAAATACAAAAGGCACAATGCCGACTTAAGTACAAGAAAACAGACTCTTCTTACTGTCTGTGTTTTGAACCATTCATGTGACACTAGGCATAGCTTCCGATGCTTCACTTCAGGTTTACTGTATCCATCTGACCTTCTTATTATCGATGAAACACAGAATTTGCATCGGAATTGAATACAAAAGGCACAATGCCGACTTATGTACAAGAAAACTGACTCTTCTTACTGTCTATGTTTGAACCATTCATGTGACACTAGTTATAGATTCCGATGCTTCACTTCAGTTTTACTGTATCCCTCTGACCTTCTTATCGACGATGAAACACAGAAATTGCATCGGAATTATATACAAAAGGCACAATGCCGACTTAAGTACAAGAAAACTGACTCCTCTTACTGTCTATGATTGAAACATTCCTGTGACACTAGTTATAGATTCCGATGCTTCACTTGAGGTTTACTGTATCCCTCTGTCCTTCTTATTGACGATGAAACACAGAAATTGCATCGGAATTAAATACAAAAGGCACAATGAAGACTTAAGTACAAGAAAACTGACTCTTCTTACTGTCTATGTTTGGAACCATTTCTGTGACACTAGTTATAGATTCCGATGCTTCACTACAGGTTTACTGTATCCCTCTGACCTTCTTATTGACGATGAAACACAGACATTGCATCGGAGTTAAATACAAAAGGCACAATGCCGACTTAAGTACAAGAAAACTGACTCTTCTTACTGTCTATGTTTTGAACCATTCCTGTGACACTAGTTATAGATTCCGATGCTTCACTTCAGGTTTACTGTATCCCTCTGACCATCTTATTGTTGATGAAACACAGATATAGCATCGGAATTAAATACAAAAGACACAATGCCTACATAAGTACAAGAAAACTGACTCTTCTTACTGTCTATGATTTGAACCATTCCTGTGACACTAGTTATAGATTCCGATGCTTCTCTTCAGGTTTACTGTCTCCCTCTGACCTTCTTATTGACGATGAAACACAGAAATTGCATCGGAATTAAATACAAAAGGCACAACGCCGACTTAAGTACAAGAAAACTGACTCATCTTACTGTCTATGTTTTGAACCTTTCCTGTGACACTAGTTATAGATTCCGATGCTTCACTTCAGGTTTACTGTATCCCTCTGGCCTTCTTATTGAAGATGAAACACAGCTATTGCATCGGAATTAAATGCAAAGGGCACAATGCCGACTTAAGTACAAGAAAACTGACTCTTCTTACTGGCTATGTTTGAACCATTCATGTGACACTAGTTATAGATACCGATGCTTCACTTCAGGTTTACTGTATCCCTCTGACATTCTTATTGACGATGAAGCACAGAAATTGCATCGGAATTAAATAGAATATTCACAATGCCGACTTAAGTACAAGAAAACTGACTCTTCTTACTGTCTCTGTTTGAACCATTCCTGCGACACTAGTTATAGATTCCGATGCTTCACTTCAGGTTTACTGTATCCCTCTGACCTTCTTATTGACGATGAAACACAGACATTGCATCGGAGTTAAATACAAAAGGCACTATGCCGACTTAAGTACAAGAAAACTGACTCTTCTTACTGTCGATGTTTTGAACCATTCCTGTGACACTAGTTATAGATTCCGATGCTTCACTTCAGGTTTACTGTATCCCTCTGACCTTGTTATTGACGATGAAACATAGAAATTGCATCGGAATTAATTAGAAAAGGAACAATGCCGACTTAAGTTCAAGAATACTGACTCTTCTTGCTGTCTATGATTTAAACCATTCCTGTGACACTAGTTATAGATTCCGATGCTTCACTTCAGGTTTACTGTATCCCTCTGTCCTTCTTATTGAAGATGAAACACAGATATTGCATCGGAATTAAATACAAAGGGCACAATGCCAACTTAAGTACAAGAAAACTGACTCTTCTTACTGTCTATGTTTTGAACCTTTCCTGTGACACTTGTTATACATTCCGATGCTTCACTTCAGGTTTACTGTATCCCTCTGACCTTCTTATTGAAGATGAAACACAGCTATTGCACCGTAATTAAATACAAAAGGCACAATGCCGACTTAAGTACAAGAAAACTGACTCTTCTTACTGTCTATGATTTGAACCATTCCTGTGACACTGGTTATAGATTCCGATGCTTCTCTTCAGGTTTACTGTATCCCTCTGACCTTCTTATTGACGATGAAACACAGAAATTGCATCGGAATTAAATACAAAAGGCACAACGCCGACTTAATTACAAGAAAACTGACTCATCTAACTGTCTATGTTTTGAACCTTTCCAGTGACACTAGTTATAGATTCCGATGCTTCACTTCAGGTTTACTGTATCCCTCTGACCTTCTTATTGACGATGAAACACAGACATTGCATCGGAGTTAAATACAAAAGGCACAATGCCGACTTAAGTACAAGAAAACTGACTCTTCTTACTGTCTATGTTTTGAACCATTCCTGTGACACTAGTTATAGATTCCAATGCTTCACTTCAGGTTTACTGTATCCCTATGACCATCTTATGGTTGATGAAACACAGATATAGCATCGGAATTAAATATAAAAGACACAATGCCAACATAAGTACAAGAAAACTGACTCTTCTTACTGTCTATGATTTGAACCATTCCTGTGACACTAGTTATAGATTCCGAGGCTTCTCTTCAGGTTTACTGTCTCCCTCTGACCTTCTTATTGACGATGAAACACAGAAATTGCATCGGAATTAAATACAAAAGGCACAACGCCGACTTAAGTACAAGAAAACTGACTCATCTTACTGTCTATGTTTTGAACCTTTCCTGTGACACTAGTTATAGATTCCGATGCTTCACTTCAGGTTTACTGTATCCCTCTGGCCTTCTTATTGAAGATGAAACACAGATATTGCATCGGAATTAAATGCAAAGGGCACAATGCCGACTTAAGTACAAGAAAACTGACTCTTCTTACTGGCTATGTTTGAACCATTCATGTGACACTAGTTATAGATACCGATGCTTCACTTCAGGTTTACTGTATCCCTCTGACATTCTTATTGACGATGAAGCACAGAAATTGCATCGGAATTAAATAGAAAACTCACAATGCCGACTTAAGTACAAGAAAACTGACTCTTCTTACTGTCTATGTTTGAACCATTCCTGTTACACTAGTTATAGATTCCGATGCTTCACTTCAGGTTTACTGTATCCCTCTGACCTTCTTATTGACGATGAAACACAGATATTGCACCGTAATTATATACAAAAGGCACAATGCCGACTTAAGTACAAGAAAACTGACTCTTCTTACTGTCTATGTTTTGAACCATTCCTGTGACACTAGTTATAGATTCCGATGCTTCACTTCAGGTTTACTGTATCCCTCTGACCTTGTTATTGACGATGAAACATAGAAATTGCATCGGAATTAAATAGAAAAGGAACAATGCCGACTTAAGTTCAAGAATACTGACTCTTCTTACTGTCTATGATTTAAACCATTCCTGTGACACTAGTTATAGATTCCGATGCTTCACTTCAGGTTTACTGTATCCCTCTGTCCTTCTTATTGAAGATGAAACACAGATATTGCATCGGAATTAAATACAAAGGGCACAATGCCAACTTAAGTACAAGAAAACTGACTCTTCTTACTGTCTATGTTTTGAACCTTTCCTGTGACACTAGTTATAGATTCCGATGCTTCACTTCAGGTTTACTGTATCCCTCTGACCTTCTTATTGAAGATGAAACTCAGATATTGCATCGGAATTAAATACAAAGGGCACAATGCCGACTTAAGTACAAGAAAACTGACTCATCTTACTCTGTATGTTTGAACCATTCATGTGACACTAGTTATAGATTCCGATGCTTCACTTAAGGTTTACTGTATCCCTTTGTACCTTCTTATTGACCATGAAACACAGAAATTGCATCGGAATTAAATACAAAATGCACAATTCCTACATAAGTACAAGAAAACTGACTCTTCTTACTGTCTATGATTTGAACCATTCCTGTGACACTAGTTATAGATTCCGATGCTTCACTTCAGGTTTACTGTATCCCTCTGACCATCTTATTGTTGATGAAACACAGATAATACATCGGAACTAAATACAAAAGGCACAATGCCTTCATAAGTACAAGAAAACTGACTCTCCTTACTGTCTATGATATGAACTATTCCAGTGACACTAGTGATGGATTCAGATGCTTCTCTTCAGGTTTACTGTATCCCTCTGACCTTCTTATTGACGATAAAACACAGAAATTGCATCGGAATTAAATACAAAAAGCACAATGCCGACTCAAGAACAAGAAAACAGACTCTTCTTACTGTCTTTCTTTTGAACCATTCATGTGACACTAGGCATAGCTTCCGATGCTTCACTTGAGGTTTACTGTATCCCTCTGACCATCTTATTGTTGATGAAACACAGATATAGCATCGGAATTGAATACAAAAGGCACAATGCCTACATAAGTACAATAAAACTGACTCTTCTTACTGTCTATGTTTTGAACCATTCCTGTTACACTAGTTATAGATTCCGATGCTTCTCTTCAGGTTTACTGTATCCCTCTGACCTTCTTATTGACGATGAAACACAGAAATTGCATCGGAATTAAATACAAAAGGCACAATGCCGACTTAAGTACAAGAAAACAGTCTCTTCTTACTGTCTGTGTTTTGAAACATTCATGTGACACTAGGCATAGCTTCCGATGCTATACTTCAGGTTTACTGCATCCATCTGACCTTCTTATTATTGATGAAACACAGAATTTGCATCGGAATTAAATACAAAAGGCACAATGCCGACTTATGTACAAGAAAACTGACTCTGCTTACTGTCTATGTTTGAACCATTCATGTGACACTAGTTATAGATTCCGATGCTTCACTTCAGGTTTACTGTATCCCTCTGACCTTCTTATCGACGATGAAACACAGAAATTGCATCGGAATTAAATACAAAAGGCACAATGCCGTCATAAGTACAAGAAAACTGACTCCTCTTACTGTCTATGATTGAAACATTCCTGTGACACTACTTATAGATTCCGATGCTTCACTTGAGGTTTACTGTATCCCTCTGACCTTCTTATTGACGATGAAACACAGAAATTGCATCGGAATTAAATACAAAAGGCACAATGCAGACTTAAGTACGAGAAAACTGACTCTTCTTACTGTCTATGTTTGGAACCATTCCTGTGACACTAGTTATAGATTCCGATGCTTCACTTCAGGTTTACTGTATCCCTCTGACCTTCCTATTGACGATGAAACACAGACATTGCATCGGAGTTAAATACAAAAGGCACAATGCCTACTTAAGTACAAGAAAACTGACTCTTCTTAATGTCTATGTTTTGAACCATTCCTGTGACACTAGTTATAGATTCCGATGCTTCACTTCAGGTTTACTGTATCCCTCTGACCTTCTTATTGACGATAAAACACAGAAATTGCATCGGAATTAAATACAAAAGGCACAATGCCGACTTAAGTACAAGAAAACAGACTCTTCTTACCGTCTGTGTTTTGAACCATTCATGTGACACTAGGCATAGCTTCCGATGCTTCACTTCAGGTTTACTGTATCCCTCTGACTTTCTTATTGACAATGAAACACGGAAATTGCATCGGATTTAATACAAAAGGCACAATGCCGACTTAAGTACAAGAAAACTGACTCCTCTTACTGTCTATGTTTTGAACCATTCCTGTGACACTAGTTATAGATTCCGATGCTTCACTTCAGCTTTACTGTATCCCTCTGACCGTCTTATTGACGATGAAACACAGAAATTGCATCGGAATTAAATACAAAAGGCTCAATGCCTACATAAGTACAAGAAAACTGACTCTCCTTACTGTCTATGATATGAACTATTCCAGTGACACTAGTGATGGATTCAGATGCTTCTCTTCAGGTTTACTGTATCCCTCTGACCTTCTTATTGACGATAAATCACAGAAATTTCGTCGGAATTAAATACAAAAAGCACAATGCCGACTCAAGAACAAGAAAACAGACTCTTCTTACTGTCTTTCTTTTGAACCATTCATGTGACACTAGGCATAGCTTCCGATGCTTCACTTGAGGTTTACTGTATCCCTCTGACCATCTTATTGTTGATGAAACACAGATATAGCATCGGAATTGAATACAAAAGGCACAATGCCTACATAAGTACAATAAAACTGACTCTTCTTACTGTCTATGTTTTGAACCATTCCTGTTACACTAGTTATAGATTCCGATGCTTCTCTTCAGGTTTACTGTATCCCTCTGACCTTCTTATTGACGATGAAACACAGAAATTGCATCGGAATTAAATACAAAAGGCAAAAAGCCGACTTAAGTACAAGAAAACAGTCTCTTCTTACTGTCTGTGTTTTGAAACATTCATGTGACACTAGGCATAGCTTCCGATGCTATACTTCAGGTTTACTGTATCCATCTGACCTTCTTATTGTCGATGAAACACAGAATTTGCATCGGAATTAAATACAAAAGGCACAATGCCGACTTATGTACAAGAAAACTGACTCTGCTTACTGTCTATGTTTGAACCATTCATGTGACACTAGTTATAGATTCCGATGCTTCACTTCAGGTTTACTGTATCCCTCTGACCTTCTTATTGACGATGAAACACAGAAATTGCATCGGAATTAAATACAAAAGGCACAATGCAGACTTAAGTACGAGAAAACTGACTCTTCTTACTGTCTATGTTTGGAACCATTCCTGTGACACTAGTTATAGACTCCGATGCTTCACTTCAGGTTTACTGTATCCCTCTGACCTTCCTATTGACAATGAAACACAGACATTGCAGCGGAGTTAAATACAAAAGGCACAATGCCTACTTAAGTACAAGAAAACTGACTCTTCTTAATGTCTATGTTTTGAACCATTCCTGTGACACTAGTTATAGATTCCGATGCTTCTCTTCAGGTTTACTGTATCCCTCTGACCTTCTTATTGACGATAAAACACAGAAATTGCATCGGAATTAAATACAAAGGGCACAATGCCGACTTAAGTACAAGAAAACTGACTCATCTTACTGTGTATGTTTGAACCATTCATGTGACACTAGTTATAGATTCCGATGCTTCACTTAAGGTTTACTGTATCCCTTTGTACCTTCTTATTGACCATGAAACACAGAAATTGCATCGGAATTAAATACAAAATGCACAATTCCTACATAAGTACAAGAAAACTGACTCTTCTTACTGTCTATGATTTGAACCATTCCTGTGACACTAGTTATAGATTCCGATGCTTCACTTCAGGTTTACTGTATCCCTCTGACCATCTTATTGTTGATGAAACACAGATAATACATCGGAACTAAATACAAAAGGCACAATGCCTACATAAGTACAAGAAAACTGACTCTCCTTACTGTCTATGATATGAACTATTCCAGTGACACTAGTGATGGATTCAGATGCTTCTCTTCAGGTTTACTGTATCCCTCTGACCTTCTTATTGACGATAAAACACAGAAATTGCATCGGAATTAAATACAAAAAGCACAATGCCGACTCAAGAACAAGAAAACAGACTCTTCTTACTGTCTTTCTTTTGAACCATTCATGTGACACTAGGCATAGCTTCCGATGCTTCACTTGAGGTTTACTGTATCCCTCTGACCATCTTATTGTTGATGAAACACAGATATAGCATCGGAATTGAATACAAAAGGCACAATGCCTACATAAGTACAATAAAACTGACTCTTCTTACTGTCTATGTTTTGAACCATTCCTGTTACACTAGTTATAGATTCCGATGCTTCTCTTCAGGTTTACTGTATCCCTCTGACCTTCTTATTGACGATGAAACACAGAAATTGCATCGGAATTAAATACAAAAGGCACAATGCCGACTTAAGTACAAGAAAACAGTCTCTTCTTACTGTCTGTGTTTTGAAACATTCATGTGACACTAGGCATAGCTTCCGATGCTATACTTCAGGTTTACTGCATCCATCTGACCTTCTTATTATTGATGAAACACAGAATTTGCATCGGAATTAAATACAAAAGGCACAATGCCGACTTATGTACAAGAAAACTGACTCTGCTTACTGTCTATGTTTGAACCATTCATGTGACACTAGTTATAGATTCCGATGCTTCACTTCAGGTTTACTGTATCCCTCTGACCTTCTTATCGACGATGAAACACAGAAATTGCATCGGAATTAAATACAAAAGGCACAATGCCGTCATAAGTACAAGAAAACTGACTCCTCTTACTGTCTATGATTGAAACATTCCTGTGACACTACTTATAGATTCCGATGCTTCACTTGAGGTTTACTGTATCCCTCTGACCTTCTTATTGACGATGAAACACAGAAATTGCATCGGAATTAAATACAAAAGGCACAATGCAGACTTAAGTACGAGAAAACTGACTCTTCTTACTGTCTATGTTTGGAACCATTCCTGTGACACTAGTTATAGATTCCGATGCTTCACTTCAGGTTTACTGTATCCCTCTGACCTTCCTATTGACGATGAAACACAGACATTGCATCGGAGTTAAATACAAAAGGCACAATGCCTACTTAAGTACAAGAAAACTGACTCTTCTTAATGTCTATGTTTTGAACCATTCCTGTGACACTAGTTATAGATTCCGATGCTTCACTTCAGGTTTACTGTATCCCTCTGACCTTCTTATTGACGATAAAACACAGAAATTGCATCGGAATTAAATACAAAAGGCACAATGCCGACTTAAGTACAAGAAAACAGACTCTTCTTACCGTCTGTGTTTTGAACCATTCATGTGACACTAGGCATAGCTTCCGATGCTTCACTTCAGGTTTACTGTATCCCTCTGACTTTCTTATTGACAATGAAACACGGAAATTGCATCGGATTTAATACAAAAGGCACAATGCCGACTTAAGTACAAGAAAACTGACTCCTCTTACTGTCTATGTTTTGAACCATTCCTGTGACACTAGTTATAGATTCCGATGCTTCACTTCAGCTTTACTGTATCCCTCTGACCGTCTTATTGACGATGAAACACAGAAATTGCATCGGAATTAAATACAAAAGGCACAATGCCTACATAAGTACAAGAAAACTGACTCTCCTTACTGTCTATGATATGAACTATTCCAGTGACACTAGTGATGGATTCAGATGCTTCTCTTCAGGTTTACTGTATCCCTCTGACCTTCTTATTGACGATAAAACACAGAAATTTCGTCGGAATTAAATACAAAAAGCACAATGCCGACTCAAGAACAAGAAAACAGACTCTTCTTACTGTCTTTCTTTTGAACCATTCATGTGACACTAGGCATAGCTTCCGATGCTTCACTTGAGGTTTACTGTATCCCTCTGACCATCTTATTGTTGATGAAACACAGATATAGCATCGGAATTGAATACAAAAGGCACAATGCCTACATAAGTACAATAAAACTGACTCTTCTTACTGTCTATGTTTTGAACCATTCCTGTTACACTAGTTATAGATTCCGATGCTTCTCTTCAGGTTTACTGTATCCCTCTGACCTTCTTATTGACGATGAAACACAGAAATTGCATCGGAATTAAATACAAAAGGCAAAAAGCCGACTTAAGTACAAGAAAACAGTCTCTTCTTACTGTCTGTGTTTTGAAACATTCATGTGACACTAGGCATAGCTTCCGATGCTATACTTCAGGTTTACTGTATCCATCTGACCTTCTTATTATCGATGAAACACAGAATTTGCATCGGAATTAAATACAAAAGGCACAATGCCGACTTATGTACAAGAAAACTGACTCTGCTTACTGTCTATGTTTGAACCATTCATGTGACACTAGTTATAGATTCCGATGCTTCACTTCAGGTTTACTGTATCCCTCTGACCTTCTTATTGACGATGAAACACAGAAATTGCATCGGAATTAAATACAAAAGGCACAATGCAGACTTAAGTACGAGAAAACTGACTCTTCTTACTGTCTATGTTTGGAACCATTCCTGTGACACTAGTTATAGATTCCGATGCTTCACTTCAGGTTTACTGTATCCCTCTGACCTTCCTATTGACGATGAAACACAGACATTGCATCGGAGTTAAATACAAAAGGCACAATGCCTACTTAAGTACAAGAAAACTGACTCTTCTTAATGTCTATGTTTTGAACCATTCCTGTGACACTAGTTATAGATTCCGATGCTTCTCTTTAGGTTTACTGTATCCCTCTGACCTTCTTATTGACGATAAAACACAGAAATTGCATCGGAATTAAATACAAAGGGCACAATGCCGACTTAAGTACAAGAAAACTGACTCATCTTACTGTGTATGTTTGAACCATTCATGTGACACTAGTTATAGATTCCGATGCTTCACTTAAGGTTTACTGTATCCCTTTGTACCTTCTTATTGACGATGAAACACAGAAATTGCATCGGAATTAAATACAAAATGCACAATTCCTACATAAGTACAAGAAAACTGACTCTTCTTACTGTCTATGATTTGAACCATTCCTGTGACACTAGTTATAGATTCCGATGCTTCACTTCAGGTTTACTGTATCCCTCTGACCATCTTATTGTTGATGAAACACAGATAATACATCGGAACTAAATACAAAAGGCACAATGCCTACATAAGTACAAGAAAACTGACTCTCCTTACTGTCTATGATATGAACTATTCCAGTGACACTAGTGATGGATTCAGATGCTTCTCTTCAGGTTTACTGTATCCCTCTGACCTTCTTATTGACGATAAAACACAGAAATTGCATCGGAATTAAATACAAAAAGCACAATGCCGACTCAAGAACAAGAAAACAGACTCTTCTTACTGTCTTTCTTTTGAACCATTCATGTGACACTAGGCATAGCTTCCGATGCTTCACTTGAGGTTTACTGTATCCCTCTGACCATCTTATTGTTGATGTAACACAGATATAGCATCGGAATTGAATACAAAAGGCACAATGCCTACATAAGTACAATAAAACTGACTCTTCTTACTGTCTATGTTTTGAACCATTCCTGTTACACTAGTTATAGATTCCGATGCTTCTCTTCAGGTTTACTGTATCCCTCTGACCTTCTTATTGACGATGAAACACAGAAATTGCATCGGAATTAAATACAAAAGGCACAATGCCGACTTAAGTACAAGAAAACAGTCTCTTCTTACTGTCTGTGTTTTGAAACATTCATGTGACACTAGGCATAGCTTCCGATGCTATACTTCAGGTTTACTGCATCCATCTGACCTTCTTATTATTGATGAAACACAGAATTTGCATCGGAATTAAATACAAAAGGCACAATGCCGACTTATGTACAAGAAAACTGACTCTGCTTACTGTCTATGTTTGAACCATTCATGTGACACTAGTTATAGATTCCGATGCTTCACTTCAGGTTTACTGTATCCCTCTGACCTTCTTATCGACGATGAAACACAGAAATTGCATCGGAATTAAATACAAAAGGCACAATGCCGTCATAAGTACAAGAAAACTGACTCCTCTTACTGTCTATGATTGAAACATTCCTGTGACACTACTTATAGATTCCGATGCTTCACTTGAGGTTTACTGTATCCCTCTGACCTTCTTATTGACGATGAAACACAGAAATTGCATCGGAATTAAATACAAAAGGCACAATGCAGACTTAAGTACGAGAAAACTGACTCTTCTTACTGTCTATGTTTGGAACCATTCCTGTGACACTAGTTATAGATTCCGATGCTTCACTTCAGGTTTACTGTATCCCTCTGACCTTCCTATTGACGATGAAACACAGACATTGCATCGGAGTTAAATACAAAAGGCACAATGCCTACTTAAGTACAAGAAAACTGACTCTTCTTAATGTCTATGTTTTGAACCATTCCTGTGACACTAGTTATAGATTCCGATGCTTCACTTCAGGTTTACTGTATCCCTCTGACCTTCTTATTGACGATAAAACACAGAAATTGCATCGGAATTAAATACAAAAGGCACAATGCCGACTTAAGTACAAGAAAACAGACTCTTCTTACCGTCTGTGTTTTGAACCATTCATGTGACACTAGGCATAGCTTCCGATGCTTCACTTCAGGTTTACTGTATCCCTCTGACTTTCTTATTGACAATGAAACACGGAAATTGCATCGGATTTAATACAAAAGGCACAATGCCGACTTAAGTACAAGAAAACTGACTCCTCTTACTGTCTATGTTTTGAACCATTCCTGTGACACTAGTTATAGATTCCGATGCTTCACTTCAGCTTTACTGTATCCCTCTGACCGTCTTATTGACGATGAAACACAGAAATTGCATCGGAATTAAATACAAAAGGCACAATGCCTACATAAGTACAAGAAAACTGACTCTCCTTACTGTCTATGATATGAACTATTCCAGTGACACTAGTGATGGATTCAGATGCTTCTCTTCAGGTTTACTGTATCCCTCTGACCTTCTTATTGACGATAAAACACAGAAATTTCGTCGGAATTAAATACAAAAAGCACAATGCCGACTCAAGAACAAGAAAACAGACTCTTCTTACTGTCTTTCTTTTGAACCATTCATGTGACACTAGGCATAGCTTCCGATGCTTCACTTGAGGTTTACTGTATCCCTCTGACCATCTTATTGTTGATGAAACACAGATATAGCATCGGAATTGAATACAAAAGGCACAATGCCTACATAAGTACAATAAAACTGACTCTTCTTACTGTCTATGTTTTGAACCATTCCTGTTACACTAGTTATAGATTCCGATGCTTCTCTTCAGGTTTACTGTATCCCTCTGACCTTCTTATTGACGATGAAACACAGAAATTGCATCGGAATTAAATACAAAAGGCAAAAAGCCGACTTAAGTACAAGAAAACAGTCTCTTCTTACTGTCTGTGTTTTGAAACATTCATGTGACACTAGGCATAGCTTCCGATGCTATACTTCAGGTTTACTGTATCCATCTGACCTTCTTATTATCGATGAAACACAGAATTTGCATCGGAATTAAATACAAAAGGCACAATGCCGACTTATGTACAAGAAAACTGACTCTGCTTACTGTCTATGTTTGAACCATTCATGTGACACTAGTTATAGATTCCGATGCTTCACTTCAGGTTTACTGTATCCCTCTGACCTTCTTATTGACGATGAAACACAGAAATTGCATCGGAATTAAATACAAAAGGCACAATGCAGACTTAAGTACGAGAAAACTGACTCTTCTTACTGTCTATGTTTGGAACCATTCCTGTGACACTAGTTATAGATTCCGATGCTTCACTTCAGGTTTACTGTATCCCTCTGACCTTCCTATTGACGATGAAACACAGACATTGCATCGGAGTTAAATACAAAAGGCACAATGCCTACTTAAGTACAAGAAAACTGACTCTTCTTAATGTCTATGTTTTGAACCATTCCTGTGACACTAGTTATAGATTCCGATGCTTCTCTTCAGGTTTACTGTATCCCTCTGACCTTCTTATTGACGATAAAACACAGAAATTGCATCGGAATTAAATTCAAAAGGCACAATGCCGACTTAAGTACAAGAAAACAGACTCTTCTTACTGTCTGTGTTTTGAACCATTCATGTGACACTAGGCATAGCTTCCGATGCTTCACTTCAGGTTTACTGTATCCCTCTGACTTTCTTATTGACAATGAAACACGGAAATTGCATCGGATTTAATACAAAAGGCACAATGCCGACTTAAGTACAAGAAAACTGACTCCTCTTACTGTCTATGTTTTGAACCATTCCTGTGACACTAGTTATAGATTCCGATGCTTCACTTCAGCTTTACTGTATCCCTCTGACCGTCTTATTGACGATGAAACACAGAAATTGCATCGGAATTAAATACAAAAGGCACAATGCCGAATTAAGTACAAGAAAACTGACTCTTCTTACTGCCTAGGTTTTGAACCATTCCTGTGACACTAGTTATAGATTCCGATGCTTCACTTCAGGTTTACTGTATCCTTCTGACCTTCTTATTGACGATGAAACACAGGTATTGCATCGTAATTAAATACAAAAGGCACAATGCCGACTTCAGTACAAGAAAATTGACTCTTCTTACTGTCTATGTTTTGAACCATTCATGTGACACTAATTATAGAGTAAAATGAGTCACTTCAGGTTTACTGTAACCCTCTGACCTTCTTATTGACGATGAAACACAGAAATTGCATCGGAATTAAATACAAAAGGCACAATGCCGACTGATGTACAAGAAAACTGATTCTTCTTACTGTTTATGTTTGAACCATTCCTGTGACACTAGTTATAGATTCCGATGAATCACTTCAGGTTTACTGTATCCCTCTGACCTTCTAATTGACGATGAAACACAGAAATTGCATCGGAATTAAATACAAAAAGCACAATGCCGACTTAAGTACAAGAAAACTGACTCATCATATTGTCTATGTTTTGAACCATTCCTGTGACACTAGTTATAGATTCCGATGCTTCACTTCAGGTTTACTGTATCCCTATGACCTTCGTATTGACGATGAAACACAGAAATTGCATGGGAATTAAATCCAAAAGTTACAACGCGAACTTAAGTACAAGAAAACTGACTCATCTTATTGTCTATGATTTGAACCTTTCCTGTGACATTAGTTATAGATTCCGATGCTTCACTTCAGGTTTACTGTATCCCTCTGACCTTCTTATTGAAGATGAAACACAGATATTGCATCGGAATTAAATACAATGGGCACAATGCCTACTTAAGCACAAGAAAACTGAATCTTCTTACTGTCTATGTTTGAACCATTCATGTGACACTAGTTATAGATTCCGATGCTTCACTTCAGGTTTACTGTATCCCTCTGACCATCTTATTGTTGATGAAACACAGATATAGCATCGGAATTAAATATAAAAGGCACAATGCCTACATAAGTACAAGAAAATTGACTCTTCTTAGTGTCTATGATTTGAACCTTTCCTGTTACACTAGTTATAGATTCCGATGCTTCTCTTCAGGTTTACTGTATCCCTCTGACCTTCTTATTGACGATGAAACACAGAAATTGCATCGGAATTAATTACAAAAGGCGCAATGCCGACTTAAGTACAAGAAAACAGACTCTTCTTACTGTCAGTGTTTTGAACCATTCATGTGACACTAGGCATAGCATCCGATGCATCACTTCAGGTTTACTGTATCCATTAGACCTTCTTATTATCGATGGAACACAGACTTTGCATCGGAATTAAATACAAAATGCACAATGCCGACTTAAGTACAAAAAAACTGACTCTTCTTACTGTCTATGATTGAACCGTTTTTGTGACACTAGTTATAGATTCCGATGCTTCACTTAAAGTTCACTGTATCCCTCTGACCTTCTTATTGACGATGAAAAACAGAAATTGCATCGGAATTAAATACAATGGGCACAATGCCTACTTAAGCACAAGAAAACTGAATCTTCTTACTGTCTATGTTTGAACCATTCATGTGACACTAGTTATAGATTCCGATGCTTCACTTCAGGTTTACTGTATCCCTCTGACCATCTTATTGTTGATGAAACACAGATATAGCATCGGAATTAAATATAAAAGGCACAATGCCTACATAAGTACACGAAAATTGACTCTTCTTACTGTCTATGTTTTGAACCATTCATGTGACACTAATTATAGAGTAAAATGAGTCACTTCAGGTTTACTGTATCCCTCTGACCTTCTTATTGACGATGAAACACAGATATTGCATCGGAATTAAATACAAAAGGCACAATGCCGACTTAAGTACAAGAAAACAGACTCTTCTTGCTGTCTGTGTTTTGAACCATTCATGTGACGCTAGGCATAGTTTCCGATGCTTCACTTCAGGTTTACTGTATCCATCTGACCTTCTTATTATCGATATAACACAGAATTTTCATCGG
Source organism: Schistocerca americana (assembly GCF_021461395.2). Lineage (NCBI taxonomy): Eukaryota > Metazoa > Arthropoda > Insecta > Orthoptera > Acrididae > Schistocerca > Schistocerca americana. The sequence continues at coordinate 1,130,366,765 of NC_060120.1, read as the reverse complement.
AATTAAATACAAAAGCCAGAATGCCAACTTATGTACAAGAAAACTGACACTTCTTACTGTCCATGTTTGAACCATTCATGTACCACTAGTTATAGATTCCGATGCTTCACTTCAGGTTTACTGTATCCCTCTGACCTTCTTATTGACGATGAAACACAGATATTGCATCGGAATTAAATACAAAAGGCACAATGCCGACTTAAGTACAAGAAAACAGACTCTTCTTGCTGTCTGTGTTTTGAACCATTCATGTGACGCTAGGCATAGTTTCCGATGCTTCACTTCAGGTTTACTGTATCCCTCTGGCCTTCTTATTGAAGATGAAACACAGACATTGCATCGGAGTTAAATACAAAAGGCACAATGCCAACATAAGTACAAGAAAACTGACTCTTCTTACTGTCTATGGTTTGAACCATTCCTGTGACACTAGTTATAAATTCCGATGCTTCACTTCAGGTTTACTGTATCCCTCTGACCCTCTTATTGTTGATGAAACACAGATATAGCATCGGAATTAAATACAAAAGACACAATGCCTACATAAGTACAAGAAAACTGACTCTTCTTACTGTCTATGATTTGAACCATTCCTGTGACACTTGTTATAGATTCCGATGCTTCTCTTCAGGTTTACTGTCTCCTTCTGACCTTCTTATTGACGATGAAACACAGAAATTGCATCGGAATTAAATAATAAAGGCACAACGCCGACTTAAGTACAAGAAAACTGACTCATCTTACTGTCTATGTTTTGAACCTTTCCTGTGACACTAGTTATAGATTCCGAAGCTTCACTTCACTTTTACTGTATCCCTCTGGCCTTCTTATTGAAGATGAAACACAGATATTGCATCGGAATTAAATGCCAAGGGCACAATGCCGACTTAAGTACAAGAAAACTGACTCTTCTTACTGTCTATGTTTGAACCATTCATGTGACACCAGTTATAGCTTCCGATGCTTCACTTCAGGTTTACTGTATCCCTCTGACCATCTTATTGTTGATGAAACAAAGATATAGCATCGGATTTAAATACAAAAGGCACAATGCCTACATAAGTACAAGAAAACTGACTCTTCTTACTGTCTATGTTTTGTACCTTTCCTGTGACACTAGTTATAGATTCCGATGCTTCACTTCAGGTTTACTGTATCCCTCTGGCCTTCTTATTGAAGATGAAACACAGATATTGCATCGGAATTAAATGCAAAGGGCACAATGCCGACTTAAGTACAAGAAAACAGACTCTTCTTACTGTCAGTGATTTGAACCATTCATGTGACACTAGGCATAGCATCCGATGCTTCACTTCAGGTTTACTGTATCCATTAGACCTTCTTATTATCGATGGAACACAGACTTTGCATCGGAATTAAATACAAAATGCACAATGCCGACTTAAGTACAAAAAAACTGACTCTTCTTACTGTCTATGATTGAACCGTTTTTGTGACACTAGTTATAGATTCCGATGCTTCACTTCTGGTTTACTGTATCCCTCTAACCTTCTTATCGACGATGAAACACAGAAATTGCATCGGAATTAAATACAGAAGGCACATTGCCGACTTAAGTACAAGAAAACTGACTCCTCTTACTGTCTATGATTGAACCATTCCTGTGACACTAGTTATAGATTCCGATGCTTCTCTTCAGGTTTACTGTATCCCTCTGACCTTGTTATTGACGATGAAACACAGATATTGCATCGGAATTAAATACAAAAGGCACAATGCCGACTTAAGTACAAGAAAACAGACTCTTCTTGCTGTCTGTGTTTTGAACCATTCATGTGACGCTAGGCATAGTTTCCGATGCTTCACTTCAGGTTTACTGTATCCATCTGACATTCTTATTATCGATAAAACACAGAATTTTCATCGGAATTAAATACAAAAGCCACAATGCCGACTTATGTACAAGAAAACTGACACTTCTTACTGTCCATGTTTCAACCATTCATGTACCACTAGTTATAGATTCCGATGCTTCACTTCAGGTTTACTGTATCCCTCTGACCTTCTTATCGACGATGACACACAGAAATTGCATCGGAATTAAATACAAAAGGCACAATGCCGACTTAAGTACAAGAAAACTGACTCCTCTTACTGTCTATGATTGAAACATTCCTGTGACACTAGTTATAGATTCCGGTGCTTCACTTGAGGTTTACTGTAGCCCTCTGACCTTCTTATTGACGACGAAACACAGAAATTACATCGGAATTAAATACAAAAGGCACAACGCCGACTTAAGTACAAGAAAACTGACTCATCTTACTGTCTATGTTTTGAACCTTTCCTGTGACACTAGTTATAGATTCCGATGCTTCACTTCAGGTTTACTGTATTCCTCTGGCCTTCTTATTGAAGATGAAACACAGACATTGCATCGGAGTTAAATACAAAAGGCACAATGCCAACATAAGTACAAGAAAACTGACTCATCTTACTGTCTATGTTTTGAACCTTTCCTGTGACACTAGTTATAGATTCCGATGCTTCACTTCAGGTTTACTGTATCCCTCTGGCCTTCTTATTGAAAATGAAACACAGATATTGCATCGGAATTAAATGCAAAGGGCACAATGCCGACTTAAGTACAAGAAAACTGACTCTTCTTACTGTCTATGTTTGAACCATTCATGTGACACCAGTTATAGCTTCCGATGCTTCACTTCAGGTTTACTGTATCCCTCTGACCTTCTTATCGACGATGAAACACAGAAATTGCATCGGAATTAAATACAAAAGGCACAATGCCGACTTAAGTACAAGAAAACAGACTCTTCTTACTGTCAATGATTTGAACCATTCCTGTGACACTAGTTATAGATTCCGATGCTTCTCTTCTGGTTTACTGTATCCCTCTGACCTTCTTATTGACGATGAAACAGAAATTGCATCGGAATTAAATACAAAAGGCACAACGCCGACTTAAGTACAAGAAAACTGACTCTTCTTACTGTCTATGTTTGAACCATTCATGTGACACTAGTTATAGATTCCGATGCTTCACTTCAGGTTTACTGTATCCCTCTGACCATTTTATTGTTGATGAAACACAGATATAGCATCGGAATTAAATACAACAGGCACAATGCCTACATAAGTACAATAAAACTGACTCTTCTTACTGTCTATGTTTTGAACCATTCCTGTTACACTAGTTATAGATTCCGATGCTTCTCTTCAGGTTTACTGTATCCCTCTGACCTTTCTTATTGACGATGAAACACAGAAATTGCATCGGAATTAAATACAAAAGGCACAATGCCGACTTAAGTACAAGAAAACAGATTCTTCTTACTGTCTGTGTTTTGAACCATTCATGTGACACTAGGCATAGCTTCCGATGCTTCACTTCAGGTTTACTGTATCTATCTGACCTTCTTATTATCGATGAAACACAGAATTTGCATCGGAATTAAATACAAAAGGCACAATGCCGACTTATGTACAAGAAAACTGACTCTTCTTACTGTCTATGTTTGTACCATTCATGTGACACTAGTTATAGATTCCGATGCTTCACTTCAGGTTTACTGTATCCCTCTGACATTCTTATCGACGATGAAACACAGAAATTGCATCGGAATTAAATACAAAAGGCACAATGCCCACTTAAGTACAAGAAAACTGACACCTCTTACTGTCTATGATTGAAACATTCCTGTGACACTAGTTGTAGATTCCGATGCTTCACTTGAGGTTTACTGTATCCCTCTGACCTTCTTATTGACGATGAAACACAGAAATTGCATCGGAATTAAATACAAATGGCACAATGCAGACTTAAGTACAAGAAAACTGACTCTTCTTACTGTCTATGTTTGGAACCATTCCTGTGACACTAGTTATAGATTCCGATGCTTCACTTCAGCTTTACTGTATCCCTCTGACCTTCTTATTGACGATGAAACACAGACATTGCATCGGAGTTAAATACAAAAGGCACAATGCCTACTTAAGTACAAGAAAACTGACTCTTCTTACTGTCTATGTTTTGAACCATTCCTGTGACACTAGTTATAGATTCCGATGCTTCACTTCAGGTTTACTGTATCCCTCTGACCATCTTATTGTTGATGAAACACAGATATAGCATCGGAATTAAATACAAAAGACACAATGCCTACATAAGTACAACAAAACTGACTCTTCTTACTGTCTATGATTTGAACCATTCCTGTGACACTAGTTATAGATTCCGATGCTTCTCTTCAGGTTTACTGTATCCCTCTGACCTTCTTATTGACGATAAAACACAGAAATTGCATCGGAATTAAATACAAAAGGCACAATGCCGACTTAAGTACAAGAAAACTTACTCTTCTTACTGCCTAGGTTTTGAACCATTCCTGTGACACTAATTATAGATTCCAATGCTTCACTTCAGGTTTACTGTATCCCTCTGACCTTCTTATTGGCGATGAAACACAGGTATTGCATCGTAATTAAATACAAAAGGCACAATGCCGACTTCAGTACAAGAAAACTGACTCTTCTTACTGTCTATGTTTTGAACCATTCATGTGACACTAATTATAGAGTCCGATGCTTCACTTCAGGTTTACTGTATCCCTCTGACCTTCTTTTTGACGATGAAACACAGAAATTGCATCGGAATTAAATACAAAAGGCACAATGCCGACTTAAGTACAAGAAAACTGACTCTTCTTACTGCCTAGGTTTTGAACCATTCCTGTGACACTAGTTATAGATTCCAATGCTTCACTTCAGGTTTACTGTATCCCTCTGACCTTCTTATTGACGATGAAACACAGGTATTGCATCGTAATTAAATACAAAAGCACAATGCCGACTTCAGTACAAGAAAACGGACTCTTCTTACTGTCTATGTTTTGAACCATTCATGTGACACTAATTATAGAGTCCGATGCTTCACTTCAGGTTTACTGTATCCCTCTGACCTTCTTATTGACGATGAAACACAGAAATTGCATCGGAATTAAATACAAAAGGCACAATGCCGACTGATGTACAGGAAAACTGATTCTTCTTACTGTTTATGTTTGAACCATTCCTGTGACACTAGTTATAGATTCCGATGCCTCACTTCAGGTTTACTGTATCCCTCTGACCTTCTTATTGACGTTGAAACACAGAAATTGCATCGGAATTAAATACAAAAGGCACAATGCCAACGTAAGTACAAGAAAACTAACTCTTCTTACTGTCTATGTTTGAACCATTCCTGTGACATTGGTTATAGATTCGGATGCTTCACTTCAGGTTTACTGTATCCCTCTGACCTTCTTATTGACGATGAAACACAGAAATTGCATCGGAATTAAATACAAAAGGCACAATGCTGACTTAAGTACAAGAAAACTGACTTTTCTTACTGTCTATGTTTTGAACCATTCCTGTGACACTAGTTATAGATTCCGATGCTTCACTTCAGGTTTACTGTATCCCTCTGACCTTCTTATTGAAGATGAAACACAGATATTGCATCGGAATTAAATACAAAGGGCACAAGAAAACTGACTCTTCTTACTGTCTATGTTTGAACCATTCATGTGACACTAGTTATAGATTCCGATGCTTCACTTCAGGTTTACTGTATCCCTCTGGCCATTTTATTGTTGATGAAACACAGATATAGCATCGGAATTAAATACAAAAGGCACAATGCCTACATAAGTACAAGAAAACTGACTCTTCTTACTGTCTATGATATGAACCATTCCAGTGACACTAGTGATGGATTCCGATGCTTCTCTTCAGGTTTACTGTATCCCTCTGACCTTCTTATTGACGATAAAACACAGAAATTGCATCGGAATTAAATACAAAAAGCACAATGCCGACTTAAGTACAAGAAAACAGACTCTTCTTACTGTCTGTGTTTTGAACCATTCATGTGACACTAAGCATAGCTTCCGATGCTTCACTTCAGGTTTACTGTATCCCTCTGACCATCTTATTGTTGATGAAACACAGATATAGCATCGGAATTAAATACAAAAGGCACAATGCCTACATAAGTACAATAAAACTGACTCTTCTTACTGTCTATGTTTTGAACCATTCCTGTTACACTAGTTATAGATTCCGATGCTTCTCTTGAGGTTTACTGTATCCCACTGACCTTCTTATTGACGATGAAACACAGAAATTGCATCGGAATTAAATACAAAAGGCACAATGCCGACTTAAGTACAAGAAAACAGACTCTTCTTACTGTCTGTGTTTTGAACCATTCATGTGACACTAGGCATAGCTTCCGATGCTTCACTTCAGGTTTACTGTATCCATCTGACCTTCTTATTATCGATGAAACACAGAATTTGCATCGGAATTAAATACAAAAGGCACAATGCCGACTTATGTACAAGAAAACTGACTCTTCTTACTGTCTATGTTTGAACCATTCATGTGACACTAGTTATAGATTCCGATGCTTCACTTCAGGTTTACTGTATCCCTCTTACCTTCTTATCGACGATGAAACACAGAAATTGCATCGGAATTAAATACAAAAGGCACAATGCCGACTTAAGTACAAGAAAACTGACTCCTCTTACTGTCTATGATTGAAACATTCCTGTGACACTAGTTATAGATTCCGATGCTTCACTTGAGGTTTACTGTATCCCTCTGACTCTCTTATTGACGATGAAACACAGAAATTGCATCGGAATTAAATACATATTTCACAATGCAGACTTAAGTACAAGAAAACTGACTCTTCTTACTGTCTATGTTTGGAACCATTCCTGTGACACTAGTTATAGATTCCGATGCTTCACTTCAGGTTTACTGTATCCCTCTGACCTTCTTATTGAAGATGAAACACAGATATTGCATCGGAATTAAATACAAAGGGCACAAGAAAACTGACTCTTCTTACTGTCTATGTTTGAACCATTCATGTGACGCTAGTTATAGATTCCGATGCTTCTCTTCAGGTTTACTGTATCCCTCTGACCTTCTTATTGACGATAAAACACAGAAATTGCATCGGAATTAAATACAAAAAGCACAATGCCGACTTAAGTACAAGAAAACAGACTCTTCTTACTGTCTGTGTTTTGAACCATTCATGTGACACTAAGCATAGCTTCCGATGCTTCACTTCAGGTTTACTGTATTCCTCTGACCATCTTATTGTTGATGAAACACAGATATAGCATCGGAATTAAATACAAAAGGCACAATGCCTACATAAGTACAATAAAACTGACTCTTGTTACTGTCTATGTTTTGAACCATTCCTGTTACACTAGTTATAGATTCCGATGCTTCTCTTCAGGTTTACTGTATCCCACTGACCTTCTTATTGACGATGAAACACAGAAATTGCTTCGGAATTAAATACAAAAGGCACAATGCCGACTTAAGTACAAGAAAACCGACTCTTCTTACTGTCTGTGTTTTGAACCATTCATGTGACACTAGGCATAGCTTCCGATGCTTCACTTCAGGTTTACTGTATCCATCTGACCTTCTTATTATCGATGAAACACAGAATTTGCATCGGAATTAAATACAAAAGGCACAATGCCGACTTATGTACAAGAAAACTGACTCTTCTTACTGTCTATGTTTGAACCATTCATGTGACACTAGTTATAGATTCCGATGCTTCACTTCAGGTTTACTGTATCCCTCTGACCTTCTTATTGACGATGAAACACAGAAATTGCATCGGAATTAAGTACAAAAGGCACAATGCCGACTTAAGTACAAGAAAACTGACTCTTCTTACTGTCTATGTTTGAACCATTCCTGTGACATTGGTTATAGATTCGGATGCTTCACTTCAGGTTTACTGTATCCCTCTGACCTTCTTATTGACGATGAAACACAGAAATTGCATCGGAATTAAATACAAAAGGCACAATGCCGACTTAAGTACAAGAAAACTGACTTTTCTTACTGTCTATGTTTTGAACCATTCCTGTGACACTAGTTATAGATTCCGATGCTTCCCTTCAGGTTTACTGTATCCCTCTGACCATCTTATTGTTGATGAAACACAGATATAGCATCGGAATTAATTACAAAACACACAATGCCTACATATGTACAAGAAGACTGACTCTTCTTACTGTCTATGATTTGAACCATTCCTGTGACACTAGTTATTGATTCCGATGCTTCTCTTCATGTTTACTGTCTCCCTCTGACCTTCTTATCGATGATGAAACACAGAAATTGCATCGGAATTAAATACAAAAGGCACAACGCCGACTTAAGTACAAGAAAACTTACTCATCTTACTGTCTATGTTTTGAACCTTTCCTGTGACACTAGTTATAGATTCCGAAGCTTCACTTCAGGTTTACTGTATCCCTCTGGCCTTCCTATTGAAGATGAAACACAGATATTGCATCGGAATTAAATGCAAAGGGCACAATGCCGACTTAAGTACAAGAAAACTGACTCTTCTTACTGTCTATGTTTGAACCATTCATGTGACACCAGTTATAGATTCCGATGCTTCACTTCAGGTTTACTGTATCCCTCTGACCATCTTATTGTTGATGAAACACAGATATAGCATCGGATTTAAATACAAAAGGCACAATGCCTACATAAGTACAAGAAAACTGACTCTTCTTACTGTCTATGATTTGAACCATTCCTGTGACACTAGTTATAGATTCCGATGCTTCTCTTCAGGTTTACTGTTTCCCTCTGACCTTCTTATTGACGATAAAACACAGAAATTGCATCGGAATTAAATACAAAAGGCACAATGCCGACTTAAGTACAAGAAAACAGACTCTTCTTACTGTCTGTGTTTTGAACCATTCATGTGACACTAGTTATGGAATCCGATGCTTCACTTCAGGTTTACTGTATCCCTCTGTCCTTCTTATCGACGATGAAACACAGAAATTGCATCGGAATTAGATACAAAAGGCACAATGCCGACTTAAGTACAAGAAAACAGACTCTTCTTACTGTCTATGATTTGAACCTTTCCTGTGACACTAGTTATAGATTCCGATGCTTCACTTCAGGTTTACTGTATCCCTCTGGCCTTCTTATTGAAGATGAAACACAGATATTGCATCGGAATTAAATGCAAAGGGCACAATGCCGACTTAAGTACAAGAAAACTGACTCTTCTTACTGTCTATGTTTGAACCATTCATGTGACACCAGTTATAGATTCCGATGCTTCACTTCAGGTTTACTGTATCCCTCTGACCATCTTATTGTTGATGAAACACAGATATAGCATCGGATTTAAATACAAAAGGCACAATGCCTACATAAGTACAAGAAAACTGACTCTTCTTACTGTCTATGATTTGAACCATTCCTGTGACACTAGTTATAGATTCCGATGCTTCTCTTCAGGTTTACTGTTTCCCTCTGACCTTCTTATTGACGATAAAACACAGAAATTGCATCGGAATTAAATACAAAGGGCACAATGCCGACTTAAGTACAAGAAAACAGACTCTTCTTACTGTCTGTGTTTTGAACCATTCATGTGACACTAGTTATGGAATCCGATGCTTCACTTCAGGTTTACTGTATCCCTCTGACCTTCTTATCGACGATGAAATACAGGAATTGCATCGGAATTAAATACAAAAGGCACAATGCCGACTTAAGTACAAGAAAACAGACTCTTCTTACTGTCTATGATTTGAACCATTCCTGTGACACTAGTTATAGATTCCGATGCTTCTCTTCTGGTTTACTGTATCCCTCTGACCTTCTTATTGACGATGAAACACAGAAATTGCATCGGAATTAAATACAAAAGGCACAACGCCGACTTAAGTACAAGAAAACTGACTCATCTTACTGTCTATGTTTTGAACCTTTCCTGTGACACTACTTATGGATTCCGATGCTTCACTTCAGGTTTACTGTATCCCTCTGACCTTCTTATTGAAGATGAAACACAGATATTGCATCGGAATGAAATACAAAGGGCACAATGCTGACTTAAGTACAAGAAAACTGACTCTTCTTACTGTCTCTGTTTGAACCATTCATGTGACCGTAGTTATAGATTCCGATGCTTCACTTCAGGTTTACTGTATCCCTCTGACCATTTTATTGTTGATGAAACACAGATATAGCTTCGGAATTAAATACAAAAGGCACAATGCCTACATAAGTACAGGAAAACTGACTCTTCTTACTGTCTATGATATGAACCATTCCAGTGACACTAGTGATGGAGTCCGATGCTTCTCTTCAGGTTTACTGTATCCCTCTGACCTTCTTATTGACGATAAAACACAGAAATTGCATCGGAATTGAATACAAAAAGCACAATGCCGACTTAAGTACAAGAAAACAGACTCTTCTTACTGTCTGTGTTTTGAACCATTCATGTGACACTAGGCATAGCTTCCGATGCATCACTTCAGGTTCACTGTATACCTCTGACCATCTTATTGTAGATGAAACACAGATATAGCATCGGAATTAAATACAAAAGGCACAATGCCTACATAAGTACAATAAAACTGACTCTTCTTACTGTCTACGTTTTGAACCATTCCTGTTACACTAGTTATAGATTCCGATGCTTCTCTTCAGGTTTACTGTATCCCTCTGACCTTCTTATTGACGATGAAACACAGAAATTGCATCGGAATTAAATACAAAAGGCACAATGCCGACTTAAGTACAAGAAAACAGACTCTTCTTACTGTCTGTGTTTTGAACCATACATGTGACACCAGGCATAGCTTCCGATGCTTCACTTCAGGTTTACTGTATCCATCTGACCTTATTATCGATGAAACACAGAATTTGCATCGGAATTAAATACAAAAGGCACAATGCCGACTTATGTACAAGAAAACTGACTCTTCTTACTGTCTATGTTTGAACCATTTATGTGACACTAGTTATAGATTCCGATGCTTCACTTCAGGTTTACTGTATCCCTCTGACCTTCTTATCGACGATGAAACACAGAAATTGCATCGGAATTAAATACAAAAGGCACAATGCCGACTTAAGTACAAGAAAACTGACTCCTCTTACTGTCTATGTTTTGAACCATTCCTGTGACACTAGTTGTAGATTCCGATGCTTCACTTCAGCTTTACTGTATCCCTCTGACCTTCTTATTGACGATGAAACACAGAAATTGCATCGGAATTAAATACAAAAGGCACAATGCCGACTTAAGTACAAGAAAACTGACTCTTCTTACTGCCTAGGTTTTGAACCATTCCTGTGACACTAGTTATAGATTGCAATGCTTCACTTCAGGTTTACTGTATCCCTCTGACCTTCTTATTGAGGATGAAACACAGGTATTGCATCGTAATTAAATACAAAAGGCACAATGCCGACTTCAGTACAAGAAAACTGACTCTTCTTACTGTCTATGTTTTGAACCATTCATGTGACACTAGTTATAGAGTCCGATGCTTCACTTCAGGTTTACTGTATCCCTCTGACCTTCTTATTGACGATGAAACACAGAAATTGCATCGGAATTAAATACAAAAGGCACAATGCCGACTTAAGCACAAGAAAACTGATTCTTCTTACTGTTTATGTTTGAACCATTCCTGTGACACTAGTTATGGATTCCGATGCCTCACTTCAGTTTTACTGTATCCCTCTGACCTTCTTATTGACGATGAAACACAGAAATTGCATCGGAATTAAATACAAAAGGCACAATGCCGACTTAAGTACAAGAAAACTGACTCTTCTTACTGTCTATGTTTGAACCATTCCTGTGACATTGGTTATAGATTCGGATGCTTCACTTCAGGTTTACTGTATCCCTCTGACCTTCTTATTGACGATGAAACACAGAAATTGCATCGGAATGAAATACAAAGGGCACAATGCTGACTTAAGTACAAGAAAACTGACTCTTCTTACTGTCTCTGTTTGAACCATTCATGTGACCGTAGTTATAGATTCCGATGCTTCACTTCAGGTTTACTGTATCCCTCTGACCATTTTATTGTTGATGAAACACAGATATAGCTTCGGAATTAAATACAAAAGGCACAATGCCTACATAAGTACAGGAAAACTGACTCTTCTTACTGTCTATGATATGAACCATTCCAGTGACACTAGTGATGGAGTCCGATGCTTCTCTTCAGGTTTACTGTATCCCTCTGACCTTCTTATTGACGATAAAACACAGAAATTGCATCGGAATTGAATACAAAAAGCACAATGCCGACTTAAGTACAAGAAAACAGACTCTTCTTACTGTCTGTGTTTTGAACCATTCATGTGACACTAGGCATAGCTTCCGATGCATCACTTCAGGTTCACTGTATACCTCTGACCATCTTATTGTAGATGAAACACAGATATAGCATCGGAATTAAATACAAAAGGCACAATGCCTACATAAGTACAATAAAACTGACTCTTCTTACTGTCTACGTTTTGAACCATTCCTGTTACACTAGTTATAGATTCCGATGCTTCTCTTCAGGTTTACTGTATCCCTCTGACCTTCTTATTGACGATGAAACACAGAAATTGCATCGGAATTAAATACAAAAGGCACAATGCCGACTTAAGTACAAGAAAACAGACTCTTCTTACTGTCTGTGTTTTGAACCATTCATGTGACACCAGGCATAGCTTCCGATGCTTCACTTCAGGTTTACTGTATCCATCTGACCTTATTATCGATGAAACACAGAATTTGCATCGGAATTAAATACAAAAGGCACAATGCCGACTTATGTACAAGAAAACTGACTCTTCTTACTGTCTATGTTTGAACCATTTATGTGACACTAGTTATAGATTCCGATGCTTCACTTCAGGTTTACTGTATCCCTCTGACCTTCTTATCGACGATGAAACACAGAAATTGCATCGGAATTAAATACAAAAGGCACAATGCCGACTTAAGTACAAGAAAACTGACTCCTCTTACTGTCTATGTTTTGAACCATTCCTGTGACACTAGTTGTAGATTCCGATGCTTCACTTCAGCTTTACTGTATCCCTCTGACCTTCTTATTGACGATGAAACACAGAAATTGCATCGGAATTAAATACAAAAGGCACAATGCCGACTTAAGTACAAGAAAACTGACTCTTCTTACTGCCTAGGTTTTGAACCATTCCTGTGACACTAGTTATAGATTGCAATGCTTCACTTCAGGTTTACTGTATCCCTCTGACCTTCTTATTGAGGATGAAACACAGGTATTGCATCGTAATTAAATACAAAAGGCACAATGCCGACTTCAGTACAAGAAAACTGACTCTTCTTACTGTCTATGTTTTGAACCATTCATGTGACACTAGTTATAGAGTCCGATGCTTCACTTCAGGTTTACTGTATCCCTCTGACCTTCTTATTGACGATGAAACACAGAAATTGCATCGGAATTAAATACAAAAGGCACAATGCCGACTTAAGCACAAGAAAACTGATTCTTCTTACTGTTTATGTTTGAACCATTCCTGTGACACTAGTTATGGATTCCGATGCCTCACTTCAGTTTTACTGTATCCCTCTGACCTTCTTATTGACGATGAAACACAGAAATTGCATCGGAATTAAATACAAAAGGCACAATGCCGACTTAAGTACAAGAAAACTGACTTTTCTTACTGTCTATGTTTTGAACCATACATGTGACACTAGTTATAGATTCCGATGCTTTACTTCAGGTTTACTGTATCCCTCTGACCTTCTTATTGACGATGAAACACAGATATTGCATCGGAGATAAATACAAAAGGCACAATGCCGACTTAAGTACAAGAAAACTGACTCATCATATTGTCTATGTTTTGAACCATTCCTGTGACACTAGTTATAGATTTCGATGCTTCACTTCAGGTTTACTGTATCCCTATGACCTTCGTATTGACGATGAAACACAGAAATTGCATGGGAATTAAATCCAAAAGTTACAACGCGAACTTAAGTACAAGAAAACTGACTCATCTTATTGCCTATGTTTTGAACCTTTCCTGTGACACTAGTTATAGATTCCGATGTTTCACTTCAGGTTTACTGTATCTCTCTGACCTTCTTATTGAAGATGAAACACAGATATTGCATCGGAATTAAATACAAAGGGCACAATGCCTACTTAAGTACTAGAAAAGTGACTCTTCTTACTGTCTATGATATGAACCATTCCAGTGACACTAGTGATGGACTCCGATGCTTCTCTTCAGGTTTACTGTATCCCTCTGACCTTCTTATTGACGATAAAACATAGAAATTGCATCGGAATTAAATACAAAAAGCACAATGCCGACTTAAGTACAAGAAAACAGACTCTTCTTACTGTCTGTGTTTTGAACCATTCATGTGACACTAGGCATAGCTTCCGATGCTTCACTTCAGGTTTACTGTATACCTCTGACCATCTTATTGTTGATGAAACACAGATATAGCATCGGAATTAAATACAAAAGGCACAATGCCTACATCAGTACAATAAAACTGACTCTTCTTACTGTCTGTGTTTTGAACCATTCCTGTTACACTAGTTATAGATTCCGATGCTTCTCTTCAGGTTTACTGTATCCATCTGACCTTCTTGTTATCGATGAAACACAGAATTTGCATCGGAATTAAATGCAAAAGGCACAATGCCGACTTATGTACAAGAAAACTGACTCTTCTTACTGTCTATGTTTGAACCATTCATGTGACACTAGTTATAGATTCCGATGCTTCACTTCAGGTTTACTGTATCCCTCTGACCTTCTTATCGACGATGAAACACAGAAATTGCATCGGAATTAAATACAAAAGGCACAATGCCGACTTAAGTACAAGAAAACTGACTCCACTTACTGTCTATGATTGAAACATTCCTGTGACACTAGCTATAGATTCCGATGCTTCACTTGAGGTTTACTGTATCCCTCTGACCTTCTTATTGACGATGAAACACAGAAATTGCATCGGAATTAAATACAAATGGCACAATGCAGACTTAAGTACAAGAAAACTGACTCTTCTTACTGTCTATGTTTGGAACCATTCCTGTGACACTAGTTATAGATTCCGATGCTTCACTTCAGGTTTACTGTATACCTCTGACCTTCTTATTGACGATGAAACACAGACATTGCATCGGAGTTAAATACAAAAGGCACAATGCCTACTTAAGTACAAGAAAACTGACTCTTCTTACTGTGTATGTTTTGAACCATTCCTGTGACACTAGTTATAGATTCCGATGCTTCACTTCAGGTTTACTGTATCCCTCTGACCATCTTATTGTTGATGACACACAGATATAGCATCGGAATTAAATACAAAAGACACAATGCCTACATAAGTACAAGAAAACTGACTCTTCTTACTGTCTATGATTTGAACCATTCCTGTGACACTAGTTATAGATTCCGATGCTTCTCTTCAGGTTTACTGTATCCCTCTGACCTTCTTATTGACAATAAAACGCAGAAATTGCATCGGTATTAAATACAAAAGGCACAATGCCGACTTAAGTACAAGAAAACAGACTCTTCTTACTGTCTGTGTTTTGAACCATTCATGTGACACTAGGCATAGCTTCCGATGCTTCACTTCAGGTTTACTGTATCCCTCTGACTTTCTTATTGACAATGAAACACAGAAATTGCATCGGATTTAATACAAAAGGCACAATGCCGACTTAAGTACAAGAAAACTGACTCCTCTTATTGTCTATGTTTTGAACCATTCCTGTGACACTAGTTATAGATTCCGATGCTTCACTTCAGCTTTACTGTTTTCCTCTGACCTTCTTATTGACGATGAAACACAGAAATTGCATCGGAATTAAATACAAAAGGCACAATGCCGACTGATGTACAAGAAAACTGATTCTTCTTACTGTTTATTTTTGAACCATTCCTGTGACACTAGTTATAGATTCCGATGCCTCACTTCAGGTTTACTGTATCCCTCTGACCTTCTTATTGACGATGAAACACAGAAATTGCATCGGAATTAAATACAAAAGGCACATGGCCGACTTAAGTACAAGAAAACTGACTCTCCTTACTGTCTATGTTTGAACCATTCCTGTGACATTGGTTATAGATTCGGATGCTTCACTTCAGGTTTACTGTATCCCTCTGACCTTCTTATTGACGATGAAACACAGAAATTGCATCGGAATTAAATACAAAAGGCACAATGCCGACTTAAGTACAAGAAAACTGACTTTTCTTACTGTCTATGTTTGAACCATTCATGTGACACTAGTTATAGATTCCGATGCTTCACTTCAGCTTTACTGTATCCCTCTGACCATCTTATTGTTGATGAAACACAGATATAGCATCGGAATTAAATACATAAGGCACAATGCCTACATAAGTACAAGAAAATTGATTCTTCGTAGTGTCTATGACTTGAACCATTCCTGTGACACTAGTTATAGATTTCGATGCTTCACTTCAGGTTTACTGTATCCCTATGACCTTCGTATTGACGATGAAACACAGAAATTGCATGGGAATTAAATCCAAAAGTTACAACGCGAACTTAAGTACCTGAAAACTGACTCATCTTATTGTCTATGTTTTGAACCTTTCCTGTGACACTAGTTATAGATTCCGATGCTTCACTTCAGGTTTACTGTATCTCTCTGACCTTCTTATTGAAGATGAAACACAGATATTGCATCGGAATTAAATACAAAGGGCACAATGCCTACTTAAGTACAAGAAAACTGACTCTTCTTACTATCTATGTTTGAACCATTCAAGTGACACTAGTTATAGATTCCGATGCTTCACTTCAGGTTTACTGTATCCCTCTGACCATCTTATTGTTGAGGAAACACAGATATAGCATCGGAATTAAATACATAAGGCACAATGCCAACATAAGTACAAGAAAATTGATTCTTCTTAGTGTCTATGACTTGAACCATTCCTGTGACACTAGTTATAGATTTCGATGCTTCACTTCAGGTTTACTGTATCCCTATGACCTTCGTATTGACGATGAAACACAGAAATTGCATGGGAATTAAATCCAAAAGTTACAACGCGAACTTAAGTACCTGAAAACTGACTCATCTTATTGTCTATGTTTTGAACCTTTCCTGTGACACTAGTTATAGATTCCGATGCTTCACTTCAGGTTTACTGTATCTCTCTGACCTTCTTATTGACGATGAAACACAGAAATTGCATCGGAATTAAATACAAAAGGCACAATGCCGACTTAAGTACAAGAAAACAGACTCTTCTTACTGCCTAGGTTTTGAACCATTCCTGTGACACTAGTTATAGATTCCAATGCTTCACTTCAGGTTTACTGTATCCCTCTGACCTTCTTATTGAGGATGAAACACAGGTATTGCATCGTAATTATTTACAAAAGGCACAATGCCGACTTCGGTACAAGAGAACTGACTCTTCTTACTGTCTATGTTTTGAACCATTCATGTGACACTAGTTATAGAGTCCAATGCCTCACTTCAGGTTTACTGTATCCCTCTGACCTTCTTATTGACGATGAAACACAGAAATTGCATCGGAATTAAATACAAAAGGCACAATGCCGACTGATGTACAAGAAAACTGATTCTTCTTACTGTTTATGTTTGAACCATTCCTGTGTCACTAGTTATAGATTCCGATGCCTCACTTCGGGTTTACTGTATCCCTCTGACCTTCTTATTGACGATGAAACACAGAAATTGCATCGGAATTAAATACAAAAGGCACAATGCCGACTTAAGTACAAGAAAACTGACTTTTCTTACTGTCTATGTTTTGAACCATTCCTGTGACACTAGTTATAGATTCCGATGCTTTACTTCAGGTTTACTGTATCCCTCTGACCTTCTTATTGACGATGAAACACAGATATTGCATCGGAGATGAATACAAAAGGCACAAAGCCGACTTAAGTACAAGAAAACTGACTCATCATATTGTCTATGTTTTGAACCATTCCTGTGACACTGGTTATAGATTCCGATGCTTCACTTCAGGTTTACTGTATCCCTATGACCTTCGTATTGACGATGAAACACAGAAATTGCATGGGAATTAAATCCAAAAGTTACAACGCGAACTTACGTACAAGAAAACTGACTCATCTTATTGGCTACGTTTGGAACCTTTCCTGTGACACTAGTTATAGATTCCGATGCTTCACTTCAGGTTTACTGTATCTCTCTGACCTTCTTATTGAAGATGAAACACAGATATTGCATCGGAATTAAATACAAAGGGCACAATGCCTACTTAAGTACAAGAAAACTGACTCTTCTTACTGTCTATGTTTGAACCATTCATGTGACACTAGTTATAGATTCCGATGCTTCACTTCAGGTTTACTGTATCCCTCTGACCATCTTATTGTTGATGAAACACAGATATAGCATCGGAATTAAATACAAAAGGCACAATGCCTACATAAGTACAAGAAAATTGATTCTTCTTAGTCTCTATGACTTGAACCATTCCTGTTACACTAGTTATAGATTCCGATGCTTCTCTTCAGGTTTACTGTATCCCTCTGACCTTCTTATTGACGATGAAACACAGAAAGTGCATCGGAATTAAATACAAAAGGCACAATGCCGACTTAAGTACAAGAAAACAGACTCTTCTTACTGTCTGTGTTTTGAACCATTCATGTGACACTAGGCATAGCATCCGATGCTTCACTTCAGGTTTACTGTATCCATTAGACCTTCTTATTATCGATGGAACACAGACTTTGCATCGGAATTAAATACAAAATGCACAATGCCGACTTAAGTACAAAAAAACTGACTCTTCTTACTGTCTATGATTGAGCCGTTCTTGTGACACTAGTTATAGCTTCCGATGCTTCACTTCAGGTTTACTGTATACCTCTGACCATCTTATTGTTGATGAAACACAGATATAGCATCGGAATTAAATACAAAAGGCACAATGCCTACATCAGTACAATAAAACTGACTCTTCTTACTGTCTGTGTTTTGAACCATTCCTGTTACACTAGTTATAGATTCCGATGCTTCTCTTCAGGTTTACTGTATCCATCTGACCTTCTTGTTATCGATGAAACACAGAATTTGCATCGGAATTAAATGCAAAAGGCACAATGCCGATTTATGTACAAGAAAACTGACTCTTCTTACTGTCTATGTTTGAACCATTCATGTGACACTAGTTATAGATTCCGATGCTTCACTTCAGGTTTACTGTATCCCTCTGACCTTCTTATCGACGATGAAACACAGAAATTGCATCGGAATTAAATACAAAAGGCACAATGCCGACTTAAGTACAAGAAAACTGACTCCTCTTACTGTCTATGATTGAAACATTCCTGTGACACTAGTTATAGATTCCGATGCTTCACTTGAGGTTTACTGTATCCCTCTGACCTTCTTATTGACGATGAAACACAGAAATTGCATCGGAATTAAATACAAATGGCACAATGCAGACTCAAGTACAAGAAAACTGACTCTTCTTACTGTCTATGTTTGGAACATTTCCTGTGACACTAGTTATAGATTCCGATGCTTCACTTCAGGTTTACTGTATCCCTCTGACCTTCTTATTGACGATGAAACACAGACATTGCATCGGAGTTAAATACAAAAGGCACAATGCCTACTTAAGTACAAGAAAACTGACTCTTCTTACTGTGTATGCTTTGAACCATTCCTGTGACACTAGTTATAGATTCCGATGCTTCACTTCAGGTTTACTGTATCTCTCTGACCATCGTATTGTTGATGACACACAGATATAGCATCGGAATTAAATACAAAAGACACAATGCCTACATAAGTACAAGAAAACTGACTCTTCTTACTGTCTATGATTTGAACCATTCCTGTGACACTAGTTATAGATTCCGATGCTTCTCTTCAGGTTTACTGTATCCCTCTGACCTTCTTATTGACAATAAAACACAGAAATTGCATCGGTATTAAATACAAAAGGCACAATGCCGACTTAAGTACAAGAAAACAGACTCTTCTTACTGTCTGTGTTTTGAACCATTCATGTGACACTAGGCATAGCTTCCGATGCTTCACTTCAGGTTTACTGTATCCCTCTGACTTTCTTATTGACAATGAAACACAGAAATTGCATCGGATTTAATACAAATAGCACAATGCCGACTTAAGTACAAGAAAACTGACTCCTCTTACTGTCTATGTTTGAACCATTCCTGTGACACTAGTTATAGATTCCGATGCTTCACTTCAGCTTTACTGTATTCCTCTGACCTTCTTATTGACGATGAAACACAGAAATTGCATCGGAATTAAATACAAAAGGCACAATGCCGACTTAAGTACAAGAAAACTGACTCTTCTTACTGCCTAGGTTTTGAACCATTCCTGTGACACTAGTTATAGATTCCAATGCTTCACTTCAAGTTTACTGTATCCCTCTGACCTTCTTATTGAGGATGAAACACAGGTATTGCATCGTAATTATATACAGAAGGCACAATGCCGACTTCAGTACAAGAAAACTGACTCTTCTTACTGTCTATGTTTTGAACCATTCATGTGACACTAGTTATAGATTCCGATGCTTCACTTCAGCTTTACTGTATTCCTCTGACCTTCTTATTGACGATGAAACACAGAAATTGCATCGGAATTAAATACAAAAGGCACAATGCCGACTGATGTACAAGAAAACTGATTCTTCTTACTGTTTATGTTTGAACCATTCCTGTGTCACTAGTTATAGATTCCGATGCCTCACTTCGGGTTTACTGTATCCCTCTGACCTTCTTATTGACGATGAAACACAGAAATTGCATCGGAATTAAATACAAAAGGCACAATGCCGACTTAAGTACAAGAAAACTGACTTTTCTTACTGTCTATGTTTTGAACCATTCCTGTGACACTAGTTATAGATTCCGATGCTTTACTTCAGGTTTACTGTATCCCTCTGACCTTCTTATTGACGATGAAACACAGATATTGCATCGGAGATGAATACAAAAGGCACAAAGCCGACTTAAGTACAAGAAAACTGACTCATCATATTGTCTATGTTTTGAACCATTCCTGTGACACTGGTTATAGATTCCGATGCTTCACTTCAGGTTTACTGTATCCCTATGACCTTCGTATTGACGATGAAACACAGAAATTGCATGGGAATTAAATCCAAAAGTTACAACGCGAACTTACGTACAAGAAAACTGACTCATCTTATTGGCTACGTTTGGAACCTTTCCTGTGACACTAGTTATAGATTCCGATGCTTCACTTCAGGTTTACTGTATCTCTCTGACCTTCTTATTGAAGATGAAACACAGATATTGCATCGGAATTAAATACAAAGGGCACAATGCCTACTTAAGTACAAGAAAACTGACTCTTCTTACTGTCTATGTTTGAACCATTCATGTGACACTAGTTATAGATTCCGATGCTTCACTTCAGGTTTACTGTATCCCTCTGACCATCTTATTGTTGATGAAACACAGATATAGCATCGGAATTAAATACAAAAGGCACAATGCCTACATAAGTACAAGAAAATTGATTCTTCTTAGTCTCTATGACTTGAACCATTCCTGTTACACTAGTTATAGATTCCGATGCTTCTCTTCAGGTTTACTGTATCCCTCTGACCTTCTTATTGACGATGAAACACAGAAAGTGCATCGGAATTAAATACAAAAGGCACAATGCCGACTTAAGTACAAGAAAACAGACTCTTCTTACTGTCTGTGTTTTGAACCATTCATGTGACACTAGGCATAGCATCCGATGCTTCACTTCAGGTTTACTGTATCCATTAGACCTTCTTATTATCGATGGAACACAGACTTTGCATCGGAATTAAATACAAAATGCACAATGCCGACTTAAGTACAAAAAAACTGACTCTTCTTACTGTCTATGATTGAGCCGTTCTTGTGACACTAGTTATAGCTTCCGATGCTTCACTTCAGGTTTACTGTATACCTCTGACCATCTTATTGTTGATGAAACACAGATATAGCATCGGAATTAAATACAAAAGGCACAATGCCTACATCAGTACAATAAAACTGACTCTTCTTACTGTCTGTGTTTTGAACCATTCCTGTTACACTAGTTATAGATTCCGATGCTTCTCTTCAGGTTTACTGTATCCATCTGACCTTCTTGTTATCGATGAAACACAGAATTTGCATCGGAATTAAATGCAAAAGGCACAATGCCGATTTATGTACAAGAAAACTGACTCTTCTTACTGTCTATGTTTGAACCATTCATGTGACACTAGTTATAGATTCCGATGCTTCACTTCAGGTTTACTGTATCCCTCTGACCTTCTTATCGACGATGAAACACAGAAATTGCATCGGAATTAAATACAAAAGGCACAATGCCGACTTAAGTACAAGAAAACTGACTCCTCTTACTGTCTATGATTGAAACATTCCTGTGACACTAGTTATAGATTCCGATGCTTCACTTGAGGTTTACTGTATCCCTCTGACCTTCTTATTGACGATGAAACACAGAAATTGCATCGGAATTAAATACAAATGGCACAATGCAGACTCAAGTACAAGAAAACTGACTCTTCTTACTGTCTATGTTTGGAACATTTCCTGTGACACTAGTTATAGATTCCGATGCTTCACTTCAGGTTTACTGTATCCCTCTGACCTTCTTATTGACGATGAAACACAGACATTGCATCGGAGTTAAATACAAAAGGCACAATGCCTACTTAAGTACAAGAAAACTGACTCTTCTTACTGTGTATGCTTTGAACCATTCCTGTGACACTAGTTATAGATTCCGATGCTTCACTTCAGGTTTACTGTATCTCTCTGACCATCGTATTGTTGATGACACACAGATATAGCATCGGAATTAAATACAAAAGACACAATGCCTACATAAGTACAAGAAAACTGACTCTTCTTACTGTCTATGATTTGAACCATTCCTGTGACACTAGTTATAGATTCCGATGCTTCTCTTCAGGTTTACTGTATCCCTCTGACCTTCTTATTGACAATAAAACACAGAAATTGCATCGGTATTAAATACAAAAGGCACAATGCCGACTTAAGTACAAGAAAACAGACTCTTCTTACTGTCTGTGTTTTGAACCATTCATGTGACACTAGGCATAGCTTCCGATGCTTCACTTCAGGTTTACTGTATCCCTCTGACTTTCTTATTGACAATGAAACACAGAAATTGCATCGGATTTAATACAAATAGCACAATGCCGACTTAAGTACAAGAAAACTGACTCCTCTTACTGTCTATGTTTGAACCATTCCTGTGACACTAGTTATAGATTCCGATGCTTCACTTCAGCTTTACTGTATTCCTCTGACCTTCTTATTGACGATGAAACACAGAAATTGCATCGGAATTAAATACAAAAGGCACAATGCCGACTTAAGTACAAGAAAACTGACTCTTCTTACTGCCTAGGTTTTGAACCATTCCTGTGACACTAGTTATAGATTCCAATGCTTCACTTCAAGTTTACTGTATCCCTCTGACCTTCTTATTGAGGATGAAACACAGGTATTGCATCGTAATTATATACAGAAGGCACAATGCCGACTTCAGTACAAGAAAACTGACTCTTCTTACTGTCTATGTTTTGAACCATTCATGTGACACTAGTTATAGAGTCCGATGCTTCACTTCAGGTTTACTGTATCCCTCTGACCTTCTTATTGACGATGAAACACAGAAATTGCATCGGAATTAAATACAATAGGCACAATGCCGACTGATGTACAAGAAAACTGATTCTTCTTACTGTTTATGTTTGAACCATTCCTGTGACACTAGTTATAGATTCCGATGCCTCACTTCAGGTTTACTGTATCCCTCTGACCTTCTTATTGACGATGAAACACAGAAATTGCATCGGAATTAAATACAAAAGGCACATGGCCGACTTAAGTACAAGAAAACTGACTCTCCTTACTGTCTATGTTTGAACCATTCCTGTGACATTGGTTATAGATTCGGATGCTTCACTTCAGGTTTACTGTATCCCTCTGACCTTCTTATTGACGATGAAACACAGAAATTGCATCGGAATTAAATACAAAAGGCACAATGCCGACTTAAGTACAAGAAAACTGACTTTTCTTACTGTCTATGTTTGAACCATTCATGTGACACTAGTTATAGATTCCGATGCTTCACTTCAGCTTTACTGTATCCCTCTGACCATCTTATTGTTGATGAAACACAGATATAGCATCGGAATTAAATACATAAGGCACAATGCCTACGTAAGTACAAGAAAATTGATTCTTCTTAGTGTCTATGACTTGAACCATTCCTGTGACACTAGTTATAGATTTCGATGCTTCACTTCAGGTTTACTGTATCCCTATGACCTTCGTATTGACGATGAAACACAGAAATTGCGTGGGAATTAAATCCAAAAGTTACAACGCGAACTTAAGTACAAGAAAACTGACTCATCTTATTGTCTATGTTTTGAACCTTTCCTGTGACACTAGTTATAGATTCCGATGCTTCACTTCAGGTTTAATGTATCTCTCTGACCTTCTTATTGAAGATGAAACACAGATATTGCATCGGAATTAAATACAAAGGGCACAATGCCTACTTAAGTACAAGAAAACTGACTCTTCTTACTGTCTATGTTTGAACCATTCATGTGACACTAGTTATAGATTCCGATGCTTCACTTCAGGTTTACTGTATCCCTCTGACCATCTTTATGTTGAGGAAACACAGATATAGCATCGGAATTAAATACATAAGGCACAATGCCTACATAAGTACAAGAAAATTGATTCTTCTTAGTGTCTATGACTTGAACCATTCCTGTTACACTAGTTATAGATTCCGATGCTTCTCTTCAGGTTTACTGTATCCCTCTGACCTTCTAATTGACGATGAAACACAGAAATTGCATCGGAATTAAATACAAAAGGCACAATGCCGACTTAAGTACAAGAAAACAGACTCTTCTTACTGCCTAGGTTTTGAACCATTCCTGTGACACTAGTTATAGATTCCAATGCTTCACTTCAGGTTTACTGTATCCCTCTGACCTTCTTATTGAGGATGAAACACAGGTATTGCATCGTAATTATATACAAAAGGCACAATGCCGACTTCAGTACAAGAAAACTGACTCTTCTTACTGTCTTTGTTTTGAACCATTCATTTGACACTAGTTATAGAGTCCGATGCTTCACTTCAGGTTTACTGTATCCCTCTGACCTTCTTATTGACGATGAAACACAGAAATTGCATCGGAATTAAATACAAAAGGCACAATGCCGACTGATGTACAAGAAAACTGATTCTTCTTACTGTTTATGTTTGAACCATTCCAGTGTCACTAGTTATAGATTCCGATGCCTCACTTCAGGTTTACTGTATCCCTCTGACCTTCTTATTGACGATGAAACACAGAAATTGCATCGGAATTAAATACAAAAGGCACAATGCCGACTTAAGTACAAGAAAACTGACTCTTCTTACTGTCTATGTTTGAACCATTCCTGTGACATTGGTTATATTTTCGGATGCTTCACTTCAGGTTTACTGTATCCCTCTGACCTTCTTATTGACAATGAAACACAGAAATTGCATCGGAATTACATACAAAAGGCACAATGCCGACTTAAGTACAAGAAAACTGACTTTTCTTACTGTCTATGTTTTGAACCATTCCTGTGACACTAGTTATAGATTCCGATGCTTTACTTCAGGTTTCCTGTATCCCTCTGACCTTCTTATTGACGATGAAACACAGATATTGCATCGGAGATAAATACAAAAGGCACAATGCCGACTTAAGTACAAGAAAACTGACTTATCATATTGTCTATGTTTTGAACCATTCCTGTGACACTAGTTATAGATTCCAATGCTTCACTTCAGGTTTACTGTATCCCTATGACCTTCGTATTGACGATGAAACACAGAAATTGCATGGGAATTAAATCCAAAAGTTACAACGCGAACTTACGTACAAGAAAACTGACTCATCTTATTGTCTATGTTTTGAACCTTTCCTGTGACACTAGTTATAGATTCCGATGCTTCACTTCAGGTTTACTGTATCTCTCTGACCTTCTTATTGAAGATGAAACACAGGTATTGCATCGGAATTAAATACAAAGGGCACAATGCCTACTTAAGTACAAGAAAACTGACTCTTCTTACTGTCTATGTTTGAACCATTCATGTGACACTAGTTATAGATTCCGATGCTTCACTTCAGGTTTACTGTATCCCTCTGACCATCTTATTGTTGATGAAACACAGATATAGCATCGGAATTAAATACAAAAGGCACAATGCCTACATAAGTACAAGAAAATTGATTCTTCTTAGTGTCTATGACTTGAACCATTCCTGTTACACTAGTTATAGATTCCGATGCTTCTCTTCAGGTTTATTGTATCCCTCTGACCTTCTTATTGACGATGAAACACAGAAATTGCATCGGAATTAAATACAAAATGCACAATGCCGACTTAAGTACAAAAAAACTGACTCTTCTTACTGTCTATGATTGAGCCGTTCTTGTGACACTAGTTATAGATTCCGATGCTTCACTTGAGGTTTACTGTATCCCTCTGACCTTCTTGTTGACGATGAGAAACAGAAATTGCATCGGAATTAAATACAAAAGGCACAATGCCGACTTAAGTACAAGAAAACAGACTTTTCTTACTGTCTGTGTTTTGAACCATTCATGTGACACTAGGCCTAGCTTCTGATGCTTCACTTCATTTTTATTGTATCCCTCTGACTTTCTTATTGACAATGAAACACAGAAAATGCATCGGATTTAATACAAAAGGCACAATGCCGACTTAAGTACAAGAAAACTGACTCCTCTTACTGTCTATGCTTTGAACCATTCCTGTGACACTAGTTATAGATTCCGATGCTTCACTTCAGCTTTACTGTATCCCTCTGACCTTCTTATTGACGATGAAACGCAGAAATTGCATCGGAATTAAATACAAAAGGCACAATGCCGACTTAAGTACAAGAAAACTGACTCTTCTTACTGCCTAGCTTTTGAACCATTCCTGTGACATTAGTTACAGATTCCGATGCTTCACGTCAGGTTTACTGTATCCCTCTGACCTTCTTATTGACGATGAAACACAGGTATTGCATCGTAATTGAATACAAAAGGCACAATGCCGATTTCAGTACAAGAAAACTGACTCTTCTTACTGTCTATGTTTTGAAACACTCATGTGACACTAATTATAGAGTCCGATGCTTCACTTCAGGTTTACTGTATCCCTCTGACCTTCTTATTGACGATGAAACACAGAAATTGCATCGGAATTAAATACAAAAGGCACCATGCCGACTGATGTACAAGAAAACTGATTCTTCTTACTGTTTATGTTTGAACCATTCCTGTGACACTAGTTATAGATTCCGATGCCTCACTTCAGGTTTAATGTATCCCTCTGACCTTCTTATTGACGATGAAACACAGAAATTGCATCGGAATTAAATACAAAAGGCACAATGCCGACTTAAGTACAAGAAAACAGACTCTTCTTACTGTCTGTGTTTTGAACCATTCATGTGACACTAGGCATAGCTTCCGATGCTTCACTTCAGGTTTACTGTATCCTTCTGACCTTCTTATTATCGATGAAACACAGAATTTGCATCGGAATTAAATACAAAAGGCACAATGCCGACTTATGTACAAGAAAACTGACTCTTCTTACTGTCTATGTTTGAACCATTCATGTGACACTAGTTATAGATTCCGATGCTTCACTTCAGGTTTACTGTATCCCTCTGACCTTCTTATCGACGATGAAACACAGAAATTGCATTGGAATTAAATACAAAAGGCACAATGCCGACTTAAGTACAAGAATACTGACTCCTCTTACTGTGTATGATTGAAACATTCCTGTGACACTAGTTATAGATTCCGATGCTTCACTTGAGGTTTACTGTATCCCTCCGACCTTCTTATTGACGATGAAACACAGGAATTGCATCGGAATTAAATACAAATGGCACAATGCAGACTTAAGTACAAGAAAACTGACTCTTCTTACTGTCTATGTTTGGAACCATTCCTGTGACACTAGTTATAGATTCCGATGCTTCACTTCAGCTTTACTGTATCCCTCTGACCTTCTTATTGACGATGAAACACAGACATTGCATCGGAGTTAAATACAAAAGGCACAATGCCTACTTAAGTACAAGAAAAGTGACTCTTCTTACTGTCTATGTTTTGAACCATTCCTGTGACACTAGTTATAGATTCCGATGCTTCACTTCAGGTTTACTGTATCCCTCTGACCATCTTATTGTTGATGAAACACAGATATAGCATCGGAATTAAATACAAAAGACACAATGCCTACATAAGTACAAGAAAACTGACTCTTCTTACTGTCTATGATTTGAACCATTCCTGTGACACTAGTTATAGATTCCGATGCTTCTCTTCAGGTTTACTGTATCCCTCTGACCTTCTTATTGACGATAAAACACAGAAATTGCATCGGTATTAAATACAAAAGGCGCAATGCCGACTTAAGTACAAGAAAACAGACTCTTCTTACTGTCTGTGTTTTGAACCATTCATGTGACACTAGGCATAGCTTCCGAAGCTTCACTTCAGGTTTACTGTATCCCTCTGACTTTCTTATTGACAATGAAACAAGGAAATTGCGTCGGATTTAATACAAAAGGCACAATGCCGACTTAAGTACAAGAAAACTGACTCCTCTTACTGTCTATGTATTGAACCATTCCTGTGACACTAGTTGTAGATTCCAATGCTTCACTTCAGCTTTACTGTATCCCTCTGACCTTCTTATTGACGATGAAACACAGAAATTGCATCGGAATTAAATACAAAAGGCACAATGCCGACTTAAGTACAAGAAAACTGACTCTTCTTACTGTCTATGTTTGAACCATTCCTGTGACATTGGTTATAGATTCGGATGCTTCACTTCAGGTTTACTGTATCCCTCTGACCTTCTTATTGATGATGAAACACAGAAATTGCATCGGAATTAAATACAAAAGGCACAATGCCGACTTAAGTACAAGAAAACTGACTTTTCTTACTGTCTATGTTTTGAACCATTCCTGTGACACTAGTTATAGATTCTGATGCTTTACTTCAGGTTTACTGTATCCCTCTAAACCTTCTTATTGACGATGAAACACAGATATTGCATCGGAGATAAATACAAAAGGCACAATGCCGACTTAAGTACAAGAAAACTGACTCATCATATTGTCTATGTTTTGAACCATTCCTGTGACACTAGTTATAGATTCCGATGCTTCACTTCAGGTTTACTGTATCCCTATGACCTTCGTATTGACGATGAAACACAGAAATTGCATGGGAATTAAATCCAAAAGTTACAACGCGAACTTAAGTACAAGAAAACTGACTCATCTTATTGTCTATGTTTTGAACCTTTCCTGTGACACTAGTTATAGATTCCGATGCTTCACTTCAGGTTTACTGTATCTCTCTGACCTTCTTATTGAAGATGAAACACAGATATTGCATCGGAATTAAATACAAAAAGCACAATGCCGACTTAAGTACAAGAAAACAGACTCTTCTTACTGTCTGTGTTTTGAACCATTCATGTGACACTAGGCATAGCTTCCGATGCTTCACTTCAGGTTTACTGTATCCATCTGACCTTCTTATTATCGATGAAACACAGAATTTGCATCGGAATTAAATACAAAAGGCACAATGCCGACTTATGTACAAGAAAACTGACTCTTCTTACTGTCTATGTTTGAACCATTCATGTGACACTAGTTATAGATTCCGATGCTTCACTTGAGGTTTACTGTATCCCTCTGACCTTCTTATTGACGATGAAACACAGAAATTGCATTGGAATTAAATACAAATGGCACAATGCAGACTTAAGTAAAAGAAAACTGACTCTTCTTACTGTCTATGTTTGGAACCATTCCTGTGGCACTAGTTATAGATTCCGATGCTTCACTTCAGGTTTACTGTATCCCTCTGACCTTCTTATTGACGATGAAACACAGACATTGCATCGCAGTTAAATACAAAAGGCACAATGCCTACTTAAGTACAAGAAAACTGACTCTTCTTACTGTCTATGTTTTGAACCATTCCTGTGACACTAGTTATAGATTCCGATGCTTCACTTCAGGTTTACTGTATCCCTCTGACCATCTTGTTGTTGATGACACACAGATATAGCATCGGAATTAAATACAAAAGACACAATTCCTACATAAGTACAAGAAAACTGACTCTTCTTACTGTCTATGATTTGAACCATTCCTGTGACACTAGTTATAGATTACGATGCTTCTCTTCAGGTTTACTGTATCCCTCTGACCTTCTTATTGACGATAAAACACAGAAATTGCATCGGTATTAAATACAAAAGGCACAACGCCGACTTAAGTACAAGAAAACAGACTCTTCTTACTGTCTGTGTTTTGAACCATTCATGTGACACTAGGCATAGCTTCCGATGCTTCACTTCAGGTTTACTGTATCCCTCTGACTTTCTTATTGACAATGAAACACAGAAATTGCATCGGATTTAATACAAAAGGCACAATGCCGACTTAAGTACAAGAAACCTGACTCCTCTTACTGTCTATGTTTTGAACCATTCCTGTGACACTAGTTATAGATTCCGATGCTTCACTTCAGCTTTACTGTATCCCTCTGACCTTCTTATTGACGATGAAACACAGAAATTGCATCGGAGTTAAATACAAAAGGCACAATGCCGACTTAAGTACAAGAAAACTGACTCTTCTTACTGCCTAGGTTTTGAACCATTCCTGTGACACTAGTTATAGATTCCAATGCTTCACTTCAGGTTTACTGTATCCCTCTGACCTTCTTATTGAGGATGAAACTCAGGTATTGCATCGTAATTATATACAAAAGGCACAATGCCGACTTCAGTACAAGAAAACTGACTCTTCTTACTGTCTATGTTTTGAACCATTCATGTGACACTAGTTATAGAGGCCGATGCTTCACTTCAGGTTTACTGTATCCCTCTGACCTTCTTATTGACGATGAAACACAGAAATTGCATCGGAATTAAATACAAAAGGCACAATGCCGACTTAAGTACAAGAAAACTGACTCTTCTTACTGTCTATGTTTGAACCATTCCTGTGACATTGGTTATAGATTCGGATGCTTCACTTCAGGTTTACTGTATCTCTCTGACCTTCTTATTGAAGATGAAACACAGATATTGCATCGGAATTAAATACAATGGGCACAATGCCTACTTAAGTACAAGAAAACTGACTCTTCTTACTGTCTATGTTTGAACCATACATGTGACACTAGTTATAGATTCCGATGCTTCACTTCAGGTTTACTGTATCCCTCTGACCATCTTGTTGTTGATGAAATACAGATATAGCATCGGAATTAAATACAAAAGGCACAATGCCTACATAAGTACAAGAAAATTGATTCTTCTTAGTGTCTATGACTTGAACCATTCCTGTTACACTAGTTATAGATTCCGATGCTTCTCTTCAGGTTTACTGTATCCCTCTGACCTTCTTATTGACGATGAAACACAGAAATTGCATCGGAATTAAATACAAAAGGCACAATGCCGACTTAAGTACAAGAAAACAGACTCTTCTTACTGCCTAGGTTTTGAACCATTCCTGTGACACTAGTTATAGATTCCAATGCTTCACTTCAGGTTTACTGTATCCCTCTGACCTTCTTATTGAGGATGAATCACAGGTATTGCATCGTAATTATATACAAAAGGCACAATGCCGACTTCAGTACAAGAAAACTGACTCTTCTTACTGTCTATGTTT
Organism: Schistocerca americana; assembly: GCF_021461395.2. Lineage (NCBI taxonomy): Eukaryota > Metazoa > Arthropoda > Insecta > Orthoptera > Acrididae > Schistocerca > Schistocerca americana. Next base: position 1,130,334,984 of record NC_060120.1, on the reverse strand, counting down.
TGAACCATTCATGTGACACTAGTTATAGAGTCCGATGCTTCACTTCAGGTTTACTGTATCCCTCTGACCTTCTTATTGACGATGAAACACAGAAATTGCATCGGAATTAAATACAAAAGGCACAATGCCGACTGATGTACAAGAAAACTGATTCTTCTTACTGATTATGTTTGAACCATTCCTGTGACACTAGTTATAGATTCCGATGCCTCACTTCAGGTTTACTGTATCCCTCTGACCTTCTTATTGACGATGAAACACAGAAATTGCATCGGAATTAATTACAAAGGGCACAATGCCGACTTAAGTACAAGAAAACTGACTCTTCTTACTGTCTATGTTTGAACCATTCCTGCGACATTGGTTATAGATTCGGATGCTTCACTTCAGGTTTACTGTATCCCTCTGACCTTCGTATTGACGATGAAACACAGAAATTGCATCGGAATTAAATACAAAAGGCACAATGCCGACTTAAGTACAAGAAAACTGACTTTTCTTACTGTCTATGTTTTGAACCATTCCTCTGACACTAGTTATAGATTCCGATGCTTTACTTCAGGTTTACTGTATCCCTCTGACCTTATTGACGATGAAACACAGATATTGCATCGGAGATAAATACAAAAGGCACAATGCCGACTTAAGTACAAGAAAACTGACTCATCATATTGTCTATGTTTTGAACCATTCCTGTGACACTAGTTATAGATTCCGATGCTTCACTTCCGGTTTACTGTATCCCTATGACCTTCGTATTGACGATGAAACACAGAAATTGCATGGGAATTAAATCCAAAAGTTACAACGCGAACTTAAGTACAAGAAAACTAACTCATCTTATTGTCTATGTTTTGAACCTTTCCTGTGACACTAGTTATAGATTCCGATGCTTCACTTCAGGTTTATTGTATCTCTCTGACCTTCTTATTGAAGATGAAACACAGATATTGCATCGGAATTAAATACAAAGGGCACAATGCCTACTTAAGTACAAGAAAACTGACTCTTCTTACTGTCTATGTTTGAACCATTCATGTGACACTAGTTACAGATTCCGATGCTTCACTTCAGGTTTATTGTATCCCTCTGACCATCTTATTGTTGATGAAACACAGATATAGCATCGGAATTAAATACAAAAGGCACAATGCCTACATAAGTACAAGAAAATTGATTCTTCTTAGTGTCTATGACTTGAACCATTCCTGTTACACTAGTTATAGATTCCGATGCTTCTCTTCAGGTTTACTGTATCCCTCTGACCTTCTTATTGACGATGAAACACAGAAATTGCATCGAAATTAATTACAAAAGGCACAATGCCGACTTAAGTACAAGAAAACAGACTCTTCTTACTGTCTGTGTTTTGAACCATTCATGTGACACTAGACCTAGCTTCTGATGCTTCACTTCATTTTTACTGTATCCCTCTGACTTTCTCATTGACAATGAAACACAGAAATTGCATCGGATTTAATACAAAAGGCACAATGCCGACTTAAGTACAAGAAAACTGACTCCTCTTACTGTCTATGTTTTGAACCATTCCTGTGACACTAGTTATAGATTCCGATGCTTCACTTCAGCTTTACTGTATCCCTCTGACCTTCTTATTGACGATGAAACACAGAAATTGCATTGGAATTAAATACAAAAGGCACAATGCCGACTTAAGTACAAGAAAACTGACTCTTCTTACTGCCTAGGTTTTGAACCATTCCTGTGACATTAGTTATAGATTCCGATGCTTCACTTCAGGTTTACTGTATCCCTCTGACCTTCTTATTGACGATGAAACACAGGTATTGCATCGTAATTAAATACAAAAGGCACAATGCCGACTTCAGTACAAGAAAACTGACTCTTCTTACTGTCTATGTTTTGAAACATTCATGTGACACTAATTATAGAGTCCGATGCTTCACTTCAGGTTTACTGTATCCCTCTGACCTTCTTATTGACGATGAAACACAGAAATTGCATCGGAATTAAATACAAAAGGCACCATGCCGACTGATGTACAAGAAAACTGATTCTTCTTACTGTTTATGTTTGAACCATTCCTGTGACACTAGTTATAGATTCCGATGCCTCACTTCTGGTTTACTGTATCCCTCTGACCTTCTTATTGACGATAAAACACAGAAATTGCATCGGAATTAAATACAAAAAGCACAATGCCGACTTAAGTACAAGAAAACAGACTCTTCTTACTGTCTGTGTTTTGAACCATTCATGTGACACTAGGCATAGCTTCCGATGCTTCACTTCAGGTTTACTGTATCCATCTGACCTTCTTATCATCGATGAAACACAGAATTTGCATCGGAATTAAATACAAAAGGCACAATGCCGACTTATGTACAAGAAAACTGACTCTTCTTACTGTCTATGTTTGAACCATTCATGTGACACTAGTTATAGATTCCGATGCTTCACTTGAGGTTTACTGTATCCCTCTGACCTTCTTATTGACGATGAAACACAGAAATTGCATTGGAATTAAATACAAATGGCACAATGCAGACTTAAGTAAAAGAAAACTGACTCTTCTTACTGTCTATGTTTGGAACCATTCCTGTGACACTAGTTATAGATTCCGATGCTTCACTTCAGGTTTACTGTATCCCTCTGACCTTCTTATTGACGATGAAACACAGACATTGCATCGGAGTTAAATACAAAAGGCACAATGCCTACTTAAGTACAAGAAAACTGACTCTTCTTACTGTCTATGTTTTGAACCATTCCTGTGACACTAGTTATAGATTCCGATGCTTCACTTCAGGTTTACTGTATCCCTCTGACCATCTTGTTGTTGATGACACACAGATATAGCATCGGAATTAAATACAAAAGACACAATTCCTACATAAGTACAAGAAAACTGACTCTTCTTACTGTCTATGATTTGAACCATTCCTGTGACACTAGTTATAGATTACGATGCTTCTCTTCAGGTTTACTGTATCCCTCTGACCTTCTTATTGACGATAAAACACAGAAATTGCATCGGTATTAAATACAAAAGGCACAACGCCGACATAAGTACAAGAAAACAGACTCTTCTTACTGTCTGTGTTTTGAACCATTCATGTGACACTAGGCATAGCTTCCGATGCTTCACTTCAGGTTTACTGTATCCCTCTGACTTTCTTATTGACAATGAAACACAGAAATTGCATCGGATTTAATACAAAAGGCACAATGCCGACTTAAGTACAAGAAAACTGACTCCTCTTACTGTCTATGTTTTGAACCATTCCTGTGACACTAGTTATAGATTCCGATGCTTCACTTCAGCTTTACTGTATCCCTCTGACCTTCTTATTGACGATGAAACACAGAAATTGCATCGGAGTTAAATACAGAAGGCACAATGCCGACTTAAGTACAAGAAAACTGACTCTTCTTACTGCCTAGGTTTTGAACCATTCCTGTGACACTAGTTATAGATTCCAATGCTTCACTTCAGGTTTACTGTATCCCTCTGACCTTCTTATTGAGGATGAAACACAGGTATTGCATCGTAATTATATACAAAAGGCACAATGCCGACTTCAGTACAAGAAAACTGACTCTTCTTACTGTCTATGTTTTGAACCATTCATGTGACACTAGTTATAGAGTCCGATGCTTCAGTTCAGGTTTACTGTATCCCTCTGACCTTCTTATTGACGATGAAACACAGAAATTGCATCGGAATTAAATACAAAAGGCACAATGCCGACTTAAGTACAAGAAAACTGACTCTTCTTACTGTCTATGTTTGAACCATTCCTGTGACATTGGTTATAGATTCGGATGCTTCACTTCAGGTTTACTGTATCTCTCTGACCTTCTTATTGAAGATGAAACACAGATATTGCATCGGAATTAAATACAATGGGCACAATGCCTACTTAAGTACAAGAAAACTGACTCTTCTTACTGTCTATGTTTGAACCATACATGTGACACTAGTTATAGATTCCGATGCTTCACTTCAGGTTTACTGTATCCCTCTGACCATCTTATTGTTGATGAAACACAGATATAGCATCGGAATTAAATACAAAAGGCACAATGCCTACATAAGTACAAGAAAATTGATTCTTCTTAGTGTCTATGACTTGAACCATTCCTGTTACACTAGTTATAGATTCCGATGCTTCTCTTCAGGTTTACTGTATCCCTCTGACCTTCTTATTTACGATGAAACACAGAAATTGCATCGGAATTAAATACAAAAGGCACAATGCCGACTTAAGTACAAGAAAACAGACTCTTCTTACTGCCTAGGTTTTGAACCATTCCTGTGACACTAGTTATAGATTGCAATGCTTCACTTCAGGTTTACTGTATCCCTCTGTCCTTCTTATTGAGGATGGAACACAGGTATTGCATCGTAATTATATACAAAAGGCACAATGCCGACTTCAGTACAAGAAAACTGACTCTTCTTACTGTCTATGTTTTGAACCATTCATGTAACACTAGTTATAGAGTCCGATGCTTCACTTCAGGTTTACTGTATCCTTCTGACCTTCTTATTGACGATGAAACACAGAAATTGCATCGGAATTAAATACAAAAGGCACAATGCCGACTGATGTACAAGAAAACTGATTCTTCTTACTGTCTGTGTTTTGAACCATTCATGTGACACTAGGCATAGCTTCCGATGCTTCACTTCAGGTTTACTGTATCCCTCTGACTTTCTTATTGACAATGAAACACAGAAATTGCATCGGATTTAATACAAAAGGCACAATGCCGACTTAAGTACAAGAAAACTGACTCCTCTTACTGTCTATGTTTTGAACCATTCCTGTGACACTAGCTATAGATTCCGATGCTTCACTTCAGCTTTACTGTATCCCTCTGACCTTGTTATTGACGATGAAACACAGAAATTGCATCGGAATTAAATACAATGGGCTCAATGCCTACTTACGTACAAGAAAACTGACTCTTCTTACTGTCCATGTTTGAACCATACATGTGACACTAGTTATAGATTCCGATGCTTCACTTCAGGTTTACTGTATCCCTCTGACCATCTTATTGTTGATGAAACACAGATATAGCATCGGAATTAAATACAAAAGGCACAATGCCTACTTAAGTACAAGAAAATTGATTCTTCTTAGTGTCTATGACTTGAACCATTCCTGTTACACTAGTTATAGATTCCGATGCTTCTCTTCAGGTTTACTGTATCCCTCTGACCTTCTTATTGACGATGAAACACAGAAATTGCATCGGAATTAAATACAAAAGGCACAATGCCGACTTAAGTACAAGAAAACAGACTCTTCTTACTGCCTAGGTTTTGAACCATTCCTGTGACACTAGTTATAGATTCCAATGCTTCACTTCAGGTTTACTGTATCCCTCTGACCTTCTTATTGAGGATGAAACACAGGTATTGCATCGTAATTATATACAAAAGGCACAATGCCGACTTCAGTACAAGAAAACTGACTCTTCTTACTGTCTATGTTTTGAACCATTCATGTGACACTAGTTATAGAGTCCGATGCTTCACTTCAGGTTTACTGTATCCCTCTGACCTTCTTATTGACGATGAAACACAGAAATTGCATCGGAATTAAATACAAAAGGCACAATGCCGACTGATGTACAAGAAAACTGATTCTTCTTACTGTCTGTGTTTTGAACCATTCATGTGACACTAGGCATAGCTTCCGATGCTTCACTTCAGGTTTACTGTATCCCTCTGACTTTCTTATTGACAATGAAACACAGAAATTGCATCGGATTTAATACAAAAGGCACAATGCCGACTTAAGTACAAGAAAACTGACTCCTCTTACTGTCTATGTTTTGAACCATTCCTGTGACACTAGTTATAGATTCCGATGCTTCACTTCAGCTTTACTGTATCCCTCTGACCTTCTTATTGACGATGAAACACAGATATTGCATCGGAGTTAAATACAAAAGGCACAATGCCGACTTCAGTACAAGAAAACTGACTCTTCTTACTGTCTATGTTTTGAACCATTCATGTGACACTAGTTATAGAGTCCGATGCTTCACTTCAGGTTTACTGTATCCCTCTGACCTTCTTATTGACGATGAAACACAGAAATTGGATCGGAATTAAATACAAAAGGCACAATGCCGACTTAAGTACAAGAAAACTGACTCTTCTTACTGTCTATGTTTGATCCATTCCTGTGACATTGGTTATAGATTCGGATGCTTCACTTCAGGTTTACTGTATCCCTCTGACCATCTTATTGTTGATGAAACACAGATATTGCATCGGAATTAAATACAATGGGCACAATGCCTACTTAAGTACAAGAAAATTGATTCTTCTTAGTGTCTATGACTTGAACCATTCCTGTTACACTAGTTATAGATTCCGATGCTTCTCTTCAGGTTTACTGTATCCCTCTGACCTTCTTATTGACGATGAAACACAGAAATTGCATCGGAATTAAATACAAAAGGCACAATGCCGACTTAAGTACAAGAAAACAGACTCTTCTTACTGCCTAGGTTTTGAACCATTCCTGTGACACTAGTTATAGATTCCAATGCTTCACTTCAGGTTTACTGTATCCCTCTGACCTTCTTATTGAGGATGAAACACAGGTATTGCATCGTAATTATATACAAAAGGCACAATGCCGACTTCAGTACAAGAAAACTGACTCTTCTTACTGTCTATGTTTTGAACCATTCATGTGAATTTAGTTATAGAGTCCGATGCTTCACTTCAGGTTTACTGTATCCCTCTGACCTTCTTATTGACGATGAAACACAGAAATTGCATCGGAATTAAATACAAAAGGCACAATGCCGACTGATGTACAAGAAAACTGACTTTTCTTACTGTCTATGTTTTGAACCATTCCTGTGACACTAGTTATAGATTCCGATGCTTTACTTCAGGTTTACTGTATCCCTCTGACCTTATTGACGATGAAACACAGATATTGCATCGGAGATAAATACAAAAGGCACAATGCCGACTTAAGTACAAGAAAACTGACTCATCATATTGTCTATGTTTTGAACCATTCCTGTGACACTAGTTATAGATTCCGATGCTTCACTTCTGGTTTACTGTATCCCTATGACCTTCGTATTGACGATGAAACACTGAAATTGCATGGGAATTAAATCCAAAAGTTACAACGCGAACTTAAGTACAAGAAAACTAACTCATCTTATTGTCTATGTTTTGAACCTTTCCTGTGACACTAGTTATAGATTCCGATGCTTCACTTCAGGTTTATTGTATCTCTCTGACCTTCTTATTGAAGATGAAACACAGATATTGCATCGGAATTAAATACAAAGGGCACAATGCCTACTTAAGTACAAGAAAACTGACTCTTCTTACTGTCTATGTTTGAACCATTCATGTGACACTAGTTATAGATTCCGATGCTTCACTTCAGGTTTATTGTATCCCTCTGACCATCTTATTGTTGATGAAACACAGATATAGCATCGGAATTAAATACAAAAGGCACAATGCCTACATAAGTACAAGAAAATTGATTCTTCTTAGTGTCTATGACTTGAACCATTCCTGTTACACTAGTTATAGATTCCGATGCTTCTCTTCAGGTTTACTGTATCCCTCTGACCTTCTTATTGACGATGAAACACAGAAATTGCATCGAAATTAAATACAAAAGGCACAATGCCGACATAAGTACAAGAAAACAGACTCTTCTTACTGTCTGTGTTTTGAACCATTCATGTGACACTAGACCTAGCTTCTGATGCTTCACTTCATTTTTACTGTATCCCTCTGACTTTCTTATTGACAATGAAACACAGAAATTGCATCGGATTTAATACAAAAGGCACAATGCCGACTTAAGTACAAGAAAACTGACTCCTCTTACTGTCTATGTTTTGAACCATTCCTGTGACACTAGTTATAGATTCCGATGCTTCACTTCAGCTTTACTGTATCCCTCTGACCTTCTTATTGACGATGAAACACAGAAATTGCATCGGAATTAAATACAAAAGGCACAATGCCGACTTAAGTACAAGAAAACTGACTCTTCTTACTGCCTAGGTTTTGAACCATTCCTGTGACATTAGTTATAGATTCCGATGCTTCACTTCAGGTTTACTGTATCCCTCTGACCTTCTTATTGACGATGAAACACAGGTATTGCATCGTAATTAAATACAAAAGGCACAATGCCGACCTCAGAACAAGAAAACTGACTCTTCTTACTGTCTATGTTTTGAAACATTCATGTGACACTAATTATAGAGTCCGATGCTTCACTTCAGGTTTACTGTATCCCTCTGACCTTCTTATTGACGATGAAACACAGAAATTGCATCGGAATTAAATACAAAAGGCACCATGCCGACTGATGTACAAGAAAACTGATTCTTCTTACTGTTTATGTTTGAACCATTCCTGTGACACTAGTTATAGATTCCGATGCCTCACTTCAGGTTTACTGTATCCCTCTGACCTTCTTATTGACGATAAAACACAGAAATTGCATCGGAATTAAATACAAAAAGCACAATGCCGACTTAAGTACAAGAAAACAGACTCTTCTTACTGTCTGTGTTTTGAACCATTCATGTGACACTAGGCATAGCTTCCGATGCTTCACTTCAGGTTTACTGTATCCATCTGACCTTCTTATTATCGATGAAACACAGAATTTGCATCGGAATTAAATACAAAAGGCACAATGCCGACTTATGTACAAGAAAACTGACTCTTCTCACTGTCTATGTTTGAACCATTCATGTGACACTAGTTATAGATTCCGATGCTTCACTTGAGGTTTACTGTATCCCTCTGACCTTCTTATTGACGATGAAACACAGAAATTGCATTGGAATTAAATACAAATGGCACAATGCAGACTTAAGTAAAAGAAAACTGACTCTTCTTACTGTCTATGTTTGGAACCATTCCTGTGACACTAGTTATAGATTCCGATGCTTCACTTCAGGTTTACTGTATCCCTCTGACCTTCTTATTGACGATGAAACACAGACATTGCATCGGAGTTAAATACAAAAGGCACAATGCCTACTTAAGTACAAGAAAACTGACTCTTCTTACTGTCTATGTTTTGAACCATTCCTGTGACACTAGTTATAGATTCCGATGCTTCACTTCAGGTTTACTGTATCCCTCTGACCATCTTGTTGTTGATGACACACAGATATAGCATCGGAATTAAATACAAAAGACACAATTCCTACATAAGTACAAGAAAACTGACTCTTCTTACTGTCTATGATTTGAACCATTCCTGTGACACTAGTTATAGATTACGATGCTTCTCTTCAGGTTTACTGTATCCCTCTGACCTTCTTATTGACGATAAAACACAGAAATTGCATCGGTATTAAATACAAAAGGCACAACGCCGACTTAAGTACAAGAAAACAGACTCTTCTTACTGTCTGTGTTTTGAACCATTCATGTGACACTAGGCATAGCTTCCGATGCTTCACTTCAGGTTTACTGTATCCCTCTGACTTTCTTATTGACAATGAAACACAGAAATTGCATCGGATTTAATACAAAAGGCACAATGCCGACTTAAGTACAAGAAAACTGACTCCTCTTACTGTCTATGTTTTGAACCATTCCTGTGACACTAGTTATAGATTCCGATGCTTCACTTCAGCTTTACTGTATCCCTCTGACCTTCTTATTGACGATGAAACACAGAAATTGCATCGGAGTTAAATACAAAAGGCACAATGCCGACTTAAGTACAAGAAAACTGACTCTTCTTACTGCCTAGGTTTTGAACCATTCCTGTGACACTAGTTATAGATTCCAATGCTTCACTTCAGGTTTACTGTATCCCTCTGACCTTCTTATTGAAGATGAAACACAGGTATTGCATCGTAATTATATACAAAAGGCACAATGCCGACTTCAGTACAAGAAAACTGACTCTTCTCACTGTCTATGTTTTGAACCATTCATGTGACACTAGTTATAGAGTCCGATGCTTCACTTCAGGTTTACTGTATCCCTCTGACCTTCTTATTGACGATGAAACACAGAAATTGCATCGGAATTAAATACAAAAGGCACAATGCCGACTTAAGTACAAGAAAACTGACTCTTCTTACTGTCTATGTTTGAACCATTCCTGTGACATTGGTTATAGATTCGGATGCTTCACTTCAGGTTTACTGTATCTCTCTGACCTTCTTATTGAAGATGAAACACAGATATTGCATCGGAATTAAATACAGTGGGCACAATGCCTACTTAAGTACAAGAAAACTGACTCTTCTTACTGTCTATGTTTGAACCATACATGTGACACTAGTTATAGATTCCGATGCTTCACTTCAGGTTTACTGTATCCCTCTGACCATCTTATTGTTGATGAAACACAGATATAGCATCGGAATTAAATACAAAAGGCACAATGCCTACATAAGTACAAGAAAATTGATTCTTCTTAGTGTCTATGACTTGAACCATTCCTGTTACACTAGTTATAGATTCCGATGCTTCTCTTCAGGTTTACTGTATCCCTCTGACCTTCTTATTGACGATGAAACACAGAAATTGCATCGGAATTAAATACAAAAGGCACAATGCCGACTTAAGTACAAGAAAACAGACTCTTCTTACTGCCTAGGTTTTGAACCATTCCTGTGACACTAGTTATAGATTCCAATGCTTCACTTCAGGTTTACTGTATCCCTCTGACCTTCTTATTGAGGATGAAACACAGGTATTGCATCGTAATTATATACAAAAGGCACAATGCCGACTTCAGTACAAGAAAACTGACTCTTCTTACTGTCTATGTTTTGAACCATTCATGTGACACTAGTTATAAAGTCCGATGCTTCACTTCAGGTTTACTGTATCCCTCTGACCTTCTTATTGACGATGAAACACAGAAATTGCATCGGAATTAAATACAAAAGGCACAATGCCGACTGATGTACAAGAAAACTGATTCTTCTTACTGTTTATGTTTGAACCATTCCTGTGACACTAGTTATAGATTCCGATGCCTCACTTCAGGTTTACTGTATCCCTCTGACCTTCTTATTGACGATGAAACACAGAAATTGCATCGGAATTAAATACAAAAGGCACAATGCCGACTTAAGTACAAGAAAACTGACTTTTCTTACTGTCTATGTTTTGAATCATTCCTGTGACACTAGTTATAGATTCCGATGCTTTACTTCAGGTTTACTGTATCCCTCTGACCTTATTGACGATGAAACACAGATATTGCATCGGAGATAAATACAAAAGGCACAATGCCGACTTAAGTACAAGAAAACTGACTCATCATATTGTGTATGGTTTGAACCTTTCCTGTGACACTAGTTATAGATTCCGATGCTTCACTTCAGGTTTACTGTATCTCTCTGACCTTCTTATTGAAGATGAAACACAGATATTGCATCGGAATTAAATACAAAGGGCACAATGCCTACTTAAGTACAAGAAAACTGACTCTTCTTACTGTCTATGTTTGAACCATTCATGTGACACTAGTTATAGATTCCGATGCTTCACTTCAGGTTTATTGTATCCCTCTGACCATCTTATTGTTGATGAAACACAGATATAGCATCGGAATTAAATACAAAAGGCACAATGCCTACATAAGTACAAGAAAATTGATTCTTCTTAGTGTCTATGACTTGAACCATTCCTGTTACACTAGTTATAGATTCCGATGCTTCTCTTCAGGTTTACTGTATCCCTCTGACCTTCTTATTGACGATGAAACACAGAAATTGCATCGAAATTAAATACAAAAGGCACAATGCCGACTTAAGTACAAGAAAACAGACTCTTCTTACTGTCTGTGTTTTGAACCATTCATGTGACACTAGACCTAGCTTCTGATGCTTCACTTCATTTTTACTGTATCCCTCTGACTTTCTTATTGACAATGAAACACAGAAATTGCATCGGATTTAATACAAAAGGCACAATGCCGACTTAAGTACAAGAAAACTGACTCCTCTTACTGTCTATGTTTTGAACCATTCCTGTGACACTAGTTATAGATTCCGATGCTTCACTTCAGCTTTACTGTATCCCTCTGACCTTCTTATTGACGATGAAACACAGAAATTGCATCGGAATTAAATACAAAAGGCACAATGCCGACTTAAGTACAAAAAAACTGACTCTTCTTACTGCCTAGGTTTTGAACCATTCCTGTGACATTAGTTATAGATTCCGATGCTTCACTTCAGGTTTACTGTATCCCTCTGACCTTCTTATTGACGATGAAACACAGGTATTGCATCATAATTAAATACAAAAGGCACAATGCCGACTTCAGTACAAGAAAACTGACTCTTCTTACTGTCTATGTTTTGAAACATTCATGTGACACTAATTATAGAGTCCGATGCTTCACTTCAGGTTTACTGTATCCCTCTGACCTTCTTATTGACGATGAAACACAGAAATTGCATCGGAATTAAATACAAAAGGCACCATGCCGACTGATGTACAAGAAAACTGATTCTTCTTACTGTTTATGTTTGAACCATTCCTGTGACACTAGTTATAGATTCTGATGCCTCACTTCAGGTTTAATGTATCCCTCTGACCTTCTCATTGACGATGAAACACAGCAATTGCATCGGAATTAAATACAAAAGGCACAATGCCGACTTAAGTACAAGAAAACTGACTCTTCTTACTGTCTATGTTTGAACCATTCCTGTGACACTGGTTATAGATTCGGATGCTTCACTTCAGGTTTACTGTATCCCTCTGACCTTCTTATTGACGATGAAACACAGAAATTGCATCGGAATTAAATACAAAAGGCACAATGCCGACTTAAGTACAAGAAAACTGACTTTTCTTACTGTCTATGTTATTAACCATTCCTGTGACACTAGTTATAGATTCCGATGCTTTACTTCAGGTTAACTGTATCCCTCTGACCTTCTTATTGACGATGAAACACAGATATTGCATCGGAGATACATACAAAAGGCACAATGCCGACTTAAGTACAAGAAAACTGACTCATCATATTGTCTATGTTTTGAACCATTCCTGTGACACTAGTTATAGATTCCGATGCTTCACTTCAGGTTTACTGTATCCCTATGACCTTCGTTTTGACGATGAAACACAGAAATTGCATGGGAATTAAATCCAAAAGTTACAACGCGAACTTAAGTACAAGAAAACTGACTCATCTTATTGTCTATGTTTTGAACCTTTCCTGTGACACTAGTTATAGATTCCGATGCTTCACTTCAGGTTTACTGTTTCCCTCTGACCTTCTTATTGAAGATGAAACACAGATATTGCATCGGAATTAAATACAAAGGGCACAATGCCTACATAAGTACAAGAAAACTGACTCTTCTTACTGTCTATGATTTCAATCATTCCTGTGACACTAGTTATAGATTCCGATGCTTCTCTTCTGGTTTACTGTATCCCTCTGACCTTCTTGTTGACGACAAAACACAGAAATAGCATCGGAATTAAATACAAAAGGCACAATGCCGACTTAAGTACAAGAAAACAGACTCTTCTTACTTTCTGTGATTTGAACCATTCATGTGACACTAGGCATAGCTTCCGATGCTTCACTTCAGGTTTACTGTATCCCTCTGACTTTCTTATTGACAATGAAACACAGAAATTGCATCGGATTTAATACAAAAGGCACAATGCCGACTTAAGCACAAGAAAACTGACTCCTCTTACTGTCTATGTTTTGAACCATTCCTGTGACACTAGTTATAGATTCCGATGCTTCACTTCAGCTTTACTGTATCCCTCTGACCTTCTTATTGACGATGAAACACAGAAATTGCATCGGAATTAAATACAAAAGGCACAATGCCGACTTAAGTACAAGAAAACTGACTCTTCTTACTGCCTAGGTTTTGAACCATTCCTGTGACACTAGTTATAAATTCCAATGCTTCACTTCTGGTTTACTGTATCCCTCTGACCTTCTTATTGACGATGAAACACAGGTATTGCATCGTAATTCAATACAAAAGGCACAATGCCGACTTCAGTACAAGAAAACTTACTCTTCTTACTGTCTATGTTTTGAACCATTCATGTGACACTAATTATAGAGTACGATGCTTCACTTCAGGTTTACTGTATCCCTCTGACCTTCTTATTGACGATGAAACACAGAAATTGCATCGGATTTAATACAAAAGGCACAATGCCGACTTAACCACAAGAAAATTGACTCCTCTAACTGTCTATGTTTTGAACCATTCATGTGACACTAATTATAGAGTCAGATGCTTTACTTCCGGTTTACTGTATCCCTCTGACCTTCTTATTGACGATGAAACACAGAAATTGCATCGGAATTAAATACAAAAGGCACAATGCCGACTGATGTACAAGAAAACTGATTCTTATTACTGTTTATGTTTGAACCATTCCTGTGACACTAGTTATAGATTCCGATGCCTCACTTCAGGTTTACTGTATCCCTCTGACCTTCTTATTGACGATGAAACACAGAAATTGCATCGGAATTAAATACAAAAGGCACAATGCCGACTTAAGTACAAGAAAACTGACTCTTCTGACTGTCTATGTTTGAACCATTCCTGTGACATTGGTTATAGATTCGGATGCTTCACTTCAGGTTTACTGTATCCCTCTGACCTTCTTATTGACGATGAAACACAGAAATTGCATCGGAATTAAATACAAAAGGCACAATGCCAACTTAAGTACAAGAAAACTGACTTTTCTTACTGTCTATGCTTTGAACCACTCCTGTGACACTAGTTATAGATTCCGATGCTTTACTTCAGGTTTACTGTATCCCTCTGACCTTCTTATTGACGATGAAACACAGAAATTGCAACGGAATTAAATACAAAAGGCACAATGCCGACTTAAGTACAAGAAAACTGACTCTTCTTACTGTCTATGTTTGAACCATTCCTGTGACACTGGTTATAGATTCGGATGCTTCACTTCAGGTTTACTGTATCCCTCTGACCTTCTTATTGACGATGAAACACAGAAATTGCATCGGAATTAAATACAAAAGGCACAATGCCGACTTAAGTACAAGAAAACTGACTTTTCTTACTGTCTATGATTTGAACCATTCCTGTGTCACTAGTTATAGATTCCGATGCTTTACTTCAGGTTTACTGTATCCCTCTGACCTTCTTATTGACGATGAAAAACAGATATTGCATCGGAGATAAATACAAAAGGCACAATGCCGACTTAAGTACAAGAAAACTGACTCATCATATTGTCTATGATTTGAACCATTCCTGTGACACTAGTTATAGATTCCGATGCTTCACTTCAGGTTTACTGTATCCCTATGACCTTCGTATTGACGATGAAACACAGAAATTGCATGGGAATTAAATCCAAAATTACAACGCGAACTTAAGTACAAGAAAACTGACTCATCTTATTGTCTATGTTTTGAACCTTTCCTGTGATACTAGTTATAGATTCCGATGCTTCTCTTCAGGTTTACTGTATCCCTCTGACCTTCTTATTGACGATGAAACACAGATATTGCATCGGAATTGAATACAAAAGGCACAATGCCGACTTAAGTACAAGAAAACAGACTCTTCTTACTGTCTAAGCTATGAACCATTCCTGTGACACTAGTTATAGATTCCGATGCTACACTTCAGGTTTACTGTATCCCTCTGACCTTCTTATTGACGATGAAACACAGAAATTTCAGCGGAATTAAATACAAAAGGCACAATGCCGCCTTAAGTACAAGAAAACTGACTCCTCTTACTGTCTATGATTGAACCATTCCTGTGACACTAGTTATAGATTCCGATGCTTCTCTTCAGGTTTACTGTATCCCTCTGACCTTCTTATTGACGATGAAACACAGAAATTGCATCGGAATTAATTACAAAAGGCACAATGCCGACTTAAGTACAAGAAAACAGACCCTTCTTACTGTCTGTGTTTTGAACCATTCATGTGACACTAGGCATAGCATTCGATGCTTCACTTCAGGTTTACTGTATCCATTAGACCTTCTTATTATCGATGGAACACAGACTTTGAATCGGAATTAAAAACAAAATGCACAATGCCGACTTAAGTACAAAAAAAACTGACTCTTCTTACTGTCTAAGTTATGAACCATTCCTGTGACACTAGTTATAGATTCCGATGCTACACTTCAGGTTTACTGTATCCCTCTGACCTTCTTATTGACGATGAAACACAGAAATTTCAGCGGAATTAAATACAAAAGGCACAATGCCGCCTTAAGTACAAGAAAACTGACTCCTCTTACTGTCTATGATTGAACCATTCCTGTGACACTAGTTATAGATTCCGATGCTTCTCTTCAGGTTTACTGTATCCCTCTGACCTTCTTATTGACGATGAAACACAGATATTGCATCGGAATTAAATACAAAAGGCACAATGCCGACTTAAGTACAAGAAAACAGACTCTTCTTGCTGTCTGTGTTTTGAACCATTCATGTGACTCTAGGCATAGTTTCCGATGCTTCACTTCAGGTTTACTGTATCCATCTGACCTTCTTATTATCGATAAAACACAGAATTTTCATCGGAATTAAATACAAAAGCCACAATGCCGACTTATGTACAAGAATACTGACACTTCTTACTGTCCATGTTTGAACCATTCATGTACCACTAGTTATAGATTCCGATGCTTCACTTCAGGTTTACTGTATTCCTCTGACCTTCTTATCGACGATGAAACACAGAAATTGCATCGGAATTAAATACAAAAGGCACAATGCCGACTTAAGTACAAGAAAACTGACTCCTCTTACTGTCTATGATTGAACCATTCCTGTGACACTAGTTATGGATTCCGATGCTTCACTTCAGGTTTACTGTATCCCTCTGACCTTCTTATTGACGATGAAACACAGAAATTGCATCGGAATTGAATACAAAAGGCACAATGCCGACTTAAGTACAAGAAAACAGACTCTTCTTACTGTCTATGCTTTGAACCATTCCTGTGACACTAGTTATAGATTCCGATGCTTCACTTCAGGTTTACTGTATCCCTCTGACCATCTTATTGTTGATGAAACACAGTTCCAGCATCGGAATTAAATACAAAAGGCACAATGCCTACATAAGTATAAGTAAACTGACTCTTCTTACTGTCTATGATTGAACCATTCCTGTGACACTAGTTATAGATTCCGATGCTTCTCTTCAGGTTTACTGTATCCCTCTGGCCTTCTTATTGACGATGAAACACAGATATTGCATCGGAATTAAATACAAAAGGCACAATGCCGACTTAAGTACAAGAAAACAGACTCTTCTTGCTGTCTGTGTTTTGAACCATTCATGTGACTCTAGGCATAGTTTCCGATGCTTCACTTCAGGTTTACTGTATCCATCTGACCTTCTTATTATCGATAAAACACAGAATTTTCATCGGAATTAAATACAAAAGCCACAATGCCGACTTATGTACAAGAATACTGACTCTTCTTACTGTCTATGTTTGAACCATTCCTGCGACATTGGTTATAGATTCGGATGCTTCACTTCAGGTTTACTGTATCCCTCTGACCTTCTTATTGACGATGAAACACAGAAATTGCATCGGAATTAAATACAAAAGGCACAATGCCGACTTAAGTACAAGAAAACTGACTTTTCTTACTGTCTATGTTTTGAACCATTCCTGTGACACTAGTTATAGATTCCGATGCTTTACTTCAGGTTTACTGTATCCCTCTGACCTTATTGACGATGAAACACAGATATTGCATCGGAGATAAATACAAAAGGCACAATGCCGACTTAAGTACAAGAAAACTGACTCATCATATTGTCTATGTTTTGAACCATTCCTGTGACACTAGTTATAGATTCCGATGCTTCACTTCTGGTTTACTGTATCCCTATGACCTTCGTATTGACGATGAAACACTGAAATTGCATGGGAATTAAATCCAAAAGTTACAACGCGAACTTAAGTACAAGAAAACTAACTCATCTTATTGTCTATGTTTTGAACCTTTCCTGTGACACTAGTTATAGATTCCGATGCTTCACTTCAGGTTTATTGTATCTCTCTGACCTTCTTATTGAAGATGAAACACAGATATTGCATCGGAATTAAATACAAAGGGCACAATGCCTACTTAAGTACAAGAAAACTGACTCTTCTTACTGTCTATGTTTGAACCATTCATGTGACACTAGTTATAGATTCCGATGCTTCACTTCAGGTTTATTGTATCCCTCTGACCATCTTATTGTTGATGAAACACAGATATAGCATCGGAATTAAATACAAAAGGCACAATGCCTACATAAGTACAAGAAAATTGAATCTTCTTAGTGTCTATGACTTGAACCATTCCTGTTACACTAGTTATAGATTCCGATGCTTCTCTTCAGGTTTACTGTATCCCTCTGACCTTCTTATTGACGATGAAACACAGAAATTGCATCGAAATTAAATACAAAAGGCACAATGCCGACATAAGTACAAGAAAACAGACTCTTCTTACTGTCTGTGTTTTGAACCATTCATGTGACACTAGACCTAGCTTCTGATGCTTCACTTCATTTTTACTGTATCCCTCTGACTTTCTTATTGACAATGAAACACAGAAATTGCATCGGATTTAATACAAAAGGCACAATGCCGACTTAAGTACAAGAAAACTGACTCCTCTTACTGTCTATGTTTTGAACCATTCCTGTGACACTAGTTATAGATTCCGATGCTTCACTTCAGCTTTACTGTATCCCTCTGACCTTCTTATTGACGATGAAACACAGAAATTGCATCGGAATTAAATACAAAAGGCACAATGCCGACTTAAGTACAAGAAAACTGACTCTTCTTACTGCCTAGGTTTTGAACCATTCCTGTGACATTAGTTATAGATTCCGATGCTTCACTTCAGGTTTACTGTATCCCTCTGACCTTCTTATTGACGATGAAACACAGGTATTGCATCGTAATTAAATACAAAAGGCACAATGCCGACTTCAGTACAAGAAAACTGACTCTTCTTACTGTCTATGTTTTGAAACATTCATGTGACACTAATTATAGAGTCCGATGCTTCACTTCAGGTTTACTGTATCCCTCTGACCTTCTTATTGACGATGAAACACAGAAATTGCATCGGAATTAAATACAAAAGGCACCATGCCGACTGATGTACAAGAAAACTGATTCTTCTTACTGTTTATGTTTGAACCATTCCTGTGACACTAGTTATAGATTCCGATGCCTCACTTCAGGTTTACTGTATCCCTCTGACCTTCTTATTGACGATAAAACACAGAAATTGCATCGGAATTAAATACAAAAAGCACAATGCCGACTTAAGTACAAGAAAACAGACTCTTCTTACTGTCTGTGTTTTGAACCATTCATGTGACACTAGGCATAGCTTCCGATGCTTCACTTCAGGTTTACTGTATCCATCTGACCTTCTTATTATCGATGAAACACAGAATTTGCATCGGAATTAAATACAAAAGGCACAATGCCGACTTATGTACAAGAAAACTGACTCTTCTTACTGTCTATGTTTGAACCATTCATGTGACACTAGTTATAGATTCCGATGCTTCACTTGAGGTTTACTGTATCCCTCTGACCTTCTTATTGACGATGAAACACAGAAATTGCATTGGAATTAAATACAAATGGCACAATGCAGACTTAAGTAAAAGAAAACTGACTCTTCTTACTGTCTATGTTTGGAACCATTCCTGTGACACTAGTTATAGATTCCGATGCTTCACTTCAGGTTTACTGTATCCCTCTGACCTTCTTATTGACGATGAAACACAGACATTGCATCGGAGTTAAATACAAAAGGCACAATGCCTACTTAAGTACAAGAAAACTGACTCTTCTTACTGTCTATGTTTTGAACCATTCCTGTGACACTAGTTATAGATTCCGATGCTTCACTTCAGGTTTACTGTATCCCTCTGACCATCTTGTTGTTGATGACACACAGATATAGCATCGGAATTAAATACAAAAGACACAATTCCTACATAAGTACAAGAAAACTGACTCTTCTTACTGTCTATGATTTGAACCATTCCTGTGACACTAGTTATAGATTACGATGCTTCTCTTCAGGTTTACTGTATCCCTCTGACCTCCTTATTGACGATAAAACACAGAAATTGCATCGGTATTAAATACAAAAGGCACAACGCCGACTTAAGTACAAGAAAACAGACTCTTCTTACTGTCTGTGTTTTGAACCATTCATGTGACACTAGGCATAGCTTCCGATGCTTCACTTCAGGTTTACTGTATCCCTCTGACTTTCTTATTGACAATGAAACACAGAAATTGCATCGGATTTAATACAAAAGGCACAATGCCGACTTAAGTACAAGAAAACTGACTCCTCTTACTGTCTATGTTTTGAACCATTCCTGTGACACTAGTTATAGATTCCGATGCTTCACTTCAGCTTTACTGTATCCCTCTGACCTTCTTATTGACGATGAAACACAGAAATTGCATCGGAGTTAAATACAAAAGGCACAATGCCGACTTAAGTACAAGAAAACTGACTCTTCTTACTGCCTAGGTTTTGAACCATTCCTGTGACACTAGTTATAGATTCCAATGCTTCACTTCAGGTTTACTGTATCCCTCTGACCTTCTTATTGAAGATGAAACACAGGTATTGCATCGTAATTATATACAAAAGGCACAATGCCGACTTCAGTACAAGAAAACTGACTCTTCTTACTGTCTATGTTTTGAACCATTCATGTGACACTAGTTATAGAGTCCGATGCTTCACTTCAGGTTTACTGTATCCCTCTGACCTTCTTATTGACGATGAAACACAGAAATTGTATCGGAATTAAATACAAAAGGCACAATGCTGACTTAAGTACAAGAAAACTGACTCTTCTTACTGTCTATGTTTGAACCATTCCTGTGACATTGGTTATAGATTCGGATGCTTCACTTCAGGTTTAATGTATCTCTCTGACCTTCTTATTGAAGATGAAACACAGATATTGCATCGGAATTAAATACAATGGGCACAATGCCTACTTAAGTACAAGAAAACTGACTCTTCTTACTGTCTACGTTTGAACCATACATGTGACACTAGTTATAGATTCCGATGCTTCACTTCAGGTTTACTGTATCCCTCTGACCATCTTATTGTTGATGAAACACAGATATAGCATCGGAATTAAATACAAAAGGCACAATGCCTACATAAGTACAAGAAAATTGATTCTTCTTAGTGTCTATGACTTGAACCATTCCTGTTACACTAGTTATAGATTCCGATGCTTCTCTTCAGGTTTACTGTATCCCTCTGACCTTCTTATTGACGATGAAACACAGAAATTGCATCGGAATTAAATACAAAAGGCACAATGCCGACTTAAGTACAAGAAAACAGACTCTTCTTACTGCCTAGGTTTTGAACCATTCCTGTGACACTAGTTATAGATTCCAATGCTTCACTTCAGGTTTACTGTATCCCTCTGACCTTCTTATTGAGGATGAAACACAGGTATTGCATCGTAATTATATACAAAAGGCACAATGCCGACTTCAGTACAAGAAAACTGACTCTTCTTACTGTCTATGTTTTGAACCATTCATGTGACACTAGTTATAAAGTCCGATGCTTCACTTCAGGTTTACTGTATCCCTCTGACCTTCTTATTGACGATGAAACACAGAAATTGCATCGGAATTAAATACAAAAGGCACAATGCCGACTGATGTACAAGAAAACTGATTCTTCTTACTGTTTATGTTTGAACCATTCCTGTGACACTAGTTATAGATTCCGATGCCTCACTTCAGGTTTACTGTATCCCTCTGACCTTCTTATTGACGATGAAACACAGAAATTGCATCGGAATTAAATACAAAAGGCACAATGCCGACTTAAGTACAAGAAAACTGACTTTTCTTACTGTCTATGTTTTGAACCATTCCTGTGACACTAGTTATAGATTCCGATGCTTTACTTCAGGTTTACTGTATCCCTCTGACCTTATTGACGATGAAACACAGATATTGCATCGGAGATAAATACAAAAGGCACAATGCCGACTTAAGTACAAGAAAACTGACTCATCATATTGTCTATGTTTTGAACCTTTCCTGTGACACTAGTTATAGATTCCGATGCTTCACTTCAGGTTTACTGTATCTCTCTGACCTTCTTATTGAAGATGAAACACAGATATTGCATCGGAATTAAATACAAAGGGCACAATGCCTACTTAAGTACAAGAAAACTGACTCTTCTTACTGTCTATGTTTGAACCATTCATGTGACACTAGTTATAGATTCCGATGCTTCACTTCAGGTTTATTGTATCCCTCTGACCATCTTATTGTTGATGAAACACAGATATAGCATCGGAATTAAATACAAAAGGCACAATGCCTACATAAGTACAAGAAAATTGATTCTTCTTAGTGTCTATGACTTGAACCATTCCTGTTACACTAGTTATAGATTCCGATGCTTCTCTTCAGGTTTACTGTATCCCTCTGACCTTCTTATTGACGATGAAACACAGAAATTGCATCGAAATTAAATACAAAAGGCACAATGCCGACTTAAGTACAAGAAAACAGACTCTTCTTACTGTCTGTGTTTTGAACCATTCATGTGACACTAGACCTAGCTTCTGATGCTTCACTTCATTTTTACTGTATCCCTCTGACTTTCTTATTGACAATGAAACACAGAAATTGCATCGGATTTAATACAAAAGGCACAATGCCGACTTAAGTACAAGAAAACTGACTCCTCTTACTGTCTATGTTTTGAACCATTCCTGTGACACTAGTTATAGATTCCGATGCTTCACTTCAGCTTTACTGTATCCCTCTGACCTTCTTATTGACGATGAAACACAGAAATTGCATCGGAATTAAATACAAAAGGCACAATGCCGACTTAAGTACAAAAAAACTGACTCTTCTTACTGCCTAGGTTTTGAACCATTCCTGTGACATTAGTTATAGATTCCGATGCTTCACTTCAGGTTTACTGTATCCCTCTGACCTTCTTATTGACGATGAAACACAGGTATTGCATCATAATTAAATACAAAAGGCACAATGCCGACTTCAGTACAAGAAAACTGACTCTTCTTACTGTCTATGTTTTGAAACATTCATGTGACACTAATTATAGAGTCCGGTGCTTCACTTCAGGTTTACTGTATCCCTCTGACCTTCTTATTGACGATGAAACACAGAAATTGCATCGGAATTAAATACAAAAGGCACCATGCCGACTGATGTACAAGAAAACTGATTCTTCTTACTGTTTATGTTTGAACCATTCCTGTGACACTAGTTATAGATTCTGATGCCTCACTTCAGGTTTAATGTATCCCTCTGACCTTCTTATTGACGATGAAACACAGCAATTGCGTCGGAATTAAATACAAAAGGCACAATGCCGACTTAAGTACAAGAAAACTGACTCTTCTTACTGTCTATGTTTGAACCATTCCTGTGACACTGGTTATAGATTCGGATGCTTCACTTCAGGTTTACTGTATCCCTCTGACCTTCTTATAGACGATGAAACACAGAAATTGCATCGGAATTAAATACAAAAGGCACAATGCCGACTTAAGTACAAGAAAACTGACTTTTCTTACTGTCTATGTTATGAACCATTCCTGTGACACTAGTTATAGATTCCGATGCTTTACTTCAGGTTAACTGTATCCCTCTGACCTACTTATTGACGATGAAACACAGATAGTGCATCGGAGGTAAATACAAAAGGCACAATGCCGACTTAAGTACAAGAAAACTGACTCATCATATTGTCTATGTTTTGAACCATTCCTGTGACACTAGTTATAGATTCCGATGCTTCACTTCAGGTTTACTGTATCCCTATGACCTTCGTTTTGACGATGAAACACAGAAATTGCATGGGAATTAAATCCAAAAGTTACAACGCGAACTTAAGTACAAGAAAACTGACTCATCTTATTGTCTATGTTTTGAACCTTTCCTGTGACACTAGTTATAGATTCCGATGCTTCACTTCAGGTTTACTGTATCCCTCTGACCTTCTTATTGAAGATGAAACACAGATATTGCATCGGAATTAAATACAAAGGGCACAATGCCTACATAAGTACAAGAAAACTGACTCTTCTTACTGTCTATGATTTCAACCATTCCTGTGACACTAGTTATAGATTCCGATGCTTCTCTTCTGGTTTACTGTATCCCTCTGACCTTCTTGTTGACGACAAAACACAGAAATAGCATCGGAATTAAATACAAAAGGCACAATGCCGACTTAAGTACAAGAAAACAGACTCTTCTTACTTTCTGTGATTTGAACCATTCATGTGACACTAGGCATAGCTTCCGATGCTTCACTTCAGGTTTACTGTATCCCTCTGACTTTCTTATTGACAATGAAACACAGAAATTGCATCGGATTTAATACAAAAGGCACAATGCCGACTTAAGCACAAGAAAACTGACTCCTCTTACTGTCTATGTTTTGAACCATTCCTGTGACACTAGTTATAGATTCCGATGCTTCACTTCAGCTTTACTGTATCCCTCTGACCTTCTTATTGACGATGAAACACAGAAATTGCATCGGAATTAAATACAAAAGGCACAATGCCGACTTAAGTACAAGAAAACTGACTCTTCTTACTGCCTAGGTTTTGAACCATTCCTGTGACACTAGTTATAAATTCCAATGCTTCACTTCTGGTTTACTGTATCCCTCTGACCTTCTTATTGACGATGAAACACAGGTATTGCATCGTAATTCAATACAAAAGGCACAATGCCGACTTCAGTACAAGAAAACTTACTCTTCTTACTGTCTATGTTTTGAACCATTCATGTGACACTAATTATAGAGTCCGATGCTTCACTTCAGGTTTACTGTATCCCTCTGACCTTCTTATTGACGATGAAACACAGAAATTGCATCGGATTTAATACAAAAGGCACAATGCCGACTTAACCACAAGAAAATTGACTCCTCTTACTGTCTATGTTTTGAACCATTCATGTGACACTAATTATAGAGTCCGATGCTTTACTTCCGGTTTACTGTATCCCTCTGACCTTCTTATTGACGATGAAACACAGAAATTGCATCGGAATTAAATACAAAAGGCACAATGCCGACTGATGTACAAGAAAACTGATTCTTCTTACTGTTTATGTTTGAACCATTCCTGTGACACTAGTTATAGATTCCGATGCCTCACTTCAGGTTTACTGTATCCCTCTGACCTTCTTATTGACGATGAAACACAGAAATTGCATCGGAATTAAATACAAAAGGCACAATGCCGACTTAAGTACAAGAAAACTGACTCTTCTGACTGTCTATGTTTGAACCATTCCTGTGACATTGGTTATAGATTCGGATGCTTCACTTCAGGTTTACTGTATCCCTCTGACCTTCTTATTGACGATGAAACACAGAAATTGCATCGGAATTAAATACAAAAGGCACAATGCCAACTTAAGTACAAGAAAACTGACTTTTCTTACTGTCTATGCTATGAACCACTCCTGTGACACTAGTTATAGATTCCGATGCTTTACTTCAGGTTTAATGTATCCCTCTGACCTTCTTATTGACGATGAAACACAGAAATTGCAACGGAATTAAATACAAAAGGCACAATGCCGACTTAAGTACAAGAAAACTGACTCTTCTTACTGTCTATGTTTGAACCATTCCTGTGACACTGGTTATAGATTCGGATGCTTCACTTCAGGTTTACTGTATCCCTCTGACCTTCTTATTGACGATGAAACACAGAAATTGCATCGGAATTAAATACAAAAGGCACAATGCCGACTTAAGTACAAGAAAACTGACTTTTCTTACTGTCTATGATTTGAACCATTCCTGTGTGACTAGTTATAGATTCCGATGCTTTACTTCAGGTTTACTGTATCCCTCTGACCTTCTTATTGACGATGAAAAACAGATATTGCATCGGAGATAAATACAAAAGGCACAATGCCGACTTAAGTACAAGAAAACTGACTCATCATATTGTCTATGATTTGAACCATTCCTGTGACACTAGTTATAGATTCCGATGCTTCACTTCAGGTTTACTGTATCCCTATGACCTTCGTATTGACGATGAAACACAGAAATTGCATGGGAATTAAATCCAAAATTACAACGCGAACTTAAGTACAAGAAAACTGACTCATCTTATTGTCTATGTTTTGAACCTTTCCTGTGATACTAGTTATAGATTCCGATGCTTCTCTTCAGGTTTACTGTATCCCTCTGACCTTCTTATTGACGATGAAACACACATATTGCATCGGAATTGAATACAAAAGGCACAATGCCGACTTAAGTACAAGAAAACAGACTCTTCTTACTGTCTAAG
Organism: Schistocerca americana; assembly: GCF_021461395.2. NCBI lineage: Eukaryota > Metazoa > Arthropoda > Insecta > Orthoptera > Acrididae > Schistocerca > Schistocerca americana. The sequence continues at coordinate 1,130,308,568 of NC_060120.1, read as the reverse complement.
CTATGAACCATTCCTGTGACACTAGTTATAGATTCCGATGCTACACTTCAGGTTTACTGTATCCCTCTGACCTTCTTATTGACGATGCAACACAGAAATTTCAGCGGAATTAAATACAAAAGGCACAATGCCGCCTTAAGTACAAGAAAACTGACTCCTCTTACTGTCTATGATTGAACCATTCCTGTGACACTAGTTATAGATTCCGATGCTTCTCTTCAGGTTTACTGTATCCCTCTGACCTTCTTATTGACGATGAAACACAGAAATTGCATCGGAATTAATTACAAAAGGCACAATGCCGACTTAAGTACAAGAAAACAGACTCTTCTTACTGTCTGTGTTTTGAACCATTCATGTGACACTAGGCATAGCATTCGATGCTTCACTTCAGGTTTACTGTATCCATTAGACCTTCTTATTATCGATGGAACACAGACTTTGAATCGGATTAAATACAAAATGCACAATGCCGACTTAAGTACAAAAAAACTGACTCTTCTTACTGTCTAAGTTATGAACCATTCCTGTGACACTAGTTATAGATTCCGATGCTACACTTCAGGTTTACTGTATCCCTCTGACCTTCTTATTGACGATGAAACACAGAAATTTCAGCGGAATTATATACAAAAGGCACGATGCCGCCTTAAGTACAAGAAAACTGACTCCTCTTACTGTCTATGATTGAACCATTCCTGTGACACTAGTTGTAGATTCCGATGCTTCTCTTCAGGTTTACTGTATCCCTCTGACCTTCTTATTGACGATGAAACACAGATATTGCATCGGAATTAAATACAAAAGGCACAATGCCGACTTAAGTACAAGAAAACAGACTCTTCTTGCTGTCTGTGTTTTGAACCATTCATGTGACTCTAGGCATAGTTTCCGATGCTTCACTTCAGGTTTACTGTATCCATCTGACCTTCTTATTATCGATAAAACACAGAATTTTCATCGGAATTAAATACAAAAGCCACAATGCCGACTTATGTACAAGAATACTGACACTTCTTACTGTCCATGTTTGAACCATTCATGTACCACTAGTTATAGATTCCGATGCTTCACTTCAGGTTTACTGTATTCCTCTGACCTTCTTATCGACGATGAAACACAGAAATTGCATCGGAATTAAATACAAAAGGCACAATGCCGACTTAAGTACAAGAAAACTGACTCCTCTTACTGTCTATGATTGAACCATTCCTGTGACACTAGTTATGGATTCCGATGCTTCACTTCAGGTTTACTGTATCCCTCTGACCTTCTTATTGACGATGAAACACAGAAATTGCATCGGAATTGAATACAAAAGGCACAATGCCGACTTAAGTACAAGAAAACAGACTCTTCTTACTGTCTATGCTTTGAACCATTCCTGTGACACTAGTTATAGATTCCGATGCTTCACTTCAGGTTTACTGTATCCCTCTGACCATCTTATTGTTGATGAAACACAGTTCCAGCATCGGAATTAAATACAAAAGGCACAATGCCTACATAAGTATAAGTAAACTGACTCTTCTTACTGTCTATGATTGAACCATTCCTGTGACACTAGTTATAGATTCCGATGCTTCTCTTCAGGTTTACTGTATCCCTCTGACCTTCTTATTGACGATGAAACACAGATATTGCATCGGAATTAAATACAAAAGGCACAATGCCGACTTAAGTACAAGAAAACAGACTCTTCTTGCTGTCTGTGTTTTGAACCATTCATGTGACTCTAGGCATAGTTTCCGATGCTTCACTTCAGGTTTACTGTATCCATCTGACCTTCTTATTATCGATAAAACACAGAATTTTCATCGGAATTAAATACAAAAGCCACAATGCCGACTTATGTACAAGAATACTGACACTTCTTACTGTCCATGTTTGAACCATTCATGTGCCACTAGTTATAGATTCCGATGCTTCACTTCAGGTTTACTGTATTCCTCTGACCTTCTTATCGACGATGAAACACAGAATTTTCATCGGAATTAAATACAAAAGCCACAATGCCGACTTATGTACAAGAATACTGACACTTCTTACTGTCCATGTTTGAACCATTCATGTGACACTAATTATAGAGTCCGATGCTTCACTTCAGGTTTACTGTATCCCTCTGACCTTCTTATTGACGATGAAACACAGAAATTGCATCAGAATTAAATACAAATGGCACAATGTAGACTTAAGTACAAGAAAACAGACTCTTCTTACTGTCTATGTTTTGAACCATTCATGTGACATTAAGCATGGCTTCCGATGCTTCACTTCAGGTTTACTGTATCCATCGCACCTTCTTATTATCGATGAAACACAGAATTTGTATCGGAATTAAATACAAAAGGCACAATGCCGACTTATGTACAAGAAAACTCACTCTTCTTACTGTCTATGTTAGAACCATTCATGTGACATTAGTTATAGATTCCGATGCTTCACATCAGGTTTACTGTTTCCCTCTGACCTTCTTACTGAGGATGAAACACAGGTATTGCATCGTAATTATATACAAAAGGCACAATGCCGACTTCAGTACAAGAAAACTGACTCTTCTTACTGTCTATGTTTTGAACCATTCATGTGACACTAGTTATAGAGTCCGATGCTTCACTTCAGGTTTACTGTATCCCTCTGACCTTCTTATTGACGATGAAACACAGAAATTGCATCGGAATTAAATACAAAAGGCACAATGCCGACTTAAGTACAAGAAAACTGACTCTTCTTACTGTCTATGTTTGAACCATTCCTGTGACATTGGTTATAGATTCGGATGCTTCACTTCATATTTACTGTATCCCTCTGACCTTCTTATTGACGATGAAACACAGAAATTGCATCGGAATTAAATACAAAAGGCACAATGCCGACTTAAGTACAAGAAAACTGACTTTTCTTACTGTCAATGTTTTGAACCTTTCCTGTGACACTAGTTATAGATTCCGATGCTTTACTTCAGGTTTACTGTATCCCTCTGACCTTCTTATTGACGATGATACACAGATATTGCATCGGAGATAAATACAAAAGGCACAATGCCGACTTAAGTACGAGAAAACTGACTCATCATATTGTCTATGTTTTGAACCATTCCTGTGACGCTAGTTTTAGATTCCGATGCTTCACTTCAGGTTTACTGCATCCCTATGACCTTCGTATTGACGATGAAACACAGAAATTGCATGGGAATTAAATCCAAAAGTTACAACGCGAACTTAAGTACAAGAAAACTGACTCATCTTATTGTCTATGTTTTGAACCTTTCCTGTGACACTAGTTATAGATTCCGATCCTTCACTTCAGGTTTACTGTATCTCTCTGACCTTCTTATTGAAGATGAAACACAGATATTGCATCGGAATTAAATACAATGGGCACAATGCCTACTTAAGTACAAGAAAACTGACTCTTCTTACTGTCTATGTTTGAACCATACATGTGACACTAGTTATAGATTCCGATGCTTCACTTCAGGTTTACTGTATCCCTCTGACCATCTTATTGTTGATGAAACACAGATATAGCATCGGAATTAAATACAAAAGGCACAATGCCTACAAAAGTACAAGAAAATTGATTCTTCTTAGTGTCTATGACTTGAACCATTCCTGTTACACTAGTTATAGATTCCGATGCTTCTCTTCAGGTTTACTGTATCCCTATGACCTTCGTATTGACGATGAAACACAGAAATTGCATGGGAATTAAATCCAAAAGTTACAACGCGAACTTAAGTACAAGAAAACTAACTAATCTTATTGGCTATGTTTTGAACCTTTCCTGTGACACTAGTTATAGATTCCGATGCTTCACTTCAGGTTTACTGTATCTCTCTGACCTTCTTATTGAAGATGAAACACAGATATTGCATCGGAATTAAATACAAAGGGCACAATGCCCACTTAAGTACAAGAAAACTGACTCTTCTTACTGTCTATGTTTGAACCACTCATGTGACACTAGTTATAGATTCCGATGCTTCACTTCAGGTTTATTGTATCCCTCTGACCATCTTATTGTTGATGAAACACAGATATAGCATCGGAATTAAATACAAAAGGCACAATGCCTACATAAGTACAGGAAAATTGATTCTTCTTAGTGTCTATGACTTGAACCATTCCTGTTACACTAGTTATAGATTCAGATGCTTCTCTTCAGGTTTACTGTATCCCTCTGACCTTCTTATTGACGATGAAACACAGAAATTGCATCGAAATTAAATACAAAAGGCACAATGCCGACTTAAGTACAAGAAAACAGACTCTTCTTACTGTCTGTGTTTTGAACCATTCATGTGACACTAGACCTAGCTTCTGATGCTTCACTTCATTTTTACTGTATCCCTCTGACTTTCTTATTGACAATGAAACACAGAAATTGCATCGGATTTAATACAAAAGGCACAATGCCGACTTAAGTACAAGAAAACTGACTCCTCTTACTGTCTATGTTTTGAACCATTCCTGTGACACTAGTTATAGATTCCGATGCTTCACTTCAGCTTTACTGTATCCCTCTGACCTTCTTATTGACGATGAAACACAGAAATTGCATCGGAATTAAATACAAAAGGCACAATGCCGACTTAAGTACAAGAAAACTGACTCTTCTTACTGCCTAGGTTTTGAACCATTCCTGTGACATTAGTTATAGATTCCGATGCTTCACTTCAGGTTTACTGTATCCCTCTGACCTTCTTATTGATGATGAAACACAGGTATTGCATCGTAATTAAATACAAAAGGCACAATGCCGACTTCAGTACAAGAAAACTGACTCTTCTTACTGTCTATGTTTTGAAACATTCATGTGACACTAATTATAGAGTCCGATGCTTCACTTCAGGTTTACTGTATCCCTCTGACCTTCTTATTGACGATGAAACACAGAAATTGCATCGGAATTAAATACAAAAGGCACCATGCCGACTGATGTACAAGAAAACTGATTCTTCTTACTGTTTATGTTTGAACCATTCCTGTGACACTAGTTATAGATTCCGATGCCTCACTTCAGGTTTAATGTATCCCTCTGACCTTCTTATTGACGATGAAACACAGAAATTGCATCGGAATTAAATACAAAAGGCACAATGCCGACTTAAGTACAAGAAAACTGACTCTTCTTACTGTCTATGTTTGAACCATTCCTGTGACACTGGTTATAGATTCGGATGCTTCACTTCAGGTTTACTGTATCCCTCTGACCTTCTTATTGACGATGAAACACAGAAATTGCATCGGAATTAAATACAAAAGGCACAATGCCGACTTAAGTACAAGAAAACTGACTTTTCTTACTGTCTATGTTATGAACCATTCCTGTGACACTAGTTATAGATTCCGATGCTTTACTTCAAGTTAACTGTATCCCTCTGACCTGCTTATTGACGATGAAACACAGATATTGCATCGGAGATAAATACAAAAGGCACAATGCCGACTTAAGTACAAGAAAACTGACTCATCATATTGTCTATGTTTTGAACCATTCCTGTGACACTAGTTATAGATTCCGATGCTTCACTTCAGGTTTACTGTATCCCTATTACCTTCGTATTGACGATGAAACACAGAAATTGCATGGGAATTAAATCCAAAAGTTACAACGCGAACTTAAGTACAAGAAAACTGACTCATCTTATTGTCTATGTTTTGAACCTTTCCTGTGACACTAGTTATAGATTCCGATGCTTCACTTCAGGTTTACTGTATCCCTCTGACCTTCTTATTGAAGATGAAACTCAGATATTGCATCGGAATTAAATACAAAGGGCACAATGCCTACATAAGTACAAGAAAACTGACTCTTCTTACTGTCTATGATTTCAACCATTCCTGTGACACTAGTTATAGATTCCGATGCTTCTCTTCTGGTTTACTGTATCCCTCTGACCTTCTTGTTGACGACAAAACACAGAAATAGCATCGGAATTAAATACAAAAGGCACAATGCCGACTTAAGTACAAGAAAACAGACTCTTCTTACTGTCTGTGATTTGAACCATTCATGTGACACTAGGCATAGCTTCCGATGCTTCACTTCAGGTTTACTGTATCCCTCTGACTTTCTTATTGACAATGAAACACAGAAATTGCATCGGATTTAATACAAAAGGCACAATGCCGACTTAAGCACAAGAAAACTGACTCCTCTTACTGTCTATGTTTTGAACCATTCCTGTGACACTAGTTATAGATTCCGATGCTTCACTTCAGCTTTACTGTATCCCTCTGACCTTCTTATTGACGATGAAACACAGAAATTGCATCAGAATTAAATACAAAAGGCACAATGCCGACTTAAGTACAAGAAAACTGACTCTTCTTACTGCCTAGGTTTGAACCATTCCTGTGACACTAGTTATAAATTCCAATGCTTCACTTCTGGTTTACTGTATCCCTCTGACCTTAGTATATACGATGAAACACAGGTATTGCATCGTAATTCAAAACAAAAGGCACAATGCCGACTTCAGTACAAGAAAACTTACTCTTCTTACTGTCTATGTTTTGAACCATTCATGTGACACTAATTATAGAGTCCGATGCTTCACTTCAGGTTTACTGTATCCCTCTGACCTTCTTATTGACGATGAAACACAGAAATTGCATCGGATTTAATACAAAAGGCACAATGCCGACTTAACCACAAGAAAACTGACTCCTCTTACTGCCTATGTTTTCAACCATTCATGTGACACTAATTATAAAGTCCGATGCTTTACTTCCGGTTTACTGTATCCCTCTGACCTTCTTATTGACGATGAAACACAGAAATTGCATCGGAATTAAATACAAAAGGCACAATGCCGACTTAAGTACAAGAAAACTGACTTTTCTTACTGTCTATGTTTTGAACCATTCCTGTGACACTAGTTATAGATTCCGATGCTTTACTTCAGGTTTACTGTATCCCTCTGACCTTCTTATTGACGATGAAACACAGAAATTGCAACGGAATTAAATACAAAAGGCACAATGCCGACTTAAGTACAAGAAAACTGACTCTTCTGACTGTCTATGTTTGAACCATTCCTGTGACATTGGTTATAGATTCGGATGCTTCACTTCAGGTTTACTGTATCCCTCTGACCTTCTTATTGACGATGAAACACAGAAATTGCATCGGAATTAAATACAAAAGGCACAATGCCAACTTAAGTACAAGAAAACTGACTGTTCTTACTGTCTATGTTTTGAACCATTCCTGTGACACTAGTTATAGATTCCGATGCTTTACTTCAGGTTTACTGTATCCCTCTGACCTTCTTATTGACGATGAAACACAGAAATTGCAACGGAATTAAATACAAAAGGCACAATGCCGACTTAAGTACAAGAAAACTGACTCTTCTTACTGTCTATGTTTGAACCATTCCTGTGACACTGGTTATAGATTCGGATGCTTCACTTCAGGTTTACTGTATCCCTCTGACCTTCTTATTGACGATGAAACACAGAAATTGCATCGGAATTAAATACAAAAGGCACAATGCCGACTTAAGTACAAGAAAACTGACTTTTCTTACTGTCTATGTTTTGAACCATTCCTGTGGCACTAGTTATAGATTCCGATGCTTTACTTCAGGTTTACTGTATCCCTCTGACCTTCTTATTGACGATGAAAAACAGATATTGCATCGGAGATAAATACAAAAGGCACAATGCCGACTTAAGTACAAGAAAACTGACTCATCATATTGTCTATGATTTGAACCATTCCTGTGACACTAGTTATAGATTCCGATGCTTCACTTCAGGTTTACTGTATCCCTATGACCTTCGTATTGACGATGAAACACAGAAATTGCATGGGAATTAAATCCAAAAGTTACAACGCGAACTTAAGTACAAGAAAACTGACTCATCTTATTGTCTATGTTTTGAACCTTTCCTGTGACACTAGTTATAGATTCCGATGCTTCTCTTCAGGTTTACTGTATCCCTCTGACCTTCCTATTGACGATGAAACACAGATATTGCATCGGAATTAAATACAAAAGGCACAATGCCGACTTAAGTACAAGAAAACAGACTCTTCTTACTGTCTAAGCTATGAACCATTCGTGTGACACTAGTTATAGATTCCGATGCTACACTTCAGGTTTACTGTATCCCTCTGACCTTCTTATTGACGATGAAACACAGAAATTTCAGCGGAATTAAATACAAAAGGAACAATGCCGCCTTAAGTACAAGAAAACTGACTCCTCTTACTGTCTATGATTGAACCATTCCTGTGACACTAGTTATAGATTCCGATGCTTCTCTTCAGGTTTACTGTATCCCTCTGACCTCCTTATTGACGATGAAACACAGAAATTGCATCGGAATTAAATACAAAAGGCACAATGCCGACTTAAGTACAAGAAAACAGACTCTTCTTACTGTCTGTGTTTTGAACCATTCATGTGACACTAGGCATAGCATTCGATGCTTCACTTCAGGTTTACTGTATCCATTAGACCTTCTTATTATCGATGGAACACAGACTTTGCATCGGAATTAAATACAAAATGCACAATGCCGACTTAAGTACAAAAAAACTGACTCTTCTTACTGTCTAAGTTATGAACCATTCCTGTGACACTAGTTATAGATTCCGATGCTACACTTCAGGTTTACTGTATCCCTCTGACCTTCTTATTGACGATGAAACACAGAAATTTCAGCGGAATTAAATACAAATGCACAATGCCGCCTTAAGTACAAGAAAACTGACTCCTCTTACTGTCTATGATTGAACCATTAGTGTGACACTAGTTATAGATTCCGATGCTTCTCTTCAGGTTTACTGTATCCCTCTGACCTTCTTATTGACGATGAAACACAGATATTGCATCGGAATTAAATACAAAAGGCACAATGCCGACTTAAGTACAAGAAAACAGACTCTTCTTGCTGTCTGTGTTTTGAACCATTCATATGACTCTAGGCATAGTTTCCGATGCTTCACTTCAGGTTTACTGTATCCATCTGACCTTCGTATTATCGATAAAACACAGAATTTTCATCGGAATTAAATACAAAAGCCACAATGCCGACTTATGTACAAGAAAACTGACACTTCTTACTGTCCATGTTTGAACCATTCATGTACCACTAGTTATAGATTCCGATGCTTCACTTCAGGTGTACTGTATTCCTCTGACCTTCTTATCGACGATGAAACACAGAAATTGCATCGGAATTAAATACAAAAGGCACAATGCCGACTTAAGTACAAGAAAACTGACTCCTCTTACTGTCTATGATTGAACCATTCCTGTGACACTAGTTATGGATTCCGATGCTTCACTTCAGGTTTACTGTATCCCTCTGACCTTCTTATTGACGATGAAACACAGAAATTGCATCGGAATTGAATACAAAAGGCACAATGCCGACTTAAGTACAAGAAAACAGACTCTTCTTACTGTCTATGCTTTGAACCATTCCTGTGACACTAGTTATAGATTCCGATGCTTCACTTCAGGTTTACTGTATCCCTCTGACCATCTTATTGTTGATGAAACACAGTTCTAGCATCGGAATTAAATACAAAAGGCACAATGCCTACATAAGTACAAGTAAACTGACTCTTCTAACTGTCTATGATTTGAACCATTCCTGTTACACTAGTTATAGATTTCGATGCTTCTCTTCAAGTTTACTGTATCCCTCTGACCTTCTTATTGACGATGAAACACAGAAATTGCATCAGAATTAAATACAAATGGCACAATGTAGACTTAAGTACAAGAAAACAGACTCTTCTTACTGTCTATGTTTTGAACCATTCATGTGACATTAAGCATGGCTTCCGATGCTTCACTTCAGGTTTACTGTATCCATCGCACCTTCTTATTATCGATGAAACACAGAATTTGTATCGGAATTAAATACAAAAGGCACAATGCCGACTTATGTACAAGAAAACTCACTCTTCTTACTGTCTATGTTAGAACCATTCATGTGACACTAGTTATAGATTCCGATGCTTTACTTCAGGTTTACTGTATCCCTCTGACCTTCTTATTGACGATGAAACACAGAAATTGCATCGGATTTAATAGAAAAAGCACAATGCCGACTTAACCACAAGAAAACTGACTCCTCTTACTGCCTATGTTTTCAACCATTCATGTGACACTAATTATAGAGTCCGATGCTTTACTTCCGGTTTACTGTATCCCTCTGACCTTCTTATTGACGATGAAACACAGAAATTGCATCGGAATTAAATACAAAAGGCACAATGCCGACTGATGTACAAGAAAACTGATTCTTCTTACTGTTTATGTTTGAACCATTCCTGTGACACTAGTTATAGATTCCGATGCCTCACTTCAGGTTTACTGTATCCCTCTGACCTTCTTATTGACGATGAAACACAGAAATTGCATCGGAATTAAATACAAAAGGCACAATGCCGACTTAAGTACAAGAAAACTGACTCTTCTGACTGTCTATGTTTGAACCATTCCTGTGACATTGGTTATAGATTCGGATGCTTCACTTCAGGTTTACTGTATCCCTCTGACCTTCTTATTGACGATGAAACACAGAAATTGCATCGGAATTAAATACAAAAGGCACAATGCCAACTTAAGTACAAGAAAACTGACTTTTCTTACTGTCTATGTTTTGAACCATTCCTGTGACACTAGTTATAGATTCCGATGCTTTACTTCAGGTTTACTGTATCCCTCTGACCTTCTTATTGACGATGAAACACAGAAATTGCAACGGAATTAAATACAAAAGGCACAATGCCGACTTAAGTACAAGAAAACTGACTCTTCTTACTGTCTATGTTTGAACCATTCCTGTGACACTGGTTATAGATTCGGATGCTTCACTTCAGGTTTACTGTATCCCTCTGACCTTCTTATTGACGATGAAACACAGAAATTGCATCGGAATTAAATACAAAAGGCACAATGCCGACTTAAGTACAAGGAAACTGACTTTTCTTACTGTCTATGTTTTGAACCATTCCTGTGACACTAGTTATAGATTCCGATGCTTTACTTCAGGTTTACTGTATCCCTCTGACCTTCTTATTGACGATGAAAAACAGATATTGCATCGGAGATAAATACAAAAGGCACAATGCCGACTTAAGTACAAGAAAACTGACTCATCATATTGTCTATGATTTGAACCATTCCTGTGACACTAGATATTGATTCCGATGCTTCACTTCAGGTTTACTGTATTCCTATGACCTTCGTATTGACGATGAAACACAGAAATTGCATGGGAATTAAATCCAAAAGTTACAACGCGAACTTAAGTACAAGAAAACTGACTCATCTTATTGTCTACGTTTTGAACCTTTCCTGTGACACTAGTTACAGATTCCGATGCTTCTCTTCAGGTTTACTGTATCCCTCTGACCTTCTTATTGACGATGAAACACAGATATTGCATCGGAATTAAATACAAAGGGCACAATGCCGACTTAAGTACAAGAAAACAGACTCTTCTTACTGTCTAAGCTATGAACCATTCGTGTGACACTAGTTATAGATTCCGATGCTACACTTCAGGTTTACTGAATCCCTCTGACCTTCTTATTGACGATGAAACACAGAAATTTCAGCGGAATTAAATACAAAAGGCACAATGCCGCCTTAAGTACAAGAAAACTGACTCCTCTTACTGACTATGATTGAACCATTCCTGTGACACTAGTTATAGATTCCGATGCTTCTCTTCAGGTTTACTGTATCCCTCTGACCTTCTTATTGACGATGAAACACAGAAATTGCATCGGAATTAAATACAAAAGGCACAATGCCGACTTAAGTACAAGAAAACAGACTCTTCTTACTGTCTGTGTTTTGAACCATTCATGTGACACTAGGCATAGCATTCGATGCTTCACTTCAGGTTTACTGAATCCATTAGACCTTCTTATTATCGATGGAACACAGACTTTGCATCGGAATTAAATACAAAATGCACAATGCCGACTTAAGTACAAAAAAACTGACTCTTCTTACTGTCTAAGTTATGAACCATTCCTGTGACACTAGTTATAGATTCCGATGCTACACTTCAGGTTTACTGTATCCCTCTGACCTTCTTATTGACGATGAAACACAGAAATTTCAGCGGAATTAAATACAAATGCACAATGCCGCCTTAAGTACAAGAAAACTGACTCCTCTTACTGTCTATGATTGAACCATTCCTGTGACACTAGTTATAGATTCCGATGCTTCTCTTCAGGTTTACTGTATCCCACTGACCTTCTTATTGACGATGAAACACAGAATTTTCATCGGAATTAAATACAAAAGCCACAATGCCGACTTATGTACAAGAAAACTGACACTTCTTACTGTCCATGTTTGAACCATTCATGTACCACTAGTTATAGATTCCGATGCTTCACTTCAGGTGTACTGTATTCCTCTGACCTTCTTATCGACGATGAAACACAGAAATTGCATCGGAATTAAATACAAAAGGCACAATGCCGACTTAAGTACAAGAAAACTGACTCCTCTTACTGTCTATGATTGAACCATTCCTGTGACACTAGTTATGGATTCCGATGCTTCACTTCAGGTTTACTGTATCCCTCTGACCTTCTTATTGACGATGAAACACAGAAATTGCATCGGAATTGAATACAAAAGGCACAATGCCGACTTAAGTACAAGAAAACAGACTCTTCTTACTGTCTATGCTTTGAACCATTCCTGTGACACTAGTTATAGATTCCGATGCTTCACTTCAGGTTTACTGTATCCCTCTGACCATCTTAGTGTTGATGAAACACAGTTCTAGCATCGGAATTAAATACAAAAGGCACAATGCCTACATAAGTACAAGTAAACTGACTCTTCTTACTGTCTATGATTTGAACCATTCCTGTTACACTAGTTATAGATTTCGATGCTTCTCTTCAAGTTTACTGTATCCCTCTGACCTTCTTATTGACGATGAAACACAGAAATTGCATCAGAATTAAATACAAATGGCACAATGTAGACCTAAGTACAAGAAAACAGACTCTTCTTACTGTCTATGTTTTGAACCATTCATGTGACATTAAGCATGGCTTCCGATGCTTCACTTCAGGTTTACTGTATCCATCGCACCTTCTTATTATCGATGAAACACAGAATTTGTATCGGAATTAAATACAAAAGGCACAATGCCGACTTATGTACAAGAAAACTCACTCTTCTTACTGTCTATGTTAGAACCATTCATGTGACATTAGTTATAGATTCCGATGCTTCACATCAGGTATACTGTTTCCCTCTGACCTTCTTATCGACGATGAAACACAGAAATTGCATCGGAATTAAATACAAAAGACACAATGCCGACTTAAGTACAAGAAAACTGACTCTTCTTACTGTCTATGATTGAACCATTCCTGTGACACTAATTATAGATTCCGATGCTTCACTTGAGGTTTACGGTGTCCCTCTGACCTTCTTATTGACGATGAAACACAGAAATTGCATAGGAATTAAATACAAAAGGCACAATGCCGACTAAAGTAGAAGAAAACTGACTCTTCTTACTGTCTGTGTTTTGAACCATTCCTGTTACACTTTTTATAGATTCCGATGCTTCACTTCAGGTTTACTGTATCCCTCTGACCTTCTTATTGACGATGAAACACAGAAATTGCATCGTAATTAAATACAAAAGGCACAATGCCGACTTAAGTACAAGAAAACTGACTCTTCTTACTGTCTATGTTTTGAACCATTCCTGTGACACTAATTATAGAGTCCGATGCTTCACTTCAGGTTTACTGTATCCCTCTGACCTTCTTATGGACGATGAAACACAGAAATTGCATCGGAATTAAATACAAAACGCACAATGTTGACTTAAGTACAAGAAAACTGACTCTTCTTACTGTCTATGTTTGAACCATTCCTGTGACACTAGTTATAGATTCGGATGCTTCACTTCAGGTTTACTGTATCCCTCCGACCATCTTATTGACGATGAAACACAGAAATTGCATCGGAATTAAATACAAAAGGCACAACACCGACTTAAGTACAAGAAAACTGACTCTTCATACTGTCTATGTTTTGAACCATTCCTGTGACACTAGTTATAGAATCCGAAGCTTCATTTAAGGTTTTCTGTATCCCTCTGACCTTCTTATTGACGATGAAACACTGAAATTGCATCGGAATTAAAGACAAAAGGCACAACGCCGACTTAAGTACAAGAAAACTGACTCTTCTTACTGTCTATGCTTTATACCTTTCCTGTGGCACTAGTTATAGATTCCGATTCTTCACTTCAGGTTTACTGTATCCCTCTGACCTTCTTATTGAAGATGAAACACAGATATAGCATCGGAATTAAATACAAAAGGCACAATGCCTACATAAGTACAAGAAAACTGACTCTTCTTACTGTCTATGATTTGAACCATTCCTGTGACACTAGTTATAGATTCCGATGCTTCTCTTGAGGCTTACTGTATCCCTCGGACCTTCTTGTTGACGATGAAACACAGAAATTGCATCGGAATTAAATACAAAAGGCACAATGCCGACTTAAGTACAAGATAACTGACTCTTCTTACTGTCTATGATTGAACCATTCCTGTGACACTAGTTATAGATTCCGATGCTTCACTTTGGGTATACTGTATCCCTCTGACCTTCTTATTGACGATGAAACACAGAAATTGCATCGGAGTTAAATACAAAAGGCACAATGCCGACTCAATTACAAGAAAACTGACTCTTCATACTATCTATGTTTTGAACCATTCCTGTGACACTAGTTATAGATTCCGATGCTTCACTTCAATGTTTACTGTATCCCTCTGACCTTCTTATTGAAGATGAAACACAGATATTGCATCGTAATTAAATACAAAAGGCACAATGCCGACTTAAGTACAAGAAAACTGACTCTTCTTACTGTCTATGTTTTGAAACATTCATGTGACACTAATTATAGAGTCCGATGCTTCACTTCAGGTTTACTGTATCCCTCGGACCTTCTTATTGACGATGAAACACAGAAATTGCATCGGAATTAAATACAAAAATCACCATGCCGACTGAAGTACAAGAAAACTGATTCTTCTTACTGTTTATGTTTGAACCATTCCTGTGACACTAGTTGTAGATTCCGATGCCTCACTTCAGGTTTAATGTATCCCTCTGACCTTCTTATTGACGATGAAACACAGAATTTGCATCGGAATTAAATACAAAAGGCACAATGCCGACTTAAGTACAAGAAAACCGACTCTTCTTACTGTCTATGTTTGAACCATTCCTGTGACACTGGTTATAGATTCGGATGCTTCACTTCAGGTTTACTGTATCCCTCTGACCTTCTTATTGACGATGAAACACAGAAATTGCATCGGAATTAAATACAAAAGGCACAATGCCGACTTAAGTACAAGAAAACTGACTTTTCTTACTGTCTATGTTTTGAACCATTCCTGTGACACTAGTTATAGATTCCGATGCTTTACTTCAGGTTAACTGTATCCCTCTGACCTTCTTATTGACGATGAAACACAGATATTGCATCGGAGATAAATACAAAAGGCACAATGCCGACTTAAGTACAAGTAAACTGACTCATCATATTGTCTATGTTTTGAACCATTCCTGTGACACTAGTTATAGATTCCGATGCTTCACTTCAGGTTTACTGTATCCCTATGACCTTCGTATTGACGATGAAACACAGAAATTGCATGGGAATTAAATCCAAAAGTTACAACGCGAACATAAGTACAAGAAAACTGACTCATCTTTATGTCTATGTTTTGAACCTTTCCTGTGACACTAGTTATAGATTCCGATGCTTCACTTCAGGTTTACTGTATCCCTCTGACCTTCTTATTGAAGATGAAACACAGATATTGCATCGGAAATAAATACAAAGGGTACAATGCCTACATAAGTACAAGAAAACTGACTCTTCTTACTGTCTATGATTTCAACCTTTCCTGTGACACTAGTTACAGATTCCGATGCTTCTCTTCTGGTTTACTGTATCCCTCTGACCTTCTTGTTGACGACAAAACACAGAAATAGCATCGGAATTAAATACAAAAGGCACAATGCCGACTTAAGTACAAGAAAACAGACTCTTCTTAGTGTCTGTGTTTTGAACCATTCATGTGACACTAGGCATAGCTTCCGATGCTTCACTTCAGGTTTACTGTATCCCTCTGACTTTCTTATTGACAATGAAACACAGAAATTGCATCGGATTTAATACAAAAGGCACAATGCCGACTTAAGTACAAGAAAACTGACTCCTCTTACTGTCTATGTTTTGAACCATTCCTGTGACACTAGTTATAGATTCCGATGCTTCACTTCAGCTTTACTGTATCCCTCAGACCTTCTTATTGACGATGAAACACAGAAATTGCATCGGAATTAAATACAAAAGGCACAATGCCGACTTAAGTACAAGAAAACTGACTCTTCTTACTGCCTAGGTTTTGAACCATTCCTGTGACACTAGTTATAGATTCCAATGCTTCACTTCAGGTTTACTGTATCCCTCTGACCTTCTTATTGACGATGAAACACAGGTATTGCATCGTAATTAAATACAAAAGGCACAATGCCGACTTCAGTACAAGAAAACTTACTCTTCTTACTGTCTATGTTTTGAACCATTCATGTGACACTAGTTATAGAGTCCGATGCTTCACTTCAGGTTTACTGTATCCCTCTGACCTTCTTATTGACGATGAAACACAGAAATTGCATCGGAATTAAATACAAAAGGCACAATGCTGACTGATGTACAAGAAAACTGATTCTTCTTACTGTTTATGTTTGAACCATTCCTGTGACACTAGTTATAGATTCCGATGCCTCACTTCAGGTTTACTGTATCCCTCTGACCTTCTTATTGACGATGAAACACAGAAATTGCATCGGAATTAAATACAAAAGGCACAATGTCGACTTAAGTACAAGAAAACTGACTTTTCTTACTGTCTATGTTTTGAACCATTCCTGTGACACTAGTTACAGATTCCGATGCTTTACTTCAGGTTTACTGTATCCCACTGACCTTCTTATTGACGATGAAACACAGAAATTGCATCGGAGATAAATACAAAAGGCACAATGCCGACTTAAGTACAAGAAAACTGACTCATCATATTGTCTATGTTTTGAACCATTCCTGTGACACTAGTTATAGATTCCGATGCTTCACTTCAGGTTTACTGTATCCCTATGACCTTCGTATTGACGATGAAACACAGAAATTGCATGGGAATTAAATCCAAAAGTTACAACGCGAACTTAAGTACAAGAAAACTGACTCATCTTATTGTCTATGTTTTGAACCTTTCCTGTGACACTAGTTATAGATTCCGATGCTTCACTTCAGGTTTACTGTATCCCTCTGACCTTCTTATTGAAGATGAAACACAGATATTGCATCGGAATTAAATACAAAGGGCACAATGCTTACTTAAGTACAAGAAAACTGACTCTTCTGACTGTCTATGTTTGAACCATTCCTGTGACATTGGTTATAGATTCGGATGCTTCACTTCAGGTTTACTGTATCCCTCTGACCTTCTTATTGACGACGAAACACAGAAATTGCATCGGAATTAAATACAAAAGGCACAATGCCGACTTAAGTACAAGAAAACTGACTTTTCTTACTGTCTATGCTTTGAACCATTCCTGTGACACTAGTTATAGATTCCGATGCTTTACTTCAGGTTTACTGTATCCCTCTGACCTTCTTATTGACGATGAAACACAGAAATTGCATCGGAATTAAATACAAAAGGCACAATGTCGACTTAAGTACAAGAAAACTGACTTTTCTTACTGTCTATGTTTTGAACCATTCCTGTGACACTAGTTACAGATTCCGATGCTTTACTTCAGGTTTACTGTATCCCACTGACCTTCTTATTGACGATGAAACACAGATATTGCATCGGAGATAAATACAAAAGGCACAATGCCGACTTAAGTACAAGAAAACTGACTCATCATATTGTCTATGTTTTGAACCATTCCTGTGACACTAGTTATACATTCCGATGCTTCACTTCAGGTTTACTGTATCCCTATGACCTTCGTATTGACGATGAAACACAGAAATTGCATGGGAATTAAATCCAAAAGTTACAACGCGAACTTAAGTACAAGAAAACTGACTCATCTTATTGTCTATGTTTTGAACCTTTCCTGTGACACTAGTTATAGATTCCGATGCTTCACTTCAGGTTTACTGTATCCCTCTGACCTTCTTATTGAAGATGAAACACAGATATTGCATCGGAATTAAATACAAAGGGCACAATGCCTACATAAGTACAAGAAAATTGACTCTTCTTAGTGTCTATGATTTGAACCATTCCTGTTACACTAGTTATAGATTCCGATGCTACTCTTCAGGTTTACTGTATCCCTCTGACCTTCTTATTGACGATGAAACACAGAAATTGCATCGGAATTAAATACAAAAGGCACAATGCCGACTTAAGTACAAGAAAACAGACTCTTCTTACTGTCTGTGTTTTGAACCATTCATGTGACACTAGGCACAGCATCCGATGCTTCACTTCAGGTTTACTGTATCCATTAGACCTTCTTATTATCGATGGAACACAGACTTTGCATCGGAATTAAATACAAAATGCACAATGCCGACTTAAGTACAAAAAAACTGACTCTTCTTACTGTCTAAGTTATGAACCATTCCTGTGACACTAGTTATAGATTCCGATGCTACACTTCAGGTTTACTGTATCCCTCTGACCTGCTTATTGACGATGAAACACAGAAATTTCAGCGGAATTAAATACAAAAGGCACAATGCCGCCTTAAGTACAAGAAAACTGACTCCTCTTACTGTCTATGATTGAACCATTCCTGTGACACTAGTTATAGATTCCGATGCTTCTCTTCAGGTTTACTGTATCCCTCTGACCTTCTTATTGACGATGAAACACAGATATTGCATCGGAATTAAATACAAAAGGCACAATGCCGACTTAAGTACAAGAAAACAGACTCTTCTTGCTGTCTGTGCTTTGAACCATTCATGTGACTCTAGGCATAGTTTCCGATGCTTCACTTCAGGTTTACTGTATCCATCTGACCTTCTTATTATCGATAAAACACAGAATTTTCATCGGAATTAAATACAAAAGCCACAATGCCGACTTATGTACAAGAAAACTGACACTTCTTACTGTCCATGTTTGAACCATTCATGTACCACTAGTTATAGATTCCGATGCTTCACTTCAGGTTTACTGTATTCCTCTGACCTTCTTATCGACGATGAAACACAGAAATTGCATCGGAATTAAATACAAAAGGCACAATGCCGACTTAAGTACAAGAAAACTGACTCCTCTTACTGTCTATGATTGAATCATTCCTGTGACACTAGTTATGGATTCCGATGCTTCACTTCAGGTTTACTGTATCCCTCTGACCTTCTTATTGACGATGAAACACAGAAATTGCATCGGAATTGAATACAAAAGGCACAATGCCGACTTAAGTACAAGAAAACAGACTCTTCTTACTGTCTATGCTTTGAACCATTCCTGTGACACTAGTTATAGATTCCGATGCTTCACTTCAGGTTTACTGTATCCCTCTGACCTTCTTATTGAAGATGAAACACAGAAATTGCATCGGAATTAAATACAAAGGGCACAATGCTTACTTAAGTACAAGAAAACTGACTCTTCTGACTGTCTATGTTTGAACCATTCCTGTGACATTGGTTATAGATTCGGATGCTTCACTTCAGGTTTACTGTATCCCTCTGACCTTCTTATTGACGATGAAACACAGAAATTGCATCGGAATTGAATACAAAAGGCACAATGCCGACTTAAGTACAAGAAAACAGACTCTTCTTACTGTCTATGCTTTGAACCATTCCTGTGACACTAGTTATAGATTCCGATGCTTCACTTCAGGTTTACTGTATCCTTCTGACCATCTTATTGTTGATGAAACACAGTTCTAGCATCGGAATTAAATACAAAAGGCACAATGCCGACTTAAGTACAAGAAAACAGACTCTTCTTACTGTCTATGCTTTGAACCATTCCTGTGACACTAGTTATAGATTCCGATGCTTCACTTAAGGTTTTCTGTATCCCTCTGACCTTCTTATTGACGATGAAACACTGAAATTGCATCGGAATTAAAGACAAAAGGCACAACGCCGACTTAAGTACAAGAAAACTGACTCGTCTTACTGTCTATGCTTTGAACCTTTCCTGTGACACTAGTTATAGATTCCGATTCTTCACTTCAGGTTTACTGTATCCCTCTGACCTTCTTATTGAAGATGAAACACAGATATAGCATCGGAATTAAATACAAAAGGCACAATGCCTACATAAGTACAAGAAAACTGACTCTTCTTACTGTCTATGATTTGAACCATTCTTGTGACACTAGTTATAGATTCCGATGCTTCTCTTCAGGTTTACTGTATCCCTCGGACCTTCTTGTTGACGATGAAACACAGAAATTGCATCGGAATTAAATACAAAAGGCACAATGCCGACTTAAGTACAAGATAACTGACTCTTCTTAGTGTCTATGATTGAACCATTCCTGTGACACTAGTTATAGATTCCGATGCTTCACTTTGGGTATACTGTATCCCTCTGACCTTCTTATTGACGATGAAACACAGAAATTGCATCGGAGTTAAATACAAAAGGCACAATGCCGACTTAATTACAAGAAAACTTACTCTTCATACTCTCTATGTTTTGAACCATTCCTGTGACACCAGTTATAGATTCCGATGCTTCACTTCAAGGTTTACTGTATCCCTCTGACCTTCTTATTGAAGATGAAACACAGATATTGCATCGGAATTAAATCCAAATGGCATAATGCCGACTTAAGTACAAGAAAACTGACTCTTCTTACTGTCTATGTTTGAACCATTCCTGTGACACTAGTTATAGATTCCAATGCTTCACTTCAGGTTTACTGTATCCCTCTGACCTTCTTATTGACGATGAAACACAGGTATTGCATCGTAATTAAATACAAAAGGCACAATGCCGACTTCAGTACAAGAAAACTTACTCCTCTTACTGTCTATGCTTTGAACCATTCATGTGACCCTAATTATAGAGTCCGATGCTTCACTTCAGGTTTACTGTATCCCTCTGACCTTCTTATTGACGATGAAACACAGAAATTGCATCGGAATTAAATACAAAAGGCACAATGCCGACTGATGTACAAGAAAACTGATTCTTCTTACTGTTTATGTTTGAACCATTCCTGTGACACTAGTTATAGATTCCGATGCCTCACTTCAGGTTTACTGTATCCCTCTGACCTTCTTATTGACGATGAAACACAGAAATTGCATCGGAATTAAATACAAAAGGCACAATGCCGACTTAAGTACAAGAAAACTGACTCTTCTGACTGTCTATGTTTGAACCATTCCTGTGACATTGGTTATAGATTCGGATGCTTCACTTCAGGTTTACTGTATCCCTCTGACCTTCTTATTGACGATGAAACACAGAAATTGCATCGGAATTAAATACAAAAGGCACAATGCCGACTTAAGTACAAGAAAACTGACTTTTCTTACTGTCTATGTTTTGAACCATTCCTGTGACACTAGTTATAGATTCCGATGCTTTACTTCAGGTTTACTGTATCCCTCTGACCTTCTTATTCACGATGAAACACAGATATTGCATCGGAGATAAATACAAAAGGCACAATGCCGACTTAAGTACAAGAAAACTGACTCATCATATTGTCTATGTTTTGAACCATTCCTGTGACACTAGTTATAGATTCCGATGCTTCACTTCAGTTTTACTGTATCCCTCTGACCTTCTTATTGACGATGAAACACAGAAATTGCATCGGAATTAAATACAAAGGGCACAATGCCTACTTAGGTACAAGAAAACTGACTCTTCTTACTGTCTATGGTTGAACCATTCATGTGACACTAGTTACAGATTCCGATGCTTCACTTCAGGTTTACTGTATCCCTCTGACTTTCTTATTGACAATGAAACACAGAAATTGCATCGGATTTAATACAAAAGGAACAATGCCGACTTAAGTACAAGAAAACTGACTCCTCTTACTGTCTATGTTTTGAACCATTCCTGTGAAACTAGTTATAGATTCCGATGCTTCACTTCAGCTTTACTGTATCCCTCTGACCTTCTTATTGACGATGAAACACAGAAATTGCATCGGAATTAAATACAAAAGGCACAATGCCGACTTAAGTACAAGAAAACTGACTCTTCTTACTGTCTATGTTTTGAACCTATCATGTGACACTGATTATGGAGTCCGATGCTTCACTTCAGGTTTACTGTATCCCTCTGACCTTCTTATTGACGATGAAACACAGAAATTGCATCGGAATTAAATACAAAAGGCACAATGCCGACTTAAGTACAAGAAAACTGACTCTTCTTACTGTCTATGTTTGAACCATTCCTGTGACAGTGGTTATAGATTCGGATGCTTCACTTCAGGTTTACTGTATCCCTCTGACCTTCTTATTGACGATGAAACACAGAAATTGCATCGGAATTAAATACAAAAGGCACAATGCCGACTTAAGTACAAGAAAACTGACTTTTCTTACTGTCTATGTTTTGAACCATTCCTGTGACACTAGTTATAGATTCCGATGCTTTACTTCAGGTTTACTGTATCCCTCTGACCTTCTTATTGGCGATGAAACACAGATATTGCATCGGAGATAAATACAAAAGGCACAATGCCGACTTAAGTACAAGAAAACTGACTCATCATATTGTCTATGTTTTTAACCATTCCTGTGACACTAGTTATAGATTCCGATGCTTCACTTCAGGTTTACTGTATCCCTATGACCTTCGTATTGACGATGAAACACAGAAATTGCATGGGAATTAAATCCAAAAGTTACAACGCGAACTTAAGTACAAGAAAACTGACTCATCTTATTGTCTATGTTTTGAACCTTTCCTGTGACACTAGTTATAGATTCCGATGCTTCACTTCAGGTTTACTGTATCCCTCTGACCTTCTTATTGAAGATGAAACACAGATATTGCATCGGAATTAAATACAAAGGGCACAATGCCTACTTAAGTACAAGAAAACTGACTCTTCTTACTGTCTATGTTTGAACCATTCATGTGACACTAGTTATAGATTCCGATGCTTCACTTCAGGTTTACTGTATCCCTCTGACCATCTTCTTGTTGATGAAACACAGATATAGCATCGGAATTAAATACAAAAGGCACAATGCCTACATAAGTACAAGAAAATTGACTCTTCTTAGTGTCTATGATTTGAACCATTCCTGTTACACTAGTTATAGATTCCGATGCTACTCTTCAGGTTTACTGTATCCCTCTGACCTTCTTATTGACGATGAAACACAGAAATTGCATCGGAATTAAATGCAAAAGGCACAATGCCGACTTAAGTACAAGAAAACAGACTCTTCTTACTGTCTGTGTTTTGAACCATTCATGTGACACTAGGCATAGCATCCGATGCTTCACTTCAGGTTTACTGTATCCATTAGACCTTCTTATTATCGATGGAACACAGACTTTGCATCGGAATTAAATACAAAATGCACAATGCCGACTTAAGTACAAAAAAACTGACTCTTCTTACTGTCTAAGTTATGAACCATTCCTGTGACACTAGTTATAGATTCCGATGCTACACTTCCTGTTTACTGTATCCCTCTGACCTTCTTATTGACGATGAGACTCAGAAATTTCAGCGGAATTAAATACAAAAGGCACAATGCCGCCTTAAGTACAAGAAAACTGACTCCTCTTACTGTCTGTGATTGAACCATTCCTGTGACACTAGTTATAGATTCCGATGCTTCTCTTCAGGTTTACTGTATCCCTCTGACCTTCTTATTGACGATGAAACACAGATATTGCATCGGAATTAAATACAAAAGGCACAATGCCGACTTAAGTACAAGAAAACAGACTCTTCTTGCTGTCTGTGTTTTGAACCATTCATGTGACTCTAGGCATAGTTTCCGATGCTTCACTTCAGGTTTACTGTATCCATCTGACCTTCTTATTATCGATAAAACACAGAATTTTCATCGGAATTAAATACAAAAGCCACAATGCCGACTTATGTACAAGAAAAATGACACTTCTTACTGTCCATGTTTGAACCATTCATGTACCACTAGTTATAGATTCCGATGCTTCACTTCAGGTTTACTGTATTCCTCTGACCTTCTTATCGACGATGAAACACAGAAATTGCATCGGAATTAAATACAAAAGGCACAATGCCGACTTAAGTACAAGAAAACTGACTCCTCTTACTCTCTATGATTGAACCATTCCTGTGACACTAGTTATGGATTCCGATGCTTCACTTCAGGTTTACTGTATCCCTCTGACCTTCTTATTGACGATGAAACACAGAAATTGCATCGGAATTGAATACAAAAGGCACAATGCCGACTTAAGTACAAGAAAACAGACTCTTCTTACTGTCTATGCTTTGAACCATTCCTGTGACACTAGTTATAGATTCCGATGCTTTACTTCAGGTTTACTGTATCCATCTCACCTTCTTATTATCGATGAAACACAGAATTTGTATCGGAATTGAATACAAAAGGCACAATGCCGACTTATGTACAAGAAAACTCACTCTTCTTACTGTCTATGTTAGAACCATTCATGTGACATTAGTTATAGATTCCGATGCTTCACATCAGGTTTACTGTTTCCCTCTGACCTTCTTATCGACGATGAAACACACAAATTGCATCGGAATTAAATACAAAAGACACAATGCCGACTTAAGTACAAGAAAACTGACTCTTCTTACTGTCTATGATTGAACCATTCCTGTGACACTAATTATAGATTCCGATGCTTCACTTGAGGTTTACGGTGTCCCTCTGACCTTCTTATTGACGATGAAACACAGAAATTGCATAGGAATTAAATACAAAAGGCACAATGCCGACTAAAGTATAAGAAAACTGACTCTTCTTACTGTCTATGTTTTGAACCATTCCTGTTACACTAACTATAGATTCCGATGCTTCACTTCACTTTTACTGTATCCCTCTGACCTTCTTATTGACGATGAAACACAGTAATTGCATCGTAATTAAATACAAAAGGCACAATGCCGACTTAAGTACAAGAAAACTGACTCTTCTTACTGTCTATGTTTTGAACCATTCCTGTGACACTAATTACAGAGTCCGATGCTTCACTTCAGGTTTACTGTATCCCTCGGACCTTCTTATGAACGATGAAACACAGAAATTGCATCGGAATTAAATACAAAACGCACAATGTTGACTTAAGTACAAGAAAACTGACTCTTCTTACTGTCTATGTTTGAACCATTCCTGTGACACTAGTTATAGATTCGGATGCTTCACTTCAGGTTTACTGTATCCCTCCGACCATCTTATTGACGATGAAACACAGAAATTGCATCGGAATCAAATACAAAAGGCACAACACCGACTTAAGTACAAGAAAACTGACTCTTCATACTGTCTATGTTTTGAACCATTCCTGTGACACTAGTTATAGATTCCGATGCTTCACTTAAGGTTTTCTGTATCCCTCTGACCATCTTATTGTTGATGATCCACAGAAATAGGATCGGAATTAAATACAAAAGGCACAATGCCGACTTATGTGCAAGAAAACTGACTCTTCTTACTGTCTATGTTTTGAACCATTCATGTGACACTAGTTATAGATTCCGATGCTTTATCCCAGGTTTACTGTATCCCTCTGACCTTCTTATTGACGATGAATCACAGAAATTGCTGCGGAATGAAATACAAAAGGCACAGTGCCGACTTAAGTACATAAAAACTGACTCTTCTTACTGTCTATGTTTTGATCCATTCCTATGTCACTAGTTATAGATTCCGATGCTTCACTTCAGGTTGACTGTATCCCTCTGACCTTCTTATTGACGATGAAACATAGAAATTGCATCGGAATTAAATAGAAAAAATGAAAAATGCCCTCTTAAGTACAAGAAAATTGACTCTTCTTACTGTCTATGTTTTGAACCATTCCTGTGACACTAGTTATAGATTCCGATGCTTATTTTCAGGTTTACTGTGACCTTCTGACCATCTTATTGTTGATGAAACACAGATATAGCATCGGAATTAAATACAAAAGGCACAAAGCCTACATAAGTACAAGAAAACTGACACTTCTTACTGTCTATGATTTGAACCATTCCTGTGACACTAGTTATAGATTCCGATGCTTCTCTTCATGTTTACTGTATCCCTCTGACCTTCTTATTGACGATGAAACATAGAAATTACATCAGAAGTAAATTCAAAAGGCACAATGACGACTTAAGTACAAGAAAACAGACTCTTCTTACTGTCTATGTTTTGAACCATTCATGTGACACTAGGCATAGCTTCCGATGCTTCACTTCAGGTTTACTGTATCCATCTGACCTTCTTATTATCGATGAAACACAGAATTTGTATCGGAATTAAATACAAAAGACTTTATGCCGACTTATGTACAAGAAAACTGACTCTTCTTACTGTCTACGTTTGAACCATTCATGTGACACTAGTTATAGATTCCGATGCTTCACTTCAGATTTACTGTATCCCTCTGACCTTCGTATTGACGATGAAACACAGAAATTGCATCGGAATTAAATACAATAGGTACAATGCCGACTTAAGTTCAAGAAAACTGACTCTTCTTACTGTCTATGATTGAACTATTCCTGTGACACTAGTTATAATTCCGATGTTTCACTTGAGGTTTACTGTATCCCTCTGACCTTCTTATTGACGATGAAACACAGAAATTGCAACGTAAATAAATACAAAAGGCACAATGCCGACTTAAGTACAAGAAAACTGACTCTTCTTACTGTCTATGCTTTGAACCATTCCTGTGACACTAGTTATAGATTCGATGATTCACTTCTCGTTTACTGTATCCCTCTGACCTTCATATTGACATAGAAACACAGAAATTTCCGCGGAATTAAATACAAAAGGCACAACGCCGCCTTAAGTACAAGAAAACTGACTCTTCTTACTGTCTATGTTTTGAACCATACCTGTGACACTAGTTATAGATCCGATGCTTCGCTTTAGGTTTGCTGTATCCCTCTGACTTTCTTATTGACGATGAAACACTGAAATTGCAACGGAATTAAATACAAAAGGCACAATGTCGACTTAAGTACAAGAAAAATGACTCTTCTTACTGTCTATGTTTTGAACCATTCCTGAGACATTAGTTATAGATTCCGATGCTTCACTTCAGGTTTACATTATCCCTCTGACCTTCTTATTGACGATGAAACACAGAAATTGCATCGGATTTAATACAAAGGACACAATGCCGACTTAAGTACTTGAAAACTGACTCCTCTTACTGTCTATGATTTGAACCATTCCTGTGAAGCTAGTTAGAGATTCCGATGCTTCGCTTCAGGTTTACTGTACCCCTCTGACCTTCTTATTGACGATGAAACACAGAAATTGCATCGTAATTAAATACAAAAGGCACAATGCCGACTTAAGTACAAGAAGACTGACTCTTCTTACTGTCTATGGTTTGAACCATTCCTGTAACACTAGTTATAGATTCAGATGCTGTACTTCAGGAACACTGTATCCAGCTGACCTTCTTATTGATGATGAAGCACAGAAATTCCATCGGAGATAAATACAAAAGGCACAATGCCGACTTTAGTACAAGGAGACTGTTTCTTCTTACTGTCTATGTTTTAAACCATTCCTGTGACACTAGTTATAGTTTCCGATGCTTCATTTCAGTTTTACTGTATCCCTCTGACCTTCTTATTGACGATGAAACACAGATATTGCATCGGAATTAAATACAAAAGGCACAATGCCAACTCAAGTACAAGAAGACTGACTCTTCCTACTGTCTATGTTTTGAACCATTCCTGTGACACTAGTTTTAGATTCCGATGCTTCACTTCAGGTTTACTGTATACCTCTGATTTCCTTATAGACGATGAAACACAGAAGTTGCATCTTAATTAAATACAAAAGCACAATGCCAATTTAAGTACAAGAATACTGACTCTTCTTATTGTCTATGCTTTGAACCATTCCTGTGACACTAGTTATAGTTTCCGATATTTCACTTAAGGTTTACTGTATCCCTCTGACCTTCTTATTGACGATGAAACACAGAAATTGCATCGGAATTAAATACAAAAGGCACAATACCGACTCAAGTACAAGAACACTGGCTTTTCTTACTGTCTATGCTTTGAACCTTTCCTGTGAGACCGGTTTTAGATTCCGATGCATCACTTCAGGTTTACTGTATTCCGTGTACCTTCTTATTGACGACGAAACGCAGGAATTGCATCGGAAATGAATACAAAAGGCACAATGCCGACTTAAGTACAAGAAAACGGACACTTCTTACTGCCTATGTTTTGCACCATTCCTGTGACACTAGTTATAGATTCCGATGCTTCACTTCAGGTTTACTGTATCCCTCTGTCCTTCTTATTGACGATGAAACACAGAAATTGCATCGGAATTAAATAGAAAAGGCACAATGTCGACTTAAGTCCAAGAAAACTGACTCTTATTACTGTTTATGTTTTGAACCATTACTGGGACACTAGTTGTAGATTCCGATGCATCACTTCAGGTTAACTGTATCCCTGTGATCTTCTTATTGACGATGAAATACAGAAATTGCTTCGGAATTATATGCAGAAGGCACAATGCCGACTCAAGTACAAGAGAACTGACTCTTCTTACTGTCTAAGATTTGAACCATTCCTGTGACACTAGTTATAGATTTCGATGCTTCACATTAGGTTTACTGTATCCCTCTGACCTTCCTATTGACGGTGAAACACAGAAATTGCATCGGAATTAAATACAAAAGGCACAATGCCGACTTAAGTACAAGAAGACTGACTCTTCCTACTGCCTAAGCTTTGAACCATTCATGTGACACTAGTTATAGTTTCCGATGCTTGACTTCAGGTTTACTGTATCCCTCTGACCTTCTTATTGAAGATGAAACACAGATATTGCATCGGAATTAAATACAAAGGGCATAATGCCGACTTAAGTACAAGAAAACTGACTCTTCTTACTGTCTATGTTTGAACCATTCATGTGACACTAGTTATAGATTCCGATGCTTCACTTCAGGTTTATTGTATCCCTCTGACCATCTTATTGTTGATAATACACAGACATAGGATCGGAATTAAATACAAAAGGCACAATGCCGACTTATGTACAAGAAAACTGACTCTTCTTACTGTCTATGTTTTGAACCATTCATGTGACACTAGTTATAGATTCCAATGCTTTACCCCAGGTTTACTGTATCCCTCTGACCTTCTTATTGACGATGAATCACAGAAATTGCTTCGGAATTAAATACAAAAGGCACAATGCAGACTTATGTACAAGAAAACTGACTCTTCTTACTGTCTATGTTTTGATCCATTCCTGTGTCACTAGTTATAGATTCCGATGCTTCACTTCAGGTTTACTGTATCCCTCTGACCTTCTTATTGACGATGAAACATAGAAATTGCATCGGAATTAAATAGGAAAGGAAAAATGCAGTCTTAAGTACAAGAAAATTGACTCTTCTTACTGTCTATGTTTTGAACCATTCCTGTGACACTAGTTATAGATTCCGATGCTTCTTTTTAGGTTTACTGTGACCTTCTGACCATCTTATTGCTGATGAAACACAGATATAGCATCGGAATTAAATACAAAAGGCACAATGCCTACATAAGTACAAGAAAACTGACACTTCTTACTGTCTATGATTTGAACCATTCCTGTGACACTAGTTATGGATTCCGATGCTTCTCTTCATGTTTACTGTATCCCTCTGACCTTCTTATTGACGATGAAACACAGAAATTGCATCAGAATTAAATACAAAAGGCACAATGCCGACTTAAGTACAAGAAAACAGACTCTTCTTACTGTCTATGTTTTGAACCATTCATGTGACACTAGGCATAGCTTCCGATGCTTCACTTCAGGTTTACTGTATCCATCTGACCTTCTTATTATCGATGAAACACAGAATTTGTATCGGAATTAAATACAAAAGGCACTATGCCGACTTATGTACAAGAAAACTGACTCTTCTTACTGTCTACGTTTGAACCATTCATGTGACACTAGTTATAGATTCCGATGCTTCACTTCAGGTTTACTGAATCCCTCTGCCCTCCTTATTGACGATGAAACACAGAAATTGCATCGGAATTAAATACAAAACGCACAATGCCGACTGATGTACAAGAAAACTGATTCTTCTTAGTTTTTATGTTTGAACCATTCCTGTGACACTAGTCATAGTTTCCGATGCTTCACTTCAGGTTTACTGTATCCCTCTGACCTTCTTATTGACAATGAAACACAGAAATTGCTTCGGAATCAAATACAATAGGTACAATGCCGACTTAAGTACAAGAAAACTGACTCTTCTTACTGTCTATGATCGAACCATTCCTGTGACACTAGTTATGGGTTCCGATGTTTCACTTGAGGTTTACTGTATCTTTCTGACCTTCGTATTGACGATGAAACACAGAAATTGCATCGTAAATAAATACAAAAGGCACAATATCGACTTAAGTACAAGAAAACTGACTCTTCTTACTGTCTATGATTGAACCATTCCTGTGACACTAGTTATAGATTCCGATGCTTCACTTGAGGTTTACTGTATCCCTCTGACTTTCTTATTGACGATGGAACACAGAAATTGCATCGGAGTTAAATACAAAAGGCACAATGCCGACTTAAGTACAAGAAAACTTACTCTTCTTTCTGTCTATTCTTTGAACCATTCCTGTGACACTAGTTATAGATTCCGATGCTTCAGTTCGGGTTTACTGTATCCCTCTGACCTTCTTATTGACGATGAAACACAGAAATTGCATCGTAAATAAATACAAAAGGCACAATATCGACTTAAGTACAAGAAAACTGACTCTTCTTACTGTCTATGATTGAACCATTCCTGTGACACTAGTTATAGATTCCGATGCTTCGCTTGAGGTTTACTGTATCCCTCTGACATTCTTATTGACGATGGAACACAGAAATTGCATCGGAGTTAAACACAAAAGGCACAATGCCGACTTAAGTACAAGAAAATTTACTCTTCTTTCTGTCTATTCTTTGAACCATTCCTGTGACACTAGTTATAGATTCCGATGCTTCAGTTCGGGTTTACTGTATCGCTCTGACCTTCTTATTGACGATGAAACACAGAAATTGCATCGGAGTTAAATACAATAGGTACAATGCCGACTTAAGTACAAGAAAACTGACTCTTCTTACTGTCTATGATTGAACCATTCCTGTGACACTAGTTATAGGTTCCGATGTTTCACTTGAGGTTTACTGTATCCCTCTGACCTTCTTATTGACGATGAAACACAGAAATTTCATCGGAATTAAATAGATATGGCACAATGCCGACTTAAGTACAAGAAAACTGACTCTTCCTACTGTCTACGTTTGAACCATTCATGTGACACTAGTTATAGATTCCGATGCTTCACTTCAGGTTTACTGAATCCCTCTGCCCTCCTTATTGACGATGAAACACAGAAATTGCATCGGAATTAAATACAAAACGCACAATGCCGACTGATGTACAAGAAAACTGATTCTTCTTAGTTTTTATGTTTGAACCATTCCTGTGACACTAGTCATAGTTTCCGATGCTTCACTTCAGGTTTACTGTATCCCTCTGACCTTCTTATTGACAATGAAACACAGAAATTGCTTCGGAATCAAATACAATAGGTACAATGCCGACTTAAGTACAAGAAAACTGACTCTTCTTACTGTCTATGATTGAACCATTCCTGTGACACTAGTTATGGGTTCCGATGTTTCACTTGAAGTTTACTGCATCTTTCTGACCTTCGTATTGACGATGAAACACAGAAATTGCATCGTAAATAAATACAAAAGGCTCAATATCGACTTAAGTACAAGAAAACTGACTCTTCTTACTGTCTATGATTGAACCATTCCTGTGACACTACTTATAGATTCCGATGATTCACTTGAGGTTTACTGTATCCCTCTGACTTTCTTATTGACGATGGAACACAGAAATTGCATCGGAGTTAAATACAAAAGGCACAATGCCGACTTAAGTACAAGAAAACTTACTCTTCTTTCTGTCTATTCTTTGAACCATTCCTGTGACACTAGTTATAGATTCCGATGCTTCAGTTCGGGTTTACTGTATCCCTCTGACCTTCTTATTGACGATGAAACACAGAAATTGCATCGTAAATAAATACAAAAGGCACAATATCGACTTAAGTACAAGAAAACTGACTCTTCTTACTGTCTATGATTGAACCATTCCTGTGACACTAGTTATAGATTCCGATGCTTCACTTGAGGTTTACTGTATCCCTCTGACTTTCTTATTGACGATGGAACACAGAAATTGCATCGGAGTTAAATACAAAGGGCACAATGCCGACTTAAGTACAAGAAAATTTACTCTTCTTTCTGTCTATTCTTTGAACCATTCCTGTGACACTAGTTATAGATTCCGATGCTTCAGTTCGGGATTACTGTATCGCTCTGACCTTCTTATTGACGATGAAACACAGAAATTGCATCGTAGTTAAATACAATAGGTACAATGCCGACTTAAGTACAAGAAAACTGACTCTTCTTACTGTCTATGATTGATCCATTCCTGTAACACTAGTTATAGTTTCCGATGTTTCACTTGAGGTTTACTGTATCCCTCTGACCTTCTTATTGACGATGAAACACAGAAATTTCATCGGAATTAAATAGATATGGCACAATGCCGACTTAAGTACAAGAAAACTGACTCTTCTTACTGTCTATGCTTTGAACCATTCCTGTGACACTAGTTATAGATTCGATGCTTCACTTCAGGTTTACTGTATCCCTCTGACCTTCATATTGACATAGAAACACAGAAAGTTCCGCGGAATTAAATACAAAAGGCACAATGCCGCCTTAAGTACAAGAAAACTGACTCTTCTTACTGTCTATGTTTTGAACCATTCCTGTGACACTAGTTATAGATCCGATGCTTCGCCTCAGGTTTGCTGTATCCCTCTGACCTTCTTATTGACGATGAAACACTGAAATTGCAAGGGAATTAATTACAAAAGGCACAATGTCGACTTAAGTACAAGAAAAATGACTCCTCTTAATGTCTATGCTTTGAACCATTCCTGTGACACTACTTATAGATTCCAAAGCTTCACTTCAGCTTTACTGTATCCCTCTGACCTTCTTATTGACGATGATACACAGAAATTGCATCGTAATTAAATACAAAAGGCACAATGCCGACTTAAGTACAAGAAAACTGACTCTTCTTACTGTCTATGATTTGAACCATTCCTGTTACACTAGTTATAGATTCCAATGCTTCACTTCAGGTTTACTGTATCCCTCTGACCTTCTTATTGACGATGAAACAAAGAAATTGCATCGGTATTAAATACCAAAGGCACAATGCCGACTGATGTACAAGAAAACTGATTCTTCTTACTGTTTATGTTTGAACCATTCCTGTGACACTAGTTATAGATTCCGATGCTTCACTTCAGGTTTACTGTATCCCTCTGACCTTCTTATTGACGATGAAACACAGAAATTGCATCGGAATTAAATACAAAAGGCACAGTGCCGACTTAAGTACAAGAAAACAGACTCTTCTTACTGTCTATGTTTGAACCATTCCTGTGACACTAGTTATAGATTGCGATGCTTCTATTCAGGTTTACTGTGTCCCTCTGACCTTCTTATTGACGATGAAACACAGAAATTGCATCGGAGTTAAATACAAATGGCACAATGCCGACTTAAGTACAAGGAAATTGACTCTTCTTACTGACTTCGTTTTCAACCATTCCTGTGACACTAGTTATAGATTCCGATGCTTCACTTCAGGTTTACTGTATTCCTCTGACCTTCTTATTGACGATCAAAAACACAGAAATTGCATCGGAGTTAAATACAAAAGGCACAATGCCGACTTAAGTACAAGAAAACTGACTCTTCATACTGTCTATGTTTTGAACCATTCCTGTGACACTAGTTATAGATTCCGATGCTTCACTTCAGGTTTACTGTATCCCTTGGACCTTCTTATTGACGATGAAACACAGAAATTGCATCGGAGTTAAATACAAAAGGCACAATGCCGACTTAAGTACAAGAAAACTGACTCTTCTTACTGTCTATGTTTTGAACATTTCCTGTGACACTAGTTACAGATTCCGAAGCTTCACTTCAAGTTTACTGTATCCCTCTGACTTTCTTATTGACGATGAAACACAGAAATTGCATCGGAATTACATACAAAAGGCTGAATGCCGACTTATGTACAAGAAAACTGACTCTTCTTACTGTCTATGTTTTGAACCATTCATGTGATACTAGTTATAGATTCCGATGCTTTACTCCAGGTTTACTGTATCCCTCTGACCATCTTATTGACGATGAATCACAGAAATTGTTTCGGAATTAAATACAAAAGGCACAATGCCGACTTAAGTACAAGAAAACTGACTCTACTTACTGTCTATGATTGAACCATTCCTGTGACACTAGTTATAGATTCCGATGTTTCACTTGAGGTTTACTGTATCCCTCTGACCTTCTTATTGACGATGAAACACAGAAATTGCATTGTTAATAAATACAAAAGGCACAATGCCGACTTAAGTACAAGAAAACTGACTCTTCTTACTGTCTATGATTGAACCATTCCTGTGACACTAGTTATAGATTCCGATGCTTCACTTGAGGTTTACTGTATCCCACTGACTTTCTTATTGACGATGAAACACAGAAATTGCATCGGAGTTAAATACAAAAGGCACAATGCCGACTTAAGTGCAAGAAAACTTACTCTTCTTACTATCTATTCTTTGAACCATTCCTGTGACACTAGTTATAGATTCCGATGCTTCACTTCGGGTTTACTGTATTCCTCTGACCTTCTTATTGACGATGAAACACAGAAATTGCATCGGAGTTAAATACAAAAGGCACAA
This sequence comes from Schistocerca americana, assembly GCF_021461395.2. Taxonomy (NCBI): domain Eukaryota; kingdom Metazoa; phylum Arthropoda; class Insecta; order Orthoptera; family Acrididae; genus Schistocerca; species Schistocerca americana. The sequence goes on along the minus strand of NC_060120.1, from coordinate 1,130,273,434 downwards.
TGCCGACATAAGTACAAGAAAACTGACTCTTCTTACTGTCTATGTTTTGAACCATTCCTGTGCCACTAGTGATTGTTTCCGATGCTTCACTTCATATTTACTGTATCCCTCTGACCTTCTTATATTCGATGAAACACTGAAATTGCAACGGAATTAAATACAAAAGGCACAATGTCGACTTAAGTACAAGAAAACTGACTCTTCTTACTGTCTATGATTTGAACCATTCCTGTGACACTAGTTATAGATACCGATGCTTCACTTCAGGTTTACTGTATCCCTCTGACCTTCTTATTGACGATGAAACACAGAAATTGCATCGTAATTAAATACAAAAGGCACAATGCCGACTTAAGTACAAGAAAACTGACTCTTCTTACTGTCTATGTTTTGAACCATTCATGTGACACTAATTATAGAGTCCGATGCTTCACTTCAGGTTTACTGTATCCCTCTGACCTTCTTATTGACGATGAAACAAAGAAATTGCATCGGAATTAAATACCAAAGGCAGAATGCCGACTGATGTACAAGAAAACTGATTCTTCTTACTGTTTATGTTTGAACCATTCCTGTGACACTAGTTATAGATTCCGATGCTTCACTTCAGGTTTACTGTATCCCTCTGACCTTCTTATTGACGATGAAACACAAAAATTGCATCGGAATCAAATACAAAAGGCACAGTGCCGACTTAAGTACAAGAAAACTGACTCTTCTTACTGTCTATGTTTTGAACCTTTCCTGTGACACTAGTTATAGATTCCGAAACTTCACTTCATGTTTACTGTATCCCTCTGACCTTCTTATTGAAGATGAAACACAGATATTGCATCGGAATTAAATACAAAGGGCACAATGCCTACTTAAGTACAAGAAAACTGACTCTTCTTACTGTCTATGTTTGAACCATTCATGTGACACTAGTTATAGATTCCGATGCTTCACTTCAGGTTTACTGTATCCCTCTGACCATCTTATTGTTGATGAAACACAGATATAGCATCGGAATTAAATACAAATGGCACAATGCCTACATAAGAACAAGAAAATTGACTCTTCTTAGTGTCTATGATTTGAACCATTCCTGTTACACTAGTTATAGATTCCGATGCTACTCTTCAGGTTTACTGTATCCCTCTGAGCTTTTTATTGACGATGAAACACAGAAATTGCATCGGAATTAAATACAAAAGGCACAATGCCGACTTAAGTACAAGAAAACAGACTCTTCTTACTGTCTGTGTTTTGAACCATTCATGTGACACTAGGCATAGCTTCCGATGCTTCACTTCAGGTTTACTGTATCAATTAGACCTTCTTATTATCGATGGAACACAGACTTTGCATCGGAATTAAATACAAAATGCACAATGCAGACTTAAGTACAAGAAAACAGACTCTTCTTACTGTCTGTGCTTTGAACCATTCATGTGACACTAGGCATAGCTTCCGATGCTTCACTTCATGTATACTGTATCCATCTGACCTTCTTATTGTCGATAAAACACAGAATTTGCATCGGAATTAAATACAAAGGCACAATGCCGACATATGTACAAGGAAACTGATACTTCTTACTGTCTATGTTTGAACCATTCATGTGACACTAGTTATAGAGTCCGATGCTTCACTTCAGGTTTACTGTATCCCTCTGACCTTCTTATTGACGATGAAACAAAGAAATTGCATCGGAATTAAATACCAAAGGCACAATGCCGACTGATGTACAAGAAAACTTATTCTTCTTACTGTTTATGTTTGAACCATTCCTGTGACACTAGTTACAGATTCCGATGCTTCACTTCAGGTTTACTGTATCCCTCTGACCTTCTTATTGACGATGAAACACAGAAATTGCATCGGAATTAAATACAAAAGGCACAGTGCCCACTTAAGTACAAGAAAACAGACTCTTCTTACTGTCTATGTTTGAACCATTCCTGTGACACTAGTTATAGATTCCGATGCTTCTATTCAGGTTTACTGTGTCCCTCTGACCTTCTTATTGACGATGAAACACAGATATTGCATCGGAGTTAAATACAAATGGCACAATGCCGACTTAAGTACAAGGAAATTGACTCTTCTTACTGACTTCGTTTTCAACCATTCCTGTGACACTAGTTATAGATTCCGATGCTTCACTTCAGGTTTACTGAATCCCTCTGACCTTCTTATTGACGATGAAACACAGAAATTGCATCGTAATTAAATACAAAAGGCACAATGCCGCCTTAAGTACAAGAAAACTGACTCTTCTTACTGTCTATGTTTTGAACCATTCCTGTGACACTAGTTATAGATCCGATGCTTCGCCTCAGGTTTGCTGTATCCCTCTGACCTTCTTATATTCGATGAAACACTGAAATTGCAACGGAATTAAATACAAAAGGCACAAAGTCGACTTAAGTACAAGAAAAATGACTCTTCTTACTGTCTATGTTTTGAACCATTCCTGAGACACTAGTTATAGATTCCGATGCTTCACTTCAGGTTTACTGTATCCCTCTGACCTTCTTATTGACGATGAAACACAAAAAATGCATCGGATTTAATACAAAAGGCACAATGCCGACTTAAGTACATGAAAACTGACTCCTCTTACTGTCTATGCTTTGAACCATTCCTGTGACACTACTTATAGATTCCGAAGCTTCACTTCAGCTTTACTGTATCCCTCTGACCTTCTTATTGACGACGAAACACAGAAATTGCATCGTAATTAAATACAAAAGGCAGAATGCCGACTTAAGTACAAGAAAACTGACTCTTCTTACTGTCTATGATTTGAACCATTCCTGTGACACTAGTTATAGATACCGATGCTTCACTTCAGGTTTACTGTATCCCTCTGACCTTCTTATTGACGATGAAACACAGAAATTGCATCGTAATTAAATACAAAAGGCACAATGCCGACTTAAGTACAAGAAAACTGACTCTTCTTACTGTCTATGTCTTGAACCATTCATGTGACACTAATTATAGAGTCCGATGCTTCACTTCAGGTTTACTGTATCCCTCTGACCTTCTTATTGACGATGAAACAAAGAAATTGCATCGGAATTAAATACCAAAGGCAGAATGCCGACTGATGTACAAGAAAACTGATTCTTCTTACTGTTTATGTTTGAACCATTCCTGTGACACTAGTTATAGATTCCGATGCTTCACTTCAGGTTTACTGTATCCCTCTGACCTTCTTATTGACGATGAAACACAGAAATTGCATCGGAATTAAATACAAAAGGCACAGTGCCGACTTAAGTACAAGAAAACTGACTCTTCTTACTGTCTATGTTTTGAACCTTTCCTGTGACACTAGTTATAGATTCCGAAGCTTCACTTCAGGTTTACTGTATCCCTCTGACCTTCTTATTGAAGATGAAACACAGATATTGCATCGGAATTAAATACAAAGGGCACAATGCCTACTTAAGTACAAGAAAACTGACTCTTCTTACTGTCTATGTTTGAACCATTCATGTGACACTAGTTATAGATTCCGATGCTTCACTTCAGGTTTACTGTATCCCTCTGACCATCTTATTGTTGATGAAACACAGATATAGCATCGGAATTAAATACAAATGGCACAATGCCTACATAAGTACAAGAAAATTGACTCTTCTTAGTGTCTATGATTTGAACCATTCCTGTTACACTAGTTATAGATTCCGATGCTACTCTTCAGGTTTACTGTATCCCTCTGAGCTTCTTATTGACGATGAAACACAGAAGTTGCATCGGAATTAAATACAAAAGGCACAATGCCGACTTAAGTACAAGAAAACAGACTCTTCTTACTGTCTGTGTTTTGAACCATTCATGTGACACTAGGCATAGCTTCCGATGCTTCACTTCAGGTTTACTGTATCAATTAGACGTTCTTATTATCGATGGAACACAGACTTTGCATCGGAATTAAATACAATATGCACAATGCAGACTTAAGTACAAGAAAACAGACTCTTCTTACTGTCTGTGCTTTGAACCATTCATGTGACACTAGGCATAGCTTCCGATGCTTCACTTCATGTATACTGTATCCATCTGACCTTCTTATTGTCGATAAAACACAGAATTAGCATCGGAATTAAATGAAAACGCACAATGCCGACATATGTACAAGGAAACAGATACTTCTTACTGTCTATGTTTGAGCCATTCATGTGACACTAGTTATAGATTCCGATGCTTCACTTCAGGTTTACTTTATCCCTCTGACCTTCTTATCGACGATGAAACACAGAAATTGCATCGGAATTAAATACAAAAGGCACAATGCCGACTTAAGTACAAGAAAACTGACTCTTCTTACTGTCTATGCTTTGAACCATTCCTGTGACACTAGTTGTAGATTCGATGCTTCACTTCAGGTTTACTGTATCCCTATGACCTTCATATTGACATAGAAACACAGAAATTTCCACGGAATTAAATACAAATGGCACAATGCCGCCTTAAGTACAAGAAAACTGACTCTTCTTACTGTCTATGTTTTGAACCATTCCTGTGACACTAATTATAGATCCGATGCTTCGCCTCAGGTTTGCTGTATCCCTCTGACCTTCTTATTGACGATGAAACACTGAAATTGCAACGGAATTAAATACAAAAGGCACAATGTCGACTTAAGTACAAGAAAAGTGACTCTTCTTACTGTCTATGTTTTGAACCATTCCTGAGACACTAGTTATAGATTCCGATGCTTCACTTCAGGTTTACTGTATCCCTCTGACCTTCTTATTGACGATGAAACACAAAAATTGCATCGGATTTAATACAAAAGGCACAATGCCGACTTAAGTACATGAAAACTGACTCCTCTTACTGTCTATGCTTTGAACCATTCCTGTGACACTACTTATAGATTCCGAAGCTTCACTTCAGCTTTACTGTATCCCTCTGACCTTCTTATTGACGATGAAACACAGAAATTGCATCGTAATTAAATACAAAAGGCACAATGCCGACTTAAGTACAAGAAAACTGACTCTTCTTACTGTCTATGATTTGAACCATTCCTGTGACACTAGTTATAGATACCGATGCTTCATTTCAGGTTTACTGTATCCCTCTGACCTTCTTATTGACGATGAAACACAGAAATTGCATCGTAATTAAATACAAAAGGCACAATGCCGACTTAAGTACAAGAAAACTGACTCTTCTTACTGTCTATGTTTTGAACCATTCATGTGACACTAATTATAGAGTCCGATGCTTCACTTCAGGTTTACTGTATCCCTCTGACCTTCTTATTGACGATGAAACAAAGAAATTGCATCGGAATTAAATACCAAAGGCAGAATGCCGACTGATGTACAAGAAAACTGATTCTTCTTACTGTTTATGTTTGAACCATTCCTGTGGCACTAGTTATAGATTCCGATGCTTCACTTCAGGTTTACTGTATCCCTCTGACCTTCTTATTGACGATGAAACACAGAAATTGCATCGGAATTAAATGCAAAGGGCACAATGCCTACTTAAGTACAAGAAAACTGACTCTTCTTACCGACTATGTTTGAACCATTCATGGGACACTAGTTATACATTCCGATGCTTCACTTCAGGTTTACTGTATCAATCTGACCATCTTATTGTTGATGAAACACAGATATAGCATCGGAATTAAATACAAATGGCACAATGCCTACATAAGTACAAGAAAATTGACTCTTCTTAGTGTCTATGATTTGAACCATTCCTGTTACACTAGTTATAGATTCCGATGCTACTCTTCAGGTTTACTGTATCCCTCTGAGCTTCTTATTGACGATGAAACACAGAAATTGCATCGGAATTAAATACAAAAGGCACAATGCCGACTTAAGTACAAGAAAACAGACTCTTCTTACTGTCTGTGTTTTGAACCATTCATGTGACACTAGGCATAGCTTCCGATGCTTCACTTCAGGTTTACTGTATCAATTAGACGTTCTTATTATCGATGGAACACAGACTTTGCATCGGAATTAAATACAAAATGCACAATGCAGACTTAAGTACAAGAAAACAGACTCTTCTTACTGTCTGTGCTTTGAACCATTCATGTGACACTAGGCATAGCTTCCGATGCTTCATTTCATGTATACTGTATCCATCTGACCTTCTTATTGTCGATAAAACACAGAATTTGCATCGGAATTAAATACAAACGCACAATGCCGACATATGTACAAGGAAACTGATACTTCTTACTGTCTATGTTTGAGCCATTCATGTGACACTAGTTATAGATTCCGATGCTTCACTTCAGGTTTACTTTATCCCTCTGACCTTCTTATCGACGATGAAACACAGAAATTGCATCAGAATTAAATACAAAAGGCACAATGCCGACTTAAGTACAAGAAAAATGACTCTTCTTACTGTCTATGTTTTGAACCATTCCTGAGACACTAGTTATAGATTTCGATGCTTCACTTCAGGTTTACTGTATCCCTCTGACCTTCTTATTGACGATGAAACACAAAAATTGCATCGGATTTAATACAAAAGGCACAATGCCGACTTAAGTACATGAAAACTGACTCCTCTTACTGTCTATGCTTTGAACCATTCCTGTGACACTACTTATAGATTCCGAAGCTTCACTTCAGCTTTACTGTATCCCTCTGACCTTCTTATTGACGATGAAACACAGAAATTGCATCGTAATTAAATACAAAAGGCACAATGCCGACTTAAGTACAAGAAAACTGACTCTTCTTACTGTCTATGATTTGAACCATTCCTGTGACACTAGTTATAGATACCGATGCTTCATTTCAGGTTTACTGTATCCCTCTGACCTTCTTATTGACGATGAAACACAGAAATTGCATCGTAATTAAATACAAAAGGCACAATGCCGACTTAAGTACAAGAAAACTGACTCTTCTTACTGTCTATGTTTTGAACCATTCATGTGACACTAATTATAGAGTCCGATGCTTCACTTCAGGTTTACTGTATCCCTCTGACCTTCTTATTGACGATGAAACAAAGAAATTGCATCGGAATTAAATACCAAAGGCAGAATGCCGACTGATGTACAAGAAAACTGATTCTTCTTACTGTTTATGTTTGAACCATTCCTGTGACACTAGTTATAGATTCCGATGCTTCACTTCAGGTTTACTGTATCCCTCTGACCTTCTTATTGACGATGAAACACAGAAATTGCATCGGAATTAAATGCAAAGGGCACAATGCCTACTTAAGTACAAGAAAACTGACTCTTCTTACCCTCTATGTTTGAACCATTCATGTGACACTAGTTATAGATTCCAATGCTTCACTTCAGGTTTACTGTATCCCTCTGACCATCTTATTGTTGATGAAACACAGATATAGCATCGGAATTAAATACAAATGGCACAATGCCTACATAAGTACAAGAAAATTGACTCTTCTTAGTGTCTATGATTTGAACCATTCTTGTTACACTAGTTATAGATTCCGATGCTACTCTTCAGGTTTACTGTATCCCTCTGAGCTTCTTATTGACGATGAAACACAGACTTTGCATCAGAATTAAATACAAAATGCACAATGCAGACTTAAGTACAAGAAAACAGACTCTTCTTACTGTCTGTGCTTTGAACCATTCATGTGACACTAGGCATAGCTTCCGATGCTTCACTTCATGTATACTGTATCCATCTGACCTTCTTATTGTCGATAAAACACAGAATTTGCATCGGAATTAAATACAAGGGCACAATGCCGACATATGTACAAGGAAACTGATACTTCTTACTGTCTATGTTTGAACCATTCATGTGACACTAGTTATAGATTCCGATGCTTCACTTCAGGTTTACTTTATCCCTCTGACCTTCTAATCGACGATGAAACACAGAAATTGCATCGGAATTAAATACAAAAGGCACAATGCCGACTTAAGTACAAGAAAACTGACTCCTCTTACTGTCTATGATTGAACCATTCCTGTGACACTAGTTATAGTTTCCGATGCTTCTCTTCAGGTTTACTGTTTCCCTCTGACCTTCTTATTGACGATGAAACACAGATATTACATCGGAATTAAATACAAAAGGCACAATGCCGACTTAAGTACAAGAAAACAGACTCTTCTTGCTGTCTGTGTTTTGAACCATTCATGTGACGCTAGGCATAGTTTCCGATGCTTCACTTCAGGTTTACTGTATCCATCTGACCTTCTTATTATCGATAAAACACAGAATTTGCATCGGAATTAAATACAAAAGGCACAATGCCGACTTATGTACAAGAAAACTGACACTTCTTACTGTCCATGTTTGAACCATTCATGTACCACTAGTTAAAGATTCCGATGCTTCACTTCAGGTTTACTGTGTTCCTCTGACCTTCTTATCGACGATAAAACACAGAAATTGCATCCGAATTAAATACAAAAGGCACAATGCCGACTTAAGTACAAGAAAACTGACTCTTCTTACTGTCTATGTTTTGAACCATTCATGTGACACTAATTATAGAGTCCGATGCTTCACTTCAGGTTTACTGTATCCCTCTGACCTTCTTATTGACGACGAAACACAGAAATTGCATCGTAATTAAATACAAAAGGCACAATGCCGACTTAAGTACAAGAAAACTGACTCTTCTTACTGTCTATGATTTGAACCATTCCTGTGACACTAGTTATAGATACCGATGCTTCACTTCAGGTTTACTGTATCCCTCTGACCTTCTTATTGACGATGAAACACAGAAATTGCATCGTAATTAAATACAAAAGGCACAATGCCGACTTAAGTACAAGAAAACTGACTCTTCTTACTGTCTATGATTTGAACCATTCCTGTGACACTAGTTATAGATACCGATGCTTCACTTCAGGTTTACTGTATCCCTCTGACCTTCTTATTGACGATGAAACACAGAAATTGCATCGTAATTAGATACAAAAGGCACAATGCCGACTTAAGTACAAGAAAACTGACTCTTCTTACTGTCTATGTTTTGAACCATTCATGTGACACTAATTATAGAGTCCGATGCTTCACTTCAGGTTTACTGTATCCCTCTGACCTTCTTATTGACGATGAAACAAAGAAATTGCATCGGAATTAAATACCAAAGGCAGAATGCCGACTGATGTACAAGAAAACTAATTCTTCTTACTGTTTATGTTTGAACCATTCCTGTGACACTAGTTATAGATTCCGATGCTTCACTTCAGGTTTACTGTATCCCTCTGACCTTCTTATTGACGATGAAACACAGAAATTGCATCGGAATTAAATACAAAAGGCACAGTGCCGACTTAAGTACAAGAAAACTGACTCTTCTTACTGTCTATGTTTTGAACCTTTCCTGTGACACTAGTTATAGATTCCGAAGCTTCACTTGAGGTTTACTGTATCCCTCTGACCTTCTTATTGAAGATGAAACACAGATATTGCATCGGAATTAAAAAAAAATGGCACAATGCCTACTTAAGTACAAGAAAACTGACTCTTCTTACTGTCTATGTTTGAACCATTCATGTGACACTAGTTATAGATTCCGATGCTTCACTTCAGGTTTACTGTATCCCTCTGACCATCTTATTGTTGATGAAACACAGATATAGCATCGGAATTAAATACAAATGGCACAATGCCTACATAAGTACAAGAAAATTGACTCTTCTTAGTGTCTATGATTTGAACCATTCCTGTTACACTAGTTATAGATTCCGATGCTACTCTTCAGGTTTACTGTATCCCTCTGAGCTTCTTATTGACGATGAAACACAGAAATTGCATCGGAATTAAATACAAAAGGCACAATGCCGACTTAAGTACAAGAAAACAGACTCTTCTTACTGTCTGTGTTTTGAACCATTCATGTGACACTAGGCATAGCTTCCGATGCTTCACTTCAGGTTTACTGTATCAATTAGACCTTCTTATTATCGATGGAACACAGACTTTGCATCGGAATTAAATACAAAATGCACAATGCAGACTTAAGTACAAGAAAACAGACTCTTCTTACTGTCTGTGCTTTGAACCATTCATGTGACACTAGGCATAGCTTCCGATGCTTCACTTCATGTATACTGTATCCATCTGACCTTCTTATTGTCGATAAAACACAGAATTTGCATCGGAATTAAATACAAACGCACAATGCCGACATATGTACAAGGAAACTGATACTTCTTACTGTCTATGTTTGAGCCATTCATGTGACACTAGTTATAGATTCCGATGCTTCACTTCAGGTTTACTTTATCCCTCTGACCTTCTTATCGACGATGAAACACAGAAATTGCATCGGAATTAAATACAAAAGGCACAAAGCCGACTTAAGTACAAGAAAACTGACTCTTCTTACTGTCTATGCTTTGAACCATTCCTGTGACACTAGTTGTAGATTCGATGCTTCACTTCAGGTTTGCTGTATCCCTATGACCTTCATATTGACATAGAAACACAGAAATTTCCGCGGAATTAAATACAAATGGCACAATGCCGCCTTAAGTACAAGAAAACTGACTCTTCTTACTGTCTTTGTTTTGAACCATTCCTGTGACACTAATTATAGATCCGATGCTTCGCCTCAGGTTTGCTGTATCCCTCTGACCTTCTTATTGACGATGAAACACTGAAATTGAAACGGAATTAAATACAAAAGGCACAATGTCGACTTAAGTACAAGAAAAATGACTCTTCTTACTGTCTATGTTTTTAACCATTCCTGAGACACTAGTTATAGATTCCGATGCTTCACTTCAGGTTTACTGTATCCCTCTGACCTTCTTATTGACGATGAAACACAAAAATTGCATCGGATTTAATACAAAAGGCACAATGCCGACTTAAGTACATGAAAACTGACTCCTCTTACTGTCTATGCTTTGAACCATTCCTGTGACACTACTTATAGATTCCGAAGCTTCACTTCAGCTTTACTGTATCCCTCTGACCTTCTTATTGACGATGAAACACAGAAATTGCATCGTAATTAAATACAAAAGGCACAATGCCGACTTAAGTACAAGAAAACTGACTCTTCTTACTGTCTATGATTTGAACCATTCCTGTGACACTAGTTATAGATACCGATGCTTCATTTCAGGTTTACTGTATCCCTCTGACCTTCTTATTGACGATGAAACACAGAAATTGCATCGTAATTAAATACAAAAGGCACAATGCCGACTTAAGTACAAGAAAACTGACTCTTCTTACTGTCTATGTTTTGAACCATTCATGTGACACTAATTATAGAGTCCGATGCTTCACTTCAGGTTTACTGTATCCCTCTGACCTTCTTATTGACGATGAAACAAAGAAATTGCATCGGAATTAAATACCAAAGGCAGAATGCCGACTGATGTACAAGAAAACTGATTCTTCTTACTGTTTATGTTTGAACCATTCCTGTTACACTAGTTATAGATTCCGATGCTACTCTTCAGGTTTACTGTATCCCTCTGACCTTCTTATTGACGATGAAACACAGAAATTGCATAGGAATTAAATGCAAAGGGCACAACGCCTACTTAAGTACAAGAAAACTGACTCTTCTTACCGTCTATGTTTGAACCATTCATGTGACACTAGTTATAGATTCCGATGCTTCACTTCAGGTTTACTGTATCCCTCTGACCATCTTATTGTTGATGAAACACAGATATAGCATCGGAATTAAATACAAATGGCACAATGCCTACATAAGTACAAGAAAATTGACTCTTCTTAGTGTCTATGATTTGAACCATTCTTGTTACACTAGTTATAGATTCCGATGCTACTCTTCAGGTTTACTGTATCCCTCTGAGCTTCTTAGTGACGATGAAACACAGAAATTGTATCGGAATTAAATACAAAAGGCACAATGCCGACTTAAGTACAAGAAAACAGACTCTTCTTACTGTCTGTGTTTTGAACCATTCATGTGACACTATGCATAGCTTCCGATGCTTCACTTCAGGTTTACTGTATCAATTAGACCTTCTTATTATCGATGGAACACAGACTTTGCATCAGAATTAAATACAAAATGCACAATGCAGACTTAAGTACAAGAAAACAGACTCTTCTTACTGTCTGTGCTTTGAACCATTCATGTGACACTAGGCATAGCTTCCGATGCTTCACTTCATGTATACTGTATCCATCTGACCTCCTTATTGTCGATAAAACACAGAATTTGCATCGGAATTAAATACAAGGGCACAATGCCAACATATGTACAAGGAAACTGATACTTCTTACTGTTTGTGTTTGAACCATTCATGTGACACTAGTTATAGATTCCGATGCTTCACTTCAGGTTTACTTTATCCCTCTGACCTTCTAATCGACGATGAAACACAGAAATTGCATCGGAATTAAATACAAAAGGCACAATGCCGACTTAAGTACAAGAAAACTGACTCCTCTTACTGTCTATGATTGAACCATTCCTGTGACACTAGTTATAGATTCCGATGCTTCTCTTCAGGTTTACTGTTTCCCTCTGACCTTCTTATTGACGATGAAACACAGATATTACATCGGAATTAAATACAAAAGGCACAATGCCGACTTAAGTACAAGAAAACAGACTCTTCTTGCTGTCTGTGTTTTGAACCATTCATGTGACGCTAGGCATAGTTTCCGATGCTTCACTTCAGGTTTACTGTATCCATCTGACCTTCTTATTATCGATAAAACACAGAATTTGCATCGGAATTAAATACAAAAGGCACAATGCCGACTTATGTACAAGAAAACTGACACTTCTTACTGTCCATGTTTGAACCATTCATGTACCACTAGTTATAGATTCCGATGCTTCACTTCAGGTTTACTGTGTTCCTCTGACCTTCTTATCGACGATAAAACACAGAAATTGCATCCGAATTAAATACAAAAGGCACAATGCCGACTTAAGAACAAAAAAAAATGACTCCTCTTACTGTCTATGATTGAACCATTCCTGTGACACTAGTTATGGATTCCGATGCTTCACTTCAGGTTTACTGTATCCCTCTGACCTTCTTATTGACGATGAAGCACAGAAATTGCATCGGAATTGAATACAAAAGGCACAATGCCGACTTAAGTACAAGAAAACAGACTCTTCTTACTGTCTATGTTTTGAACCATTCCTGTGACACTAGTTATAGATTCCGATGCTTCACTTCAGGTTTACTGTATCCCTCTGACCATCTTATTGTTGATGAAACACAGTTATAGCATCGGAATTAAATACAAAAGGCACAATGCCTACATACGTACAAGTAAACTGACTCTTCTTACTGTCTATGATTTGAACCATTCCTGTGACACTAGTTATAGATTTCGATGCTTCTCTTCAGGTTTACTGTATCCCTCTGACCTTCTTATTGACGATGAAACACAGAAATTGCATCAGAATTAAATACAAAAGGCACAATGTAGACTTAAGTACAAGAAAACAGACTCTTCTTACTGTCTATGTTTTGAACCATTCTTGTGACATTAGGCATAGCTTCCGATGCTTCACTTCAGGTTTACTGTATCCATCTCACATTCTTATTATCGATGAAACACAGAATTTGTATCGGAATTAAATACAAAAGGCACAATGCCGACTTATGTACAAGAAAACTGACTCTTCTTACTGTCTATGATTGAACAATTCCTGTGACACTAATTGTAGATTCCGATGCTTCACTTGAGGTTTACGGTGTCCCTCTGACCTTCTTATTGACGATGAAACACAGAAATTGCATCGGAATTAAATACAAAAGGCACAATGCCGACTAAAGTACAAGAAAACTGACTCTTCTTACTGTCTATGATTGAACAATTCCTGTGACACTAATTGTAGATTCCGATGCTTCACTTGAGGTTTACGGTGTCCCTCTGACCTTCTTATTGACGATGAAACACAGAAATTGCATCGGAATTAAATACAAAAGGCACAATGCCGACTAAAGTACAAGAAAACTGACTTTTCTTACTGTCTATGCTTTGAACCATTCCTGTGACACTAGTTATAGATTCCGATGCTTCACTTCAGGTTTACTGTATCCCTCTGACCTTCTTATTGACGATGAAACACAGAAATTGCATCGTAATTAAATACAAAAGGCACAATGCCGACTTAAGTACAAAGAAACTGACACTTCTTACTGTCTATGTTTTGAACCATTCATGTGACACTAATTATAGAGTCCGATGCTTCACTTCAGGTTTACTGTATCCCTCTGACCTTCTTATGGACGATGAAACACAGAAATTGCATCAGAATTAAATACAGAACGCACAATGCCGGCTGATGTACAAGAAAACTGATTCTTCTTACTGTTTATGTTTGAACCATTCCTGTGACACTAGTTATAGATTCCGATGCTTCACTTCAGGTTTACTGTACCCCTCTGACCTTCTTATTGACGATGAAACACAGAAATTGCATCGGAATTAAATACAAAAGGCACAATGTTGACTTAAGTACAAGAAAACTGACTCTACTTACTGTCTATGTTTGAACCATTCCTGTGACACTAGTTATAGTTTCGGATGCTTCACTTCAGGTTTACTGTATCCCTCCGACCATCTTATTGACGATGAAACACAGAAATTGCATGGGAATTAAACGCAAACGGCACAATGCAGAATTAAGTACAAGAAAACTGACTCTTCTTACTGTCTATGTTTTGAACCATTTCTGTGACACTAGTTATAGATTCCGATGCTTCACTTCAGGTTTACTGTATCCCTCTGACCTTCTTATTGACGATGAAACACAGAAATTGCATCGGAATTAAATACAAAAGGCACAACGCCGACTTAAGTACAAGAAAACAGACTCTTCTTACTGTCTATGCTTTGTACCTTTCCTGTGACACTAGTTATAGATTCCGATTCTTCACTTCAGGTTTACTGTATCCCTCTGACCTTCTTATTGAAGATGAAACACAGATATAGCATCGGAATTAAATACAAAAGGCACAATGCTTACATAAGTACAAGAAAACTGACTCTTCTTACTGTCTATGATTTGAACCATTCCTGTGACACTAGTTATAGATTCCGATGCTTCTCTTCAGGTTTACTGTATCCCTCTGACCTTCTTATTGACAATGAAACATAGAAATTGGATCGGAATTAAATAGAAAAGGAAAAATGCCGTCTTAAGTACAAGAAAATTGACTCTTCTTACTGTCTATGTTTTGAACCATTCCTGTGACACTAGTTATAGATTCCGATGCTTCTTTTCACGTTTACTGTGACCTTCTGACCATCTTATTGTTGATGAAACACAGATATAGCATCGGAATTAAATACAAAAGCCACAATGCCTACATAAGTACAAGAAAACTGACACTTCTTACTGTCTATGATTTGAATTATTCCTGTGACACTAGTTATAGATTCCGATGCTTCTCTTCATGTTTACTGTATCCCTCTGACCTTCTTATTGACGATGAAACACAGAAATTGCATCAGAATTAAATACAAAAGGCACAATGCCGACTTAAGTACAAGAAAACAGACTCTTCTTACTGTCTATGTTTTGAACCATTCATGTGACACTAGGCATAGCTTCCGATGCTTCATTTCAGGTTAACTGTATCCGTCTGACCTTCTTATTATCGATGAAACACAGAATTTGTATCGGAATTAAATACAAAAGGCACTATGCCGACTTATGTACAAGAAAACTGACTCTTCTTACTGTCTACGTTTGAACCATTCATGTGACACTAGTTATAGATTCCGATTCTTCACTTCAGGTTTACTGAATCCCTCTGACCTTCTTATTGACGATGAAACACAGAAATTGCATCGGAATTAAATACAAAAGGCACAATGCCGACTGATGTACAAGAAAACTGATTCTTCTTACTTTTTATGTTTGAACCATTCCTGTGACACTAGTTATAGTTTCCGATGCTTCACTTCAGGTTTACTGTATCCCTCTGACCTTCTTATTGACGATGAAACACAGAAATTGCATCGGAATTAAATACAATAGGTACAATGCCGACTTAAGTACAAGAAAACTGACTCTTCTTACTGTCTACGATTGAACCATTCCTGTGACACTAGTTATAGATTCCGATGTTTCACTTGAGGTTTACTGTATCCCTCTGACTTTCTTATTGACTATGAAACACAGAAATTGCATCGTAAATAAATACAAAAGGCACAATGCCGACTTAAGTACAAGAAAACTGAATCTTCTTACTGTCTATGATTGAAACATTCCTGTGACACTAGTTATAGATTCCGATGCTTCACTTGAGGTTTACTGTATCCCTCTGACTTTCTTATTGACGATGAAACACTGAAATTGCATCGGAGTTAAATGCAAAAGGCACAATGCCGACTTAAGTACAAGAAAACTGACTCTTCTTACTGTCTATTCTTTGAACCATTCCTGTGACACTAGTTATAGATTCCGATGCTTCACTTCGGGTTTACTGTATCCCTCTGACCTTCTTATTGACGATGAAACACAGAAATTGCATCGGAGTTAAATACAAAAGGCACAATGCCGACATAAGTACAAGAAAACTGACTCTTCTTACTGTCTATGTTTTGAACCATTCCTGTGCCACTAGTGATTGTTTCCGATGCTTCACTTTATATTTACTGTATCCCTCTGACTTTCTTATTGACGATTAAACACAGAAATTTCATCGGAATTAAATAGAAATATCACAATGCCGACTTAAGTACAAGAAAACTGACTCTTCTTACTGTCTATGCTTTGGACCATTCCTGTGACACTAGTTATAGATTCGATGCTTCACTTCAGGTTTACTGTATCGCTCTGACCTTCATATTGACATAGAAACACAGAAATTTCCGCGGAATTAAATGCAAAATGCACAATGCCGCCTTAAGTACAAGAAAACTGACTCTTCTTACTGTCTATGTTTTGAACCATTCCTGTGACACTAGTTATAGATCCGATGCTTCGCCTCGGGTTTGCTGTATCCCTCTGACCTTCTTATTGACGATGAAACACTGAAATTGCAACGGAATTAAATACAAAAGGCACAATGTCGACTTAAGTACAAGAAAAATGACTCTTCTTACTGTCTATGTTTTGAACCATTCCTGAGACACTAGTTATAGATTCCGAAGCTTCACTTCAGCTTTACTGTATCCCTCTGACCTTCTTATTGACGATGAAACACAGAAATTGCATCGTAATTAAATACAAAAGGCACAATGCCGACTTAAGTACAAGAAAACTGACTCTTCTTACTGTCTATGATTTGAACCATTCCTGTGAAACTAGTTATAGATTCCGATGCTTCACTTCAGGTTTACTGTATCCCTCTGACCTTCTTATTGACGATGAAACACAGAAATTGCAAAGTAATTAAATACAAAAGGCACAATGCCGACTTAAGTACAAGAAAACTGACTCTTCTTACTGTCTATGTTTTGAACCATTCATGTGACACTAATTATATAGTCCGATGCCCCACTTCAGGTTTACTGTATCCATCTGAACTTCTTATTATCGATGAAACACAGAATTTGTATCGGAATTAAATACAAAAGGCACTATGCCGACTTATGTACAAGAAAACTGACTCTTCTTACTGTCTACGTTTGAACCATTCATGTGACACTAGTTATAGATTCCGATGCTTCACTTCAGGTTTACTGAATCCCTCTGCCCTTCTTATTGACGATGAAACACAGAAATTGCATCGGAATTAAATACAAAAGGCACAATGCCGACTGATGTACAAGAAAACTGATTCTTCTTACTGTTTATGTTTGAACCATTCCTGTGACACTAGTTATAGATTCCGATGCTTCACTTCAGATTTACTGTATCCCTCTGACCTTCTTATTGACGATGAAACACAGAAATTGCATCGGAATTAAATACAAAAGCCACAATGCCGACTTAAGTACAAGAAAACTGACTCTTCTTACTGTCTATGTTTTTAACCATTCCTGTGACACTAGTTATAGATTCCGATGCTTCACTTCAGGTTTACTGTATCCCTCTGACCTTCTTATTGACGATCAAAAACACAGAAATTGCATCGGAGTTAAATACAAAAGGCCCAATGCCGACTTAAGTACAAGAAAACTGACTCTTCTTACTGTCTATGTTTGAACCATTCTTATGACACTAGTTATAGATTCCGATGCTTCAATTCAGGTTTACTGTGTCCCTCTGACCTTCTTATTGACGATGAAACACAGTAATTGCATCGGAGTTAAATACAAAAGGCACAATGCCGCCTTAAGTACAAGAAAACTGACTCTTCTTACTGTCTATGTTTTGAACCATTCCTGTGACACTAGTTATAGATCCGATGCTTCGCCTCAGGTTTGCTGTATCCCTCTGACCTTCTTATTGACGATGAAGCACAGAAATTGTTTCGGAATCAAATACAAAAGGCACAATGCCGACTTAAGTACAAGAAAACTGACTCCTCTTACTGTCTATGTTTTGATCCATTCCTGTGTCACTAGTGATAGATTCCGATGCTTCACTGCAGGTTTACTGTATCCCTCTGACCTTCTTATTGACGATGAAACATAGAAATTGCATCGGAATTATATAGAAAAGGAACAATGCCGACTTAAGTACAAGAAAATTAACTCTTCTTACTGTCTATGTTTTGAACCATTCCTGTGACACTAGTTATAGATTCAGATGCTGCACTTCAGGAACACTGTATCCAGCTGACCTTCTTATTGATGATGAAGCACAGAAATTCCATCGGAGTTAAATACAAAAGGCACAATGCCGACTTTAGTACAAGGAGACTGACTCTTCTTACTATCTATGATTTAAACCATTCCTGTGACACTAGTTATAGTTTCCGATGCTTCATTTCAGTTTAACTGTATCCCTCTGACCTTCTTATTGACGATGTAACACAGATATTGCATCGGAATTAAATACAAAAGGCACAATGCCGACTCAAGTACAAGAAGACTGACTCTTCCTACTGTCTATGTTTTGAACCATTCCTGTGACACTAGTTTTAGATTCCGATGCTTCACTTCAGGTTTACTGTATACCTCTGATTTCCTTATTGACGATGAAACACAGAAGATGCATCTTAATTAAATACAAAAGCACAATGCCAATTTAAGTACAAGAATACTGACTCTTCTTATTGTCTATGCTTTGAACCATTCCTGTGACACTAGTTATAGATTCCGATGCATTACTTCAGGTTTACTGTGTCCCTCTGACCTTCTTCTTGACGATAAAGCACAGAAATTGCATCGGAATTAAATACAAAAGGCACAATGCCGACCCAAGTACAAGAAGACTGGCTCTTCTTACTGTCTATGTTTTGAACCTTTCCTGTGAGACCGGTTTTAGATTCCGATGCTTCACTTCAGGTTTACTGTATCCCTCTGACCTTCTTATTGACGATGAAACATAGAAATTGCATCGGAATTAAATACAAAAGGCACAATACCGACTCAAGTACAAGAACACTGGCTTTTCTTACTGTCTATGTTTTGAACCTTTCCTGTGAGACTGGTTTTAGATTCCGATGCATCACTTCAGGTTTACTGTATCCCGTGTACCTTCTTATTGACGACGAAACGCAGAAATAGCATCGGAAATGAATACAAAAGGCCCAATGCCGACTTAAGTACAAGAAAACTGACACTTCTTACTGTCTATGTTTTGCACCATTCCTGTGACACTAGTTATAGATTCCGATGCTTCACTTTAGGTTTACTGTATCCCTCTTTCCTTCTTATTGACGATGAAACACAGAAATTGCATCGGAATTAAATAGAAAAGGCACAATGCCGACTGAAGTCCAAGAAAACTGACTCTTCTTACTGTTTATGTTTTGAACCATTACTGGGACACTAGTTGTAGATTCCGATGCTTCACTTCAGGTTAACTGTATCCCTGTGATCTTCTTATTGACGATGAAATACAGAAATTGCTTCGGAAATATATACAGAAGGCACAATGCCGACTCAAGTACAAGAGAACTGACTCTTCTTACTGTCTAAGACTTGAACCATTCCTGTCACACTTGTTATAGATTTCGATGCTTCACATTAGGTTTACTGTATCCCTCTGACCTTCCTATTGACGATGAAACACAGAAATTGCATCGGAATTAAATACAAAAGGCACAATGCCGACTTCAGTACAAGAAGACTGACTCTTCCTACTGCCTATGTTTTGAACCATTCATGTGACACTAGTTATAGATTCCGATGCTTCACTTCAGGTTCACTCTATCCCTCTGACCTTCTTATTGAAGATGAAACACAGATATTGCATCGGAATTAAATACAAAGGGCATAATGCCGACTTAAGTACAAGAAAACTGACTCTTCTTACTGTCTATGTATGAACCATTCATGTGACACTAGTTATAGATTCCGATGCTTCACTTCAGGTTTACTGTATCCCTCTGACCATCTTATTGTTGATGATACACAGACATAGGATCGGAATTAAATACAAAAGGCACAATGCCGACTTATGTACAAGAAAACTGACTCTTCTTACTGTCTATGTTTTGAACCATTCATGTGACACTAGTTGTAGATTCCAATGCTTTAGCCCAGGTTTACTGTATCCCTCTGACCTTCTTATTGACGATGAATCACAGAAATTGCTTCGGAATTAAATACAAAAGGCACAATGCCGACTTAAGTACAAGAAAACTGACTCTTCTTACTGACTATGTTTTTATCCATTCCTGTGTCACTAGTTATAGATTCCGATGCTTCACTTCAGGTTTACTGTATCCCTCTGACCTTCTTATTGACGATGAAACATAGAAATTGCATCAGAATTAAATACAAAAGGCACAATGCCGACTTAAGTACAAGAAAACAGACTCTTCTTACTGTCTATGTTTTGAACTATTCATGTGACACTATGCATAGCTTCCGATGCTTCACTTCAGGTTCACTTTATCCATCTGACCTTCTTATAATCGATGAAACACAGAATTTGTATCGGAATTAAATACAAAAGGCACTATGCCGACTTATGTACAAGAAAGCTGACTCTTCTTACTGTCTACGTTTGAACCATTCATGTGACGCTAGTTATATATTCCGATGCTTCACTTCAGGTTTACTGAATCCCTCTGACCGTCTTATTGACGATGAAACACAGAAATTGCATCGGAATTAAATACAAAAGGCACAATGCCGACTGATGTACAAGAAAACTGATTCTTCTTACTTTTTATGTTTGAACCATTCCTGTGACACTAATTATAGTTTCCGATGCTTCACTTCAGGTTTACTGTATCCCACTGACCTTCTTATTGACGATGAAACTCAGATATTGCATCGGAATTTAATACAATAGGTACAATGCCGACTTAAGTACAAGAAAACTGACTCTTCTTACTGTCTATGATTGAACCATTCCTGTGACACTAGTTATAGATTCCGATGTTTCACTTGAGGTTTACTGTATCCCTCTGACCTTCTTATTGACGATGAAACACAGAAATTGCATCGTACATAAATACAAAAGGCACAATGCCGAATTAAGTACAAGAAAACTGACTCTTCTTACTGTCTATGATTGAACCATTCCTGTGACACTAGTTATAGATTCCGATGCTTCACTTGAGGTTTACTGTATCCCTCTGACGTTCTTATTGACGATGAAACACAGAAATTGCATCGGAGTTAAATACAAAAGGCACAATGTCGACTTAAGTACAAGAAAACTTACTCTTCTTACTGTCTATTCTTTGAACCATTCCTGTGACACTAGTTATAGATTCCGATGCTTCACTTCGGGTTTACTGTATCCCTCTGACCTTCTTATTGACGATGAAACACAGAAATTGCATCGGAGTTAAATACAAAAGGCGCAATGCCGACTTAAGTACAAGAAAACTAACTCTTCTTACTGTCTATGTTTTGAACCATTCCTGTGCCACTAGTGATTGTTTCCGATGCTTCACTTCATATTTACTGTATCCCTCTGACCTTCTTATTGACGATGAAACACTGAAATTGCAACGGAATTAAATACAAAAGGCACAATGCCGACTTAAGTACAAGAAAACTGACTCTTCTTACTGTCTATGCTTTGAACCATTCCTGTGACACTAGTTATAGATCCGATGCTTCGCCTCAGGTTTACTGTATCCCTCTGACCTTCTTATTGACGATGAAACACAGAAATTGCATCGGATTTAATACAAAAGGCACAATGCCGACTTAAGTACATGAAAACTGACTCCTCTTACTGTCTATGCTTTGAACCATTCCTGTGACACTACTTATAGATTCCGAAGCTTCACTTCAGCTTTACTGTATCCCTCTGACCTTTTTATTGACGATGAAACACAGAAATTGCATCGTAATTAAATACAAAAGGCACAATGCCGACTTAAGTACAAGAAAACTGACTCTTCTTACTGTCTATGATTTGAACCATTCCTGTGACACTAGTTATAGATTCCGATGCTTCACTTCAGGTTTACTGTATCCCTCTGACCTTTTTATTGACGATGAAACACAGAAATTGCATCGTAATTAAATATAAAAGGCACAATGCCGACTTAAGTACAAGAAAACTGACTCTTCTTACTGTCTATGTTTTGAACCATCCATGTGACACTAATTATAGTTTCCGATGCTTCACTTCAGGTTTACTGTATCCCTCTGACCTTCTTATTGACGATGAAACACAGAAATTGCATCGGAATTAAAAACAAAAGACACAATGCCGACTTAAGTACAAGAAAACTGGCTCTTCTTACTGTCTGTGTTTGTACCATTCCTGTGACACTAGCTATAGATTCCGATGCTTCAATTCAGGTTTACTGTGTCCCTCTGACCTTCTTATTGACGATGAAACACAGAAATTGCATCGGAGTTAAATACAAATGGCACAATGCTGACTTAAGTACAAGGAGATTGACCCTTCTTACTGTCTATGTTTTCAACCATTCCTGTGACACTAGTTACAGATTCCGATGCTTCACTTCAGGTTTACTGTATCCCTCTGACCTTCCTATTGACGATCAAAAACACAGAAATTGCATCGGAGTTAAATACAAAGGGCACAATGCCGACTGAAGTACAAGAAAACTGACTCCTTATACTGTCTATGTTTTGAACCATTCCTGTGACACTAGTTATAGATTCCGATGCTTCACTTCATGTTTACTGTATCCCTCTGACCTTCTTATTGACGATGAAACACAGAAATTGCATCGGAGTTAAATACAAAAGGCACAATGCCGACATAAGTACAAGAAAACTGACTCGTCTTACTGTCTATGTTTTGAACCTTTCCTGTGACACTAGTTATAGATTCCGAAGCTTCACTTCAGGTTTACTGTATCCCTCTGACCTTCTTATTCACAATGAAACACAGAAATTGCATCGGAATTACATACAAAAGGTACAATGCCAACTTATGTACAAGAAAACTGACTCTTCTTACAGTCTATGTTTTGAACCATTCATGTGAAAGTAGTTATAGATTCCGATGCTCTACTCCAGGTTTACTGTATCCCTCTGACCTTCTTATTGACGATGAATCACAGAAATTGTTTCGGAATTAAATACAAAAGGCACAATGCCGACTTAAGTACAAGAAAACTGACTCTTCTTACTGTCTATGTTTTGATCCATTCCTGTGTCACTAGTTACAGATTCCGATGCTTCACTTCAGGTTTACTGTATCCCTCTGACCTTCTTATTGACGATGAAACACAGCAATTGCATCGGAATTAAATACAAAAGGCACAATGCCGACTTAAGTACAAGGAAACTGACTCTTCTTACTGTCTATGTTTGAACCATTCCTGTGACACTACTTATAGATTCGGAAGCTTCACCTCAGGTTTACTGTATCCCTCTGACTTTCTTATTGACGATGAAACTCAGAAATTGCATCGGAATTAAATACAAACGGCACAATGCCGACTCAAGTACAAGAAGACTGCCTCCACTTACTGTCTATGATTTGAACGATTCCTGTGACACTAGTTATAGATTCCGATGCTTCACTTCAGGTTTACTATATCCCTCTGAACTTCTTATAGACGATGAATCACAGAAATTGCATCGGAACTATATACAAAAGGCACAATGCCGACTTAAGTACAAGAAGACTGACTCTTCTTACTGTCTACGGTTTGAACCATTCCTGTGACACTAGTTATAGATTCCGATGCGTCACTTCAGGTTTACTGTATCCCTCAGACCTTCTTATTGACGATGAAACACAGAAATTGCGTCTTAATTAGATACAAAAGGCACAATGCCGACTTAAGTACAAGAAGACTGACTCTTCTTACTGTCTATGGTTTGAACCGTTCCTGTAACACTAGTTATAGATTCAGATGCTGCACTTCAGGAACACTGTATCCAACTGACCTTCTTATTGATGATAAAGCACAGAAATTCCATCGGAGTTAAATACAAAAGGCACAATGCCGACTTTAGTACAAGGAGACTGACTCTTCTTACTGTCTATGTTTTAAACCATTCCTGTGACACTAGTTATAGTTTCCGATGCATCATTTCAGTTTTACTGTATCCCTCTGACCTTCTTATTGACGATGAAACACAGATATTGCATCGGAATTAAATACAAAAGGCACAATGCCGACTCAAGTACAAGAAGACTGACTCTTCCTACTGTCTATGTTTTGAACCATTCCTGTGACACTAGTTTTAGATTCCGATGCTTCACTACAGGTTTACTGTATACCTCTGATTTCCTTATTGACGATAAAACACAGAACTTGCATCTTAATTAAATACAAAAGCACAATGCCAATTTAAGTACAAGAATACTGACTCTTCTTATTGTCTATGCTTTGAACCATTCCTGTGACACTAGTTATAGATTCCGATGCTTTACTTCAGGTTTACTGTGTCCCTCTGACCTTCTTATTGACGATCAAATACAGATATTTCATCGGAATTAAATACAAAAGGCACAATGCCGACTCAAGTACAAGAAGACTGGCTCTTCTTACTGAATATGATTTGAACCATTCCTGTGACACTAGTTATAGATTCCGATGCTTCACTTCAGGTTTACTGTGTCCCCCTGACCTTCTTCTTGACGATAAAGCACAGAAACTGCATCGGGATTAAATACAAAAAGCACGTTGCCAACTTAAGTACAAGATAACGGACTCTTCTTACAGTCTATGTTTTGAACCATTCCTGTGACACTAGTTATAGATTCCGATATTTCACTTAAGGTTTACTGTATCCCTCTGACCTTCTTATTGACGATGAAAAACAGAAATTGCATCGGAATTAAATACAAAAGGCACAATACCGACTCAAGTACAAGAACACTGGCTTTTCTTACTGTCTATGTTTTGAACCTTACCTGTGAGACCGGTTTTAGAATCCGATGCATCACTTCAGGTTTACTGTATCCCGTGTACCTTCTTATTGACGACGAAACGCAGAAATTGCATCGGAAATGAATACAAAGGCACAATGCCGACTTAAGTACAAGAAAACTGACACTTCTTACTGTCTATGTTTTGCACCATTCCTGTGACACTAGTTATAGATTCCGATGCTTCACTTCAGGTTTACTGTATCCCTCTGTCCTTCTTGTTGTCGATGAAACACAGAAATTGCATCGGAATTAAATAGAAAAGGCACAATGCCGACTTAAGTCCAAGAAAACTGACTCTTCTTACTGTTTATGTTTTGAACCATTACTGGTACACTAGTTGTAGATTCCGATGCTTCACTTCAGATTAACTGTATGCCTGTGATCTTCTTATTGACGATGAAATACAGAAATTGCTTCGGAATTATATACAGAAGGCACAATGCCGACTCAAGTACAAGAGAACTGACTCTTCTTACTGTCTAAGATTTGAACCATTCCTGTGACACTAGTTATAGATTTCGATGCTTCACATTAGGTTTACTGTATCCCTCTGACCTTCCTATTGACGATGAAACACAGAATTTGCATCGGAATTAAATACAAAAGGCACAATGCCGACTTAAGTACAAGAAGACTGACCCTTCCTACTGCCTATGTTTTGAACCATTCATGTGACACTAGTTATAGATTCAGATGCTTCACTTCAGGTTTACTGTAACCCTCTGACCTTCTTATAGACGATGAAACACAGAAATTGCATCGGAACTATATACAAAAGGCACAATGCCGACTTAAGTACAAGAAGACTGACTCTTCTTACTGTCTACGGTTTGAACCATTCCTGTGACACTAGTTATAAATTCCGATGCGTCACTTCAGGTTTACTGTATCCCTCTGACCTTCTTATTGACGATGAGACACAGAAATTGCATCGGAATTAAATACAAAAGGCACAATGCCGACCCAAGTACAAGTAGTCTGGCTCTTCTTACTGTCTATGCTTTGAACCTTTCAGTGAGAGCGGTTTCAGATTCCGATGCTTCACTTCAGGTTTACTGTATCCCTTGGACCTCCTTGTTGACGATGAAACACAGATATTGCATCTTAATTAAATACAAAACCACATTGCCGATTTAAGTACAAGAATGCTGACTCTTCTTATTGTCTATGTTTTGAACCATTCCTGTGACACTAGTTATAGATTCCGATGCTTCACTTCAGGTTTACTGTATCCAGCTGACCTTATTATTGACGTTGAAACACAGAAATTGCATCGGAATTTAATACAAAAGGCACAATGCCGACTTAAGTACAAGAAGACGGACTCTTCTTACTGTCTATGTTTTGAACCATTCCTGTGATACTAGTTTTAGCTTCCGATGCTTCACTTCAGTTTTACTGTATCCCTCAGCCCTTCTTATTAACGATGAAACACAGAAATTGCATCGCAATTACATACAAAAGGCACAATGCCGACTTAAGTACAAGAAGACTGACTCTTCTTACTGTCTACGGTTTGAACCATTCCTGTGACACTAGTTATAAATTCCGATGCGTCACTTCAGGTTTACTGTATCCCTCTGACCTTCTTATTGACGATGAGACACAGAAATTGCATCGGAATTAAATAGAAAAGGCACAATGTCGACTCAAGTACAAGAAGTCTGGCTCTCCTCACTGTCTATGTTTTGATTCTTTTCTGTGACACTAGTTATAGATTCCGATGCTTCACTTCAGGTTTACTGTATCCAGCTGACCTTATTATTGACGATGAAACACAGAAATTGGATCGGAAACAAATACAAAAAGCACAATGTCGACATAGGTACAAGAAGACTGACTCTTCTTACTGTCTATGTTTTGAACCATTCCTGAGACACTAGTTACAGATTCCGATGCTTCACTTAAGTTTTACTGTATCCCTCTGACTTTCTTATTGACGATGAAACACAGAAGTTGCATCGGAATTAGATACAAAACGCACAATGCCGACTTAATTACAAGAAGACTGACTCTTCCTACTGTCTATGTTTTGAACCATTCCTGTGACACCAGTTATGGATTCCGATGCTTCACTTCAATTTTAATGTATCCCTCTGACCGTCTTATTGACGATGAAACACACAAATTGCATCGGAAGTAAATACAAAAGGCACAATGCCGACCCAAGTAAAAGTAGTCTGGCTCTTCTTACTGTCTATGTTTTGAACCTTTCAGTGAGAGCGGTTTCAGATTCCGATGCTTCACTTCAGGTTTACTGTATCCCTTGGACCTTCTTACTGACGACGAACACAGATATTGCATCGGAATTATATAGAAAATGCACAATGCCGACTTAAGTACAAGAAGACTGACTCCTCCTCCTGTCTATGTTTTGAACCACTCCTGTGACACTAGTTATAGATTCCGATGCTTCACATCAGTTTTACTGTATACTTCTGACCTTCTTATTGACGATGAAACACAGATATTGCATCGGAATTAAATCCAAAATGCACAATGCCGACCTAAGTATAAGAAAACTGACTCTTCTTACTGTTTATGTTTTGAACAATTCCTGTGACACTAGTTATAGATTCCGGTGCTTAACGTCAGGTTTACTGTATCCCTGTGACCTTCTTATTATTCATGAAACACAGAAATTGCATCGGAATTAAATACAAAAGGCACAATGCCGGCTTAAGTAAGAGAAAACTGACTCTTCGTACTGTCTATGTTTTGAACCATTCCTGTGACACTAGTTATATATTCCGATGCTTCACTACAGGTTTACTGTATCCAGCTGACCTTCTTATTGACGATGAATCACAGAAATTGCATCGGAAATTAATATAAAAGGCACAATGCCGAATTAAGTACAAGAAGACTGACTCTTCTTACTGTCTATGTTGGAACCAATCCTGTGACACTAGTAATAAATTACGATGCTTCACTTCAGTTCTAATGTATCCCTGTGACCTTCTTATTGTTGATGAAACACAGAAATTGCATCGGAATTAAACACAAAAGGCACAATACCGACTTAAGTACAAGAAAACTGACTCTTCCTACAGTCTATGTTTTGAACCACTCCTGTGACACTAGTTATAGATTCCGATGCTTCACTTTGGGTTTACTATATCCCTCTGACCGTCGTACTGACGATGAAACACAGAAATTGCATTGGAATTAAATACAAAATGCACAATGCTGACTCAAGTACAAGAAGACTGATTCTTCCTGCTGTCTATGTTTTGAACCATTCCTGTGACACTAGTTATAGATTCCGATGCTTCACTTCAGGTTTACTGTAACCCTCTGACCTTCTTATTGACGATGAAACACAGATATTGCATCGCAATTAAATACAAAAGGCACAATGCCGACTTAAGTAGAAGAAGACTGACTCTTCTTACTGTCTATGCTTTGAACTATTCATGTGACACTAGTTATAGATTCCGATGCATCACTTCAGGTTTACTGTAACCTTCTGACCAACTTATTGACGATGAAACACAGATATTGCATCGGAATTAAATACGAAAGGCACAATGCCGACTCAAGTACAAGAAGACTGGCTCTTCTTACTGTCTATGTTTTGAACCATTTCTGTGACACTTGTTATAGATTCCGATGCTTCACTTCAGGTTTAGTGTATCCCTCTGGCCTTCTTATTGACGAAGAAATACAGATATTGCATCGGAATTAAATACAAAAGGCACAATGCCGACTTAAGTACAGGAAGACTGACCCTTCTTACTGTCTATGTTTTGAACAATCCCTGTGACACTGGTTATAGATTCCGATGCTTCACTTCAGGTTTACTGTATCCCTCTGACCTTCTTATTGACGATGAAACACAGAAATTGCATCGGAATAAAATACAAAAGGCACAATGCCGACTTCAGTACAAAAAGACTGACTCTTCTTACTGTATATGTTTTGAATCATTTCTGTGACACTAGTTACAGATTCCGATGCTACACTTCAGGTTTACTGTATCTCTCTGACCTTCTTATTGACGAAGAAACACAGATATTGCATCGGAATTATATACAAAAGGCACAATGCCGACTTAAGTACAAGAAAACTGTGTCTTCCTACTGTCTATGTTTTGAACCATTCCTGTGACACTAGTTATAGATTCTGATGCTTCACTTCAGGTTTACTGTATCCAGCTGACCATCTTATTGACGATGAAAAACCGAAATTGCATCGGAATTAAATACAAAAGGCACAATGCTGACCCATGTACAAGAAGACTGGCTCTTCTTACTGTCTATGTTTTGAACCTTTCCTCTGAGACCGGTTTAAGATTCCGATGCTTCACTTCAGGTTTACTGTATCCCTTGGACCTTCTTATTGACGACGAACACAGAAATTGCATCGGAATTAAATAAAAAAGGCACAATGCCGGCTTAAGTACAAGCAAATTGACTCTTCTGACTGTCTATGTTTTGTACCATTCCTGTGACTCTAGTTATAGATTCCGATGCTTCACTTCAGGTTTACTGTATCCCTCTGACCTTCTTATTGACGATGAAACACAGAAATTGCATCGGAATCACATACAAAAGGCTTACTGTATCCCTCTGACAAGAAAACTGACTATTCTTACTGTCTATATTTTGAACCATTCCTGTGACACTAGTTATAGATTCCGATGCTTCACTTCAGGTTTACTGTATCCCTCTGACCTACTTATTGACAATGAACCACAGAAATTGCATCGGAATTAAATACAGGAGGCACAATGCCGACCTAAGTACAAGAAAACTGACTCTTCTTACTGTTAATGTTCTCAACCATTATTGTGACACTAGTTATAGATCCCGATGCATCACTTCAGGTTTACTGTATCCCTGTGACCTTCTTATTGACTATGAAACACAGATATTGCATCGGAATTAAATACAAAAGGCACAATGCCGTCTTAAGTACAAGAAAACTGACTCTTCTTACCGTCTATGTTTTGAACCATTCCTGTGACACTAGTTATAGATTCCGGTGCTTCACCTCAGGTTTACAGTATCCCTCTGACCTTCTTATTGACGATGAAACACTTAAATTGCGTCGGAATTAAATACAAAAGGCACAATGCCGACTTAAGTACAAGAAGACTGACTCTTGTTACTGTCTATGTTTTGAACCACTCCTGTGACACTAGTTATAGATTCCGACGCTTCACTTCAATTTTTACTGTATCCCTCGGACCTTCTTATTGACGATGAAACACAGAAATTGCATCGGAATGAAACACAAAAGGCACAATGCCGACTCAAGTACAAGAAGACTGGCTCTTCTTACTGTCTATGGGTTGAACCATGTCTGTGACACTAGTTATAGATTCCGATGCTTCACTTCAGGTTTACTGTATCCAGCTGACCTTCTTATTGACGAAGAAACACAGATATTGCATCGGAATTAAATACAAAAGGCACAATGCCGACTTAAGTACAAGAAGACTGACCCTTCTTACTGTCTATGTTTTGAACCATTCCTGTGACACTAGTTATAGAATCCGATGCTTCCCTTCAGGTTTACTGTATCCCTCTGACCTTAGTATTGACGATGAAACACAGAAATTGCATCGGAATTAAATACAAAAGGCACAATGCCGACTTAAGTACAAAAAGACTGGCTCTTCTTACTGTCTATGTTTTGAACAATTCCTGTGACACTGGTTACAGATTCGGATGCTTCACTTCAGGTTTACTGTATCCCACTGACCTTCTTATTGACGACGAAACACAGAAATTGCATCGGAATTAAATACAAAAGACACAATGCCGACTTAAGTACAAGAAAACCGACTCTTCTAACAGTCTATGTTTTGAACCATTCCTGTGACACTAGTAATAGATTCTGATGCTTCACTTCTGGTTTATTGTATCCCGCTGAGCTTCTTATTGACGATGAAACACAGAAATTGCATCGGAGTTATATACAAAAGGCACAATGCCGACTTAAGTACAAATAGACTGACTCTTCTTACTGTCTATGTTTTGAACCATTCGTGTGACACTAGTTTTTGAGTCCGATGCTTCACTTCAGGTTTACTGTATCCCTCTGACCGTCGAACTGACGATGAAACACAGAAATTGCATCGGAATTAAATACAAAATGCACAATGCCGACTCAAGTACAAGAAGACTGGCTCTTCCTACTGTCTATGTTTTGAACCTTTCCTGTGAGCCCGGCTTTAGACTCCGATGCTTCACTTCAGGTTTTCTGTGTCCCTTGGACCTTGTTTCTGACGACGAAACACAGAAATTGCATCGGAATTGAATAGAAGAGGTACAATGCCGACTTATGTACAAGGAAACAGAGTCTTCTTAATAACTATGTTTTGAACCATTTCTGTGACACTAGTTATAGATTCCGAAGCATCACTTCAGGTTTACTGTATCCCTCTGACCCTCTTATTGACGATGAAACACAGAACATGCATCGGAATTACATACAAAAGCCACAATGCCGACTTAAGTACTAGAAGACTGACTCTTCTTAGTGTCTATGTCTTGAACCATTCCTGTGACACTAGTTATAGATCCCGATGCTTCACTTCAGGTTTACTGTATCCCTGTGACCTTCTCATTGACTATGAAACACAGATATTGCATCGGAATGAAATACAAAAGGCACAATGCCGTCTTAAGTACAAGAAAACTGACTCTTCTTACTGTCTATGTTTTGAACCATTTCTGTGACACTAGTTATAGATTCCGATGCTTCACTTCAGGTTTACTGTATCCCTCTGACCTTCTTATTGACGATGAAACACAGAAATTGCATCGGAATCACATACAAAAGGCTTACTGTATCCCTCTGACAAGAAAACTGACTATTCTTACTGTCTATATTTTGAACCATTCCTGTGACACTAGTTATAGATTCCGATGCTTCACTTCAGGTTTACTGTATCCCTCTGACCTACTTATTGACAATGAACCACAGAAATTGCATCGGAATTAAATACAGGAGGCACAATGCCGACCTAAGTGCAAGAAAACTGACTCTTCTTACTGTTAATGTTCTCAACCATTATTGTGACACTAGTTATAGATCCCGATGCATCACTTCAGGTTTACTGTATCCCTGTGACCTTCTTATTGACTATGAAACACAGATATTGCATCGGAATTAAATACAAAAGGCACAATGCCGTCTTAAGTACAAGAAAACTGACTCTTCTTACCGTCTATGTTTTGAACCATTCCTGTGACACTAGTTATAGATTCCGGTGCTTCACCTCAGGTTTACAGTATCCCTCTGACCTTCTTATTGACGATGAAACACTTAAATTGCGTCGGAATTAAATACAAAAGGCACAATGCCGACTTAAGTACAAGAAGACTGACTCTTGTTACTGTCTATGTTTTGAACCACTCCTGTGACACTAGTTATAGATTCCGACGCTTCACTTCAATTTTTACTGTATCCCTCGGACCTTCTTATTGACGATGAAACACAGAAATTGCATCGGAATTAAATACAAAAGACACAATGCCGACTTAAGTACAAGAAAACCGACTCTTCTAACAGTCTATGTTTTGAACCATTCCTGTGACACTAGTAATAGATTCTGATGCTTCACTTCTGGTTTATTGTATCCCGCTGAGCTTCTTATTGACGATGAAACACAGAAATTGCATCGGAGTTATATACAAAAGGCACAATGCCGACTTAAGTACAAATAGACTGACTCTTCTTACTGTCTATGTTTTGAACCATTCGTGTGACACTAGTTTTTGAGTCCGATGCTTCACTTCAGGTTTACTGTATCCCTCTGACCGTCGTACTGACGATGAAACACAGAAATTGCATCGGAATTAAATACAAAATGCACAATGCCGACTCAAGTACAAGAAGACTGGCTCTTCCTACTGTCTATGTTTTGAACCTTTCCTGTGAGCCCGGCTTTAGATTCCGATGCTTCACTTCAGGTTTTCTGTGTCCCTTGGACCTTGTTTCTGACGACGAAACACAGAAACTGCATCGGAATTGAATAGAAGAGGCACAATGCCGACTTATGTACAAGGAAACAGAGTCTTCTTAATAACTATGTTTTGAACCATTTCTGTGACACTAGTTATAGATTCCGAAGCATCACTTCAGGTTTACTGTATCTCTCTGACCCTCTTATTGACGATGAAACACAGAAAATGCATCGGAATTACATACAAAAGCCACAATGCCGACTTAAGTACTAGAAGACTGACTCTTCTTAGTGTCTATGTCTTGAACCATTCCTGTGACACTAGTTATAGATCCCGATGCTTCACTTCAGGTTTACTGTATCCCTGTGACCTTCTCATTGACTATGAAACACAGATATTGCATCGGAATGAAATACAAAAGGCACAATGCCGTCTTAAGTACAAGAAAACTGACTCTTCTTACTGTCTATGTTTTGAACCATTTCTGTGACACTAGTTATAGATTCCGATGCTTCACTTCAGGTTTACTGTATCCCTCTGACCTTCTTATTGACGATGAAACACAGAAATTGCATCGGAATCACATACAAAAGGCTTACTGTATCCCTCTGACAAGAAAACTGACTATTCTTACTGTCTATATTTTGAACCATTCCTGTGACACTAGTTATAGATTCCGATGCTTCACTTCAGGTTTACTGTATCCCTCTGACCTACTTATTGACAATGAACCACAGAAATTGCATCGGAATTAAATACAGGAGGCACAATGCCGACCTAAGTACAAGAAAACTGACTCTTCTTACTGTTAATGTTCTCAACCATTATTGTGACACTAGTTATAGATCCCGATGCATCACTTCAGGTTTACTGTATCCCTGTGACCTTCTTATTGACTATGAAACACAGATATTGCATCGGAATTAAATACAAAAGGCACAATGCCGTCTTAAGTACAAGAAAACTGACTCTTCTTACCGTCTATGTTTTGAACCATTCCTGTGACACTAGTTATAGATTCCGGTGTTTCACCTCAGGTTTACAGTATCCCTCTGACCTTCTTATTGACGATGAAACACTTAAATTGCGTCGGAATTAAATACAAAAGGCACAATGCCGACTTAAGTACAAGAAGACTGACTCTTGTTACTGTCTATGTTTTGAACCACTCCTGTGACACTAGTTATAGATTCCGACGCTTCACTTCAATTTTTACTGTATCCCTCGGACCTTCTTATTGACGATGAAACACAGAAATTGCATCGGAATTAAATACAAAAGACACAATGCCGACTTAAGTACAAGAAAACCGACTCTTCTAACAGTCTATGTTTTGAACCATTCCTGTGACACTAGTAATAGATTCTGATGCTTCACTTCTGGTTTATTGTATCCCGCTGAGCTTCTTATTGACGATGAAACACAGAAATCGCATCGGAGTTATATACAAAAGGCACAATGCCGACTTAAGTACAAATAGACTGACTCTTCTTACTGTCTATGTTTTGAACCATTCGTGTGACACTAGTTTTTGAGTCCGATGCTTCACTTCAGGTTTACTGTATCCCTCTGACCGTCGTACTGACGATGAAACACAGAAATTGCATCGGAATTAAATACAAAATGCACAATGCCGACTCAAGTACAAGAAGACTGGCTCTTCCTACTGTCTATGTTTTGAACCTTTCCTGTGAGCCCGGCTTTAGATTCCGATGCTTCACTTCAGGTTTTCTGTGTCCCTTGGACCTTGTTTCTGACGACGAAACACAGAAATTGCATCGGAATTGAATAGAAGAGGCACAATGCCGACTTATGTACAAGGAAACAGAGTCTTCTTAATAACTATGTTTTGAACCATTTCTGTGACACTAGTTATAGATTCCGAAGCATCACTTCAGGTTTACTGTATCTCTCTGACCCTCTTATTGACGATGAAACACAGAAAATGCATCGGAATTACATACAAAAGCCACAATGCCGACTTAAGTACTAGAAGACTGACTCTTCTTAGTGTCTATGTCTTGAACCATTCCTGTGACACTAGTTATAGATCCCGATGCTTCACTTCAGGTTTACTGTATCCCTGTGACCTTCTCATTGACTATGAAACACAGATATTGCATCGGAATGAAATACAAAAGGCACAATGCCGTCTTAAGTACAAGAAAACTGACTCTTCTTACTGTCTATGTTTTGAACCATTTCTGTGACACTAGTTATAGATTCCGATGCTTCACTTCAGGTTTACTGTATCCCTCTGACCTTCTTATTGACGATGAAACACAGAAATTGCATCGGAATCACATACAAAAGGCTTACTGTATCCCTCTGACAAGAAAACTGACTATTCTTACTGTCTATATTTTGAACCATTCCTGTGACACTAGTTATAGATTCCGATGCTTCACTTCAGGTTTACTGTATCCCTCTGACCTACTTATTGACAATGAACCACAGAAATTGCATCGGAATTAAATACAGGAGGCACAATGCCGACCTAAGTACAAGAAAACTGACTCTTCTTACTGTTAATGTTCTCAACCATTATTGTGACACTAGTTATAGATCCCGATGCATCACTTCAGGTTTACTGTATCCCTGTGACCTTCTTATTGACTATGAAACACAGATATTGCATCGGAATTAAATACAAAAGGCACAATGCCGTCTTAAGTACAAGAAAACTGACTCTTCTTACCGTCTATGTTTTGAACCATTCCTGTGACACTAGTTATAGATTCCGGTGCTTCACCTCAGGTTTACAGTATCCCTCTGACCTTCTTATTGACGATGAAACACTTAAATTGCGTCGGAATTAAATACAAAAGGCACAATGCCGACTTAAGTACAAGAAGACTGACTCTTGTTACTGTCTATGTTTTGAACCACTCCTGTGACACTAGTTATAGATTCCGACGCTTCACTTCAATTTTTACTGTATCCCTCGGACCTTCTTATTGACGATGAAACACAGAAATTGCATCGGAATGAAATACAAAAGGCACAATGCCGACTCAAGTACAAGAAGACTGGCTCTTCTTACTGTCTATGGGTTGAACCATGTCTGTGACACTAGTTATAGATTCCGATGCTTCACTTCAGGTTTACTGTATCCAGCTGACCTTCTTATTGACGAAGAAACACAGATATTGCATCGGAATTAAATACAAAAGGCACAATGCCGACTTAAGTACAAGAAGACTGACCCTTCTTACTGTCTATGTTTTGAACCATTCCTGTGACACTAGTTATAGAATCCGATGCTTCCCTTCAGGTTTACTGTATCCCTCTGACCTTAGTATTGACGAGGAAACACAGAAATTGCATCGGAATTAAATACAAAAGGCACAATGCCGACTTAAGTACAAAAAGACTGACTCTTCTTACTGTCTATGTTTTGAACAATTCCTGTGACACTGGTTACAGATTCGGATGCTTCACTTCAGGTTTACTGTATCCCACTGACCTTCTTATTGACGACGAAACACAGAAATTGCATCGGAATTAAATACAAAAGACACAATGCCGACTTAAGTACAAGAAAACCGACTCTTCTAACAGTCTATGTTTTGAACCATTCCTGTGACACTAGTAATAGATTCTGATGCTTCACTTCTGGTTTATTGTATCCCGCTGAGCTTCTTATTGACGATGAAACACAGAAATTGCATCGGAGTTATATACAAAAGGCACAATGCCGACTTAAGTACAAATAGACTGACTCTTCTTACTGTCTATGTTTTGAACCATTCGTGTGACACTAGTTTTTGAGTCCGATGCTTCACTTCAGGTTTACTGTATCCCTCTACCCGTCGTACTGACGATGAAACACAGAAATTGCATCGGAATTAAATACAAAATGCACAATGCCGACTCAAGTACAAGAAGACTGGCTCTTCCTACTGTCTATGTTTTGAACCTTTCCTGTGAGCCCGGCTTTAGATTCCGATGCTTCACTTCAGGTTTTCTGTGTCCCTTGGACCTTGTTTCTGACGACGAAACACAGAAATTGCATCGGAATTGAATAGAAGAGGCACAATGCCGACTTATGTACAAGGAAACAGAGTCTTCTTAATAACTATGTTTTGAACCATTTCTGTGACACTAGTTATAGATTCCGAAGCATCACTTCAGGTTTACTGTATCCCTCTGACCCTCTTATTGACGATGAAACACAGAAAATGCATCGGAATTACATACAAAAGCCACAATGCCGACTTAAGTACTAGAAGACTGACTCTTCTTAGTGTCTATGTCTTGAACCATTCCTGTGACACTAGTTATAGATCCCGATGCTTCACTTCAGGTTTACTGTATCCCTGTGACCTTCTCATTGACTATGAAACACAGATATTGCATCGGAATGAAATACAAAAGGCACAATGCCGTCTTAAGTACAAGAAAACTGACTCTTCTTACTGTCTATGTTTTGAACCATTTCTGTGACACTAGTTATAGATTCCGATGCTTCACTTCAGGTTTACTGTATCCCTCTGACCTTCTTATTGACGATGAAACATCGAAATTGCATCGGAATTACATACAAAAGGTTTACTGTATCCCTCTGACAAGAAAACTGACTCTTCTTACTGTCTATGTTTTGAACCATTCCTGTGACACTAGTTATAGATTCCGAAGCTTCACTTTAGGTTTACTGTATCCCTCTGACTTTCTTATTGACGATGAACCACAGAAATTGCATCGGAATCAAATACAAGAGGCACAATGCCGACCTAAATACAAGAAAACTGACTCTTCTTACTGTTTATGTTTTGAACCATTCCTGAGACACTAGTTATAGATCCCGATGCTTCACTTCAGGTTTACTGTATCCCTGTGACCTTCTCATTGACTATGATACACAGATACTGCATCGGAATGAAATATAAAAGGCACAATGCCGTCTTAAGTACAAGAAAACTGACTCTTCTTACTGTCTATGTTTTGAACCATTTCTGTGACACTAGTTATAGATTCCGATGCTTCACTTCAGGCTTACTGTATCCCTCGGACCTTCTTATTGATGATGAAACACAGAAATTGCATCGGAATTAAATACAAAAGGCACAATGCCGCCTTACGTACAAGAAGACTGGCTCCTCTTACTGTCTATGGTTTGAACCATTTCTGTGACACTAGTTATAGATTCCGATGCTTCACTTCAGGTTTACTATATCCCTCTGACCTTCTTATTGACGAAGAAACACAGATATTGCATCGGAATTAAATACAAAAGGCACAATGCCGACTTAAGTACAAGAATACTGACCCTTCTTACTGTCTATGTTTTGATCCATTCCTGTGACACTAGTTATAGAATCCGATGCTTCCCTTCAGGTTTACTGTATCCCTCTGACCTTAGTATTGACGATGAAACACAGACATTGCATCGGAATTAAAGACAAATGGCACAATGCCGACTTAAGTACAAAAAGACTGACTCTTCTTACTGTCTATGTTTTGAACAATTCCTGTGACACTAGTAATAGATTCTGATGCTTCACTTCTGGTTTATTGTATCCCTCTGAGCTTCTTATTGACGATGAAACACAGAAATTGCATCGGAGTTATATACAAAAGGCACAATGCCGACTTAAGTACAAAAAGACTGACTCTTCTTACTGTCTATGTTTTGAACCATTCCTGTGATACTAGTTTTTGATTCCGATGCTTCACTTCAGGTTTACTGTATCCCTCTGACCGTCGTACTGACGATGAAACACAGAAATTGCATCGGAATTAAATACAAAACGCACAATGCCGACTCACGTACAAGAAGACTGGCTCTTCTTACTGTCTATGTTTTGAACCTTTCCTGTGAGCCCGACTTTAGACTACGAAGCTTCACTTCAGGTGTACAGTGTCCCTTGGACCTTGTTTCTGACGACGAAACACAGAAATTGCATCGGAATTGAAAAGAAGAGGCACAATGCCGACTTATGTACAAGGAAACAGACTCTTCTTAATAACTATGTTTTGAACCATTTCTGTGACACTAGTCATAGATTCCGAAGCATCACTTCAAGTTTACTGTATCCCTCTGACCCTCTTATTGACGATGAAACACAGAAAATGTATCGGAATTAAATACAAGAGGCACAATGCCGACTTAAGTACTAGAAGACTGACTCTTCTTAGTGTCTATGTTTTGAACCATTCCTGTGACACTAGTTATAGATTCGGATGCTTCACTTCAGGTTTACTGTATCCCTCTGACCGTCGTATTGACGATGAAACACAGAAATTGCATCGGAATTAAATAGAAAAGGCACAATGCCGACTTAAGTACAAGCAAATTGACTCTTCTTACTGTCTATGTTTTGAACCATTCCTGTGACACTAGTTATAGATTCCGATGCTTCACTTCAGGTTTACTGTATCCCTCTGACCTTCTTATTGACGATGAAACATAGAATTTGCATCGGAATTACATACAAAAGGTTTACTGTATCCCTCTGACAAGAAAATTGACTCTTCTTACTGTCTATGTTTTGAACCTTTCCTGTGACACTAGTTATAGATTCCGAAGCTTCACTTCAGGTTTACTGTATCCCTCTGACCTTCTTATTGACGATGAACCACGGAAATTGCATCGGAATTAAATACAAGAGGCACAATGCCGACCTAAGTACAAGAAAACTGACTCTTCTTACTGTTTATGTTTTGAACCATTCCTGTGACACTAGTTATAGATCCCGATGCTTCACTTCAGGTTTACTGTATCCCTGTGACTTTCTTATTGACTATGAAACACAGATATTGCATCGGAATTAAATACAAAAGGCACAATGCCGACTTAAGTACAAGAAGACTGACTCCTCTTACTGTCTACGTTTTGAACCATTCCTGTGACACTAGTTATAGAATCCGATGCTTCGCTTCAGGTTTACTGTATCCCTCTGACCTTAGTATTGACGATAAAACACAGAAATTGAATCGGAATTAAAAATGCCGACTTATGTACAAAAAGACTGACTCTTCTTACTGTCTATGTTTTGAACAATTCCTGTGACACTAGTTACAGATTCCGATGCTTCACTTCAGGTTTACTGTATCCCACTGACCTTCTTATTGACGACGAAACACAGAAATTGCATCGGAATTAAATACAAAAGGAAGAATGCCGACTTAAGTACAAGAAAACCGACTCTTCTTACTGTCTATGTTTTGAACCATTCCTGTGACACTAGTAATAGATTCTGATGCTTCACTTCTGGTTTATTGTATCCCTCTGAGCTTCTTATTGACGATGAAACACAGAAATTGCATCGGAGTTATATACAAAAGGCACAATGCCGACTTAAGTACAAAAAGACTGACTCTTCTTACTGTCTATGTTTTGAACCATTCCTGTGACACTAGTTTTTGATTCCGATGCTTCACTTCAGGTTTACTGTATCCCTCTGACCGTCGTACTGACGATGAAACACAGAAATTGCATCGGAATTAAATACAAAACGCACAATGCCGACTCAAGTACAAGAAGACTGGCTCTTCTTACTGTCTATGTTTTGAACCTTTCCTGTGAGCCCGACTTTAGATTACGAAGCTTCACTTCAGGTTTACAGTGTCCCTTGGACCTTGTTTCTGACGACGAAACACAGAAATTGCATCGGAATTGAATAGAAGAGGCACAATGCCGACTTATGTACAAGGAAACAGACTCTTCTTAATAACTATGTTTTGAACCATTTCTGTGACACTAGTCATAGATTCCGAAGCATCACTTCAGGTTTACTGTATCCGTCTGACCCTCTTATTGACGATGAAACACAGAAAATGCATCGGAATTAAATACAAGAGGCACAATGCCGACTTAAGTACTAGAAGACTGACTCTTCTTAGTGTCTATGTTTTGAACCATTCCTGTGACACTAGTTATAGATTCGGATGCTTCACTTCTGGTTTACTGTATCCCTCTGACCGTCGTATTGACGATGAAACACAGAAATTGCATCGGAATTAAATAGAAAAGGCACAATGCCGACTTAAGTACAAGCAAATTGACTCTTCTTACTGTCTATGTTTTGAACCATTCCTGTGACACTAGTTATAGATTCCGATGCTTCACTTCAGGTTTACTGTATCCCTCTGACCTTCTTATTGACGATGAAACATAGAATTTGCATCGGAATTACATACAAAAGGTTTACTGTATCCCTCTGACAAGAAAATTGACTCTTCTTACTGTCTATGTTTTGAACCATTCCTGTGACACTAGTCATAGATTCCGAAGCATCACTTCAGGTTTACTGTATCCGTCTGACCCTCTTATTGACGATAAACCACAGAAATTGCATCGGAATTAAATACAAGAGGCACAATGCCGACCTAAGTACAAGAAAACTGACTCTTCTTACTGTTTATGTTTTGAACCATTCCTGTGACACTAGTTATAGATCCCGATGCTTCACTTCAGGTTTACTGTATCCCTGTGACTCTCTTATTGACTATG
Source organism: Schistocerca americana (assembly GCF_021461395.2). Taxonomy (NCBI): domain Eukaryota; kingdom Metazoa; phylum Arthropoda; class Insecta; order Orthoptera; family Acrididae; genus Schistocerca; species Schistocerca americana. Next base: position 1,130,231,761 of record NC_060120.1, on the reverse strand, counting down.
AAACACAGATATTGCATCGGAATTAAATACAAAAGGCACAATGCCGTCTTAAGTACAAGAAAACTGACTCTTCTTACTGTCTATGTTTTGAACCATTCCTGTGACACTAGTTATAGATTCGGATGCTTCACTTCAGGTTTACTGTATCCCTCTGACCTTCTTATTGACGATGAAACACTTAAATTGCATCGGAATTAAATACAAAAGGCACAATGCCGACTTAAGTACAAGAAGACTGACTCCTCTTACTGTCTATGTTTTGAACCATTCCTGTGACACTAGTTATAGAATCCGATGCTTCGCTTCAGGTTTACTGTATCCCTCTGACCTTAGTATTGACGATGAAACACAGAAATTGCATCGGAATTAAAAATGCCGACTTATGTACAAAAAGACTGACTCTTCTTACTGTCTATGTTTTGAACCATTCCTGTGATACTAGTTATAGATTCCGATGCTTCACTTCAGGTTTACTGTACCCCTCTGACCTTCTTATGGACGATGAAACACAGAAATTGCATCGGAATTAAAGACAAAAGACACAATGCCGACTTAAGTACAAGAAAACTGACTCTTCTTACTATCTATGTTTTGAATCATTCCTGTGACACTAGTTATAAATTCCGATGCTTCACTTCAGTTTTAATTAATCCCTCTGACCGTCTTATTGACGATGAAACACACAAATTGCATCGGAATTAAATACAAAAGGCACAATGCCGACCCAACTGCAAGTAGTCTGGCTCTTCTTACTGTGTATGTTTTGAACCTTTCCTGTGGGACCGGTTTTAGATTCCGATGCTTCACTTCAGGTTTTCTGTATCCCTTGGGCCTTCTTATCGACGACGAACACAGAAATTGCATCGGAATTATATAGAAAATGCACAATGCCGACTTCAGTACAAGATAACTGTCTCTTTTTCCTGTCTTTGTTTTGAACCATTCCTGTGACACTAGTTATAGATTCCGATGCTTCACTTCATTATTACCTTATCCAGCTGACCTTCTTATTGACGATGAAACACAGAAATTGCATCGGAATTAAATACAAAAGGCACAATGCCGACTTAAGTACAAGAAGACTGACTCCTCCTACAGTCTATGTTTTGAACCACTCCTGTGACACTAGTTATAGATTCCGATGCTTCACTTCAATTTTACTGTATTCTTCTGACCTTCTTATTGACGATGAAACACAGAAATTGCATCGGAATTGAATACAAAAGGCACAATGCCGACTCAAGTACAAGAAGACTGACTCTTCTTACTATCTATGTTTTGAACCATTCCTGTGACACTAGATATAGATTCCGATGCTTCACTTCAGTTTTACTGTATCCGTCTGACCTTCTTATTGACGATGAAACACAGAAATTGCATCAGAAATAAATACAAAAGGCACAATGCCGACTCAAGTACAAGAAGACTGACACTTCTTACTGTCTATGTTTTGAACCATTCCTGTGACACTAGTTATAGATTCCGATGCTTCATTTCAGTTTTACTGCATCCTTCTGACCTTCTTATTGACGATGAAACACATAAATTGCATCGGAATTAAATACAAAAGGCACAATGCCGACTCAAGTACAAGAAGACTGACTCCTCTTACTGTATATGTTATGAACCACTCCTGTGACACTAGTTATAGATTCCGATGCTTCACTTCAGGTTTACTGTATCCCTCTGTCCGTCGTACTGACGATGAAACACAGAAATTGCATTGGAATTAAATACAAAAGGCACAATGCCGACTCAAGCACAAGAAGACTGACTCTTCCTACTGTCTATGCTTTGAACCATTCCTGTGACACTAGTTATAGATTCCGATGCTTCACTTCAGGTTTACTTTATCCCTCTGACCTTCTTATTGACGATGAAACACAGAAATTGCATCGGAATCACATACAAAAGGCACAATGATGACTTAAGTACAAGAAAACTGACTCTTCTTACTGTCTATGTTTTGAACCATTCCTGTGACACTAGTTATAGATTCCGATGCTTCACTTCAGCTTTACTGTATCCCTCTGACCTTCTTATTGTTGATGAAACACAGAAATTGCATCGGAATTAAATACTAAAGGCACAATGCCGACTTAAGTACAAGAAAACTGACTTTTCCTACTGTCTATGTTTTGACCCATTCCTGTGACACAAGTTATAGATTCCAATGCTTCACTAACTGTATCCAGCTGACCTTCTTATTGACGATGAATCACAGAAATTGCATCGGCAATTAATACCAAAGGCACAATGCCGACTTAAGTACAAGAAAACTGACTCTTCTTACTGTCTATGTTTTGAACCAATCCTATGACACTAGTTATAAATTCCGATGCTTCAATTCAGTTTTAATGTATCCCTGTGACCTTCCTATTGTTGATGAAACACAGATATTGCATCGGAATTAAATACAAAAGGCACAATTCCGACTTAAGTACAAGAAAACTGACTCTCCCTACTGTCTATGTTTTGAACCACTCCTGTGACACTAGTTATAGATTCCGACGCTTCACTTCAGGTTTACTGTATCCCTCTGACCGTCGTAATGACGTTGAAACACAGACATTAGATTGGAATTAAATACAAAAGGCACAATGCCGACCCAACTACAAGAAAACTGACTCTTCTTACTGTTTACGTTTTGAACCATTCCTGTGACACTAGTTATAGATTCCGATGCTTCACTTCAGGTTTACAGTATCCCTGTGACCTTCTTATTGTCGATGAAACACTTAAATTGCATCGGAATTAAATACAAAATGCACAATGCCGACTTAAGTACAAGAAGACTGACTCCTCTTACTGTCTATGTTTTGAACCATTCCTGTGACACTAGTTATAGAATCCGATGCTTCGCTTCAGGTTTACTGTATCCCTCTGACCTTAGTATTGACGATGAAACACATAAATTGCATTGGAAATTAAAATGCCGACTTATGTACAAATAGACTGACTCTTCTTACTGTCTATGTTTTGAACAATTCCTGTGACACTAGTTACAGATTCCGATGCATCACTTCAGGTTTACTGTATCCCTCTGACCGGCGTACTGACGATGAAACACAGAAATTGCATCGGAATTAAATACAAAATGCACAATGCCGACTCAAGTACAAGAAGACTGGCTTTTCTTACTGTCTATGCTTTGAACCTTTCCTGTGAGACCGGTTTTAGATTCCGATGATTCACTTCAGGTATAATTTATCCCTTGGACCTTGTTTCTGACGACGAAACACAGAAATTGCATCGGAATTGAATAGAAGAGGCACAATGCCGACTTATGTACAAGGAAACAGACTCTTCTTAATAAATATGTTTTGAACCATTCTTGTGACACTAGTTATAGATTCGGATGCTTCACTTCAGGTTTACTGTATCCTTCTGACCGTCGTATTGACGATGAAACACAGAAATTGCATCGGAATTAAATAGAAAAGGCACAATGGCACTGAAGTACAAGCAAATTGACTCTTCTTACTGTCTATGTTTTGAACCATTCCTGTGACACTAGTTATAGATGCCGATGTTTCGCTTCAGGTTTACTGTATCCCTCTGACCTTCTTATTGACGATGAAACATAGAAATTGCATCGGAATTACATACAAAAGGTTTACTGTATCCCTCTGACAAGAAAAGTGACTCTTCTTACTGTCTATGTTTTGAACCATTCCTGTGACACTAGTTATAGATTCCGATGCTTCACTTCAGGTTTACGGTATCCCTCTGACCTTCTTATTGACGATGAAACACAGAAATTGCATCGGAATTACATACAAAAGGTTTACTGTATCCCTCTGACAAGAACACTGACTCTTCTTACTGTCTATGCTTTGAACCATTCCTGTGACACTAGTTATAAATTCCGATGCTTCATTTCAGGTTTACTGTATCCCTCTGACCTTCTTATTGACGATGATACACAGAAATTGAATCGGAATTAAATGCAAAAGGCACAATGCCGACTCAAGTACAAGAAGACTGGCTCTTCTTACTGTCTATGGTTTGAACCATTTCTGTGACACTAGTTATAGGTTCCGATGCTTCACTTCAGGTTCACTGTATCCATCTGACCCTCTGATTGACGAAGAAACACAGATATTGCATCGGAATTAAATAAAAAATACACAATGCCCTCTTAAGTACAAAAAGACTGACTCTTCTTACTGTCTATGTTTTGAACCATTCCTGTGATACTAGTTATAGATTCCGATGCTTCACTTCAGGTTTACTGTACCCCTCTGACCTTCTTATGGACGATGAAACACAGAAATTGCATCGGAATTAAATAAAAAATACACAATGCCCTCTTAAGTACAAAAAGACTGACTCTTCTTACTGTCTATGTTTTGAACCATTCCTGTGATACTAGTTATAGATTCCGATGCTTCACTTCAGGTTTACTGTACCCCTCTGACCTTCTTATGGACGATGAAACACAGAAATTGCATCGGAATTAAAGACAAAAGACACAATGCCGACTTAAGTACAAGAAAACTGACTCTTCTTACTATCTATGTTTTGAATCATTCCTGTGACACTAGTTATAAATTCCGATGCTTCACTTCAGTTTTAATTAATCCCTCTGACCGTCTTATTGACGATGAAACACACAAATTGCATCGGAATTAAATACAAAAGGCACAATGCCGACCCAAGTGCAAGTAGTCTGGCTCTTCTTACTGTGTATGTTTTGAACCTTTCCTGTGGGACCGGTTTTAGATTCCGATGCTTCACTTCAGGTTTTCTGTATCCCTTGGGCCTTCTTATCGACGACGAACACAGAAATTGCATCGGAATTATATAGAAAATGCACAATGCCGACTTCAGTACAAGATAACTGTCTCTTTTTCCTGTCTTTGTTTTGAACCATTCCTGTGACACTAGTTATAGATTCCGATGCTTCACTTCATTATTACCTTATCCAGCTGACCTTCTTATTGACGATGAAACACAGAAATTGCATCGGAATTAAATACAAAAGGCACAATGCCGACTTAAGTACAAGAAGACTGACTCCTCCTACAGTCTATGTTTTGAACCACTCCTGTGACACTAGCTATAGATTCCGATGCTTCACTTCAATTTTACTGTATTCTTCTGACCTTCTTATTGACGATGAAACACAGAAATTGCATCGGAATTAAATACAAAAGGCACAATGCCGACTCAAGTACAAGAAGACTGACTCTTCTTACTATCTATGTTTTGAACCATTCCTGTGACACTAGTTGTAGATTCCGATGCTTCACTTCAGTTTTACTGTATCCGTCTGACCTTCTTATTGACGATGAAACACAGAAATTGCATCAGAAATAAATACAAAAGGCACAATGCCGACTCAAGTACAAGAAGACTGACACTTCTTACTGTCTATGTTTTGAACCATTCCTGTGACACTAGTTATAGATTCCGATGCTTCATTTCAGTTTTACTGCATCCTTATGACCTTCTTATTGACGATGAAACACATAAATTGCATCGGAATTAAATACAAAAGGCACAATGCCGACTCAAGTACAAGAGGACTGACTCCTCTTACTGTATATGTTTTGAACCACTCCTGAGACACTAGTTATAGATTCCGATGCTTCACTTCAGGTTTACTGTATCCCTCTGTCCGTCGTACTGACAATGAAACACAGAAATTGCATTGGAATTAAATACAAAAGGCACAATTCCGACTCAAGCACAAGAAGACTGACTCTTCCTACTGTCTATGCTTTGAACCATTCCTGTGACACTAGTTATAGATTCCGATGCTTCACTAAAGGTTTAATGTATCCAGCTGACCTTCGTATTGACGATGAATCACAGAAATTGCATCGGCAATTAATACCAAAGGCACAATGGTGACTTAAGTACAAGAAAACTGACTCTTCTTACTGTCTATGTTTTGAACCAATCCTATGACACTAGTTATAAATTCCGATGCTTCAATTCAGTTTTAATGTGTCCCTGTGACCTTCCTATTGTTGATGAAACACAGATATTGCATCAGAATTAAATACAAAAGGCACAATGCCGACTTAGGTACAAGAAAACTGACTCTTCCTACTGTCTATGTTTTGAACCACTCCTGTGACACTAGTTATAGATTCCGATGCTTCACTTCAGTTTTACTGTATCCCTCTGACCGTCGTAATGACGTTGAAACACAGAAATTAGATTGGAATTAAATACAAAAGGCACAATGCCGACCCAACTACAAGAAAACTGACTCTTCTTACTGTTTATGTTTTGAACCATTCCTGTGACACTAGTTATAGATTCCGATGCTTCACTTCAGGTTTACAGTATCCCTGTGACCTTCTTATTGTCGATGAAACACTTAAATTGCATCGGAATTAAATACAAAATGCACAATGCCGACTTAAGTACAAGAAGACTGACTCCTCTTACTGTCTATGTTTTGAACCATTCCTGTGACACTAGTTATAGAATCCGATGCTTCGCTTCAGGTTTACTGTATCCCTCTGACCTTAGTATTGACGACGAAACACATAAATTGCATCGGAATTAAAAATGCCGACTTATGTACAAATAGACTGACTCTTCTTACTGTCTATGTTTTGAACAATTCCTGTGACACTAGTTACAGATTCCGATGCTTCACTTCTGGTTTACTGTATCCCACTGACCTTCTTATTGACGACGAAACACGGAAATTGCATCGGAATTAAATACAAAAGACACAATGCCGACTTAAGTACAAGAAAACCGACTCTTTCTACTGTCTGTGTTTTGAACCATTCCTGTGACACTAGTTATAGATTCCAATACTTCACTTCTGGTTTATTGTATCCCTCTGAGCTTCTTATTGACGATGAAACACAGAAATTGCATCGGAGTTATATACAAAAGGCACAATGCCGACTTATGTACAAGAAGACTGACTCTTGTTACTGTCTATGTTTTGAACCATTCCTGTGACACTAGTTTTAGATTCCGATGCATCACTTCAGGTTTACTGTATCCCTCTGAGCTTCTTATTGACGATGATACACAGAAATTGAATCGGAATTAAATACAAAAGGCACAATGCCGACTCAAGTACAAGAAGACTGGCTCTTCTTACTGTCTATGGTTTGAACCATTTCTGTGACACTAGTTATAGGTTCCGATGCTTCACTTCAGGTTCACTGTATCCTTCTGACCCTCTTATTGACGAAGAAACACAGATATTGCATCGGAATTAAATACAAAAGGCACAATGCCACTTAAGTACAAGGAGACTGACCCTTCTTACTGTCTATGTTTTGAACCATTCCTGTGACACTAGTTATAGATTCCGATGCTTCACTACAGGTTTACTGTATCCCTCGGACCTTCGTATTAAAGATGAAACACAGAAATTGCATCGGAATTAAATAAAAAATACACAATGCCCTCTTAAGTACAAAAAGACTGACTCTTCTTACTGTCTATGTTTTGAACCATTCCTGTGACACTAGTTATAGATTCCGATGCTTCATTTCAGTTTTACTGTATCCTTCTGACCTTCTTATTGACGATGAAACACAGAAATTGCATCGGAATTAAATACAAAAGGCACAATGCCGACTCAAGTACAAGAAGACTGACTCTTCTTACTATCTATGTTTTGAACCATTCCTGTGACACTAGTTATAGATTCCGATGCTTCACTTCAGTTTTACTGTATCCGTCTGACCTTCTTATTGACGATGAAACACAAAATTGCATCATAAATAAATACAAAAGGCACAATGCCGACTCAAGTACAAGAAGTCTGACACTTCTTACTGTCTATGTTTTGAACCATTCCTGTGACACTAGTTATAGATTCCGATGCTTCATTTCAGTTTTACTGCATCCTTCTGACCTTCTTATTGACGATGAAACACAGAAATTGCATCGGAGTTATATACAAAAGGCACAATGCCGACTTATGTACAAGAAGACTGACTCTTGTTACTGTCTATGTTCTGAACCATTCCTGTGACACTAGTTTTTGATTCCGATGCATCACTTCAGGTTTACTGTATCCCTCTGACGTCGTACTGACGATGAAACACAGAAATTGCATCGGAATTAAATACAAAATGCACAATGCCGACTCAAGTACAAGAAGACTGGCTCTTCTTACTGTCTATGCTTTGAACCTTTCCTGTGAGACCGGTTTTAGATTCCGATGATTCACTTCAGGTATAAAGTATCCCTTGAACCTTGTTTCTGACGACGAAACACAGAAATTGCATCGGAATTGAATAGAAGATGCACAATGCCGACTTATGTACAAGGAAACAGACTCTTCTTAATAACTATGTTTTGAACCATTCCTGTGACACTAGTCATAGATTCCGAAACATCACTTCAGGTTTACTGTATCCCTCTGACCCTCTTATTGACGATGAAACACAGAAAATGCATCGGAATTAAATACAAAAGGCACAATGCCGACTTAAGTACTAGGAGACTGACTCTTCTTACTGTCTATGTTTTGAACCATTCCTGTGACACTAGTTATAGATTCGGATGCTTCACTTCAGGTTTACTGTATCCCTCTGACCGTCGTATTGACGTTGAAACACAGAAATTGCATCGGAATTAAATAGAAAAGGCACAATGGCGACTGAAGTACAAGCAAATTGACTCTTCTTACTGTCTATGTTTTGAACCATTCCAGTGACACTAGTTATAGATTCCGATGTTTCGCTTCAGGTGTACTGTATCCCTCTGACCTTCTTATTGACGATGAAACATAGAAATTGCATCGGAATTACATACAAAAGGTTTACTGTATCCCTCTGACAAGAAAACTGACTCCTCTTACTGTCTATGTTTTGAACCATTCCTGTGACACTAGTTATAGATTCCGATGCTTCACTTCAGGTTTACGGTATCCCTCTGACCTTCTTATTGACGATGAAACACAGAAATTGCATCGGAATTACATACAAAAGGTTTACTGTATCCCTCTGACAAGAACACTGACTCTTCTTACTGTCTATGTTTTGAACCATTCCTGTGACACTAGTTATAAACTCCGATGCTTCATTTCAGGTTTACTGTATCCCTCTGACCTTCTTATTGACGATGATACACAGAAATTGAATCGGAATTAAATACAAAAGGCACGATGCCGACTCAAGTACAAGAAGACTTTCTCTTCTTACTGTCTATGGTTTGAACCATTTCTGTGACACTAGTTATAGGTTCCGATGCTTCACTTCAGGTTCACTGTATCCATCTGACCCTCTTATTGACGAAGAACTACAGATATTGCATCGGAATTAAATACAAAAGGCACAATGCCACTTAAGTACAAGGAGACTGACCCTTCTTACTGTCTATGCTTTGAACCATTCCTGTAACACTAGTTATAGATTCCGATGCTTCACTTCAGGTATACGGTATCCCTCTGACCTTCTTATTGACGATGAAACACAGAAATTGCATCGAAATTACATACAAAAGGTTTACTGTATCTCTCTGACAAGAACACTGACTCTTCTTACTGTCTATGTTTTGAACCATTCCTGTGACACTAGTTATAAATTCCGATGCTTCATTTCAGGTTTACTGTATCCCTCTGACCTTCTTATTGTCGATGATACACAGAAATTGAATCGGAATTAAATACAAAAGACACAATGCCGACTTAAGTACAAGAAAACTGACTCTTCTTACTATCTATGTTTTGAACCATTCCTGTGACACTAGTTATAAATTCCGATGCTTCACTTCAGTTTTAATTAATCCCTCTGACCGTCTTATTGACGATGAAACACACAAATTACATCGGAATTAAATACAAAAGGCACAATGCCGACCCAAGTGCAAGTAGTCTGGCTCTTCTTACTGCCTATGTTTTGAACCTTTCCTGTGGGACCGGTTTTAGATTCCGATGCTTCACTTCAGGTTTTCTGTATCCCTTGGGCCTTCTTATCGACGACGAACACAGAAATTGCATCGGAATTATATAGAAAATGCACAATGCCGACTTCAGTACAAGATAACTGTCTCTTTTTCCTGTCTTTGTTTTGAACCATTCCTGTGACACTAGTTATAGATTCCGATGCTTCACTTCATTATTACCTTATCCAGCTGACCTTTTTATTGACGATGAAACACAGAAATTGCATCGGAATTAAATACAAAAGGCACAATGCCGACTTAAGTACAAGAAGACTGACTCCTCCTACTGTCTATGTTTTGAACCACTCCTGTGACACTAGTTATAGATTCCGATGCTTCACTTCAGTTTTTCTGTATCCTTCTGACCTTCTTATTGACGATGAAACACAGAAATTGCATCGGAATTAAATACAAAAGGCACAATGCCGACTCGAGCACAAGAAGACTGACTCTTCCTACTGTCTATGCTTTGAACCATTCCTGTGACACTAGTTATAGATTCCGATGCTTCACTTCAGGTTTACTTTATCCCTCTGACCTTCTTATTGACGTTAACACAGAAATTGCATCGGAATTACATACAAAAGGCACAATGATGACTTAAGTACAAGAAAACTGACTCTTCTTACTGTCTATGTTTTGAACCATTCCTGTGACACTAGTTATAGATTCCGATGCTTCACTTCAGCTTTACTGTATCCCTCTGACCTTCTTATTGTTGATGAAACACAGAAATTGCATCGGAATTAAATACTAAAGGCACAATGCCGACTTAAGTACAAGAAAACTGACTTTTCCTACTGTCTATGTTTTGAGCCATTCCTGTGACACAAGTTATAGATTCCGATGCTTCACTACAGGTTTACTGTATCCAGCTGACCTTCTTATTGACGATGAATCACAGAAATTGCATCGGCAATTAATACCAAAGGCACAATGCCGACTTAAGTACAAGAGAACTGACTCTTCTTACTGTCTATGTTTTGAACCAATCCTATGACACTAGTTATAAATGCCGATGCTTCAATTCAGTTTTAATGTATCCCTGTGACCTTCCTATTGTTGATGAAACACAGATATTGCATCGGAATTAAATACAAAAGGCACAATGCCGACTTAAGTACAAGAAAACTGACTGTTCCTACTGTCTATGTTTTGAACCACTCCTGTGACACTGGTTATAGATTCCGATGCTTCACTTCAGGTTTACTGTATCCCTCTGACCGTCGTAATGACGTTGAAACACAGAAATTAGTTTGGAATTAAATACAAAAGGCACAATGCCGACCCAAGTGCAAGTAGTCTGGCTCTTCTTACTGTGTATGTTTTGAACCTTTCCTGTGGGACCGGTTTTAGATTCCGATGCTTCACTTCAGGTTTTCTGTATCCCTTGGGCCTTCTTATCGACGACGAACACAGAAATTGCATCGGAATTATATAGAAAATGCACAATGCCGACTTCAGTACAAGATAACTGTCTCTTTTTCCTGTCTTTGTTTTGAACCATTCCAGTGACACTAGTTATAGATTCCGATGCTTCACTTCATTATTACCTTATCCAGCTGACCTTCTTATTGACGATGAAACACAGAAATTGCATCGGAATTAAATACAAAAGGCACAATGCCGACTTAAGTACAAGAAGACTGACTCCTCTTACAGTCTATGTTTTGAACCACTCCTGTGACACTAGCTATAGATTCCGATGCTTCACTTCAATTTTACTGTATTCTTCTGACCTTCTTATTGACGATGAAACACAGAAATTGCATCGGAATTAAATACAAAAGGCACAATGCCGACTCAAGTACAAGAAGACTGACTCTTCTTACTATCTATGTTTTGAACCATTCCTGGGACACTAGTTGTAGATTCCGATGCTTCACTTCAGTTTTACTGTATCCGTCTGACCTTCTTATTGACGATGAAACACAGAAATTGCATCAGAAATAAATACAAAAGGCACAATGCCGACTCAAGTACAAGAAGACTGACACTTCTTACTGTCTATGTTTTGAACCATTCCTGTGACACTAGTTATAGATTCCGATGCTTCATTTCAGTTTTACTGCATCCTTATGACCTTCTTATTGACGATGAAACACATAAATTGCATCGGAATTAAATACAAAAGGCACAATGCCGACTCAAGTACAAGAGGACTGACTCCTCTTACTGTATATGTTTTGAACCACTCCTGAGACACTAGTTATAGATTCCGATGCTTCACTTCAGGTTTACTGTATCCCTCTGTCCGTCGTACTGACAATGAAACACAGAAATTGCATTGGAATTAAATACAAAAGGCACAATTCCGACTCAAGCACAAGAAGACTGACTCTTCCTACTGTCTATGCTTTGAACCATTCCTGTGACACTAGTTATAGATTCCGATGCTTCACTAAAGGTTTAATGTATCCAGCTGACCTTCGTATTGACGATGAATCACAGAAATTGCATCGGCAATTAATACCAAAGGCACAATGGTGACTTAAGTACAAGAAAACTGACTCTTCTTACTGTCTATGTTTTGAACCAATCCTATGACACTAGTTATAAATTCCGATGCTTCAATTCAGTTTTAATGTGTCCCTGTGACCTTCCTATTGTTGATGAAACACAGATATTGCATCAGAATTAAATACAAAAGGCACAATGCCGACTTAGGTACAAGAAAACTGACTCTTCCTACTGTCTATGTTTTGAACCACTCCTGTGACACTAGTTATAGATTCCGATGCTTCACTTCAGGTTTACTGTATCCCTCTGACCGTCGTAATGACGTTGAAACACAGAAATTAGATTGGAATTAAATACAAAAGGCACAATGCCGACCCAACTACAAGAAAACTGACTCTTCTTACTGTTTATGTTTTGAACCATTCCTGTGACACTAGTTATAGATTCCGATGCTTCACTTCAGGTTTACAGTATCCCTGTGACCTTCTTATTGTCGATGAAACACTTAAATTGCATCGGAATTAAATACAAAATGCACAATGCCGACTTAAGTACAAGAAGACTGACTCCTCTTACTGTCTATGTTTTGAACCATTCCTGTGACACTAGTTATAGAATCCGATGCTTCGCTTCAGGTTTACTGTATCCCTCTGACCTTAGTATTGACGATGAAACACATAAATTGCATCGGAATTAAAATTGCCGACTTATGTACAAATAGACTGACTCTTCTTACTGTCTATGTTTTGAACAATTCCTGTGACACTAGTTACAGATTCCGATGCTTCACTTCTGGTTTACTGTATCCCACTGACCTTCTTATTGACGACGAAACACAGAAATTGCATCGGAATTAAATACAAAAGACACAATGCCGACTTAAGTACAAGAAAACCGACTCTTTCTACTGTCTGTGTTTTGAACCATTCCTGTGACACTAGTTATAGATTCCAATACTTCACTTCTGGTTTATTGTATCCCTCTGAGCTTCTTATTGACGATGAAACACAGAAATTGCATCGGAGTTATATACAAAAGGCACAATGCCGACTTATGTACAAGAAGACTGACTCTTGTTACTGTCTATGTTTTGAACCATTCCTGTGACACTAGTTTTTGATTCCGATGCATCACTTCAGGTTTACTGTATCCCTCTGACCTTCTTATTGACGATGATACACAGAAATTGAATCGGAATTAAATACAAAAGGCACAATGCCGACTCAAGTACAAGAAGACTGACTCTTCTTACTATCTATGTTTTGAACCATTCCTGTGACACTAGTTATAGATTCCGATGCTTCACTTCAGTTTTACTGTATCCGTCTGACCTTCTTATTGACGATGAAACACAAAATTGCATCATAAATAAATACAAAAGGCACAATGCCGACTCAAGTACAAGAAGTCTGACACTTCTTACTGTCTATGTTTTGAACCATTCCTGTGACACTAGTTATAGATTCCGATGCTTCATTTCAGTTTTACTGCATCCTTCTGACCTTCTTATTGACGATGAAACACAGAAATTGCATCGGAGTTATATACAAAAGGCACAATGCCGACTTATGTACAAGAAGACTGACTCTTGTTACTGTCTATGTTCTGAACCATTCCTGTGACACTAGTTTTTGATTCCGATGCATCACTTCAGGTTTACTGTATCCCTCTGACGTCGTACTGACGATGAAACACAGAAATTGCATCGGAATTAAATACAAAATGCACAATGCCGACTCAAGTACAAGAAGACTGGCTCTTCTTACTGTCTATGCTTTGAACCTTTCCTGTGAGACCGGTTTTAGATTCCGATGATTCACTTCAGGTATAAAGTATCCCTTGAACCTTGTTTCTGACGACGAAACACAGAAATTGCATCGGAATTGAATAGAAGATGCACAATGCCGACTTATGTACAAGGAAACAGACTCTTCTTAATAACTATGTTTTGAACCATTCCTGTGACACTAGTCATAGATTCCGAAACATCACTTCAGGTTTACTGTATCCCTCTGACCCTCTTATTGACGATGAAACACAGAAAATGCATCGGAATTAAATACAAAAGGCACAATGCCGACTTAAGTACTAGGAGACTGACTCTTCTTACTGTCTATGTTTTGAACCATTCCTGTGACACTAGTTATAGATTCGGATGCTTCACTTCAGGTTTACTGTATCCCTCTGACCGTCGTATTGACGTTGAAACACAGAAATTGCATCGGAATTAAATAGAAAAGGCACAATGGCGACTGAAGTACAAGCAAATTGACTCTTCTTACTGTCTATGTTTTGAACCATTCCAGTGACACTAGTTATAGATTCCGATGTTTCGCTTCAGGTGTACTGTATCCCTCTGACCTTCTTATTGACGATGAAACATAGAAATTGCATCGGAATTACATACAAAAGGTTTACTGTATCCCTCTGACAAGAAAACTGACTCCTCTTACTGTCTATGTTTTGAACCATTCCTGTGACACTAGTTATAGATTCCGATGCTTCACTTCAGGTTTACGGTATCCCTCTGACCTTCTTATTGACGATGAAACACAGAAATTGCATCGGAATTACATACAAAAGGTTTACGGTATCCCTCTGACAAGAACACTGACTCTTCTTACTGTCTATGTTTTGAACCATTCCTGTGACACTAGTTATAAATTCCGATGCTTCATTTCAGGTTTACTGTATCCCTCTGACCTTCTTATTGACGATGATACACAGAAATTGAATCGGAATTAAATACAAAAGGCACGATGCCGACTCAAGTACAAGAAGACTTTCTCTTCTTACTGTCTATGGTTTGAACCATTTCTGTGACACTAGTTATAGGTTCCGATGCTTCACTTCAGGTTCACTGTATCCATCTGACCCTCTTATTGACGAAGAACTACAGATATTGCATCGGAATTAAATACAAAAGGCACAATGCCACTTAGTACAAGGAGACTGACCCTTCTTACTGTCTATGCTTTGAACCATTCCTGTAACACTAGTTATAGATTCCGATGCTTCACTTCAGGTATACGGTATCCCTCTGACCTTCTTATTGACGATGAAACACAGAAATTGCATCGGAATTACATACAAAAGGTTTACTGTATCTCTCTGACAAGAACACTGACTCTTCTTACTGTCTATGTTTTGAACCATTCCTGTGACACTAGTTATAAATTCCGATGCTTCATTTCAGGTTTACTGTATCCCTCTGACCTTCTTATTGTCGATGATACACAGAAATTGAATCGGAATTAAATACAAAAGACACAATGCCGACTTAAGTACAAGAAAACTGACTCTTCTTACTATCTATGTTTTGAACCATTCCTGTGACACTAGTTATAAATTCCGATGCTTCACTTCAGTTTTAATTAATCCCTCTGACCGTCTTATTGACGATGAAACACACAAATTGCATCGGAATTAAATACAAAAGGCACAATGCCGACCCAAGTGCAAGTAGTCTGGCTCTTCTTACTGCCTATGTTTTGAACCTTTCCTGTGGGACCGGTTTTAGATTCCGATGCTTCACTTCAGGTTTTCTGTATCCCTTGGGCCTTCTTATCGACGACGAACACAGAAATTGCATCGGAATTATATAGAAAATGCACAATGCCGACTTCAGTACAAGATAACTGTCTCTTTTTCCTGTCTTTGTTTTGAACCATTCCTGTGACACTAGTTATAGATTCCGATGCTTCACTTCATTATTACCTTATCCAGCTGACCTTCTTATTGACGATGAAACACAGAAATTGCATCGGAATTAAATACAAAAGGCACAATGCCGACTCGAGCACAAGAAGACTGACTCTTCCTACTGTCTATGCTTTGAACCATTCCTGTGACACTAGTTATAGATTCCGATGCTTCACTTCAGGTTTACTTTATCCCTCTGACCTTCTTATTGACGTTAACACAGAAATTGCATCGGAATTACATACAAAAGGCACAATGATGACTTAAGTACAAGAAAACTGACTCTTCTTACTGTCTATGTTTTGAACCATTCCTGTGACACTAGTTATAGATTCCGATGCTTCACTTCAGCTTTACTGTATCCCTCTGACCTTCTTATTGTTGATGAAACACAGAAATTGCATCGGAATTAAATACTAAAGGCACAATGCCGACTTAAGTACAAGAAAACTGACTTTTCCTACTGTCTGTGTTTTGAGCCATTCCTGTGACACAAGTTATAGATTCCGATGCTTCACTACAGGTTTACTGTATCCAGCTGACCTTCTTATTGACGATGAATCACAGAAATTGCATCGGCAATTAATACCAAAGGCACAATGCCGACTTAAGTACAAGAGAACTGACTCTTCTTACTGTCTATGTTTTGAACCAATCCTATGACACTAGTTATAAATGCCGATGCTTCAATTCAGTTTTAATGTATCCCTGTGACCTTCCTATTGTTGATGAAACACAGATATTGCATCGGAATTAAATACAAAAGGCACAATGCCGACTTAAGTACAAGAAAACTGACTGTTCCTACTGTCTATGTTTTGAACCACTCCTGTGACACTGGTTATAGATTCCGATGCTTCACTTCAGGTTTACTGTATCCCTCTGACCGTCGTAATGACGTTGAAACACAGAAATTAGATTGGAATTAAATACAAAAGGCACAATGCCGACCCAACTACAAGAAAACTGACTCTTCTTACCGTTTATGTTTTGAACCATTCCTGTGACACTAGTTATAGATTCCGATGCTTCACTTCAGGTTTACAGTATCCCTGTGACCTTATTGACGATGAACCACAGAAATTGCATCGTAATTACATACAAAAGGCATAATGCCGACTTAAGTACAAGAAAACTGACTCTTCTTACTATCTATGTTTTGAACCATTCCTGTGACACTAGTTATAGATTCCGATACTTCACTTCAGGTTTACTGTATCCCTCTGACCTTCGTATTGACGATGAAACACGTAAATTGCATCGGAATTAAATACAAAAGGCACAATGCCGACTTAAGTACAAGAAGACTGACTCTTCTTACTTTCTATGTTTTGAACCATTCCTGTGACACTAATTATAGATTCCGATGCTTCACTTCAGGTTTACTGTATCCCTCTGACCTTCTCCTTGACGATGAGACACAGAAATTGCACCGGAGTTAAATACAAAAGGCACAATTCCGACTTATGTACAAGAAAACTGACTCTTCTTACTGTTTATGTTTTGAACCATTCATGTGACACTAGGCATAGCTTCCGATGCTTCACTTCAGGTTTACTGTATCCATCTGACCTTCTTATTATCGATGAAACACAGAATTTGCATCGGAATTAAATACGAAAGGCACAATGCCGACTTAAGCACAAGAAGACTGACTCTTCCTACTGTCTATGTATTAACCATTCCTGTGACACTAGTTATGGATTCCGATGCTTCACTTCAATATTAATGTATCCCTCTGACCGTCTTATTGACGATGAAATACAGAAATTGCATCAGAATTAAATACAAAAGGCACAATGCCGACTCAAGTACAAGAAGACTGTCTCTTCTAACTGTCTATGTTTTGAACCATTCCTGTGACACTAGTTATACATTCCGATGCTTCGCTTCAGTTTTACTGTATCCTTCTTACCTTCTTATTGACGATGAAACACAGAAATTGCATCGGAATTAAATACAAAAGGTACAATGCCGACTCAAGTAGAAGAAGACTGACTCTTCTTACTGTCTATGTTTTGATCCATTCCTGTGACACTAGTTATAGATTCCGATGCTTCACGTCAGGTTTACTGTATCCCTCTGACCGTCGTATTGACGATGAAACACAGAAATTGCATTGGAATAAAATACAAAAGGCACAATGCCGACTCAAGTACAAGAAGACTGACTCTTCCTACTGTCTATGTTTTGAACCATTCCTGTGACACTAGTTATAGATTCCGATGCTTCACTTCAGGTTTACTGTATCCCTCTGACCTTCTTATTGACGATGAAACACAGACATTGCATCGGAACTAAATCCAAAAGGCACAATGCCGACCTAAGTACAAGAAAACTGACTCTTCTTAATGTTTATGTTTTGTACCATTCCTGTGACACTAGTTATAGATTCCGATGCTTCACTTCAGGTTTAATGTATCCCTGTGACCTTCTTATTATTGATGAAACACAGAAATTGCATCGGAATTAAATACAAAAGGCACAATGCCGGCTTAAGTAAAAGAACACTGACTCTTCCTACTGTCTATGTTTTGAACCATTCCTGTGACACTAGTTATATATTCCGATGCTTCACTACAGGTTTACTGTATCCAGCTGACCTTCTTATTGACGATGAATCACAGAAATTGCATCGGAAATTAATACAAAAGGCACAATGCCGACTTAGATACAAGAAAACTGACTCTTCTTACTGTCTATGTTTGAACCAATCCTGTGACACTAGTAATTAATTACGATGCTTCACTTCAGTTCTAATGTATTCCTGCGACCTTCTTATTGTTGATGAAACTCAGAAATTGCATCGGAATTAAATACAAAGGCTCAATGCCGACTTAAGTACAAGAAAACTGACTCTTCCTACTGTCTATGTTTTGAACCACTCCTGTAACACTAGTTATAGATTCCGATGCTTCACTTTAGGTTTACTATATCCCTCTGACCGTCGTACTGACGATGAAACACAGCAATTGCATTGGAATTAAATACAAAAGGGACAATTCCGACTCAAGTACAAGAAGACTGATTCTTCCTGCTGTCTATGTTTTGAACCATTCCTGTGACACTAGTTATAGATTCCGATGCTTCACTTCAGGTTTACTGTAACCCTCTGACCTTCTTATTGACGATGAAACACAGATATTGCATCGGAATAAAATTCGAAAGGCACAATGCCGACTCAAGTACAAGAAGACTGGCTCTTCTTACTGTCTATGTTTTGAACCATTTCTGTGACACTAGTTATAGATTCAGATGCTTCACTTCAGGTTTACTGTATCCCTCTGGCCTTCTTATTGACGAAGAAATACAGAAATTGCATCGGAATTAAATACAAAAGGCACAATGCCGGCTTAAGTAAAAGAAAACTGACTCTTCCTACTGTCTATGTTTTGAACCATTCCTGTGACACTAGTTATATATTCCGATGCTTCACTACAGGTTTACTGTATCCAGCTGACCTTCTTATTGACGATGAATCACAGAAATTGCATCGGAATTAAATACAAAAGACACAATGCCGACTTAAGTACAAGAAAACCGACTCTTCCTACTGTCTATGTTTTGAACCATTCCTGTGACACTAGTAATAGATTCTGATGCTTCACTTCTGGTTAATTGTATCCCTCTGAGCTTCTTATTGACGATAAAACACAGAAATTGCATCGGAGTTATGTACAAAAGGCACAATGCCGACTTAAGTACAAAAAGACTGACTCTTCTTACTGTCTATGTTTTGAACCATTCCTGTGACACATGTTTTTGATTCCGATGCTTCACTTCAGGTTTACTGTATCCCTCTGACCGTCGTACTGACGATGAAACACAGAAATTGCATCGGAATTAAATACAAAATGCACAATGCCGACTCAAGTACAAGAAGACTGGCTCTTCTTACTGTCTATGTTTTGAACCTTTCCTGTGAGACCGGCTTTGGATTCCGCAGCTTCACTTCAGGTTTACTGTGTCCCTTGGACCTTGTTTCTGACGACGCAACACAGAAATTGCATCGGAATTGAATAGAAGAGGCACAATGCCGACTTATGTACAAGGAAACAGACTCTTCTTAATAACTATGTTTTGAACCATTTCTGTGACACTAGTTATAGATTCCGATGCTTCACTTCAGGTTTACTGTTTCCCTCTGACCGTCGTATTGGCGATGAAACACAGAAATTGCATCGGAATTAAATACAAAAGGCACAATGCCGTCTCAAGTACAAGAAGACTGGCTATACTTCCTGTCAATGTTTTGAACCATTCGTGGGACACTAGTTTTAGATTCCGATGCTTCACTTCAGGTTTACTGTATCCAGCTGCCCTTCTTATTGACGATGAAACATAGCAATTGCATCGGAATTACATACAAAAGGTTTACTGTATCCCTCTGACAAGAAAACTGACTCTTCTTACTGTCTATGTTTTGAACCATTCCTCTGATACTAGTTATAGATTCCGATGCTTCACTTCACGTTTACTGTACCCCTCTGACCTTCTTATTGACGATGAAACACAGAAATTGCATCGGAATTAAAGACAAAAGACACAATGCCGACTTAAGTACAAGAAAACTGACTCTTCTTACTATCTATGTTTTGAACCATTCCTGTGACACTAGTTATAAATTCCGATGCTTCACTTCACTTTTAATTAATCCCTCTGACCGTCCTATTGACGATGAAACACACAAATTGCATCGGAATTAAATACAAAAGGCACAATGCCGACCCAAGTGCAAGTAGTCTGGCTCTTCTTACTGTCTATGTTTTGAACCTTTCCTGTGGGACCGGTTTTAGATTCCGATGCTTCACTTCAGGTTTTCTCTATAGCTTGGGCCTTCTTATTGACGACGAACACAGAAATTGCATCGGAATTATATAGAAAATGCACAATGCCGACTTCAGTACAAGATAACTGTCTCTTTTTCCTGTCTATGTTTTGAACCACCCCTGTGACACTAGTTATAGATTCCGATGCTTCACTTCAGTTTTACTGTATCCTTCTGACCTTCTTATTGACGATGAAACACAGAAATTGCATCGGAATTAAATACAAAAGGCACAATGCCGACTCAAGTACAAGAAGACTGACTCTTCTTACTATCTATGTTTTGAACCATTCCTGTGACACTAGTTATAGATTCCGATGCTTCACTTCAGTTTTACTGTATCCGTCTGACCTTCTTATTGACGATGAAACACAGAAATTGCATCAGAAATAAATACAAAAGGCACAATGCCGACTCAAGTACAAGAAGACTGACACTTCTTACTGTCTATGTTTTGAACCATTCCTGTGACACTAGTTATAGATTCCGATGCTTCATTTCAGTTTTACTCTATCCTTCTGACCTTCTTATTGACGATGAAACACATAAATTGCATCGGAATTAAATACAAAAGGCACAATGCCGACTCAGGTACAAGAAGACTGACTCCTCTTACTGTATATGTTTTGAACCACTCCTGTGACACTAGTTATAGATTCCGATGCTTCACTTCAGGTTTACTGTATCCCTCTGTCCGTCGTACTGACGATGAAACACAGAAATTGCATTGGAATTAAATACAAAATGCACAATGCCGACTCAAGCACAAGAAGACTGACTCTTCCTACTGTCTATGCTTTGAACCATTCCTGTGACACTAGTTATAGATTCCGATGCTTCACTTCAGGTTTACTTTATCCCTCTGACCTTCTTATTGACGATGAAACACAGAAATTGCATCGGAATTACATACAAAAGGCACAATGATGACTTAAGTACAAGAAAACTGAATCTTCTTACTGTCTTTGTTTTGAACCATTCCTGTGACACTAGTTATAGATTCCGATGCTTCACTTCAGCTTTACCTTATCCCTCTGACCTTCGTATTGTTGATGAAACACAGAAATTGCATCGGAATTAAATATTAAAGGCACAATGCCGACTTAAGTACAAGAAAACTGACTCTTCCTACTGTCTATGTTTTGAACCACTCCCGTTACACTAGTTATAGATTCCGATGCTTCACTTCAGGTTTACTGTATCCCTCTGACCGTCGTAATGACGTTGAAACACAGAAATTAGATTGGAATTAAATACAAAAGGCACAATGCCGACCCAACTACAAGAAAACTGACTCTTCTTACTGTTTATGTTTTGAACCATTCCTGTGACACTAGTTATAGATTCCGATGCTTCACTTCAGGTTTACAGTATCCCTGTGACCTTCTTATTGTTCATGAAACACAGAAATTGCATCGGAATTAAATACAAAAGGCACAATGCCGACTTAAATACGAGAAAACTGACTCTTCCTACTGTCTATGTTTAGAACCGTTCCTGTGACACTAGTTATAGATTCCGATGCTTCACTACAGGTTTACTGTATCCAGCTGACCTTCTTATTGACGATGAATCACAGAAATTGCATCGGAATTACATTCAAAAGGCACAATGCCGACTTAAGTACAAGAAAACTAACTCTTCTTACTGTCTATGCTTTGAACTATTACTGTGACACTAGTTATAGACTCCGATGCTTCATTCCAGGTTTACTGTATCCCTCTGACCTTCTTATTGGCGATGAAACACAGAAATTGCATCTGAATTAAATACAAGAGGCACAATGCCGAATCAAGTACAAGAAGACTACCTCATCTTACTGTCTATGTTTTGAACCTTTCCTGTGACACCGGTTTTAGATTCTGATGCTTCACTTCAGGTTTACTGTATCCATTGGACATTTTTATTGACGCAGAAAAACACGGAAATTGCATCGGAATTGAATAGAAAAGGCACAATGCCGACATAGGTACAAGAAAACTGACTCTTCTTACTGTCTATGTTTTGAACCATTCCTTTGACACTAGTAATAGATTCAGATGCTTCACTTCAGGTTTACTGTATCCCTCTGACCTTCTTATTGACGATGAAACACAGAAATTGCATCGGAATTAAATACAAAGGCACAATGCCGACTTAAGTACAAGAAAACTGACTCTTCTTACTGTTTATGTTTTGAACCATTCCTGCGACCCTAGTTATAGATTCCGATCCTTCACTTCAGGTTTACTATATCCCTCTTACCTTCTTATTGACGATGAGACACAGAAATTGCATCGGAATTAAATTCAAAAGGCACAATTCCGACTTAAGTACAAGAAAACTGACTCTTCTAACTGTTTATGTTTTGAACATTCCTGTGACACTAGTTATAGATTCCGATGCTTCACATCATGTTTACTGTATTCCTGTGACCTTCTTATTGGCGATGAAGCTCAGAAATTGCATCGTAATTTAATACAAAATGCACAATGCCGACTTCAGTACAAGAAAACTGACTATTCTTACTGTCTATGTTTTGAACCATTCCTGTGACACTAGTTATATATTCCGATGCTTCATTTCAGTTTTAATGAATCCCTCTGACCGTCTTATTGACGATGAAACGCACAAATTGCATCGGAATTAAATACAAAAGGCACAATGCCGACCCAAGTACAAGTAGTCTGGCTATTCTTACTGTCTATGTTTTGAACATTTCCTGTGAGACCGGTTTCAGATTCCGATGCTTCACTTCAGGTTTACTGTATCCCTTGGACCTTCTTATTGACGACGAACACAGAAATTGCATCGGAATTATATAGAAAATGCACAATGCCGACTTCAGTACAACATAACTGTCTCTTTTTCCTGTCTTTGTTTTGAACCATTCTTGTGACACTAGTTATAGATTCCGATGCTTCACTTCAGGATTACCTTATCCAGCTGACCCTCTTATTGACGATGAAACACAGAAATTGCATCGGAATTAAATACAAAAGGCACAATGCCGACTTAAGTACAAGAAGACTGACTCCTCCTACAGTCTATGTTTTGAACCACTCCTGTGACACTAGTTATAGATTCCGATGCTTGACATCAGTTTTACTGTATCCTTCTGACCTTCTTATTGACGATGAACCACAGAAATTGCAGCGGAATTAAATACAAAAGGCGCAATGCCGACTCAAGTACAAGAAGACTGACTCTTCTCACTTTCTATGTTTTGAACCATTCCTGTGACACTAGTTATAGATTCCGATGCTTCACTTCAGTTTTACTGTATCCTTCTGACCTTCTTGTTGACGATGAAATACAGAAATTGCAACAGAAATAAATACAAAAGGCACAATGCCGACTCAAGTACAAGATGACTGACTCTTCTTACTGTCTATGTTTTGAACCATTCCTGTGACACTGGTTATCGTTTCCGATGCTTCACTTCATTTTTACTGTATCCTTCTGACCTTCTTATTGACGATGAAACACATAAATTGCATCGGAATTAAACACAAAAGGCACAATGCCGACTCAAGTACAAGAAGACTGACTCCTCTTACTGTCTTTGTTTTGAACCACTCCTGTGACACTAGTTATAGATTCCGATGCTTCACTTCAGGTTTACTGTGTCCCTCTGACCGTCGTACTGACGATGAAACACAGAAATTGCATTGGAATTAAATACAAAAGGCACAATGCCGACTCAAGTACAAGAAGACTGACTCTTCTTACTGTCTATGTTTTGAACCATTCCTGTGACACTGGTTATAGTTTCCGATGCTTCACTTCATTTTTACTGTATCCTTCTGACCTTCTTATTGACGATGAAACACACAAATTGCATCGGAATTAAACACAAAAGGCACAATGCCGACTCAAGTACAGGAAGACTGACTCCTCTTACTGTCTATGTTTTGAACCACTCCTGTGACACTAGTTATAGATTCCGGTGCTTAACTTCAGGTTTACTGTATCCCTCTGACTTTCTTATTGGTGATGAAACACAGAAATTGCATCGGAATTAAATACTAAAGGCACAATGCCGACTTAAGTACAAGAAAACTGACTCTTCCTACTGTCTATGTTCTGAGCCATTCCTGTGACACTAGTTATAGATTCCGATGCTTCACTAAAGGTTTACTGTATCCAGCTGACCTTCGTATTGACGATGAATCACAGAAATTGCATCGGCAATTAATACAAAAGGCACAATGCAGACTTAAGTACTAAAAAACTGACTCTTCTTACTGTCTATGTTTTGAACCAATCCTGTGACACTAGTTACAAATTCCGATGCTTCACTATAGTTTTAATGTATCCCTGTGACTTTCTTATTGTTGATGAAACACAGAAATTGCATCGGAATTTAATACAAAATGCACAATGCCGACTTAAGCACAAGAAAACTAACTCTTCCTACTGTCTATGTTTAGAACCACTCCTGTGACACTAGTTATAGATTCCGATGCTTCACTTCAGGTTTACTGTATCCCTCTGACCGTCTTACTGACGATGAAACACAGAAATTGCATTGGAATTAAATACAAAAGGCACAATGCCGACTCAAGTACAAGAAGACTGACTCTTCCTACTGTCTATGTTTTGAACCATTCCTGTGACACGAGATATAGATTCCGATGCTTCACTTCAGGTTTGCTGTATCCCTCTGACCTTATTGACGATGAAACACAGAAATTGCATCGTAATTACATTCAAAAGGCATAATGCCGACTTAAGTACAAGAAAACTGACTCTTCTTACTATCTATGTTTTGAACCATTCCTGTGACACTAGTTATAGATTCCGATACTCATTTCAGGTTTACTGTATCCCTCTGACCTTCGTATTGACGATGAAACACGTAAATTGCATCGGAATTAAAAACAAAAGGCACAATGCCGACTTAAGTACAAGAGGACTGACTCTACTTACTGTTTATGTTTTGAACATTCCTGTGACACTAGTTATAGATCCGATGCTTCACATTAGGTTTGCTGTATCCCTGTGACCTTCTTATTGACGATGAAACACAGAAATTGCATCGGAATTAAATACAAAATGCACAATGCCGACTTAAGTACAAGAAAACTGACTCTTCTTACTGTCTATCTTTTGAACCATTCCTGTGACACTAGTTATATATTCCGATGCTTCACTTCAGGTTTACTGTATCCCTCTGACCTTCTTATTGACGATGAAACACAGATATTACATCGGAATTAAATACGAAATTCACAATGCCGACTTAAGCACAAGAAGACTGACTCTTCCTACTGTCTATGTATTAACCATTCCTGTGACACTAGTTATGGATTCCGATGCTTCACTTCAATATTAATGTATCCCTCTGACCGCCTTATTGACGATGAAACACACAAACTGCATCGGAATTAAATACAAAAGGCACAATGCCGACTTAAGTACAAGAAGACTGACTCCTCCTCCTGTCTATGTTTTGAACCACTCCTGTGACACTAGTTATAGATACCGATGCCTCACTTCAGTTTTACTGTATCCTTCTGACCTTCTTATTGTCGATGAAACACAGAAATTGCATCAGAATTAAATACAAAAGGCACAATGCCGACTCAAGTACAAGAAGACTGACTCTTCTTACTGTCTATGTTTTGAACCATTCCTGTGACACTAGTTATACATTCCGATGCTTCGCTTCAGTTTTACTGTATCCTTCCTACCTTCTTATTGACGATGAAACACATAAATTGCATCGGAATTAAATACAAAAGGCACAATGCCGACTCAAGTACAAGAAGACTGACTCCTCCTACTGCCTATGATTTGAACCACTCCTGTGACACTAGTTATAGATTCCGATGCTTCACTTCAGGATTACTGTATCCCTCTGACCGTCGTATTGACGATGAAACACAGAAATTGCATTGGAATAAAATACAAAAGGCACAATGCCGACTCAAGTACAAGAAGACTGACTCTTCCTACTGTCTATGTTTTGAACCATTCCTGTGACACTAGTTATAGATTCCGATGCTTCACTTCAGGTTTACTGTATCCCTCTGACCTTCTTATTGACGATGAAACACAGAAATTGCATCGGAATTAAATACAAAAGGTACAATGCCGACTCAAGTAGAAGAAGACTGACTCTTCTTACTGTCTATGTTTTGAACCATTCCTGTGACACTAGTTATAGATTCCGATGCTTCACTTCAGTTTTACTGTATCCTTCTGACCTTCTTATTGACGATGAAACACATAAATTGCATCGGAATTAAATACAAAAGGCACAATGCCGACTCAAGTACAAGAAGACTGACTCCTCTTACTGCCTATGATTTGAACCACTCCTGTGACACTAGTTATAGATTCCGATGCTTCACTTCAGGTTTACTGTATCCCTCTAACCGTCGTATTGACGATGAAACACAGAAATTGCATTGGAATAAATACAAAAGGCACAATGCCGACTCAAGTACAAGAAGACTGACTCTTCCTACTGTCAATGTTTTGAACCATTCCTGTGACACTAGTTATATTTTCCGATGCTTCACTTCAGGTTTACTGTATCCCTCTGACCTTCTTATTGACGATGAAACACAGACATTGCATCGGAATTAAATCCAAAAGGCACAATGCCGACCTAAGTACAAGAAAACTGACTCTTCTTAATGTTTATGTTTTGTACCATTCCTGTGACACTAGTTATAGATTCCGATGCTTCACTTCAGGTTTACTGTATCCCTCTGACTTTCTTATTGGTGATGAAACACAGAAATTGCATCGGAATTAAATACTAAAGGCACAATGCCGACTTAAGTACAAGAAAACTGACTCTTCCTACTGTCTATGTTCTGAGCCATTCCTGTGACACTAGTTATAGATTCCGATGCTTCACTAAAGGTTTACTGTATCCAGCTGACCTTCTTATTGACGATGAATCACAGAAATTGCATCGGCAATTAATACAAAAGGCACAATGCAGACTTAAGTACTAAAAAACTGACTCTTCTTACTGTCTATGTTTTGAACCAATCCTGTGACACTAGTTACAAATTCCGATGCTTCACTTCAGTTTTAATGTATCCCTGTGACCTTCTTATTGTTGATGAAACACAGAAATTGCATCGGAATTTAATACAAAATGCACAATGCCGACTTAAGCACAAGAAAACTAACTCTTCCTACTGCCTATGTTTAGAACCACTCCTGTGACACTAGTTATAGATTCCGATGCTTCACTTCAGGTTTACTGTATCCCTCTGACCGTCTTACTGACGATGAAACACAGAAATTGCATTGGAATTAAATACAAAAGGCACAATGCCGACTCAAGTACAAGAAGACTGACTCTTCCTACTGTCTATGTTTTGAACCATTCCTGTGACACTAGATATAGATTCCGATGCTTCACTTCAAGTTTGCTGTATCCCTCTGACCTTATTGACGATGAAACACAGAAATTGCATCGTAATTACATACAAAAAGCATAATGCCGACTTAAGTACAAGAAAACTGACTCTTCTTACTATCTATGTTTTGAACCATTCCTGTGACACTAGTTATAGATTCCGATACTCATTTCAGGTTTACTGTATCCCTCTGACCTTCGTATTGACGATGAAACACGTAAATTGCATCGGAATTAAAAACAAAAGGCACAATGCCGACTTAAGTACAAGAGGACTGACTCTACTTACTGTTTATGTTTTGAACATTCCTGTGACACTAGTTATAGATCCGATGCTTCACATTAGGTTTGCTGTATCCCTGTGACCTTCTTATTGACGATGAAACACAGAAATTGCATCGGAATTAAATACAAAATGCACAATGCCGACTTAAGTACAAGAAAACTGACTCTTCTTACTGTCTATCTTTTGAACCATTCCTGTGACACTAGTTATATATTCCGATGCTTCACTTCAGGTTTACTGTATCCCTCTGACCTTCTTATTGACGATGAAACACAGATATTACATCGGAATTAAATACGAAAGGCACAATGCCGACTTAAGCACAAGAAGACTGACTCTTCCTACTGTCCATGTATTAACCATTCCTGTGACACTAGTTATGGATTCCGATGCTTCACTTCAATATTAATGTATCCCTCTGACCGCCTTATTGACGATGAAACACACAAACTGCATCGGAATTAAATACAAAAGGCACAATGCCGACTTAAGTACAAGAAGACTGACTCCTCCTCCTGTCTATGTTTTGAACCACTCCTGTGACACTAGTTATAGATACCGATGCTTCACTTCAGTTTTACTGTGTCCTTCTGACCTTCTTATTGTCGATGAAACACAGAAATTGCATCAGAATTAAATACAAAAGGCACAATGCCGACTCAAGTACAAGAAGACTGACTCTTCCTACTGTCTATGTTTTGAACCATTCCTGTGACACTAGTTATACATTCCGATGCTTCGCTTCAGTTTTACTGTATCCTTCCTACCTTCTTATTGACGATGAAACACATAAATTGCATCGGAATTAAATACAAAAGGCACAATGCCGACTCAAGTACAAGAAGACTGACTCCTCCTACTGCCTATGATTTGAACCACTGCTGTGACACTAGTTATAGATTCCGATGCTTCACTTCAGGATTACTGTATCCCTCTGACCGTCGTATTGACGATGAAACACAGAAATTGCATTGGAATAAAATACAAAAGGCACAATGCCGACTCAAGTACAAGAAGACTGACTCTTCCTACTGTCTATGTTTTGAACCATTCCTGTGACACTAGTTATAGATTCCGATGCTTCACTTCAGGTTTACTGTATCCCTCTGACCTTCTTATTGACGATGAAACACAGAAATTGCATCGGAATTAAATACAAAAGGTACAATGCCGACTCAAGTAGAAGAAGACTGACTCTTCTTACTGTCTATGTTTTGAACCATTCCTGTGACACTAGTTATAGATTCCGATGCTTCACTTCAGTTTTACTGTATCCTTCTGACCTTCTTATTGACGATGAAACACATAAATTGCATCGGAATTAAATACAAAAGGCACAATGCCGACTCAAGTACAAGAAGACTGACTCCTCTTACTGCCTATGATTTGAACCACTCCTGTGACACTAGTTATAGATTCCGATGCTTCACTTCAGGTTTACTGTATCCCTCTAACCGTCGTATTGACGATGAAACACAGAAATTGCATTGGAATAAAATACAAAAGGCACAATGCCGACTCAAGTACAAGAAGACTGACTCTTCCTACTGTCAATGTTTTGAACCATTCCTGTGACACTAGTTATATTTTCCGATGCTTCACTTCAGGTTTACTGTATCCCTCTGACCTTCTTATTGACGATGAAACACAGACATTGCATCGGAATTAAATCCAAAAGGCACAATGCCGACCTAAGTACAAGAAAACTGACTCTTCTTAATGTTTATGTTTTGTACCATTCCTGTGACACTAGTTATAGATTCCGATGCTTCACTTCAGGTTTACTGTATCACTCTGACTTTCTTATTGGTGATGAAACACAGAAATTGCATCGGAATTAAATACTAAAGGCACGATGCCGACTTAAGTACAAGAAAACTGACTCTTCCTACTGTCTATGTTCTGAGCCATTCCTGTGACACTAGTTATAGATTCCGATGCTTCACTACAGGTTTACTGTATCCAGCTGACCTTCTTATTGACGATGAATCACAGAAATTGCATCGGCAATTAACACAAAAGGCACAATGCAGACTTAAGTACTAAAAACCTGACTCTTCTTACTGTCTATGTTTTGAACCAATCCTGTGACACTAGTTATAAATTCCGATGCTTCACTTCAGTTTTAATGTATCCCTGTGACCTTCTTATTGTTGATGAAACACAGAAATTGCATCGGAATTAAATACAAAATGCACAACGCCGACTTAAGCACAAGAAAACTGACTCTTCCTACTGTCTATGTATTGAACCACTCCTGTGACACTAGTTATAGATTCCGATGCTTCACTTCAGGTTTACTGTATCCCTCTGACCGTCTTACTGACGATGAAACACAGAAATTGCATCGGAATTAAATACAAAAGGCACAATGCCGACTCAAGTACAAGAAGACTGACTCTTCCTACTGTCTATGTTTTGAACCATTCCTGTGACACTAGTTATAGATTCCGATGCCTCACTTAAGGTTTGCTGTATCCCTCTGACCTTATTGACGATGAAACACAGAAATTGCATCGTAATTACATACAAAACGCATAATGCCGACTTAAGTACAAGAAAACTTACTCTTC
Source organism: Schistocerca americana (assembly GCF_021461395.2). Classification (NCBI taxonomy): domain Eukaryota; kingdom Metazoa; phylum Arthropoda; class Insecta; order Orthoptera; family Acrididae; genus Schistocerca; species Schistocerca americana. Next base: position 1,130,200,664 of record NC_060120.1, on the reverse strand, counting down.
TTACTATCTATGTTTTGAACCATTCCTGTGACACTAGTTATAGATTCCGATACTTCATTTCAGGTTTACTGTATCCCTCTGACCTTCGTATTGACGATGAAACACGTAAATTGCATCGGAATTAAAAACAAAAGGCACAATGCCGACTTAAGTACAAGAGGACTGACTCGTCTTACTGTTTATGTTTTGAACATTCCTGTGACACTAGTTATAGATCCGATGCTTCACATTAGGTTTGCTGTATCCCTGTGACCTTCTTATTGACGATGAAACACAGAAATTGCATCGGAATTAAATACAAAATGCACAATGCCGACTTAAGTACAAGAAAACTGACTCTTCTTACTGTCTATGTTTTGAACCATTCCTGTGACACTAGTTATATATTCCGATGCTTCACTTCAGGTTTACTGTATCCCTCTGACCTTCTTATTGACGATGAAACACAGAAATTACATCGGAATTAAATACGAAAGGCACAATGCCGACTTAAGTACAAGAAGACTGACTCCTCCTCCTGTCTATGTTTTGAACCACTCCTGTGACACTAGTTATAGATACTGATGCTTCACTTCAGTTTTACTGTATCCTTCTGACCTTCTTATTGACGATGAAACACAGAAATTGCATCAGAATTAAATACAAAAGGCACAATGCCGACTCAAGTACAAGAAGACTGACTCTTCTTACTGTCTATGTTTTGAACCATTCCTGTGACACTAGTTATACATTCCGATGCTTCGCTTCAGTTTTACTGTATCCTTCCTACCTTCTTATTGACGATGAAACACATAAATTGCATCGGAATTAAATACAAAAGGCACAATGCCGACTCAAGTACAAGAAGACTGACTCCTCTTACTGCCTATGATTTGAACCACTCCTGTGACACTAGTTATAGATTCCGATGCTTCATTTCAGGTTTACTGTATCCCTCTGACCGTCGTATTGACTATGAAACACTGAAATTGCATTGGAATTAAATACAAAAGGCACAATGCCGACTCAAGTACAAGAAGACTGACTCTTCCTACTGTCTATGTTTTGAACCATTCCTGTGACACTAGTTATAGATTCCGATGCTTCACTTCAGGTTTACTGTATCCCTCTGACCTTCTTATTGACGATGAAACACAGAAATTGCATCGGAATTAAATACAAAAGGTACAATGCCGACTCAAGTAGAAGAAGACTGACTCTTCTTACTGTCTATGTTTTGAACCATTCCTGTGACACTAGTTATAGATTCCGATGCTTCACTTCAGTTTTACTGTATCCTTCTGACCTTCTTATTGACGATGAAACACATAAATTGCATCGGAATTAAATACAAAAGGCACAATGCCGGCTCAAGTACAAGAAGACTGACTCCTCTTACTGCCTATGATTTGAACCACTCCTGTGACACTAGTTATAGATTCCGATGCTTCACTTCAGGTTTACTGTATCCCTCTGACCGTCGTATTGACGATGAAACACAGAAATTGCATTGGAATAAAATACAAAAGGCACAATGCCGACTCAAGTACAAGAAGACTGACTCTTCCTACTGTCAATGTTTTGAACCATTCCTGTGACACTAGTTATAGATTCCGATGCTTCACTTCAGGTTTACTGTATCCCTGTGACCTTCTTATTATTGATGAAACACAGAAATTGCATCGGAATTAAATACAAAAGGCACAATGCCGGCTTAAGTAAAAGAAAACTGACTCTTCCTACTGTCTATGTTTTGAACCATTCCTGTGACACTAGTTATATATTCCGATGCTTCACTACAGGTTTACTGTATCCAGATGACCTTCTTATTGACGATGAATCACAGAAATTGCATAGGAAATTAATACAAAAGGCACAATGCCGACTTAAATACAAGAAAACTGACTCTTCTTACTGGCTATGTTTGAACCAATCCTGTGACACTAGTAATAAATTACGATGCTTCACTTCAGTTCTAATGTATTCCTGTGACCTTCTTATTGTTGATGAAGCACAGAAATTGCATCGCAATTAAATACAAAGGCACAATGCCGACTTAAGTACAAGAAGACTGACCCTTCTTACTGTCTATGTTTTGAACAATCCCTGTGACACTGGTTATAGATTCCGATGCTTCACTTCAGGTTTACTGTATCCCTCTGACCTTCGTATTGACGATGAAACACAGAAATTGCATCGGAATAAAATACAAAAGGCACAATGCCGACTTAAGTACAAAAAGACTGACTCTTCTTACTGTATATGTTTTGAACCATTCCTGTGACACTAGTTACAGATTCCGATGCTTCACTTGAGGTTTACTGTATCCCTCTGACCGTCGTACTGACGAAGAAACATAGAAATTGCATCGGAATTAAATACAAAAGGCATAATGCCGACTCAAGTACAAGAAGACTGGCTCTTCTTACTGTCAATGTTTTGAACCTTTCCTGTGAGACCGGTTTTAGAATCCGATGCTTCACTTCAGGTTTAATGTATCCCTTGGACCTTGTTATTGACGACGATACACAGAAATTGCATCGGAATTAAATAGAAGAGGCACAATGCCGACTCAAGTACAAGAAGACTGGCTATACTTCCTGTCTATGTTTTGAACCATTCCTGTGACACTAGTTATAGATTCTGATGCTTCACTTCTGGTTAATTGTATCCCTCTAAACTTCTTATTGACGATGAAACACAGAAATTGCATCGGAGTTATGTACAAAAGGCACAATGCCGACTTAAGTACAAAAAGACTGACTCTTCTTACTGTCTATGTTTTGAACCATTCCTGTGACACATGTTTTTGATTCCGATGCTTCACTTCAGGTTTACTGTATCCCTCTGACCGTCGTACTGACGATGAAACACAGAAATTGCATCGGAATTAAATACAAAATGCACAATGCCGACTCAAGTACAAGAAGACTGGCTCTTCTTACTGTCTATGTTTTGAACCTTTCCTGTGAGACCGGCTTTAGATTCCGATGCTTCACTTCAGGTTTACTGTTTCCCTCTGACCGTCGTATTGGCGATGAAACACAGAAATTGCATCGGAATTAAATAAAAAAGGCACAACGCCGACTCAAGTACAAGAAGACTGGCTATACTTCCTGTCAATGTTTTGAACCATTCGTGGGACACTAGTTTTAGATTCCGATGCTTCACTTCAGGTTTACTGTATCCAGCTGCCCTTCTTATTGACGACGAAACATAGAAATTGCATCGGATTTACATACAAAAGGTTTACTGTATCCCTCTGACAAGAAAACTGACTCTTCTTACTGTCTATGTTTTGAACCTTTCCTGCGACACTAGTTATAGATTCCGAAGCTTCACTTCAAGTTTACTGTATCCCTCTGACCTTCTTATTGACGATGAGACACAGAAAATGCATCGGAATTAAATACAATAGGCACAATGCCGACTTAAGTACTAGAAGACTGGCTCTTCTTACAGTCTATAATTTGAACCATTCCTGTGACACTAGTTATAGATTCCGATGCTTCACTTCAGGTATACTGTTTCCCTCTGACCGTCGTATTGGCGATGAAACACAGAAATTGCATCGGAATTATATACAAAAGGCACAATGCCGACTCAAGTACAAGAAGACTGGCTATACTTCCTGTCAATGATTTGAACCATTCGTGGGACACTAGTTTTAGATTCCGATGCTTCACTTCAGGTTTACTGTATCCAGCTGACCTGCTTGCTTACGATGAAACACAGAAATTGCATCGGAAAAATAATTCATAATTCACAATGCCGACATAAGTACAAGAAAACTAACTCTTCATACTGTCTATGTTTTGAAACATTCCTGTGACACTAGTTATAGATTCCGATGCTTCACTTCAGGCTTACTGTATCCCTCTGACCTTCTTATCGATGATGAAACATAGAAAATTCATCGGAATTAAATACAAAAGGCACAATGCCGACTCAAGTACAAGAAGACTGGCTCTTCTTACTGCCTATGTTTTGAACCATTCCTGTGGCATTAGTTATAGATTCCGATGCTTCACATCAGGTTTACTATATCCAGCTGACCTTCTTATTGACGATGAAACACAGAAATTGCATCGGAATTATATACAAAAGGTACAATGCCGACTTAAGTACAAGAAGACTGACTCTTCTTACTGTCTATGTTTTGAACCATTCCTGTGACACTAGTTATAGATTCCTATGCTTCACTTCAGGTTTACTGTATCCCTCTGACTTTCTTATTGACGATGAAACACCGAAATTGCATTTTAATTATATACAAAAGGCAGAATGCCGACTTCAGTACAAGAACACTGTCTCTTCTTACTGTCTATGGTTTGAACCATTCCTGTGCCACTAGTTATATATTCCGATGCTTCACTCCATGTTTTCTGTATCCCCTTGACTTTCTGATTGACGATCAAACACAGTAATTGGATCGGAATTAAATACAATAGGCACAATGCCGACTTCAGTACAAGAAGACTGGCTCTTTCTATTGTCGATGTTATGAACCATTCCGGGGACACTTGTTATAGGTTCCGATTCTTCACTTCAGGTTTACTGTACCCCTCTGACCTTCTTATTGACGATGAAACACAGAAATTGCATCGTAATTACATACAAAAGGTTTACTGTATCCCTCTGACAAGAAAACTGACTCTTCTTACTGTCTATGTCTTGAACCATTCCTGTGACACCATTTATAGATTCCGATGCTTCACTTCAGGTTTACTGTACCCCTCTGACCTTCTTATTGACGAAGAAACACAGATATTGCATCGGAATTAAACACAAAAGGCACAATGCCGACTTAAGTACAAGAAGACTGACCCTTCTTACTGTCTATGTTTTGAACCATTCCTGTGACTCTAGTTATAGATTCCGATGCTTCACTTCAGGTTTACTGTATACCTCTGACCTTCTTATTGACGATGAAACACAGAAATCGCATCGGCATTACATACAAAAGGTTTACTGTATCCCTCTGACAAGAAAACTGACTCTTCTTACTGTCTATGTCTTGAACCATTCCTGTGACACTATTTATAGATTCCGATGCTTCATTTCAGGTTACTGTATCCCTCTGACCTTCTTATTGACGATGAAACACGTAAATTACATCGGAAATAAATAGAAAAGGTACAATGCCGACTTAAGTACAAGAAGACTAACTCTTCTTACTGTCTATGTTTTAAACCATTCCTGTGACACTAGTTATAGATTCCGATACTTCACTTCAGGTTTACTGTATCCCTCTGACCTTCGTATTGACGATGAAACACCGAAATTGCATCGGAATTAAATACAAAATGCACAATGCCGACGCAAGTACAGGAAGACTGGCTCTCCTTACTGTCTATGTTTTGAACCTTTCCTGTGAGACCGGTTTTAGATTCCGATGATTCACTTCAGGTGTACTGTATCCCTTGGACCTTGTTGTTGATGACGAAACATAGAAATTGCATCGGAATTAAATAGAAAAGGCACAATGCCGACCTAAGTACAAGAAAACAGACTCTTCTTAATATCAATGTTTTAACCATTCGTGTGACACTAGTTATAGATTCCGATGCATCACTTCAGGTTTACTGTATCCCTCTGACCCTTTATTGGCGATGAGACACATAAAATGCATCGGAATTAAATACAAAAGGCACAATGCCGACTTAAGTACTAAAAGACTGACTCTTCTTACTGTCTATGTTTTGAACCAATCCTGTGACACTAGTTATAGATTCCGATGCTTCACTTCAGGTTTACTGTATCCCTCTGACCGTCGTATTGACGATGAAACACAGAAATTGCATCGGAATTAAATACAAAAGGCACAATGCCGACTCAAGTACAAGAAGACTGGCTATACCTCCTGTCAATGTTTGAAACCATTCCTGTGACACTAGTTATAGATTCCGATGCTTCACTTCAGGTTAACTGTATCCAACTGACCTTCTTACTGACGATGAAACACAGAAGTTGCATCGGAATTAAATACAAAAGGCACAATGCCACCTAAGTACAAGAAAACAGACTCTTCTTAACATCAATGTTTTGAACCATTCCTGTGACACTAGTTATAGATTCCGATGCATCACTTCTGGTTTACTGTATCCCTCTGACCCTCTTATTAACGATGAGACACAGAAAATGCATCGGAATTAAATACAAAAGGCAGAATGCCGACATAAGTACTAGGAGACTTACTCTTCTTACTGTCTATGTTTTGAACCATTCCTGTGACACTAGTTATAGATTCCGATGCTTCACTTCAGGGTTATTGTATCCCTCTGAGCTACTTATTGACGATGAGACACAGAAATTGCATCGGAGTTATATACAAAAGGCACAATGACGACTTAATGCAAGAAGACTGACTCTTCTTACTGTCTATGTTTTTAACCATTCCTGTGACACTAGTTATTGATTCCGATGCTTCACTTCAGGTGTACTGTATCCCTCTGACCTTCGTATTGACGATCAAAGACAGAAAATTCATCAGAATTAAATACAAAAGGCACAATGCCGACTCATGTACAAGAAGACTGGCTCTCCTTACTGTCTATGATTTGAACCATTCCTGTGACACTAGTTTTAGATTCCGATGCTTCACTTCAGGATTACTGTATCCAGATGAGCTTCTTATTGACGATGAGACACAGAAATTGCATCGGAGTTATATACAAAAGGCACAATGACGACTTAATGCAAGAAGACTGACTCTTCTTACTGTCTATGTTTTTAACCATTCCTGTGACACTAGTTATTGATTCCGATGCTTCACTTCAGGTGTACTGTATCCCTCTGACCTTCGTATTGACGATCAAAGACAGAAAATTCATCAGAATTAAATACAAAAGGCACAATGCCGACTCATGTACAAGAAGACTGGCTCTCCTTACTGTCTATGATTTGAACCATTCCTGTGACACTAGTTTTAGATTCCGATGCTTCACTTCAGGATTACTGTATCCAGATGAGCTTCTTATTGACGATGAAGCACAGAAAATGCATCGGAATTAAATACAAAAGGCACAATGCCGACTTAAGTACAAGAAAACTGACTCTTCTTACTGTCTATGTTTTGAACCATTCCTGTGACACTAATTATAGATTCCGATGCTTCACTTCAGGTTTACTGTATCCCTGTGACCTTCTTATTGACGATGAAACACAGAAATTGCATCGGAATTAGATACAAAATTCACAATGACGACTTAAGTACAAGAAAACTGACTCTCCTTACTGACTATGTTTTGAACCATTCCTGTGACACTAGTTATAGATTCCGATACTTCACTTCAGGTTTACTGTATCCCTCTGACCTTCTTATTGACGATGAAACACGTAAATTGCATCGGAATTAAATACAAAAGGCTCAATGCCGACTTAAGTACAAGAAGACTGACTCTTCTTACTGTCTATGTTTTGAACCATTCCTGTGACACTAGTTATAGATTCCGATGCTTTACTTCAGGTTTACTGTATCCCTGTGACCTTCTTATTGACGATGAAACACAGAAATTGCATCGGAATTAGATACAAAATTCACAATGACGACTTAAGTACAAGAAAACTGACTCTCCTTACTGACTATGTTTTGAACCATTCCTGTGACACTAGTTATAGATTCCGATACTTCACTTCAGGTTTACTGTATCCCTCTGACCTTCTTATTGACGATGAAACACGTAAATTGCATCGGAATTAAATACAAAAGGCTCAATGCCGACTTAAGTACAAGAAGACTGACTCTTCTTACTGTCTATGTTTTGAACCATTCCTGTGACACTAGTTATAGATTCCGATGCTTTACTTCAGGTTTACTGTATCCCTCTGACCTTCTTATTGACGATGAAACACAGAACTTGCATCGGAATTAAATACAAAAGGCACAATGCCGACTCAAGCACAAGAAGACTGGCTCTTCTTACTGTCTATGTTTTGAACCATTTCTGTGACACTAGTTATAGATTCCGATGCTTTACTTCAGGTTTACCGTATCACTCTGACCTTCTTATTGTCGATGAAACACATAATTAGCATCGGAATTAAATACAAAAGGCACAATGCCGACTTAACTACAAGAAAACTGACTCTTCGTACTGTCTATGTTTTGAACCATTCCTGTGACACTAGTTATAGATTCCGATGCTTCACTTCAGGTTTAATGTATCCCTCTGACCTTATTATTGACGATGAAACACAGAAATTTCATCATAATTAAATACAAGAGGCACAATCCAGACGTAAGTACGAGAAGACTAACTCCTCTTACTGTCTATGTTTTGAACCATTCCTGTGACAATAGTTATAAATTCCGATGCTTCACTTCACTTTTACTGCATCCCTCTGACCTTACTATTGACGATCACACACAGAAAATTCACCGGAATTAAATACAAAAGGCACATTGCCGACTCAAGTACAAGAAGACTGGCTCTCCTTACTGTCTATGTTTTGAACCATTCCTGTGACACTAGTTATAGATTCCGATGCTTCACTTCAGGTTTACAGTATCCCTCCGACCTTCCTATTGACGGTCAAACACAGAAAATTCATCGGAATTAAGTACAAAAGGCACAATGCCGACTCAAGTACAAGAAGACTGGCTCTTCTTACTGCCTATGTTTTGAACCATTCCTGTGGCTCTAGTTATAGATTCCGATACTTCACTTCAGGTTTACTGTATCCCTCTGATCTTCTTATTGACGATCAAACACAGAAATTGCATCGGAAATAAATTCATAAGTCACAATGCCGACATAAGCACAAGAAAACCAACTCTTCATACTGTCTATGTTTTGAACCATTCCTGTGACACTAGTTATAGATTCCGATGCTTCACTTCAGGCTTACTGTATCCCTCTGACCTTCTTATTGACGATGAAACACAGAAATTGCATCGAAATTAAATACAAAAGACACAATGCCGACTCATGTACAAGAAGACTGGCTCTTCTTACTGCCTACGTTTTGAACCATTCCTGTGAAACTACTTCTTATAGATTCCGATGCTTCACTTCAGGTTTACTGTATCCAGGTCACCTTCTTATTGACGATGAAGCACAGAAATTGCACCGGAATTAAATACAAAAGGCACAATGCCAACTTAAGTACTAGACGACTGACTCTTTTTACTGTCTATGTATTGAACCACTCCTGTGACACTAGTTATAGATTCCGATGCTTCACTTTAGTTTACTTGTATCCCTCTGACCTTCTTATTGACGATGAAACACAGAAATTGCATCGAAATTAAATACAAAAGGCACAATGCCGACTCATGTACAAGAAGACTGGCTCTTCTTACTGTCTATGTTTTGAACCATTTCTGTGACACTAGTTATAGATTCCGATGCTTTACTTCAGGTTTACCGTATCACTCTGACCTTCTTATTGTCGATGAAACACATAATTAGCATCGGAATTAAATACAAAAGGCACAATGCCGACTTAACTACAAGAAAACTGACTCTTCGTACTGTCTATGTTTTGAACCATTCCTGTGACACTTGTTATAGATTCCGATGCTTCACTTCAGGTTTAATGTATCCCTCTGACCTTATTATTGACGATGAAACACAGAAATTACATCATAACTAAATACAAGAGGCACAATCCAGACGTAAGTACGAGAAGACTAACTCCTCTTACTGTCTATGTTTTGAACCATTCCTGTGACACTAGTTATAAATTCCGATGCTTCACTTCACTTTTACTGCATCCCTCTGACCTTACTATTGACGATCACACACAGAAAATTCACCGGAATTAAATACAAAAGGCACAATGCCGACTCAAGTACAAGAAGACTGGCTCTTGTTACTGCCTATGTTTTTTTCCATTCCTGTGGCTCTAGTTATAGATTCCGATACTTCACTTCAGGTTTACTGCATCCCTCTGATCTTCTTATTGACGATCAAACACAGAAATTGCATCGGAAGTAAATTCATAAGTCACAATGCCGACATAAGTACAAGGAAACCAACTCTTCATACTGTCTATGTTTTGAACCATTCCTGTGACACTAGTTATAGATTCCGATGCTTCACTTCAGGCTTACTGTATCCCTCTGACCTTCTTATTGACGATGAAACACAGAAATTGCATCGAAGTTAAATACAAAAGGCACAATGCCGACTCATGTACAAGAAGACTGGCTCTTCTTACTGTCTACGTTTTGAACCATTCCTGTGAAACTACTTCTTATAGATTCCGATGCTTCACTTCAGGTTTACTGTATCCAGGTCACCTTCTTATTGACGATGAAGCACAGAAATTGCATCGGAATTAAATACAAAAGGCACAATGCCAACTTAAGTACTAGACGACTGACTCTTTTTACTGTCTATCCTTTGAACCACTCCTGTGACACTAGTTATAGATTCCGATGCTTCACTTTAGTTTTACTGTATCCCTCTGACCTTCTTATTGACGATGAAACACAGAAATTGCATCGGAATTAAATACAAAAGGAACAATGCCGACTTAAGTACAAGATGACTGACTCTTCCCACTGTCTATGTTTTGAACCATTCCTGTGACACTAGTTATAGATTCCGATGATTCACTTCAGGTTTTCTGTATCACTCTGACCTCCTTATTGACGATGAAACACAGAAATTGCATCTTAATTAAATACAAAAGACACAATGCCTACTTAAGTACAAGAAGACTGACTCTTCCTACTGTCAATGTTTTCTACCATTCCTGTGACACTAGTTATAAATTCCGATGCTTCACTTCAGGTTTACTGCATCCCTCTGACCTTAGTATCGACGATCAAACACAGAAAATTGATCGGAATTAAATACAAAACACACATTGCCGACTCAAGTACAAGAAAACTGGCCCTTCTTACTGCCTATGTTTTGAACCATTCCTGTGGCACTCGTTATAAATTCCGATGCTTCACTTCAGGTTTACTGTATCCAGCTGACCTTCTTATTGACGATGAAACACAGAAATTGCATCGGAATTATATACAAAAGGCACAATGCCGACTTAAGTACAAGAAGACTGACTCTTCTTACTGTCTAAGTTTTGAACCATTCCTGTGACACTAGTTATGGATTCCGATGCTTCATTTCAGGTTTACTGTATCCCTCTGACCTTCTTATTGACGATGAAACACTGAAATTGCATTTTAATTAAATACAAAAGGCAGAATGCCGACTTCAGTACAAGAACACTGTCTCATCTTATTGTCTATGGTTTGAACCATTCCTGTGCCACTAGTTATAGATTCCGATGCTTCACTTCGGGTTTACTGTATCCCGCTGACCTTCGTATTGACGATCAAACACAGAAAATTCATCGGAATTAAATACAAAAGGCACAATGCCGACTCAAGTAAAAGAAGACTGGCTCTTCTTACTGTCTATGTTTAACCATTCCTGTGACACTAGTTATAGATTCCGATGCTTCACTTCAGGTTTACAGTATCCAGCTGACCTTCTTATTGACGATGAAGCACAGAAATTGCATCGGAAGTAAATACAAAAGGCACAATGGTGACTTAAGTACAAGAAGACTGACTCTTCTTTTATGTCTATGTTTTGAACCATTCCGGTGACACTAGTTATATATTCCGATGCTTCACTTCAGGTTTTCTGTATCCCCCTGACCTTCTTATTGACGATGACACACAGAAATTGCATCTTAATTGAATACAAAAGGCACAATGCTGACTTAAGTACAAGAAGACTGACGGTTCTTACTGTCTATGTTTTGAACCATTCCTGTGACACTAGTTGAAGATTCCGATGCTCCACTTCAGGTTTACTGTATCCCTCTGACCTTCTCATTGACGATCAAACACAGATATTTCATCGCAATTAAATACAAAAGGCACAATGCCGCCTCAAGTACAAGTAGACTGACTCTTCTTACTTTCTATGATTTGAACCATTCCTGTGACACTAGTTATAAATTTCGATGCTTCTCTTCAGTTTTACTGTATCCCTCTGACCGTCTTATTGATGATGAAACACAGAAATTGAATCGGAATTAAATACAAGTACAAAAAGTCCGGCTCTTCTTACTGTCTATGTTTTGAACCTTTCCTGTGAGCCCGGTTTTGGATTCCGATGCTTCACTTCAGGTTTACTGTATCCTTTGGACTTTCTTATTGACGACGAAACACAGAAATTGCATCGGAATTAAATAGAATAAGCACAATGCCGACTTAAGTACAAGAAAACTGACTCTTCTTCCTGCCTATGGTTTGAACCATTCCTGTAACACTAGTTACAGATTCCGATGCTTCACTTCAGGTAAACTGTATCCAGCTGACCTTCTTATTGACGATGAAACACAGATATTGCATTGGAATTAAATACAAAAGGCAAAATGCCGACTTACGTACAAGAAGACTGACTCTTCCTACTGTCTAAGTTTTTAACCATTCCTGTGAGACTAGTTATAGATTCCGATGCTTCACTTCATTTTTACTGTATCACCCTGACCTTCTTATTGACGATGAAACACACAAATTGCATCGGAATTAAATACAAAAGGCACAATGCCGACCCAAGTACAAGTAGTCTGGCTATTCTTACTGTCTATGTTTTGAACAGTTCCTGTGAGACCGGTTTCAGAATCCGATGCTTCACTTCAGGTTTACTGTATCCCTTGGACCTTCTTATTGACGACGAACACAGAAATTGCATCGGAATTATATAGAAAATGCACAATGCCGACTTCAGTACAACATAACTGTCTCTTTTTCCTGTCTTTGTTTTGAACCATTCCTGTGACACTAGTTATAGATTCCGATGCTTCACTTCAGGATTACCTTATCCAGCTGACCCTCTTATTGGCGATGAAACACAGCAATTGCAACGGAATTAAATACAAAAGGCACAATGCCGACTTAAGTACAAGAAGACTGACTCCTCCTACTGTCTATGTTTTGAACCACTCCTGTGAATCTAGTTATAGATTCCGATGCGTCACTTCAGTTTTACTGTATCCTTCTGACCTTCTTATTGACGATTAAACACCGAAATTGCATCGGAATTAAATACAAAAGGCACAATGCCGACTCAAGTACAAGAAGACGGCTCTTCTCACTTTCTATGTTTTTAACCACTCCTGTGACACTAGTTATAGATTCCGATGCTTCACTTCAGTTTTACTGTATCCTTCTGACCTTCTTATTAACGATGAAACACAGAAATTGCATCAGAAATAAATACAAAAGGCACAATGCCGACTCAAGTACAAGATGACTGACTCTTCTTACTGTCTATGTTTTGAACCATTCCTGTGACACTGGTTATAGATTCCGATGCTTCACTTCAGTTTTACTGTATCCTTCTGACCTTCTTATTGACGATGAAACACATAAATTGCATCGGAATTAAACACAAAAGGCACAATGCCGACTCAAGTACAAGAAGACTGACTCCTCTTACTGTCTGTGTTTTGAACCACTCCTGTGACACTAGTTATAGATTCCGATGCTTCACTTCAGGTTTACTGTATCCCTCTGACCGTCGTACTGACGATGAAACACAGAAATTGCATTGGAATTAAATACAAAAGGCACAATGCCGACTCAAGTACAAGAAGACTGACTCTTCATACTGTCTATGTTTCGAACCATTCCTGTGACACTAGTTATAGATTCCGATGCTTCATTTCAGGTTTACTTTATCCCTCTGACCTCCTTATTGACGATGAAACACAGAAATTGCATCGGAATTACATACAAAAGGCACAATGCCGACTTAAGTACAAGAAAACTGACTCTTCTTACTGTCTATGTTTTGAACCATTCCTGTGACACTAGTTATAGATTCCGGTGCTTAACTTCAGGTTTACTGTATCACTCTGATTTTCTTATTGTTGATGAAACACAGAAATTGCATCGGAATGAAATGCTAAAGGCACAATGCCGTCTTAAGTACAAGAAAACTGACTCTTCCTACTGTCTATGTTTTGAGCCTTTCCTGTGACACTAGTTATAGATTCCGATGCTTCTTTACAGGTTTACTGTATCCAGCTGACCTTCTTATTGACGATGAATCACAGAAATTGCATCGGCAATTAATACAAAAGGCACAATGCAGACTTAAGTACTAGAAAACTGTCTCCTCTTACTGTCTATGATTTGAACCAATCCTGTGACACTAGTTATAAATTCCGATGCTTTACTTCAGTTTTAATGTATCCCTGTGACCTTCTTATTGTTGATGAAACACAGAAATTGCATCGGAATTAAATCCAAAATGCACAATGCCAACTTAAGTACTAGACGACTGACTCTTTTTACTGTCTATCTTTTGAACCACTCCTGTGACACTAGTTATAGATTCCGATGCTTCACTTTAGTTTTACTGTATCCCTCTGACCTTCTTATTGACGATGAAACACAGAAATTGCATCGGAATTAAATACAAAAGGAACAATGCCGACTTAAGTACAAGATGACTGACTCTTCCCACTGTCTATGTTTTGAACCATTCCTGTGACACTAGTTATAGATTCCGATGATTCACTTCAGGTTTTCTGTATCACTCTGACCTCCTTATTGACGATGAAACACAGAAATTGCATCTTAATTAAATACAAAAGACACAATGCCTACTTAAGTACAAGAAGACTGACTCTTCCTACTGTCAATGTTTTCTACCATTCCTGTGACACTAGTTATAAATTCCGATGCTTCACTTCAGGTTTACTGCATCCCTCTGACCTTAGTATCGACGATCAAACACAGAAAATTGATCGGAATTAAATACAAAACACACATTGCCGACTCAAGTACAAGAAAACTGGCTCTTCTTACTGCCTATGTTTTGAACCATTCCTGTGGCACTCGTTATAAATTCCGATGCTTCACTTCAGGTTTACTGTATCCAGCTGACCTTCTTATTGACGATGAAACACAGAAATTGCATCGGAATTATATACAAAAGGCACAATGCCGACTTAAGTACAAGAAGACTGACTCTTCTTACTGTCTAAGTTTTGAACCATTCCTGTGACACTAGTTATGGATTCCGATGCTTCATTTCAGGTTTACTGTATCCCTCTGACCTTCTTATTGACGATGAAACACTGAAATTGCATTTTAATTAAATAGAAAAGGCAGAATGCCGACTTCAGTACAAGAACACTGTCTCATCTTATTGTCTATGGTTTGAACCATTCCTGTGCCACTAGTTATAGATTCCGATGCTTCACTTCGGGTTTACTGTATCCCGCTGACCTTCGTATTGACGATCAAACACAGAAAATTCATCGGAATTAAATACAAAAGGCACAATGCCGACTCAAGTAAAAGAAGACTGGCTCTTCTTACTGTCTATGTTTAACCATTCCTGTGACACTAGTTATAGATTCCGATGCTTCACTTCAGGTTTACAGTATCCAGCTGACCTTCTTATTGACGATGAAGCACAGAAATTGCATCGGAAGTAAATACAAAAGGCACAATGGTGACTTAAGTACAAGAAGACTGACTCTTCTTTTATGTCTATGCTTTGAACCATTCCGGTGACACTAGTTATATATTCCGATGCTTCACTTCAGGTTTTCTGTATCCCCCTGACCTTCTTATTGACGATGACACACAGAAATTGCATCTTAATTGAATACAAAAGGCACAATGCTGACTTAAGTGCAAGAAGACTGACGGTTCTTACTGTCTATGTTTTGACCCATTCCTGTGACACTAGTTGTAGATTCCGATGCTCCACTTCAGGTTTACTGTATCCCTCTGACCTTCTCATTGACGATCAAACACAGATATTTCATCGCAATTAAATACAAAAGGCACAATGCCGACTCAAGTACAAGTAGACTGACTCTTCTTACTTTCTATGATTTGAACCATTCCTGAGACACTAGTTATAAATTTCGATGCTTCTCTTCAGTTTTACTGTATCCCTCTGACCGTCTTATTGATGATGAAACACAGAAATTGAATCGGAATTAAATACAAGTACAAAAAGTCCGGCTCTTCTTACTGTCTATGTTTTGAACCTTTCCTGTGAGCCCGGTTTTGGATTCCGATGCTTCACTTCAGGTTTACTGTATCCTTTGGACTTTCTTATTGACGACGAAACACAGAAATTGCATCGGAATTAAATAGAATAAGCACAATGCCGACTTAAGTACAAGAAAACTGACTCTTCTTCCTGTCTATGGTTTGAACCATTCCTGTAACACTAGTTACAGATTCCGATGCTTCACTTCAGGTAAACTGTATCCAGCTGACCTTCTTATTGACGATGAAACACAGATATTGCATTGGAATTAAATACAAAAGGCAAAATGCCGACTTACGTACAAGAAGACTGACTCTTCCTACTGTCTAAGTTTTTAACCATTCCTGTGAGACTAGTTATGGATTCCGATGCTTCACTTCATTTTTACTGTATCACCCTGACCTTCTTATTGACGATGAAACACACAAATTGCATCGGAATTAAATACAAAAGGCACAATGCCGACCCAAGTACAAGTAGTCTGGCTATTCTTACTGTCTATGTTTTGAACAGTTCCTGTGAGACCGGTTTCAGAATCCGATGCTTCACTTCAGGTTTACTGTATCCCTTGGACCTTCTTATTGACGACGAACACAGAAATTGCATCGGAATTATATAGAAAATGCACAATGCCGACTTCAGTACAACATAACTGTCTCTTTTTCCTGTCTTTGTTTTGAACCATTCCTGTGACACTAGTTATAGATTCCGATGCTTCACTTCAGGATTACCTTATCCAGCTGACCCTCTTATTGGCGATGAAACACAGCAATTGCATCGGAATTAAATACAAAAGGCACAATGCCGACTTAAGTACAAGAAGACTGACTCCTCCTACTGTCTATGTTTTGAACCACTCCTGTGACCCTAGTTATAGATTCCGATGCGTCACTTCAGTTTTACTGTATCCTTCTGACCTTCTTATTGACGATTAAACACCGAAATTGCATCGGAATTAAATACAAAGGGCACAATGCCGACTCAAGTACAAGAAGACGGCTCTTCTCACTTTCTATGTTTTTAACCATTCCTGTGACACTAGTTATAGATTCCGATGCTTCACTTCAGTTTTACTGTATCCTTCTGACCTTCTTATTAACGATGAAACACAGAAATTGCATCAGAAATAAATACATAAGGCACAATGCCGACTCAAGTACAAGATGACTGACTCTTCTTACTGTCTATGTTTTGAACCATTCCTGTGACACTGGTTATAGATTCCGATGCTTCACTTCAGTTTTACTGTATCCTTCTGACCTTCTTATTGACGATGAAACACATAAATTGCATCGGAATTAAACACAAAAGGCACAATGCCGACTCAAGTACAAGAAGACTGACTCCTCTTACTGTCTGTGTTTTGAACCACTCCTGTGACACTAGTTATAGATTCCGATGCTTCACTTCAGGTTTACTGTATCCCTCTGACCGTCGTACTGACGATGAAACACAGAAATTGCATTGGAATTAAATACAAAAGGCACAATGCCGACTCAAGTACAAGAAGACTGACTCTTCCTACTGTCTATGTTTCGAACCATTCCTGTGACACTAGTTATAGATTCCGATGCTTCATTTCAGGTTTACTTTATCCCTCTGACCTCCTTATTGACGATGAAACACAGAAATTGCATCGGAATTACATACAAAAGGCACAATGCCGACTTATGTACAAGAAAACTGACTCTTCTTACTGTCTATGTATTGAACCATTCCTGTGACACTAGTTATAGATTCCGGTGCTTAATTTCAGGTTTACTGTATCACTCTGATTTTCTTATTGTTGATGAAACACAGAAATTGCATCGGAATGAAATACTAAAGGCACAATGCCGTCTTAAGTACAAGAAAACTGACTCTTCCTACTGTCTATGTTTTGAGCCTTTCCTGTGACACTAGTTATAGATTCCGATGCTTCTTTACAGGTTTACTGTATCCAGCTGACCTTCTTATTGACGATGAATCACAGAAATTGCATCGGCAATTAATACAAAAGGCACAATGCAGACTTAAGTACTAGAAAACTGTCTCCTCTTACTGTCTATGATTTGAACCAATCCTGTGACACTAGTTATAAATTCCGATGCTTTACTTCAGTTTTAATGTATACCTGTGACCTTCTTATTGTTGATGAAACACAGAAATTGCATCGGAATTAAATCCAAAATGCACAATGCCGACTTAAGCACAAGAAAACTGACTCTTCCTACTGTCTATGTTTTGAACCACTCCTATGACACTAGTTATAGATTCCGATGCTTCACTTTAGTTTACTTGTATCCCTCTGACCTTCTTATTGACGATGAAACACAGAAATTGCATCGAAATTAAATACAAAAGGCACAATGCCGACTCATGTACAAGAAGACTGGCTCTTCTTACTGTCTATGTTTTGAACCATTTCTGTGACACTAGTTATAGATTCCGATGCTTTACTTCAGGTTTACCGTATCACTCTGACCTTCTTATTGTCGATGAAACACATAATTAGCATCGGAATTAAATACAAAAGGCACAATGCCGACTTATTTACAAGAAAACTGACTCTTCGTACTGTCTATGTTTTGAACCATTCCTGTGACACTTGTTATAGATTCCGATGCTTCACTTCAGGTTTAATGTATCCCTCTGACCTTATTATTGACGATGAAACACAGAAATTACATCATAATTAAATACAAGAGGCACAATCCAGACGTAAGTACGAGAAGACTAACTCCTCTTACTGTCTATGTTTTGAACCATTCCTGTGACACTAGTTATAAATTCCGATGCTTCACTTCACTTTTACTGCATCCCTCTGACCTTACTATTGACGATCACACACAGAAAATTCACCGGAATTAAATACAAAAGGCACAATGCCGACTCAAGTACAAGAAGACTGGCTCTTGTTACTGCCTATGTTTTGAACCATTCCTGTGGCTCTAGTTATAGATTCCGATACTTCACTTCAGGTTTACTGTATCCCTCTGATCTTCTTATTGACGATCAAACACAGAAATTGCATCGGAAGTAAATTCATAAGTCACAATGCCGACATAAGTACAAGGAAACCAACTCTTCATACTGTCTATGTTTTGAACCATTCCTGTGACACTAGTTATAGATTCCGATGCTTTACTTCAGGCTTACTGTATCCCTCTGACCTTCTTATTGACGATGAAACACAGAAATTGCATCGAAGTTAAATACAAAAGGCACAATGCCGACTCATGTACAAGAAGACTGGCTCTTCTTACTGTCTACGTTTTGAACCATACCTGTGAAACTACTTCTTATAGATTCCGATGCTTCACTTCAGGTTTACTGTATCCAGGTCACCTTCTTATTGACGATGAAGCACAGAGATTGCATCGGAATTAAATACAAAAGGCACATTGCCAACTTAAGTACTAGACGACTGACTCTTTTTACTGTCTATGTTTTGAACCACTCCTGTGACACTGGTTATAGATTCCGATGCTTCACTTTAGTTTTACTGTATCCCTCTGACCTTCTTATTGACGATGAAACACAGAAATTGCATCGGATTTAAATACAAAAGGAACAATGCCGACTTAAGTACAAGATGACTGGCTCTTCCCACTGTCTATGTTTTGATCCATTCCTGTGACACTAGTTATAGATTCCGATGATTCACTTCAGGTTTTCTGTATCACTCTGACCTCCTTATTGACGATGAAACACAGAAATTGCATCTTAATTAAATACAAAAGACACAATGCCTACTTAAGTACAAGAAGACTGACTCTTCCTACTGTCAATGTTTTCTACCATTCCTGTGACACTAGTTATAAATTCCGATGCTTCACTTCAGGTTTACTGCATCCCTCTGACCTTAGTATCGACGGTCAAACACAGAAAATTGATCGGAATTAAATACAAAAGGCACATTGCCGACTCAAGTACAAGAAAACTGGCTCTTCTTACTGTCTAAGTTTTGAACCATTCCTGTGACACTAGTTATGGAATCCGATGCTTCATTTCAGGTTTACTGTATCCCTCTGACCTTCTTATTGACGATGAAACACTGAAATTGCATTTTAATTAAATACAAAAGGCAGAATGCCGACTTCAGTACAAGAACACTGTCTCATCTTATTGTCTATGGTTTGAACCATTCCTGTGCCACTAGTTATAGATTCCGATGCTTCACTTCGGGTTTACTGTATCCCGCTGACCTTCGTATTGACGATCAAACACAGAAAATTCATCGGAATTAAATACAAAAGGCACAATGCCGACTCAAGTAAAAGAAGACTGGCTCTTCTTACTGTCTATGTTTTGAACCATTCCTGTGACACTAGTTATAGATTCCGATTCTTCACTTCAGGTTTACAGTATCCAGCTGACCTTCTTATTGACGATGAAGCACAGAAATTGCTTCGGAAGTAAATACAAAAGGCACAATGGTGACTTAAGTACAAGAAGACTGACTCTTCTTTTATGTCTATGTTTTAAACCATTCCGGTGACACTAGTTATATATTCCGATGCTTCACTTCAGGTTTTCTGTATCCCCCTGACCTTCTTATTGACGATGACACACAAAAATTGCATCTTAATTGAATACAAAAGGCACAATGCTGACTTAAGTACAAGAAGACTGACGGTTCTTACTGTCTATGTTTTGAACCATTCCTGTGACACTAGTTGTAGATTCCGATGCTCCACTTCAGGTTTACTGTATCCCTCTGACCTTCTCATTGACGATCAAACACAGATATTTCATCGCAATTAAATACAAAAGGCACAATGCCGACTCAAGTTCAAGAAGACTGGCTCTTCCTACTGTCTATGATTTGAACCATTCCCTTGACACTAGTTATACACTCCAGTGCTTCACTTCAGGTCTACTGTTACGAGCTGACCTTCTTATTGACGATGAAACACAGAAATTGCATCGGAATGAAATACAAAAGGCACAATGCCGACCCAAGTACAAGTAGACTGACTCTTCTTACTTTCTAGTATTTGAACCATTCCTGTGACACTAGTTATAAATTTCGATGCTTCACTTCAGTTTTACTGTATCCCTCTGACCGTCTTATTGATGATGAAACACAGAAATTGAATCGGAATTAAATACAAGTACAAAAAGTCCGGCTCTTCTTACTGTCTATGTTTTGAACCTTTCCTGTGAGCCCGGTTTTGGATTCCGATGCTTCACTTCAGGTTTACTGTATCCTTTGGACTTTCTTATTGACGACGAAACACAGAAATTGCATCGGAATTAAATAGAATAAGCACAATGCCGACTTAAGTACAAGAAAACTGACTCTTCTTCCTGTCTATGGTTTGAACCATTCCTGTAACACTAGTTACAGATTCCGATGCTTCACTTCAGGTAAACTGTATCCAGCTGACCTTCTTATTGACGATGAAACACAGATATTGCATTGGAATTAAATACAAAAGGCAAAATGCCGACTTACGTACAAGTAGACTGACTCTTCCTACTGTCTAAGATTTTAACCATTCCTGTGAGACTAGTTATAGATTCCGATGCTTCACTTCATTTTTACTGTATCACCCTGACCTTCTTATTGACGATGAAACACACAAATTGCATCGGAATTAAATACAAAAGGCACAATGCCGACTTAAGTACAAGAAGACTGACTCCTCCTACTGTCTATGTTTTGAACCACTACTGTGACCCTAGTTATAGATTCCGATGCTTCACTTCAGTTTTACTGTATCCTTCTGACCTTCTTATTGACGATTAAACACCGAAATTGCATCGGAATTAAATACAAAAGGCACAATGCCGACTCAAGTACAAGAAGACTGGCTCTTCTCACTTTCTATGTTTTTAACCATTCCTGTGACACTAGTTATAGATTACGATGCTTCACTTCTGTTTTACTGTATCCTTCTGACCATCTTATTGACGATGAAACACAGAAATTGCATCAGAAATAAATACAAAAGGCACAATGCCGACTCAAGTACAAGATGACTGACTCTTCTTACTGTCTATGTTTTGAACCATTCCTGTGACACTGGTTATAGATTCCGATGCTTCACTTCAGTTTTACTGTATCCTTCTGACCTTCTTATTAACGATGAAACACATAAATTGCATCGGAATTAAACACAAAAGGCACAATGCCGACTCAAGTACAAGAAGACTGACTCCTCTTACTGTCTGTGTTTTGAACCACTCCTGTGACACTAGTTATAGATTCCGATGCTTCACTTCAGGTTTACTGTATCCCTCTGACCGTCGTACTGACGATGAAACACAGAAATTGCATTGGAATTAAATACAAAAGGCACAATGCCGACTCAAGTACAAGAAGACTGACTCTTCCTACTGTCTATGTTTCGAACCATTCCTGTGACACTAGTTATAGATTCCGATGCTTCATTTCAGGTTTACTTTATCCCTCTGACCTCCTTATTGACGATGAAACACAGAAATTGCATAGGAATTACATACAAAAGGCACAATGCCGACTTAAATACAAGAAAACTGACTCTTCTTACTGTCTATGTTTTGAACCATTCCTGTGACACTAGTTATAGATTCCGGTGCTTAACTTCAGTTTTAATGTATCCCTGTGACCTTCTTATTGTTGATGAAACACAGAAATTGCATCGGAATTAATTACAAAATGCACAATGCCGACTTAAGCACAAGAAAACTGACTCTTCCTACTGTCTATGTTTTGAACCACTCCTGTGACACTAGTTATAGATTCCGATGCTTCACTTCAGGTTTACTGTATCCCTCTGACCGTCTTACTGACGAAGAAACACAGAAATGGCATTGTAATTAAATACAAAAGGCACAATGCCGACTCAAGTACGAGAAGACTGACTCTTCCTACTGTCTATTCTTTCGAACCATTCCTGTGACACTAGTTATAGATTCCGATGCTTCTTTTCAGGTTTACTTTATCCCTCTGACCTCCTTATTGACGATGAAACACAGAAATTGCATCGGAATTACATACAAAAGGCACAATGCCGACTTAAGTACAAGAAAACTGACTCTTCTTACTGTCTATGTTTTGAACCATTCCTGTGACACTAGTTATAGATTCCGATGCTTCACTACAGGTTTACTGTATCCAGCTGACCTTCTTATTGACGATGAATCACAGAAATTGCATCGGCAATTAATCCAAAAGGCACAATGCAGACTTAAGTACTAGAAAACTGTCTCCTCTTACTGTCTATGTTTTGAACCAATCCTGTGACACTAGTTATAAATTCCGATGCTTTACTTCAGTTTTAATGTATCCCTGTGACCTTCTTATTGTTGATGAAACACAGAAATTGCATCGGAATTAAATACAAAATGCACAATGCCGACTTAAGCACAAGAAAACTGACTCTTCCTACTGTCTATGTTTTGAACCACTCCTGTGACACTAGTTATAGATTCCGATGCTTCACTTCAGGTTTACTGTATCCCTCTGACCGTCTTACTGACGAAGAAACACAGAAATGGCATTGTAATTAAATACAAAAGGCACAATGCCGACTCAAGTACGAGAAGACTGACTCTTCCTACTGTCTATTCTTTCGAACCATTCCTGTGACACTAGTTATAGATTCCGATGCTTCTTTTCAGGTTTACTTTATCCCTCTGACCTCCTTATTGACGATGAAACACAGAAATTGCATCGGAATTACATACAAAAGGCACAATGCCGACTTAAGTACAAGAAAACTGACTCTTCTTACTGTCTATGTTTTGAACCATTCCTGTGACACTAGTTATAGATTCCGGTGCTTAACTTCAGGTTTACTTTATCCCTCTGACCTCCTTATTGACGACGAAACACAGAAATTGCATCGGAATTACATACAAAAGGCTCAATGCCGACTTAAGTACAAGAAAACTGACTCTTCCTACTGTCTATGTTTTGAACCATTCCTGTGACACTAGTTATAGATTCCGGTGCTTAACTTCAGGTTTACTGTATCCCTCTGACTTTCTTATTGTTGATGAAACACAGAAAATGCATCGGAATGAAATACTAAAGGCACAATGCCGTCTTAAGTACAAGAAAACTGACTCTTCCTACTGTCTATGTTTTGAGCCTTTCCTGTGACACTAGTTATAGATTCCGATTCTTCACTACAGGTTTACTGTATCCAGCTGACCTTCTTATTGACGATGAATCACCGAAATTGCATCGGCAATTAATACAAAAGGCACAATGCAGACTTAAGTACTAGAAAACTGTCTCTTCTTACTGCCTATGTTTTGAACCAATCCTGTGACACTAGTTATAAATTCCGATGCTTTACTTCAGTGTTAATGTATCCCTGTGGCCTTCTTATTGTTGATGAAACACAGAAATTGCATCGGAATTAAATACAAAATGCACAATGCCGACTTAAGCACAAGAAAACTGACTCTTCCTACTGTCTATGTTTTGAACCATTCCTGTGACACTAGTTATAGATTCCGATGCTTCACTTCAGGTTTGCTGTATCCCTCTGACCTATTTGACGATGAAACACAGAAATTGCATCGTAATTACATATAAAAGGCCCAATGCCGACTTAAGTACAAGAAAACTGACTCTTCTTACTATCTATGTTTTGAACCATTCCTGTGCCACTAGTTATAGATTCCGATACTTCACTTCAGGTTTACTGTATCCCTCTGACCTTCGTATTGACGATGAAACACGTAAATTGCATCGGAATTAAATACAAAAGGCACAATGCCGACTTCAGTACAAGAAGACTGACTCTTCTTACTGTCTATGTTTTGAACCATTCCTGTGACACTAATTATAGATTCCGATGCTTCACTTCAGGTTTACTGTATCCCTCTGACCTTCTCCTTGACGATGAGACATAGAAATTGCATCGGAGTTAAATACAAAAGGCACAATTCCTACTTAAGTACAAGAAAACTGACTCTTCTTACTGTTTATGTTTTGAACATTCCTGTGACACTAGTTATAGATCCGATGCTTCACATCAGGTTTTCTGTATCCCTGTGACCTTCGTATTGACGATGAAACACAGAAATTGCATCGGAATTAAATACAAAATGCACAATGCCGACTTAAGTACAAGAAAACTGACTCTTCTTACTGTCTATGTTTTGAGCCATTCCTGTGACACTAGTTATAAATTCCGATGCTTCACTTCAGGTTTACTGTATCCCTCTGACCTTTTTATAGACGATGAAACACAGAAATTACATCGGAATTAAATACGAAAGGCACAATGCCGACTTAAGCAGAAGAAGACTGACTCTTCCTACTGTCTATGTATTAACCATTCCTGTGACACTAGTTATGGATTCCGATGCTTCACTTCAATATTAATGTATCCCTCTGACCGTCTTATTGACGATGAAACACACAAATTGCATCGGAATTAAATACAAAAGGCACAATGCCGACCGTAGTACAAGTAGTCTGGCTCTTCTTACTGTCTATGTTTTGAACCTTTCCCGTGAGACCGGTTTCAGATTCCGATGCTTCACTTCAGGTTTACTGTATCCCTTGGACCTTCTTATTGACGACGAACACAGAAATTGCATCGGAATTATAAAGAAAATGCACAATGCCGACTTAAGCACAAGAAAACTGACTCTTCTTACTGTCTATGTTTTGAACTATTCCTGTGACACTAGTTATAGATTCCGATGCTTCACTTCAGGTATACTTTGTCCCTCTGACCTTCTTATTGACGATGAAACATAGAAATTGCATCTGAATGAAATAGAAAAGAACAATGCCGACTTAGGTACAAGAAGACTGACTCCTCCTCCTGTCTATGTTTTTTACCACTCCTGTGACACTAGTTATAGATACCGATGCTTCACTTCAGTTTTACTGTATCCTTCTGACCTTCTTATTGACGATGAAAGACAGAAATTGCATCGGAATTAAATACAAAAGGCACAATGCCGACTCAAGTACAAGAAGACTGACTCTTCTTACTGTCTATGTTATGAACCATTTCTGTGACACTAGTTATACATTCCGATGCTTCGCTTCAGTATTACTGTATCATTCCTACCTTCTTATTGACGAGGAAACACAGAAATTGCATCGGAATTAAATACAAAAGGTACAATGCCGACTCAAGTAGAAGAAGACTGACTCTTCTTACTGTCTATGATTTGAACCATTCCTGTGACACTAGTTATAGATTCCGATGCTTCACTTCAGGTTTACTGTATCCCTCTGACCTTCTTATTGACGATGAAACACAGAAATTGCATCGGAATTACATACAAAAGGCACAATGAAGACTTAAGTACAAGAAAACTGAGTCTTCTTACTGTCTATGTTTTGAACCATTCCTGTGACACTAGTTATAGATTCCGATGCTTCACTTCAGGTTTACTGTATCCCTCTGACCTTCTTATTGACGATGAAACACAGACATTGCATCGGAATTAAATCCAAAAGGCACAATGCCGACCTAAGTACAAGAAAACTGACTCTTCTTACTGTTTATGCTTTGAACCATTCCTGTGACACTACTTATAGATTCCGATGCTTCACTTCAGGTTTACTGTATCCCTGTGACCTTCTTATTATTGATGAAACACAGAAATTGCATCGGAATTAAATACAAAAGGCACAATGCCGGCTTAAGTAAAAGAAAACTGACTCTTCCTACTGTCTATGTTTTGAACCATTCCTGTGACACTAGTTATATATTCCGATGCTTCACTACAGGTTTACTGTATCCAGCTGACCTTCTTATTGACGATGAATCACAGAAATTGCATCGGAAATTAATACAAAAGGCACAATGCCGACTTAAATAAAAGAAAACTGACTCTTCTTACTGTCTATGTTTGAACCAATCCTGTGACACTAGTAATAAATTACGATGCTTCACTTCAGTTCTAATGTATTCCTGTGACCTTCTTATTGTTGATGAAACACAGAAATTGCATCGGAATTAAATACAAAAGGCACAATGCCGACTTAAGTACAAGAAAACTGACTCTTCCTACTGTCTATGTTTTGAACCACTCCTGTGACACTAGTTATAGATTCCGATGCTTCACTTTAGGTTTACTATATCCATCTGACCGTCGTACTGACGATGAAACACAGAAATTGCATTGGAATTAAATAGAAAAGGCACAATGCCGACTCAAGTACAAGAAGACTGATGCTTCCTGCTGTCTATGTTTTGAACCATTCCTGTGACACTAGTTATAGATTCCGATGCTTCACTTCAGGTTTACTGTAACCCTCTGACCTTCTTATTGACGATGAAACACAGATATTGCATCGGAATTAAATTCGAAAGGCACAATGCCGACTCAAGTACAAGAAGACTGGCTCCTCTTACTGTCTATGTTTTGAACCATTTCTGTGACACTAGTTATAGATTCCGATGCTTCACTTCAGGTTTACTGTATCCCTCTGGCCTTCTTATTGACGAAGAAATACAGATATTGCATCGGAATTAAATACAAAAGGCACAATGCCGACTTAAGTACAAGAAGACTGACCCTTCTTACTGTCTATGTTTTGAACAATCCCTGTGACACTGGCTATAGATTCCGATGCTTCACTTCAGGTTTACTGTATCCAGCTGACCATCTTATTGACGATGAAAAACAGAAATTGCATCGGAATTAAATACAAAAGGCACAATGCTGACCCATGTAAAAGAAGACTGGCTCTTCTTACTGTCTATGATTTAAACCTTTCCTCAGAGACCGGTTTTAGATTCCGATGCTTCACTTCAGGTTTACTGTATCCCTTGGACCTTCTTATTGACGACGACACAGAAATTGCATCGGAATTAAATAAAAAAGGCACAATGCCGACTTAAGTACAAAAAGACTGACTCTTCTTACTATCTATGTATTGAACAATTCCTGTGACACTAGTTACAGATTCCGATGCTTCACTTCAGGTTTACTGTATCCCACTGACCTTCTTATTGACGACGAAACACAGAAATTGCATCGGAATTAAATACAAAAGACACAATGCCGACTTAAGTACAAGAAAACCGACTCTTCCTACTGTCTATGTTTTGAACCAATCTTGTGACACTAGTAATAGATTCTGATGCTTCACTTCTGGTTTATTGTATACCTCTGAGCTTCTTATTGACGATGAAACACAGAAATTGCATCGGAGTTATGTACAAAAGGCACAATGCCGACTTAAATACAAAAAGACTGACTCTTCTTACTGTCTATGTTTTGAACCATTCCTGTGACAAATGTTTTTGATTCCGATGCTTCACTTCAGGTTTACTGTATCCCTCTGACCGTCGTACTGACGATGAAACACAGAAAATGCATCGGAATTAAATACAAGATGCACAATGCCGACTCAAGTACAAGAACACTGGCTCTTCTTACTGTCTATGTTTTGAACCTTTCCTGTGAGACCGGCTTTAGATTCCGATGCTTCACTTCAGGTTTACTGTGTCCCTTGGACCTTGTTTCTGACGACGCAACACAGAAATTGCATCGGAATTGAAAAGAAGAGGCACAATGCCGACTTATGTACAAGGAAACAGACTCTTCTTAATAACTATGTTTTGAACCATTTCTGTGACACTAGTCATAGATTCTGAAGCATCACTTCAGGTTTACTGTATCCCTCTGACCCTCTCATTGACGATGAGACACAGTAAATGCATCGGAATTAAATACAATAGGCACAATGCCGACATAAGTACTAGAAGACTGACTCTTCTTACAGTCTATGTTTTGAACCATTCCTGTGACACTAGTTATAGATTCCGATGCTTCACTTCAGGTTTACTGTATCCCTCTGACCGTCGTATTGGCGATGAAACACAGAAATTGCATCGGAATTAAATACAAAAGGCACAATGCCGACTCAGGTACAAGAAGACTGGCTATACTTCCTGTCAATGTTTTGAACCATTCGTGGGACACTAGTTTTAGATTCCGATGCTTCACTTCAGGTTTACTGTATCCAGGTGACCTTCTTATTGACGATGAAACATAGAAATTGCATCGGAATTACATACAAAAGGTTTACTGTATCCCTCTGACAAGAAAACTGACTCTTCTTACTGTCTATGTTTTGAACCATTCCTGTGACACTAGTTATAGATTCCGAAGCTTCACTTCAGGTTTACTGTATCCCTCTGACCTTCTTATTGACGATGAACCACAGAAATTGCATCGGAATTAAATACAAGAGGCACAATGCCGACCTAAGTACAAGAAAACTGACTCTTCTTACTGTTTATGTTTTGAACCATTCCTGTGACACTAGTTATAGATCCCGATGCTTCACTTCAGGTTTACTGTATCCCTGTGATCTTCTTATTGACTATGAAACACAGATAATGCATCGGAATTAAATACAAAAGGCACAATGCCGACTCAAGTACAAGAAGACTGGCTATACTTCCTGTCAATGTTGTGAACCATTCGTGGGACACTAGTTTTAGATTCCGATGCTTCACTTCAGGTTTACTGTATCCAGCTGACCTGCTTGCTTACGATGAAACACAGAAATTGCATCGGAAAAATAATTCATAAGTCACAATGCCGACATAAGTACAAGAATACTAACTCTTCATACTGTCTATGTTTTGAAACATTCCTGTGACACTAGTTATAGATTCCGATGCTTCACTTCAGGTTTACTGTATCCAGCTCACCTTTTTATTGACGATGAAGCACAGAAATTGCATCGGAATTAAATACAAAAGGCACAATGCCGACTTAAGTACAGGACGACTGACTCTTCCCACTGTCTATGTTTTGAACCATTCCTGTGACACTAGTTATAGATTCCGAAGATTCACTTCCGGTTCTCTGTATCCCTCTGACCTCCTTATTGACGATGAAACACAGAAATTGCGTCTTAATTAAACACAAAAGGCACAATGCCGACTTAAGTACAAGAAGACAGACTCTTCCTACTATCAATGTTTCTACCATTCCTGTGGCACTAGTTATAAATTCCGATGCTTCACTTCAGGTTTACTGTATCCTTCTGACCTTACTATTGACGATCAAACACAGAAAATTCATCGGAATTAAATACAAATGGCACAATGCCGACTCAAGTACAAGAAGACTGGCTCTTCTTACTGCCTATGTTTTGAACCATTCCTGTGGCACTAGTTATAGATTCCGATGCTTCACTTCAGGTTTACTATATCCAGCTGACCTTCTTATTGACGATGAAACACAGAAATTGCATCGGAATTATATACAAAAGGCACAATGCCGACTTAAGTACAAGAAGACTGACTCTTCTTACTGTCTATGTTTTGAAAAATTCCTGTGACACTAGTTATAGATTCCGATGCTTCACTTCAGGTTTACTGTATCCCTCTGTCCTTCTTATTGACGATGAAACACCGAAATTGCATTTCAATTATATACAAAAGGCAGAATGCCGACTTCAGTACAAGAACACTGCCTCTTCTTACTGTCTATGGTTTGAACCATTCCTGTGCCACTGGTTATAGATTCCGATGCTTCACTTCAGGCTTACTGTATCCCTCTGACCTTCGTATTGACGATCAAACACAGAAGATTCATCGGAATTAAATACAAAAGGCACAATGTCGACTCAAGTAAAAGAAGACTGGCTCTTCTTACTGTCTATGTTTTGAACCATTCCTGTGACACTAGTTATAGTTTCCGATGCTTCACTTAATGTTTACTGTATCCAGCTGAGCTTCTTATTGACGATGAAGCACAGAAATTGCATCGGAATTAAATACAAAAGGCTCAATGCCGACTTAAGTACAAGAAGAGTGACTCTTCTTACTGACTATGTTTTGAACCTTTCCGGTGACACTAGTTATATATTCCGATGCTTCACTCCAGGTTTTCTGTATCCCCCTGACTTTCTGATTGACAATCAAACACAGAAATTGGATCGGAATTAAATACAAAAGCCACAATGCCGACTTCAGTACAAGAAGACTGGCTCTTTCTATTGTCGATGTTATGAACCATTCCAGTGACACTAGATATAAGTTCCGATTCTTCACTTCAGGTTTACTGTACCCCTTGACCTTCTTATTGACGATGAAACGCAGAAATTGCATCTTAATTACATACAAAAGGTTTACTGTATCCCTCTGACAAGAAAACTGACTCTTCTTACTGTCTATGTCTTGAACCATTCCTGTGACACTATTTATAGATTCCGATGCTTCACTTCAGGTTTACTGTACCCCTCTGACCTTCTTATTGACGAAGAAACACAGATATTGCATCGGAATTAAACACAAAAGGCACAATGCCGACTTAAGTACAAGAAGACTGACCCTTCTTACTGTCTATGTTTGAACCATTCCTGTGACTCTAGTTATAGATTCCGATGCTTCACTTCAGGTTTACTGTATACCTCTGACCTTCTTATTGACGATGATACACAGAAATCGCATCGGAATTACATATAAAAGGTTTACTGTATCCCTCTGACAAGAAAACTGACTCTTCTTACTGTCTATGTCATGAACTATTCCTGTGACACTATTTATAGATTCCGATGCTTCATTTCAGGTTACTGTATCCCTCTGACCTTCTTATTGACGATGAAACACGTATATTACATCGGAATTAAATAGAAAAGGCACAATGCCGACTTAAGTACAAGAAGACTGACTCTTCTTACTGTCTATGTTTTGAACCATTCCTGTGACACTAGTTATAGATTCCGATGCTTCACTTCAGGTTTACTGTATCCCTCTGACCTTCTTATTGACGATGATACACTGAAATTGCATCGGAATTAAATATAAAAGGCACAATACCGACTCAAGTACAAGAAGACTGGCTCTTCTTACTGTCTATGGTTTGAACCATTTCTGTGACACTAGTTACAGATTCCGATGCTTCACTTCAGGTTTACTGTACCCCTCTGACCTTCTTATTGACGAAGAAACACAGATATTGCATCGGAATTAAACACAAAAGGCACAATGCCGACTTAAGTACAAGAAAACAGACTCTTCTTAATATCAATGTTTTGAACCATTCCTGTGACACTAGTTATAGATTCCGATGCATCACTTCAGGTTTACTGTATCCCTCTGACCCTTTATTGACGATGAGACACAGAAAATGCATCGGAATTAAATACAAAAGGCACAATGCCGACTTAAGTACTATAAGACTGACTCTTCTTACTGCCTATGTTTTGAACCAATCCTGTGACACTAGTTATAGATTCCGATGCTTCACTTCAGGTTTACTGTATCCCTCTGACCGTCGTATTGACGATGAAACACAGAAATTGCATCGGAATTAGATACAAAAGGCACAATGCCGACTCAAGTACAAGAAGACTGGCTATACCTCCTGTCAATGTTTGAAACCATTCCTGTGACACTAGTTATAGATTCCGATGCTTCACTTCAGGTTTACTGTATACAGCTGACCTCCGTATTGACGATGAAACACAGAAGTTGCATCGGAATTAAATACAAAAGGCACAATGCCGACCTAAGTACATGAAAACAGACTCTTCTTAATATCAATGTTTTGAACCATTCCTGTGACACTAGTTATAGATTCCGATGCATCACTTCTGGTTTACTGTATCCCTCTGACCTTCTTATTGACGATGATACACAGAAATTGCATCGGAATTAATTACAAAACTCACAATGCCGACTCAAGTACAAGAAGACCGGCTCATCTTACTGTCTACGGCTTGAACCATTTCTATGACACTAGTTATAGATTCCGATGCTTCACTTCAGGTTTACTGTATCCCTCTGACCTTCTTATTGACGAAGAAACACAGATATTGCATTGGATTTAAATACAAAAGGCACAATGCCGACTTAAGTACAATAAGACTGACCCTTCTTACTGTCTATGTTTTGAACCATTCCTGTGACACTAGTTATAGATTCCGATGCTTCACTTCAGGTTTTCTGTATCCCTCTGACCTTCGTATTGACGATGAAACACAGAAAATGCATCGGCATTAAATACAAAAGGCACAATGCCGACTTAAGTACAAAAAGAAAGACTCTTCTTACTGTCTATGGTTTGAACCATTCCTGTGACACTAGTTATAGATTCCGATGCTTCGCTTAAGGCTTACTGTATCCCTCTGACCTTCTTATTGACGATGAAACACAGAAATTGCATCGAAATTAAATACAAAAGGCACAATCCCGACTCATGTACAAGAAGACTGGCTCTTCTTACTGTCTACGTTTTGAACCATTCCTGTGACACTAGTTATAGATTCCGATGCTTCACTTCAGGTTTACTGTATCCAGCTGACCTTCTTATTGACGCCGAAACACAGAAATTGCATCGGAATTAAATAGAAAAGGCATAATGCCGACTTAAGTACAAGAAAATTGACTCTTCATACTGTCTATGTTTGAACCATTCCTGTGACACTAGTTATAGATTCCGATTCTTCACTTCATGTTTACTGTATCCCTCTGACCTTCTTATTGACGATGAAACACAGAAATTGCATTGGAATTACATACAAAAGGCACAATGCCGACTTAAGTACAAGAAAACTGACTCTTCTTACTGTCTATGTTTTGAACCATTCCTGTGACACTAGTTATAGATTCCGATGCTTCACTTCAGGTTTACTGTATCCCTGTGACCTTCTTATTGACGATGAAACACAGAAATTGCATAGGAATTAAATACAAAATTCACAATGACAACTTAAGTACAAGAAAACTGACTCTCCTTACTGACTATGTTTTGAACCATTCCTGTGACACTAGTTATAGATTCCGATGCTTCACTTCAGGTTTACTGTATCCCTCTGACCTTCTTATTGACGATGAAACACGTCAATTGCGTCGGAATTAAATACAAAAGGCACAATCCCGACTCATGTACAAGAAGACTGGCTCTTCTTACTGTCTACGTTTTGAACCATTCCTGTGACACTAGTTATAGATTCCGATGCTTCACTTCAGGTTTACTGTATCCAGCTGACCTTCTTATTGACGCCGAAACACAGAAATTGCATCGGAATTAAATAGAAAAGGCATAATGCCGACTTAAGTACAAGAAAATTGACTCTTCTTACTGTCTATGTTTGAACCATTCCTGTGACACTAGTTATAGATTCCGATTCTTCACTTCATGTTTACTGTATCCCTCTGACCTTCTTATTGACGATGAAGCACTGAAATTGCATCGGAAGTAAATACAAAAGGCACAATGGTGACTTAAGTACAAGAAGACTGCCTCTTCTTTTATATCTATGCTTTGAACCATTCCGGTGTCACTAGTTATATATTCCGATGCTTCACTTCAGGTTTTCTGTATCCCCCTGACCTTCTTATTGACGATGAAACACAGATATTGCATCTTAATTGAATACAAAAGGCACAATGCTGACTTAAGTACAAGAAGACTGACGGTTCTTACTGTCTATGTTTTGAACCATTCCTGTGACACTAGTTGTAGATTCCGATGCTCCACTTCAGGTTTACTGTATCCCTCTGACCGTCTCATTGACGATCAAAAACAGATATTTCATCGCAATTAAATACAAAAGGCACAATGCCGACTCAAGTTCAAGAATACTGGCTCTTTCTACTGTCTATGATTTGAACCATTCCCTTGACACTAGTTATAGATTCCAGTGCTTCACTTCAGGTCTACTGTATCCAGCTCACCTTCTTATAGACGATGAAACACAGGAATTGCATCGGAATTAAATACAAAAGGCACAATGCCGACTTAAGTACAAGAAAACTGACTCTTCCTACTGTCTATGTTTTGAACCACTCCTGTGACACTAGTTATAGATTCCGATGCTTCACTTTAGGTTTACTATATCCATCTGACCGTCGTACTGACGATGAAACACAGAAATTGCATTGGAATTAAATAGAAAAGGCACAATGCCGACTCAAGTACAAGAAGACTGATGCTTCCTGCTGTCTATGTTTTGAACCATTCCTGTGACACTAGTTATAGATTCCGATGCTTCACTTCAGGTTTACTGTAACCCTCTGACCTTCTTATTGACGATGAAACACAGATATTGCATCGGAATTAAATTCGAAAGGCACAATGCCGACTCAAGTACAAGAAGACTGGCTCCTCTTACTGTCTATGTTTTGAACCATTTCTGTGACACTAGTTATAGATTCCGATGCTTCACTTCAGGTTTACTGTATCCCTCTGGCCTTCTTATTGACGAAGAAATACAGATATTGCATCGGAATTAAATACAAAAGGCACAATGCCGACTTAAGTACAAGAAGACTGACCCTTCTTACTGTCTATGTTTTGAACAATCCCTGTGACACTGGCTATAGATTCCGATGCTTCACTTCAGGTTTACTGTATCCAGCTGACCATCTTATTGACGATGAAAAACAGAAATTGCATCGGAATTAAATACAAAAGGCACAATGCTGACCCATGTAAAAGAAGACTGGCTCTTCTTACTGTCTATGATTTAAACCTTTCCTCTGAGACCGGTTTTAGATTCCGATGCTTCACTTCAGGTTTACTGTATCCCTTGGACCTTCTTATTGACGACGACACAGAAATTGCATCGGAATTAAATAAAAAAGGCACAATGCCGACTTAAGTACAAAAAGACTGACTCTTCTTACTATCTATGTATTGAACAATTCCTGTGACACTAGTTACAGATTCCGATGCTTCACTTCAGGTTTACTGTATCCCACTGACCTTCTTATTGACGACGAAACACAGAAATTGCATCGGAATTAAATACAAAAGACACAATGCCGACTTAAGTACAAGAAAACCGACTCTTCCTACTGTCTATGTTTTGAACCAATCTTGTGACACTAGTAATAGATTCTGATGCTTCACTTCTGGTTTATTGTATACCTCTGAGCTTCTTATTGACGATGAAACACAGAAATTGCATCGGAGTTATGTACAAAAGGCACAATGCCGACTTAAGTACAAAAAGACTGACTCTTCTTACTGTCTATGTTTTGAACCATTCCTGTGACAAATGTTTTTGATTCCGATGCTTCACTTCAGGTTTACTGTATCCCTCTGACCGTCGTACTGACGATGAAACACAGAAAATGCATCGGAATTAAATACAAGATGCACAATGCCGACTCAAGTACAAGAACACTGGCTCTTCTTACTGCCTATGTTTTGAACCTTTCCTGTGAGACCGGCTTTAGATTCCGATGCTTCACTTCAGGTTTACTGTGTCCCTTGGACCTTGTTTCTGACGACGCAACACAGAAATTGCATCGGAATTGAAAAGAAGAGGCACAATGCCGACTTATGTACAAGGAAACAGACTCTTCTTAATAACTATGTTTTGAACCATTTCTGTGACACTAGTCATAGATTCTGAAGCATCACTTCAGGTTTACTGTATCCCTCTGACCCTCTCATTGACGATGAGACACAGAAAATGCATCGGAATTAAATACAATAGGCACAATGCCGACATAAGTACTAGAAGACTGACTCTTCTTACAGTCTATGTTTTGAACCATTCCTGTGACACTAGTTATAGATTCCGATGCTTCACTTCAGGTTTACTGTTTCCCTCTGACCGTCGTATTGGCGATGAAACACAGAAATTGCATCGGAATTAAATACAAAAGGCACAATGCCGACTCAGGTACAAGAAGACTGGCTATACTTCCTGTCAATGTTTTGAACCATTCGTGGGACACTAGTTTTTGATTCCGATGCTTCACTTCAGGTTTACTGTATCCAGGTGACCTTCTTATTGACGATGAAACATAGAAATTGCATCGGAATTACATACAAAAGGTTTACTGTATCCCTCTGACAAGAAAACTGACTCTTCTTACTGTCTATGTTTTGAACCATTCCTGTGACACTAGTTATAGATTCCGAAGCTTCACTTCAGGTTTACTGTATCCCTCTGACCTTCTTATTGACGATGAACCACAGAAATTGCATCTGAATTAAATACAAGAGGCACAATGCCGACCTAAGTACAAGAAAACTGACTCTTCTTACTGTTTATGTTTTGAACCATTCCTGTGACACTAGTTATAGATCCCGATGCTTCACTTCAGGTTTACTGTATCCCTGTGATCTTCTTATTGACTATGAAACACAGATAATGCATCGGAATTAAATACAAAAGGCACAATGCCGACTCAAGTAAAAGAAGACTGGCTATACTTCCTGTCAATGTTGTGAACCATTCGTGGGACACTAGTTTTAGATTCCGATGCTTCACTTCAGGTTTACTGTATCCAGCTGACCTGCTTGCTTACGATGAAACACAGAAATTGCATCGGAAAAATAATTCATAAGTCACAATGCCGACATAGGTACAAGAATACTAACTCTTCATACTGTCTATGTTTTGAAACATTCCTGTGACACTAGTTATAGATTCCGATGCTTCACTTCAGGTTTACTGTATCCAGCTCACCTTTTTATTGACGATGAAGCACAGAAATTGCATCGGAATTAAATACAAAAGGCACAATGCCGACTTAAGTACAGGACGACTGACTCTTCCCACTGTCTATGTTTTGAACCATTCCTGTGACACTAGTTATAGATTCCGAAGATTCACTTCCGGTTCTCTGTATCCCTCTGACCTCCTTATTGATGATGAAACACAGAAATTGCGTCTTAATTAAACACAAAAGGCACAATGCCGACTTAAGTACAAGAAGACAGACTCTTCCTACTATCAATGTTTCTACCATTCCTGTGGCACTAGTTATAAATTCCGATGCTTCACTTCAGGTTTACTGTATCCTTCTGACCTTACTATTGACGATCAAACACAGAAAATTCATCGGAATTAAATACAAATGGCACAATGCCGACTCAAGTACAAGAAGACTGGCTCTTCTTACTGCCTATGTTTTGAACCACTCCTGTGGCACTAGTTATAGATTCCGATGCTTCACTTCAGGTTTACTATATCCAGCTGACCTTCTTATTGACGATGAAACACAGAAATTGCATCGGAATTATATACAAAAGGCACAATGCCGACTTAAGTACAAGAAGACTGACTCTTCTTACTGTCTATGTTTTGAAAAATTCCTGTGACACTAGTTATAGATTCCGATGCTTCACTTCAGGTTTACTGTATCCCTCTGTCCTTCTTATTGACGATGAAACACCGAAATTGCATTTCAATTATATACAAAAGGCAGAATGCCGACTTCAGTACAAGAACACTGTCTCTTCTTACTGTCTATGGTTTGAACCATTCCTGTGCCACTGGTTATAGATTCCGATGCTTCACTTCAGGCTTACTGTATCCCTCTGACCTTCGTATTGACGATCAAACACAGAAGATTCATCGGAATTAAATACAAAAGGCACAATGTCGACTCAAGTAAAAGAAGACTGGCTCTTCTTACTGTCTATGTTTTGAACCATTCCTGTGACACTAGTTATAGTTTCCGATGCTTCACTTAAGGTTTACTGTATCCAGCTGAGCTTCTTATTGACGATGAAGCACAGAAATTGCATCGGAATTAAATACAAAAGGCACAATGCCGACTTAAGTACAAGAAGAGTGACTCTTCTTACTGACTATGTTTTGAACCTTTCCGGTGACACTAGTTATATATTCCGATGCTTCACTCCAGGTTTTCTGTATCCCCCTGACTTTCTGATTGACAATCAAACACAGAAATTGGATCGGAATTAAATACAAAAGCCACAATGCCGACTTCAGTACAAGAAGACTGGCTCTTTCTATTGTCGATGTTATGAACCATTCCAGTGACACTAGATATAAGTTCCGATTCTTCACTTCAGGCTTACTGTACCCCTTGACCTTCTTATTGACGATGAAACGCAGAAATTGCATCTTAATTACATACAAAAGGTTTACTGTATCCCTCTGACAAGAAAACTGACTCTTCTTACTGTCTATGTCTTGAACCATTCCTGTGACACTATTTATAGATTCCGATGCTTCACTTCAGGTTTACTGTACCTCTCTGACCTTCTTATTGACGAAGAAACACAGATATTGCATCGGAATTAAACACAAAAGGCACAATGCCGACTTAAGTACAAGAAGACTGACCCTTCTTACTGTCTATGTTTGAACCATTCCTGTGACTCTAGTTATAGATTCCGATGCTTCACTTCAGGTTTACTGTATACCTCTGACCTTCTTATTGACGATGATACACAGAAATCGCATCGGAATTACATACAAAAGGTTTACTGTATCCCTCTGACAAGAAAACTGACTCTTCTTACTGTCTATGTCATGAACTATTCCTGTGACACTATTTATAGATTCCGATGCTTCATTTCAGGTTACTGTATCCCTCTGACCTTCTTATTGACGATGAAACACGTATATTACATCGGAATTAAATAGAAAAGGCACAATGCCGACTTAAGTACAAGAAGACTGACTCTTCTTACTGTCTATGTTTTGAACCATTCCTGTGACACTAGTTATAGATTCCGATGCTTCACTTCAGGTTTACTGTATCCCTCTGACCTTCTTATTGACGATGATACACTGAAATTGCATCGGAATTAAATATAAAAGGCACAATACCGACTCAAGTACAAGAAGACTGGCTCTTCTTACTGTCTATGGTTTGAACCATTTCTGTGACACTAGTTACAGATTCCGATGCTTCACTTCAGGTTTACTGTACCCCTCTGACCTTCTTATTGACGAAGAAACACAGATATTGCATCGGAATTAAACACAAAAGGCACAATGCCGACTTAAGTACAAGAAGACTGTTCCTTCTTACTGTCTATGTTTTGAACCATTCCTGTGACACTAGTTATAGATTTCGATGCTTCACTTCAGGTTTACAGTATCCCTCTGACCTTCGTATTGACGATGACACACTGAAATTGCATCGGAATTAAATACAAAATGCACAATGCCGACGCAAGTACAGGAAGACTGGCTCTCCTTACTGTCTATGTTTTAAACCTTTCCTGTGAGACCGGTTTTAGATTCCGATGATTCACTTCAGGTTTACTGTATCCCTTGGACCTTGTTATTGATGACGAAACACAGAAATTGCATCGGAATTAAATAGAAAAGGCACAATGCCGACCTAAGTACAAGAAAACAGACTCTTCTTAATATCAATGTTTTGAACCATTCCTGTGACACTAGTTATAGATTCCGATGCATCACTTCAGGTTTACTGTATCCCTCTGACCCTTTATTGACGATGAGACACAGAAAATGCATCGGAATTAAATACAAAAGGCACAATGCCGACTTAAGTACTATAAGACTGACTCTTCTTACTGCCTATGTTTTGAACCAATCCTGTGACACTAGTTATAGATTCCGATGCTTCACTTCAGGTTTACTGTATCCCTCTGACCGTCGTATTGACGATGAAACACAGAAATTGCATCGGAATTAGATACAAAAGGCACAATGCCGACTCAAGTACAAGAAGACTGGCTATACCTCCTGTCAATGTTTGAAACCATTCCTGTGACACTAGTTATAGATTCCGATGCTTCACTTCAGGTTTACTGTATACAGCTGACCTTCTTATTGACGATGAAACACAGAAGTTGCATCGGAATTAAATACAAAAGGCACAATGCCGACCTAAGTACATGAAAACAGACTCTTCTTAATATCAATGTTTTGAACCATTCCTGTGACACTAGTTATAGATTCCGATGCATCACTTCTGGTTTACTGTATCCCTCTGACCTTCTTATTGACGATGATACACAGAAATTGCATCGGAATTCATTACAAAACTCACAATGCCGACTCAAGTACAAGAAGACCGGCTCATCTTACTGTCTATGGCTTGAACCATTTCTGTGACACTAGTTATAGATTCCGATGCTTCACTTCAGGTTTACTGTATCCCTCTGACCTTCTTATTGACGAAGAAACACAGATATTGCATTGGATTTAAATACAAAAGGCACAATGCCGACTTAAGTACAATAAGACTGACCCTTCTTACTGTCTATGTTTTGAACCATTCCTGTGACACTAGTTATAGATTCCGATGCTTCACTTCAGGTTTTCTGTATCCCTCTGACCTTCGTATTGACGATGAAACACAGAAAATGCATCGGCATTAAATACAAAAGGCACAATGCCGACTTAAGTACAAAAAGAAAGACTCTTCTTACTGTCTATGGTTTGAACCATTCCTGTGACACTAGTTATAGATTCCGATGCTTCGCTTAAGGCTTACTGTATCCCTCTGACCTTCTTATTGACGATGAAACACAGAAATTGCATCGAAATTAAATACAAAAGGCACAATCCCGACTCATGTACGAGAAGACTGGCTCTTCTTACTGTCTACGTTTTGAACCATTCCTGTGACACTAGTTATAGATTCCGATGCTTCACTTCAGGTTTACTGTATCCAGCTGACCTTCTTATTGACGCCGAAACACAGAAATTGCATCGGAATTAAATAGAAAAGGCATAATGCCGACTTAAGTACAAGAAAATTGACTCTTCATACTGTCTATGTTTGAACCATTCCTGTGACACTAGTTATAGATTCCGATTCTTCACTTCATGTTTACTGTATCCCTCTGACCTTCTTATTGACGATGAAACACAGAAATTGCATTGGAATTACATACAAAAGGCACAATGCCGACTTAAGTACAAGAAAACTGACTCTTCTTACTGTCTATGTTTTGAACCATTCCTGTGACACTAGTTATAGATTCCGATGCTTCACTTCAGGTTTACTGTATCCCTGTGACCTTCTTATTGACGATGAAACACAGAAATTGCATCGGAATTAAATACAAAATTCACAATGACGACTTAAGTACAAGAAAACTGACTCTCCTTACTGACTATGTTTTGAACCATTCCTGTGACACTAGTTATAGATTCCGATGCTTCACTTCAGGTTTACTGTATCCCTCTGACCTTCTTATTGACGATGAAACACGTCAATTGCGTCGGAATTAAATACAAAAGGCACAATCCCGACTCATGTACAAGAAGACTGGCTCTTCTTACTGTCTACGTTTTGAACCATTCCTGTGACACTAGTTATAGATTCCGATGCTTCACTTCAGGTTTACTGTATCCAGCTGACCTTCTTATTGACGCCGAAACACAGAAATTGCATCGGAATTAAATAGAAAAGGCATAATGCCGACTTAAGTACAAGAAAATTGACTCTTCTTACTGTCTATGTTTGAACCATTCCTGTGACACTAGTTATAGATTCCGATTCTTCACTTCATGTTTACTGTATCCCTCTGACCTTCTTATTGACGATGAAGCACAGAAATTGCATCGGAAGTAAATACAAAAGGCACAATGGTGACTTAAGTACAAGAAGACTGCCTCTTCTTTTATATCTATGCTTTGAACCATTCCGGTGTCACTAGTTATATATTCCGATGCTTCACTTCAGGTTTTCTGTATCCCCCTGACCTTCTTATTGACGATGA
Organism: Schistocerca americana; assembly: GCF_021461395.2. Lineage (NCBI taxonomy): Eukaryota > Metazoa > Arthropoda > Insecta > Orthoptera > Acrididae > Schistocerca > Schistocerca americana. The sequence continues at coordinate 1,130,158,347 of NC_060120.1, read as the reverse complement.
AACACAGATATTGCATCTTAATTGAATACAAAAGGCACAATGCTGACTTAAGTACAAGAAGACTGACGGTTCTTACTGTCTATGTTTTGAACCATTCCTGTGACACTAGTTGTAGATTCCGATGCTCCACTTCAGGTTTACTGTATCCCTCTGACCGTCTCATTGACGATCAAAAACAGATATTTCATCGCAATTAAATACAAAAGGCACAATGCCGACTCAAGTTCAAGAATACTGGCTCTTTCTACTGTCTATGATTTGAACCATTCCCTTGACACTAGTTATAGATTCCAGTGCTTCACTTCAGGTCTACTGTATCCAGCTCACCTTCTTATAGACGATGAAACACAGGAATTGCATCGGAATTAAATACAAAAGGCACAATGCCGACTTAAGTACAAGAAGACTGACTCTTCTTACTGTCTATGTTTTGAACCATTCCTTTGACCCTAGTTATAGATTCCGATGCTTCACTTCAGATTTACTGTATCCAGCTGACCTTCTTATTGGCGATGAAACACAGAAATTGCATCCGAATTTTATACAAAAGCACAATGCCGACTTAAGTACAAGAAGACTGACTCTTCTTACTGTCTATGCTTTGAGCCATTCCTGTGACACAAGTTATAGATTTCGATGCTTCACTTCATTTTTACTGTATCACCCTGACCTTCTTATTGACGATGAAACACAGAAATTTCATCGGAATTAAATACAAAAGGCACAATGCCGACTCAAGTATTAGAAGACTGACTCTTCTTACTGTCTAAGTTTTGAACCATTCCTGTGACCCTAGTTATAGATTCCGATGCTTTACTTCAGATTTACTGTATCCCCCTGACCGTCGTATTGACGATGAACACAGAAATTGCATCGGAATTAAATACAAAAGGCACAATGCCGACTCAAGTACAAGAAGACTGGCTCTACCTCCTGTCTATGTTTTGAACCATTCCTGTGACACTAGTTATAGATTCAGATGCTTCACTTCAGGTTTACTGTATCCAGCTGACCTTCCTATAGACGATGAAACACAGGAATTGCATCGGAATTAAATACAAAAGGCACAATGGTGACTTAAGTACAAGAAGACTGACTCTTCTTACTGTCTATGTTTTGTACTATTCCTGTGACACTAGTTATAGATTCCGATGCTTCACTTCCGGTTTACTGTATCCCTCTGACCTACTTATTGACGATGAAACACAGAAATTGCATCTTAAATAAATACAAATGGCACAATGCCGACTTATGTACAAGAAGACTGACTCTTCTTACTGTCTATGCTTTGAACCATTCCTGTGACACTAGTTACAGCATCCGATGCGACACTTCGGGTTTACTGTATCCCTCTAACCTTCTTATTGACGATCAAACACAGAAAATTGATCGGAATTAAATACAAAAGGCACAATGCCGACTCAAGTACAAGAAGACTGGCTCTTCTTACTGTCTATGTTTTGAACCATTCCTGTGACACTAGTTATAGATTCCGATGCTTCACTTCAGGCTTACTGTATCCAGCTGACCTTCTTATTGACGATGAAGCTCAGAAATTGCATCGGAATTAAATACAAAACGCACAATGCCGACTTAAGCACAAGTAGACTCACTCTTCTTACTGTCTATGTTTTGAACAATTCCTGTGACACTAGTTATAGATTCCGATGCTACACTTCAGTTTTACTGTATCCCTCTGACCGTCTTATTGATGATGAAGCACAGAAATTGCATCGGAATTAAATACAAAGGGAACAATGTCGACTCAAGTACGAAAATTCTGGCTCTTCCTACTGTCTTTGTTTTGAACCTCTCCTATGAGCCCGGTTTTGGATTCCGATACTTCACTTCAGGCTTACTGTATCCCTTGGACTTTCTTATTGACGACGAAACACAGAAATTGCATCGGAATTAAATAGAAAATGCACAATGCCGACTTAAGTACAAGAAAACTGACTCTTCCTCCTGTCTATGTTTTGAACCATTCCTGTGACACTAGTTATAGATTCCGATGCTTCACTGCATTTTTACTGTATCCCCCTGACCTTCTTATTGACGATGAAAGACAGACGTTGCATTGGATTTAAATACAAAAGGCACAATGCCGACTCAAGTACTAGAAGACTGACTCTTCTTACTGTCTAAGATTTGAACCATTCCTGTAACACTAGTTATAGATTCCGATGCTTCACTTCAGATTTACTGTATCCCCCTGACCGTCGTATTGACGATGAACACAGAAATTGCATCGGAATTAAATACAAAAAGGCACAATGCCGACTCAAGTACAAGAAGACTTGCTCTTCTTCCTGTCTATGATTTGAACCCTTCCTGTGACACTAGTTATAGATTCCGATGCTTCACTTCAGGTTTACTGTATCCAGCTGACCTTCGTATTGACGATGAAACACAGAATGTGCATCGGAATTAAATACAAAAGGCACAATGCACACTCAAGTACAAGAAGACTGGCTCTTCTTACCGTCTATGTTTTGAACCGTTCCTGTGAGACCAGTTTTAGATTCCGATGCTTCACTTCAGGTTTACTGTATCACTTGGACTTTCTTATTGACGACGAAACACAGGAATTGCATCGGAATTAAATAGAAAAAGCACTATGCCGACTTATGTAGAAGAAGGCTGACTCTTATTCCTGTCTATGTTTTGAACCATTCCTGTGACACTAGTTATAGATTCCGATGCTTCACTTCAGGTTTACTGTATCCCTCTGACCGTCTTATTGACGATGAAACACAGAGATTGCATCGGAATTAAATACAGAATGCACAATGCCGACTCAGGTACAAGAAGTCTGGCTCTTCTTCCTGTCTATGTTTTGAACCTTTCCTGTGAGACCGGTTTCAGATTCCGATGCTTCACATCAGGTTTACTGTCTCCCTTGGACCTACTTATTGACGACGAAACACAGAAATTGCATCGGAATTAAATAGAAAAGGCACAATGCCGACTTAAGTACAATAAAACTGACTCTCCTTAATATCTATGATTTGAACCATTCCTGTGACACTAGTTTTAGATTCCGATGCTTCACTTCAGGTTTACTGTATCCCTCTGACCTTCTTATTGACGATCAAACACAGAAAATTGACCGGAATTAAATACAAAAGGCACAATGCCGACTCTAGTACAAGAAGACTGGCTCTTCTTACTCTCTATGTTTTGAACCATTCCTGTGACACTAGTCATAGATTCCGATGCTTCACTTCATGTTTACTGTATCCAGCTGACCTTCTTATCGACGATGAAACACAGAAATTGCATCGGAATTAAATACAAAAGGCACAATGCCGACTTTAGTACAAGAAGACTGACTCTTCCTACTGTCTATGTTTTAAACCATTCCTGTGACACTAGTTTTAGATTCCGATGCTTCACTTCAGGTTTACTGTATCCCTCAGACCTTCTTATAGACGATGAAACACAGAAATTACATCAGAATTATATAAAAAAGGCACAATGCCGGGTTCAGTACAAGAAGACTGACTCTTCTTTCTGTCTATGATTTGAGCCATTCCTGAGACACTAGTTATAGATTCCGATGCTTCACTTCAGTTTTACTGTATCCCTCTGACCTTCTTATTGACAATGAAACACAGAAATTGCATCGGAATTAAATACAAACGGCACAATGCCGACTCAAGTACTAGAAGACTGACTCTTCTTACTGTCTACGTTTTACCCATTCCTGTGACACTAGTTATAGAATGCGATGCTTCATTTCAGGTTTACTGCATCCCTCTGACCGTCGTATTGACGATGAAACACAGAAATTGTAACGGAATTAAACACAAATTGCACAATGTCGACTTAAGTACAAGGAAACTGATTCTTCTTACTGTCTACGATTTGAACCATTCCTGTGACACTAGTTATTGATTCCGATGCTTCACTTCAGGTAAACTGTATCCCTCTGACCGTCTTATTGACGTAGAAACACAAAAATTGCATCGGAATTAAATACAAAATGCACAATGCAGACTTTTGTACAAGAAAACTGACTCCTCTTACTGTCTATGTTTTGAACCATTCCTGTGACACTAGTAATAGGTTCCAATGCATCACTTCAGGTTTACTGTATCCCTCTGACCTTCATATTGACGATGAAACACAGAAATTGCATCGGAATTAAATACATGAGGCACAATGCCGACTTCTGTATAAGAAAACTGACTCTTCTTACTGTCTATGCTTTGAACCATTCCTGTGACACTAATTATAGATTCCGATGCTTCACTTCAGGTTTACTGTATCCCTCTGACCTTCATATTGACGATGAAACACAGAAATTGCACCGGAATTAAATACATGAGGCACAATGCCGACTTCTGTATAAGAAAACTGACTCTTCTTACTGTCTATGCTTTGAACCATTCCTGTGACACTAATTATAGATTCCGATGCTTCACTTCAGGTTTATTGTATCCCTCTGACCTTCTTATTGACGATGAAATACAGATATTGCATCGGAATTATATGCAAAAGGTACAATGCCGACTTAAGTACAAGAAGACTGACTCTTCTTACTGTCTATGTTACGAACCATTCCTGCGACACTAGTTATAGATTCCGATGTTTCACTTCAATTTTACTGTATCCCTTTGACATTCTTATTGACGATGAAACACAGAAATTGCATCGGCATTAAATACAATAGGCACAATGCCGACTTAAGTACAAGAAAACCGACTCTTCTTGGCGACTATGTTTTGCACCATTCCTGTGACACAAGTTATAGATTCCGATGCTTCACTTCAGTTTTGCTGTATCCCTCTGACCTTCTTATTGACGATGAAACACAGAAATTGCATCGGAATTAAATACAAACGGCACAATGCCGACTCAAGTACTAGAAGACTGACTCTTCTTACTGTCTACGTTTTACCCATTCCTGTGACACTAGTTATAGAATGCGATGCTTCACTTCAGGTTTACTGCATCCCTCTGACCGTCGTATTGACGATGAAACACAGAAATTGTAACGGAATTAAACACAAATTGCACAATGTCGACTTAAGTACAAGAAAACTGATTCTTCTTACTGTCTACGATTTGAACCATTCCTGTGACACTAGTTATTGATTCCGATGCTTCACTTCAGGTTTACTGTATCCCTCTGACCGTCTTATTGACGAAGAAACACAGAAATTGCATCGGAATTAAATACAAAAGGCACAATGCGACTAAAGTACAAGAAGACTGGCGCTTCTTACTGTCTATGTTTTGAACCTTTCCTGCGATACCGGTTTTAGATTCCGATGCTTCACGTCAGGTTTACTGTATCCCTTGGTCCTTCTTATTGACGACGAAACACAGAAACTGCGTCGGAATTAAATACAGAATGCACAATGCTAACTTTTGTACAAGAAAACTGACTCCTCTTACTGTCTATGTTTTGAACCATTCCTGTGACACTAGTTTTAGATTCCGATGCTTCACTTCAGGTTTACTGTAACCCTCTGACCGTCGTACTGACGATGAAACACAGCAATTGCATCGGAATTAAATACAAAAGGCACAATGCCGACTCGAGTACAAGAAGACTTGCTCTTCTTACTGTCTATGTTTTGAACCATTCCTGTGACAGTAGTTATAGATTCCGATGCTTCACTTCAGGTTTACTGAATCCCTCTGACCTTCTTATTGACGATGAAATACAGATATTGCATCGGAATTATATGCAAAAGGCACAATGCCGACTTAAGTACAAGAAGAGTGACTCTTCTTACTGTCTATGATTTGAACCATTCCTGTGACTCTAGTTTTAGATTCCGATGCTTCACTTCAGGTTTACTGTATCCCTCTGACCTTCTTATTGATGATTAAACGCAGAAAATTGAATGGAATAAAATACAAAAGGCACAATGCGGACTCAAGTACAAGAAGACTGGCTCTTCTTACTGTCTATGATTTGAACCATTCCTGTGACACTAGTCATAGTTTCTGATGCTTCACTTCAGGTTTACTGTATCCAGCTGACCTTCTTATTGACGATGAAACACAGAAATCGCATCGGAATTAAATACAAAAGGCCCAATGTCGACTTAAGTACAAGAAAACTGATTCTTCTTACTGTCTATGTTTTAAACGATTCCTGTGACACTAGTTATAGATTCCGATGCTTCACTTCAGGTTTACTGTATCCCTCTGACCTTCATATTGACGATGAAACACAGAAATTGCATCGGAATTAAATACAAAAGGCACAATGAAGAGTGAAGTACAAGCAGTCTTGCTCTTCTTACTGTCTATATTTTTAACCTTTCCTGAGATACCGGTTCTATATTCCGATGCTTTACTTCAGGTTTACTGTATCCCTTGGACCTTCTTAATGACGACGAAACACAGAAATTGCATTGGAATTAAATAGAAAAGGAACAATGCCGACTTAAGTGCAAGAGAACTGAATCTTCTTCCTGTCTATGTTATGAACCACTACTGTGACACTAGTTATAGGTTCCGATGCATCACTTCAGGTTTACTGTATCCCGCTGACCTTCTTATTGACGATGAAACACAGAAATTGCATCGGAATTAATTACAAAAGGCACAATGCCGACTTAAGTACAAGAAAACTGACTCTTCTTGCTGTCTATATTTTGAACCATTCCTGTGACACTAGTTATAGATTCCGATGCTTCACTTCAGGTTTACTGTATCCCTCAGACCTTCTTACTGACGATGAAACACAGAAATTGCATCGGAATTAAATACAAAAGGCACAATGCCGACTTATGTGCAAGAAAACTGACTCTTCTTACTGTCTATGCTTTGAACCATTCCTGTGACACTAGTTATAGATTCCGATGCGACACTTCAGGTTTACTATATCCCTCTGACCTTCTTATTGACGATCAAACACAGAAAATTGATCGGAATTAAATACAAAAGGCACAATGCCGACTCAAGTACAAGAAGACTGGCTCTTCTTACTGTCTATGCTTTGAACCATTCCTGTGACACTAGTTATAGATTCCGATGCTTCACTTCAGGTTTACTGTATCCCTCTGACAGTCTTATTGACGATGAAACACAGAAATTGCATCGGAATTAAATATAAAAGGCACAATGAAGAGTGAAATACAAGCTGTCTTGCTCTTCTTACTGTCTATATTTTGAACCTTTCCTGTGATACCGGTTCTATATTCCGATGCTTCACTTCAGGTTTACTGTATCCCTTGGACCTCCTTAATGACAACGAAACACAGAAATTGCATCGGAATTAAATTGAAAAGGCACAATGCCGACTTAAGTGCAAGAGAACTGAATCTTCTTCCTGTCTATGTATTGAACCACTACTGTGACACTAGTTATAGATTCCGATGCATCACTTTAGGTTCACTGTATCCCTCTGACGTTCTTATTGACGATGAAACACCGAAATTGCCTCGGAATTAAATACAAAAGGCCCAATGTCGACTTAAGTACAAGAAAACTGATTCTTCTTACTGTCTATGTTTTAAACCATTCCTGTGACACTAGTTATAGATTCCGATGCTTCACTTCAGGTTTACTGTATCCCTCTGACCTTCATATTGACGATGAGACACAGAAATTGCATCGGAATTAAATACAAAAGGCACAATGAAGAGTAAAGTACAAGCAGTCTTGCTCTTCTTACTGTCTATAATTTGAACCTTTCCTGTGATACCGGTTCTATATTCCGATGCTTTACTTCAGGTTTACTGTTTCCCTTGGACCTTCTTAATGACGACGAAACACAGAAATTGCATCGGAATTAAATAGAAAAGGAACAATGCCGACTTAAGTGCAAGAGAACTGAATCTTCTTCCTGTCTATGTTATGAACCACTACTGTGACACTAGTTATAGGTTCCGATGCATCACTTCAGGTTTACTGTATCCCGCTGACCTTCTTATTGACGATGAAACACAGAAATTGCATCGGAATTAATTACAAAAGGCACAATGCCGACTTAAGTACAAGAAAACTGACTCTTCTTGCTGTCTATATTTTGAACCATTCCTGTGACACTAGTTATAGATTCCGATGCTTCTCTTCAGGTTTACTGTATCCCTCAGACCTTCTTACTGACGATGAAACACAGAAATTGCAGCGGAATTAAATACAAAAGGCACAATGCCGACTTATGTACAAGAAAACTGACTCTTCTTACTGTCTATGCTTTGAACCATTCCTGTGACACTAGTTATAGATTCCGATGCGACACTTCAGGTTTACTATATCCCTCTGACCTTCTTATTGACGAACAAACACAGAAAATTGATCGGAATTAAATACAAAAGGCACAATGCCGACTCAAGTACAAGAAGACTGGCTCTTCTTACTGTCTATGCTTTGAACCATTCCTGTGACACTAGTTATAGATTCAGATGCTTCACTTCAGGTTTACTGTATCCCTCTGACAGTCTTATTGACGATGAAACACAGAAATTGCATCGGAATTAAATATAAAAGGCACAATGAAGAGTGAAGTACAAGCAGTCTTGCTCTTCTTACTGTATATTTTTGAACCTCTCCTGTGATACCGGTTCTATATTCCGATGCTTCACCTCAGGTTTACTGTATCCCTTGGACCTTCTTAATGACGACGAAACACAGAAATTGCATCGGAATTAAATAGAAAAGGCACAATGCCGACTTAAGTGCAAGAGAACTGAATCTTCTTCCTGTCTATGTTTTGAACCACTACTGTGACACTAGTTATAGGTTCCGATGCATCACTTCAAGTTTACTGTATCCCGCTGACCTTCTTATTGACGACGAACCACAGAAATTGCATCGGAATTAATTACAAAAGGCACAATGCCGACTTAAGTACAAGAAAACTGACTCTTCTTACTGTCTATATTTTGAACCATTCCTGTGTCACTAGTTATAGATTCCGATGCTTCACTTCAGGTTTACTGTATCCCTCAGACCGTCTTATTGACGATGAAACACAGAAATTGCATCGGAATTAAATACAAAAGGCACAATGCCGACTTAAGTACAAGAAAACTGACTCTTCTTACTGTCTATGTTTTGAACAATTCCTGTGACACTAGTTATAGATTCCGATGCTACACTTCAGTTTTACTGTATCCCTCTGACCGTCTTATTGATGATGAAACACAGAAATTGCATCGGAATTAAATACAAAGGGCACAATGCCGACTCAAGTACGAAAATTCTGGCTCTTCCTACTGTCTTTGTTTTGAACCTTTCCTATGAGCCCGGTTTTGGATTCCGATACATCACTTCAGGCTTACTGTATCCCTTGGACGTTCTTATTGACGACGAAACACAGAAATTGCATCGGAATTAAATAGAAAATGCACAATGCCGACTTAAGTACAAGAAAACTGACTCTTCCTCCTGTCTATGTTTTGAACCATTCCTATGACCCTAGTTATAGATTCCGATGCTTCACTTCAGATTTACTGTATCCAGCTGACCTTCTTATTGGCGATGAAACACAGAAATTGCATCGGAATTTTATACAAAAGCACAATGCCGACTTAAGTACAAGAAGACTGACTCTTCTTACTGTCTATGCTTTGAGCAATTCCTGTGACACAAGTTATAGATTTCGATGCTTCACTTCATTTTTACTGTATCACCCTGACCTTCTTATTGACGATGAAACACAGAAATTGCATCGGAATTAAATACAAAAGGCACAATGCCGACTCAAGTATTAGAAGACTGACTCTTCTTACTGTCTAAGTTTTGAACCATTCCTGTGACCCTAGTTATAGATTCCGATGCTTCACTTCAGATTTACTGTATCCCCCTGACCGTCGTATTGACGATGAACACAGAAATTGCATCGGAATTAAATACAAAAGGCACAATGCCGACTCAAGTACAAGAAGACTGGCTCTACCTCCTGTCTATGTTTTGAACCATTCCTGTGACACTAGTTATAGATTCAGATGCTTAACTTCAGGTTTACTGTATCCAGCTGACCTTCTTATAGACGATGAAACACAGGAATTGCATCGGAATTAAATACAAAAGGCACAATGGTGACTTAAGTACAAGAAGACTGACTCTTCTTACTGTCTATGTTTTGTACTATTCCTGTGACACTAGTTATAGATTCCGATGCTTCACTTCAGGTTTACTGTACCCCTCTGACCTTCTTATTGACGATGAAACACAGAAATTGCATCTTAATTAAATACAAATGGCACAATGCCGACTTATGTACAAGAAGACTGACTCTTCTTACTGTCTATGCTTTGAACCATTCCTGTGACACTAGTTATAGATTCCGATGCGACACTTCGGGTTTACTGTATCCCTCTAACCTTCTTATTGACGATCAATCACAGAAAATTGATCGGAATTAAATAGAAAAGGCACAATGCCGACTCAAGTACAAGAAGACTGCATCTTCTTACTGTCTATGTTTTGAACCATTCCTGTGACACTAGTTATAGATTCCGATGCTTCACTTCAGGTTTACTGTATCCAGCTGACCTTCTTATTGACGATGAAGCTCAGAGATAGCATCGGAATTAAATACAAAAGGCACAATGCCGACTCATGTTCAAGAAGTCTAGCTCTTCTTACTGTCTATGTTTTGAACCTTTCCTGTGAGACCGCTTTTAGATTCCGAAACTTCACTTCAGGTTTACTGTCTCCCTTGGACCTTCTTATTGACGACGAATTACAGAAATTGCATTGGAATTAAATAGAAAAGGCACAATGCCGACTTAAGTACAAAAATACAGACTCTTCTTAATATCTATGTTTTGAACCGTTCCTGTGACACTAGGTATAGATTCCGATGCTTCACTTCATGTTTAGTGTATGCAGCTGACATGGTTATTGACGATGAAACACTGAAATTGCATCGGAATTAAATACAAAAGGCACAATGCCGACTTAAGTACAAGAAGACCGACTCTTCTTACTGTCTATGTTTTGAACCATTCCTGTGACACTAGTTATAGATTCCGATGCTTCACTGCATTTTTACTGTATCCCCCTGACCTTCTTATTGACAATGAAAGACAGACGTTGCATCGGAATTAAATACAAAAGGCACAATGCCGACTCAAGTACTAGAAGACTGACTCTTCTTACTGTCTAAGATTTGAACCATTCCTGTAACACTAGTTATAGATTCCGGTGCTTCAATTCAGATTTACTGTATCCCCCTGACCGTCGTATTGACGATGAACACAGAAATTGCATCGGAATTAAATACAAAAGGCACAATGCCGACTTAAGTACAAGAAGACCGACTCTTCTTACTGTCTATGTTTTGAACCATTCCTGTGACACTAGTTATTGATTCCGATGCTTCACTTCAGGTTTACTGTATCCCTTGGACGTTCTTGTTGACTACGAAACATAGAAATTGCATCGGAATTAAATAGAAAATACACAATGCCGACTTAAGTACTAGAAAACAGACTCTTCCAAATATCTATGATTTGAACCATTCCTGTGACACTAGTTTTAGATTCCGATGCTTCACTTCAGGTTTACTGTATCCCTCTGACCTTCTTATTGGCGATCAAACACAGAAAATTGACCGGAATTAAATACAAAAGGCACAATGCCGACTCTAGTACATGAAGACTGGCTCTTCTTACTCTCTATGTTTTGAACCATTCCTGTGACACTAGTCATAGATTCCGATGCTTCACTTCATGTTTACTGTATCCAGCTGACCTTCTTATCGACGATGAAACACAGAAATTGCATCGGAATTAAATACAAAAGGCACAATGCCGACTTTACTACAAGAAGACTGACTCTTCCTACTGTCTATGTTTTAAACCATTCCTGTGACACTAGTTTTAGATTCCGATGCTTCACTTCAGGTTTACTGTATCCCTCAGACCTTCTTATAGACGATGAAACACAGAAATTGCATCGGAATTATATAAAAAAGGCACAATGCCGGGTTCAGTACAAGAAGACTGACTCTTCTTTCTGTCTATGATTTGAGCCATTCCTGAGACACTAGGTATAGATTCCGATGCTTCACTTCAGTTTTACTGTATCCCTCTGACCTTCTTATTGACAATGAAACACAGAAATTGCATCGGAATTAAATACAAACGGCACAATGCCGACTCAAGTACTAGAAGACTGACTCTTCTTACTGTCTAAGTTTTACCCATTCCTGTGACACTAGTTATAGAATGCGATGCTTCACTTCAGGTTTACTGCATCCCTCTGACCGTCGTATTGACGATGAAACACAGAAATTGTAACGGAATTAAACACAAATTGCACAATGTCGACTTAAGTACAAGAAAACTGATTCTTCTTACTGTCTACGATTTGAACCATTCCTGTGACACTAGTTATTGATTCCGATGCTTCACTTCAGGTTTACTGTATCCCTCTGACCGTCTTATTGACGAAGAAACACAGAAATTGCATCGGAATTAAATACAAAAGGCACAATGCGACTAAAGTACAAGAAGACTGGCGCTTCTTACTGTCTATGTTTTGGACCTTTCCTGCGGTACCGGTTTTAGATTCCGATGCTTCACGTCAGGTTTACTGTATCCCTTGGTCCTTCTTATTGACGACGAAACACAGAAACTGCGTCGGCATTGAATACAAAATGCACAATGCAGACTTTTGTACAAGAAAACTGACTCCTCTTACTGTCTATGTTTTGAACCATTCCTGTGACACTAGTAATAGGTTCCAATGCATCACTTCAGGTTTACTGTATCCCTCTGACCTTCATATTGACGATGAAACACAGATATTGCATCGGAATTAAATACAAAAGGCACAATGCCGACCTTTCTACAAGAAAACTGACTCTTCTTACTGTCTATGTTTTGAACCATTCCTGTGACACTAGTTATAGATTCCGATGCTTCACTTCAGGTTTACTGAATCCCTCTGACCTTCTTATTGACGATGAAATACAGATATTGCATCGGAATTATATGCAAAAGGTACAATGCCGACTTAAGTACAAGAAGACTGACTCTTCTTACTGTCTATGTTACGAACCATTCCTGCGACACTAGTTATAGATTTCGATGTTTCACTTCAATTTTACTGTATCCCTTTGACATTCTTATTGACGATGAAACACAGAAATTGCATCGGCATTAAATACAATAGGCACAATGCCGACTTAAGTACAAGAAAACCGACTCTTCTTAGCGACTATGTTTTGAACCATTCCTGTGACACAAGTTATGGATTCCGATGCTTCACTTCAGTTTTGCTGTATCCCTCTGACCTTCTTATTGACGATGAAACACAGAAATTGCATCGGAATTAAATACAAAAGGCACAATGCCGACTCGAGTACAAGAAGACTTGCTCTTCTTACTGTCTATGTTTTGAACCATTCCTGTGACAGTAGTTATAGATTCCGATGCTTCACTTCAGGTTTACTGAATCCCTCTGACCTTCTTATTGACGATGAAATACAGATATTGCATCGGAATTATATGCAAAAGGCACAATGCCGACTTAAGTACAAGAAGACTGACTCTTCTTACTGTCTATGATTTGAACCATTATTGTGACTCTAGTTTTAGATTTCGATGCTTCACTTCAGGTTTACTGTATCCCTCTGACCTTCTTATTGATGATCAAACGCAGAAAATTGAATGGAATAAAATACAAAAGGCACAATGCGGACTCAAGTACAAGAAGACTGGCTCTTCTTACTGTCTATGATTTGAACCATTCCTGTGACACTAGTCATATTTTCTGATGCTTCACTTCAGGTTTACTGTATCCAGCTGACCTTCTTATTGACGATGAAACACAGAAATTGCATCGGAATTAAATACAAAAGGCACAATGCCGACTTATGTACAAGAAGAGTGACTCTTCTTACTGTCTATGCTTTGAACCATTCCTGTGACACTACTTATAGATTCCGATGCGACACTTCAGGTTTACTGTATCCCTCTGACCTTCTTATTCACGATCGAACACAGAAAATTGATCGGAATTAAATACAAAAGGCACAATGCCGACTCAAGTACTAGAAGACTGGCTCTTCTTACTGTCTATGCTTTGAACTATTCCTGTGACACTAGTTATAGATTCCGATGCTTCACTTCAGGTTTACTGTATCCCTCTGACAGTCTTATTGACGATGAAACACAGAAATCGCATCGGAATTAAATACAAAAGGCACAATGAAGAGTGAAATACAAGCTGTCTTGCTCTTCTTACTGTCTATATTTTGAACCTTTCCTGTGATACCGGTTCTATATTCCGATGCTTCACTTCAGGTTTACTGTATCCCTTGGACCTCCTTAATGACAACGAAACACAGAAATTGCATCGGAATTAAATTGAAAAGGCACAATGCCGACTTAAGTGCAAGAGAACTGAATCTTCTTCCTGTCTATGTATTGAACCACTACTGTGACACTAGTTATAGATTCCGATGCATCACTTCAGGTTCACTGTATCCCTCTGACGTTCTTATTGACGATGAAACACAGAAATTGCCTCGGAATTAAATACAAAAGGCCCAATGTCGACTTAAGTACAAGAAAACTGATTCTTCTTACTGTCTATGTTTTAAACCATTCCTGTGACACTAGTTATAGATTCCGATGCTTCACTTCAGGTTTACTGTATCCCTCTGACCTTCATATTGACGATGAAACACAGAAATTGCATCGGAACTAAATACAAAAGGCACAATGAAGAGTGAAGTACAAGCAGTCTTGCTCTTCTTACTCTCTATATTTTGAACCTTTCCTGTGATACCGGTTTTATATTCCGATGCTTTACTTCAGGTTTACTGTATCCCTTGGACCTTCTTAATGACGACGAAACACAGAAATTGCATCGGATTTAAATAGAAAAGGAACAATTCCGACTTAAGTGCAAGAGAACTGAATCTTCTTCCTGTCTATGTTATGAACCACTACTGTGTCACTAGTTATAGGTTCCGATGCATCACTTCAGGTTTACTGTATCCCGCTGACCTTCTTATTGACGATGAAACACAGAAATTGCATCGGAATTAATTACAAAAGGCACAATGCCGACTTAAGTACAAGAAAACTGACTCTTCTTGCTGTCTATATTTTGAACCATTCCTGTGACACTAGTTATAGATTCCGATGCTTCACTTCAGGTTTACTGTATCCCTCAGACCTTCTTACTGACGATGAAACACAGAAATTGCATCGGAATTAAATACAAAAGGCACAATGCCGACTTATGTACAAGAAAACTGACTCTTCTTACTGTCTATGCTTTGAACCATTCCTGTGACACTAGTTATAGATTCCGATGCGACACTTCAGGTTTACTATATCCCTCTGACCTTCTTATTGACGATCAAACACAGAAAATTGATCGGAATTAAATACAAAAGGCACAATGCCGACTCAAGTACAAGAAGACTGGCTCTTCTTACTGTCTATGCTTTGAACCATTCCTGTGACACTAGTTATAGATTCCGATGCTTCACTTCAGGTTTACTGTATCCCTCTGACAGTCTTATTGACGATGAAACACAGAAATTGCATCGGAATTAAATATAAAAGGCACAATGAAGAGTGAAATACAAGCTGTCTTGCTCTTCTTACTGTCTATATTTTGAACCTTTCCTGTGATACCGGTTCTATATTCCGATGCTTCACTTCAGGTTTACTGTATCCCTTGGACCTCCTTAATGACAACGAAACACAGAAATTGCATCGGAATTAAATTGAAAAGGCACAATGCCGACTTAAGTGCAAGAGAACTGAATCTTCTTCCTGTCTATGTATTGAACCACTACTGTGACACTAGTTATAGGATCCGATGCATCACTTCAGGTTTACTGTATCCCGCTGACCTTCTTATTGACGATGAAACACAGAAATTGCATCGGAATTAATTACAAAAGGCACAATGCCGACTTAAGTACAAGAAAACTGACTCTTCTTGCTGTCTATATTTTGAACCATTCCTGTGACACTAGTTATAGATTCCGATGCTTCACTTCAGGTTTACTGTATCCCTCAGACCTTCTTACTGACGATGAAACACAGAAATTGCATCGGAATTAAATACAAAAGGCACAATGCCGACTTATGTACAAGAAAACTGACTCTTCTTACTGTCTATGCTTTGAACCATTCCTGTGACACTAGTTATAGATTCCGATGCGACACTTCAGGTTTACTATATCCCTCTGACCTTCTTATTGACGATCAAACACAGAAAATTGATCGGAATTAAATACAAAAGGCACAATGCCGACTCAAGTACAAGAAGACTGGCTCTTCTTACTGTCTATGCTTTGAACCATTCCTGTGACACTAGTTATAGATTCAGATGCTTCACTTCAGGTTTACTGTATCCCTCTGACAGTCTTATTGACGATGAAACACAGAAATTGCATCGGAATTAAATATAAAAGGCACAATGAAGAGTGAAGTACAAGCAGTCTTGCTCTTCTTACTGTCTATTTTTTGAACCTTTCCTGTGATACCGGTTCTATATTCCGATGCTTCACCTCAGGTTTACTGTATCCCTTGGACCTTCTTAATGACGACGAAACACAGAAATTTGCATCGGAATTAAATAGAAAAGGCACAATGCCGACTTAAGTGCAAGAGAACTGAATCTTCTTCCTGTCTATGTTTTGAACCACTACTGTGACACTAGTTATAGGTTCCGATGCATCACTTCAAGTTTACTGTATCCCGCTGACCTTAATATTGACGATGAACCACAGAAATTGCATCGGAATTAATTACAAAAGGCACAATGCCGACTTAAGTACAAGAAAACTGACTCTTCTTACTGTCTATAATTTGAACCATTCCTGTGTCACTAGTTATAGATTCCGATGCTTCACTTCAGGTTTACTGTATCCCTCTGACCTTCTTATTGACGATGAAACACAGAAATTGCATCGGAAATAAATACAAAAGGCACAATGCCGACTTAAGTACAAGAAAACTGACTCTTCTTACTGTCTATGTTTTGAACAATTCCTGTGACACTAGTTATAGATTCCGATGCTACACTTCAGTTTTACTGTATCCCTCTGACCGTCTTATTGATGATGAAACACAGAAATTGCATCGGAATTAAATACAAAGGGCACAATGTCGACTCATGTACGAAAATTCTGGCTCATCCTACTGTCTTTGATTTGAACCTTTCCTATGAGCCCGGTTTTGGATTCCGATACTTCACTTCAGGCTTACTGTATCCCTTGGACTTTCTTATTGACGACGAAACATAGAGATTGCATCGGAATTAAATAGAAAATGCACAATGCCGACTTAAGTACAAGAAAACTGACTCTTCCTATTTTCTATGTTTTGAACCATTCCTGTGACACTAGTTATAGATTCCGATGCTTCACTTCAGGTTTACTGTATCTCTCTGACCGTCTTATTGACGATGAAACACAGAGATTGCATCGGAATTAAATACAAAAGGCACAATGCCGACTCATGTTCAAGAAGTCTAGCTCTTCTTACTGTCTATGTTTTGAACCTTTCCTGTGACACCGCTTTTAGATTCCGAAGCTTCACTTCAGGTTTACTGTCTCCCTTGGACCTTCTTATTGACGACGAATTACAGAAATTGCATCGGAATTCAATAGAAAATGCACAATGCCGACTTAAGTACAAGAAAACTGACTCTTCCTCCTGTCTATGATTTGAACCATTCCTGTGACTCCAGTATTAGATTCCGATGCTTCACTTCAGGTTTACTGTATCCCTCTGACCTTCTTATTGATGATCAAACGCAGAAAATTGAATGGAATAAAATACAAAAGGCACAATGCGGACTCAAGTACAAGAAGACTGGCTCTTCTTACTGTCTATGATTTGAACCATTCCTGTGACACTAGTCATAGTTTCTGATGCTTCACTTCAGGTTTACTGTATCCAGCTGACCTTCTTATTGACAATGAAACACAGAAATTGCATCGGAATTAAATACAAAAGGCACAATGCCGACTTATGTACAAGAAGAGTGACTCTTCTTACTGTCTATGCTTTGAACCATTCCTGTGACACTACTTATAGATTCCGATGCGACACTTCAGGTTTACTGTATCCCTCTGACCTTCTTATTGACGATCAAACACAGAAAATTGATCGGAATTAAATACAAAAGGCACAATGCCGACTCAAGTACAAGAAGACTGGCTCTTCTTACTGTCTATGCTTTGAACTATTCCTGTGACACTAGTTATAGATTCCGATGCTTCACTTCAGGTTTACTGTATCCCTCTGACAGTCTTATTGACGATGAAACACAGAAATCGCATCGGAATTAAATACAAAAGGCACAATGAAGAGTGAAATACAAGCTGTCTTGCTCTTCTTACTGTCTATATTTTGAACTTTTCCTGTGATACCGGTTCTATATTCCGATGCTTCACTTCAGGTTTACTGTATCCCTTGGACCTCCTTAATGACAACGAAACACAGAAATTGCATCGGAATTAAATTGAAAAGGCACAATGCCGACTTAAGTGCAAGAGAACTGAATCTTCTTCCTGTCTATGTATTGAACCACTACTGTGACACTAGTTATAGATTCCGATGCATCACTTCAGGTTCACTGTATCCCTCTGACTTTCTTATTGACGATGAAACACAGAAATTGCCTCGGAATTAAATACAAAAGGCCCAATGTCGACTTAAGTACAAGAAAACTGATTCTTCTTACTGTCTATGTTTTAAACCATTCCTGTGACACTAGTTATAGATTCCGATGCTTCACTTCAGGTTTACTGTATCCCTCTGACCTTCATATTGACGATGAAACACAGAAATTTCATCGGAATTAAATACAAAAGGCACAATGAAGAGTGAAGTACAAGCAGTCTTGCTCTTCTTACTGTCTATATTTTGAACCTTTCCTGTGATACCGGTTCTATATTCCGATGCTTTACTTCAGGTTTACTGTATCCCTTGGACCTTCTTAATGACGACGAAACACAGAAATTGCATCGGAATTAAATAGAAAAGGCACAATTCCGACTTAAGTGCAAGAGAACTGAATCTTCTTCCTGTCTACGTTATGAACCACTACTGTGACACTAGTTATAGGTTCCGATGCATCACTTCAGGTTTACTGTATCCCGCTGACCTTCTTATTGACGATGAAACACAGAAATTGCATCGGAATTAATTACAAAAGGCACAATGCCGACTTAAGTACAAGAAAACTGACTCTTCTTGCTGTCTATATTTTGAACCATTCCTGTGACACTAGTTATAGATTCCGATGCTTCACTTCAGGTTTACTGTATCCCTCAGACCTTCTTACTGACGATGAAACACAGAAATTGCATCGGAATTAAATACAAAAGGCACAATGCCGACTTATGTACAAGAAAACTGACTCTTCTTACTGTCTATGCTTTGAATCATTCCTGTGACACTAGTTATAGATTCCGATGCGACACTTCAGGTTTACTATATCCCTCTGACCTTCTTATTGACGATCAAACACAGAAAATTGATCGGAATTAAATACAAAAGGCACAATGCCGACTCAAGTACAAGAAGACTGGCTCTTCTTACTGTCTATGCTTTGAACCATTCCTGCGACACTAGTTATAGATTCCGATGCTTCACTTCAGAACTACTGTATCCAGCTGACCTTCTTATTGACGATGAAACACAGAAATTGCATCGGAATTAAATATAAAAGGCACAATGAAGAGTGAAATACAAGCTGTCTTGCTCTTCTTACTGTCTATATTTTGAACCTTTCCTGTGATACCGGTTCTATATTCCGATGCTTCACTTCAGGTTTACTGTATCCCTTGGACCTCCTTAATGACAACGAAACACAGAAATTGCATCGGAATTAAATTGAAAAGGCACAATGCCGACTTAAGTACAAGAAAACTGACTCTTCCTCCTGTCTATGATTTGAACCATTCCTGTGACTCCAGTATTAGATTCCGATGCTTCACTTCAGGTTTACTGTATCCCTCTGACCTTCTTATTGATGATCAAACGCAGAAAATTGAATGGAATAAAATACAAAAGGCACAATGCGGACTCAAGTACAAGAAGACTGGCTCTTCTTACTGTCTATGATTTGAACCATTCCTGTGACACTAGTCATAGTTTCTGATGCTTCACTTCAGGTTTACTGTATCCAGCTGACCTTCTTATTGACAATGAAACACAGAAATTGCATCGGAATTAAATACAAAAGGCACAATGCCGACTTATGTACAAGAAGAGTGACTCTTCTCACTGTCTATGCTTTGAACCATTCCTGTGACACTACTTATAGATTCCGATGCGACACTTCAGGTTTACTGTATCCCTCTGACCTTCTTATTGACGATCAAACACAGAAAATTGATCGGAATTAAATACAAAAGGCACAATGCCGACTCAAGTACAAGAAGACTGGCTCTTCTTACTGTCTATGCTTTGAACTACTCCTGTGACACTAGTTATAGATTCCGATGCTTCACTTCAGGTTTACTGTATCCCTCTGACAGTCTTATTGACGATGAAACACAGAAATCGCATCGGAATTAAATACAAAAGGCACAATGAAGAGTGAAATACAAGCTGTCTTGCTCTTCTTACTGTCTATATTTTGAACTTTTCCTGTGATACCGGTTCTATATTCCGATGCTTCACTTCAGGTTTACTGTATCCCTTGGACCTCCTTAATGACAACGAAACACAGAAATTGCATCGGAATTAAATTGAAAAGGCACAATGCCGACTTAAGTGCAAGAGAACTGAATCTTCTTCCTGTCTATGTATTGAACCACTACTGTGACACTAGTTATAGATTCCGATGCATCACTTCAGGTTCACTGTATCCCTCTGACGTTCTTATTGACGATGAAACACAGAAATTGCCTCGGAATTAAATACAAAAGGCCCAATGTCGACTTAAGTACAAGAAAACTGATTCTTCTTACTGTCTATGTTTTAAACCATTCCTGTGACACTAGTTATAGATTCCGATGCTTCACTTCAGGTTTACTGTATCCCTCTGACCTTCATATTGACGATGAAACACAGAAATTTCATCGGAATTAAATACAAAAGGCACAATGAAGAGTGAAGTACAAGCAGTCTTGCTCTTCTTACTGTCTATATTTTGAACCTTTCCTGTGATACCGGTTCTATATTCCGATGCTTTACTTCAGGTTTACTGTATCCCTTGGACCTTCTTAATGACGACGAAACACAGAAATTGCATCGGAATTAAATAGAAAAGGCACAATTCCGACTTAAGTGCAAGAGAACTGAATCTTCTTCCTGTCTATGTTATGAACCACTACTGTGACACTAGTTATAGGTTCCGATGCATCACTTCAGGTTTACTGTATCCCGCTGACCTTCTTATTGACGATGAAACACAGAAATTGCATCGGAATTAATTACAAAAGGCACAATGCCGACTTAAGTACAAGAAAACTGACTCTTCTTGCTGTCTATATTTTGAACCATTCCTGTGACACTAGTTATAGATTCCGATGCTTCACTTCAGGTTTACTGTATCCCTCAGACCTTCTTACTGACGATGAAACACAGAAATTGCATCGGAATTAAATACAAAAGGCACAATGCCGACTTATGTACAAGAAAACTGACTCTTCTTACTGTCTATGCTTTGAACCATTCCTGTGACACTAGTTATAGATTCCGATGCGACACTTCAGGTTTACTATATCCCTCTGACCTTCTTATTGACGATCAAACACAGAAAATTGATCGGAATTAAATACAAAAGGCACAATGCCGACTCAAGTACAAGAAGACTGGCTCTTCTTACTGTCTATGCTTTGAACCATTCCTGTGACACTAGTTATAGATTCCGATGCTTCACTTCAGGTTTACTGTATCCCTCTGACAGTCTTATTGACGATGAAACACAGAAATTGCATCGGAATTAAATATAAAAGGCACAATGAAGAGTGAAATACAAGCTGTCTTGCTCTTCTTACTGTCTATATATTGAACCTTTCCTGTGATACCGGTTCTATATTCCGATGCTTCACTTCAGGTTTACTGTATCCCTCCTACCTTCTTATTGACGATGAAATACAGAAATTGCATCGGAATTAAATACAAAAGGCACAATGCCGACTTAAGTACAAGAAATCTGATTCTTCTTACTGTCTATGTTTTGAACCTTTCCTGTGAGACCAGTCTTTGATTTTGATGCTTGACTTCAGGTTTACAGAATCTCTTGGACCTTATTATTGACGACGAAACACAGAAATTGCATCGGAATTAAATAGAAAAGGCACAATGCCGACTTAAGTACCAAAAGACTGACTCTTCTTACTCTCTCTATTTTGAACCATTCCTGTGACACTAGTTATGGATTCCGAAGCTTCACTTCAGTTTTACTGTACCCCTCTGACCTTCGTATTGACGATGAAACACAGATATTGCACCGGAATTATATACAAAAGGCACAAAGCCAAATCAAGTACTAGAAGACTGACTCTTCTTACTGTCTATGTTTTGAACCATTCCTGTGACACTAGTTATAGATTCTGATGCTTCACTTCGGATTTACTGTATCCCTCTTACCTTCTTATTGACGATCAAACACAGAAAATTGATCGGAATTAAATACTAAAGGCACAATGCCGACTCAGGTACAAGAAGACTGGCTCTTCTAACTGTCTATGTTTTGAACCATTCCTGTGACACTAGTTATAGATTCCGAAGCTTCACTTCAGTTTTACTGTATTCGTCTGACCGTCGTATTGACGATGAAACACCGAAATTGCATCGGAATTAAATTCAAAAGCCAATGCCGACTCAAGCACAAGAAGACTGGCTCTTCTTACTGTCTATGTTTTGAACTATTCCTGTGACACTAGTTATAGACTCCGATGCTTCACTTCAGGTTTACTGTTTCCCTCTGACCTTCTTATTATCGATGAAACACAGAAATTGCATCTGAATTAAATACAAAAGGCACAATGCCGACTCAAGTACAAGAAGACTGGCTCTTCTTACTGTCTATGTTTCGAACCTTTCCTGTGAGATCGGTTTTACATTCCGATACTTCACTTCAGGTTTACTGTATCCCTGGACCTTCTTATTGACGATCAAACACAGAAATTGGATCGGAATTAAATACAAAACGCACAATGCCAACTTAAGTACAAGGAGACTGACTCTTCTTACTGTCTATGTTTTGAACCGTTCCTGTGAGACCAGTCTTTGATTTCGATGCTTGACTTCAGGTTTACAGTATCCCTTGGACTTTCTTATTGACGACGAAACACAGAAATTGCATCGGAATTAAATAGAGAAGGCACAATGCCGATATTAGAACAAGAAAAGAGAGTCTTCTTACTGTCTATGTTTGAACCATTCCTGTGTCACTAGTTATAGATTCCGATGCTTCACTTCAGGTTTACTGTATCCCTCTGACCTTCTTAGTGACGATGAAACACAGAAATTGCATCAGAATTAAATACAAAAGGTACAATGCAGACTCAAGTACAAGAAGCCTTTCTCTACTTACTTTCTATGTTTTGAACCTTTCCTGTGAGACCGGTTTTAGATTCCGATGCTTCACTACAGGTTTACTGTATCCCTTGGACCTTCTTATTGACGACGAAACACAGAAATTGCATCGGAATTAAATACAAAAGGCACAATGGCGACTTAAGTACAAGAAAACTGACTCTTCTTACTGTCTATGTTATGAACCATTCCTGTGACACTAGTTATAGATTCCGATGCTTCACTTCAGGTTTACTGTATCCCTCTGACCTTCTTATTGACGATGAAACACAGAAATTGCATCGGAATTAAATACAAAAGGCACAATGCCGACTTAACTACAAGAAAACTGATTCTTCTTACTGTCTATGTTTTTAACCATTCCTGTGACACTAGTTATAGATTCCGATGCTTCACTTCAGGTTTACTGTATCCCTCTGACCGTCTTATTGACGATGAAACACAGAAATTGCATCGGGATTAAATACAAAAGGCACAATGCCGACTCAAGTACTAGAACACTGGCTCTTCTTACTGTCTATGTTTTGAACCTTTCCTGGGTTACCGGTTTTAGATTCCGACCCTTCACTTCAGGTTTACTGTATCCCTTGGACCTTCTTATTGACAACGAAACACAGAAACTACATCGGAAGTAAATAGAAAAGGCACAATGTCGACTTAAGTACAAGAAAACTGACTCTTCTTACTGTCTATGATTTGAACAATTCCTGTGACACTAGTTTTAGATTCCGATGCTTCACTTCAGGTTTACCGTATCCCTTGGACCTTCTTATTGACGACGAAACACAGACATTGAATCAGAATTAAATACAAAAGGCACAATGCCGAGTTAAGTACAAGAAACTGACTCTTCTTAGTGTCTATGTTATGAACCATTCCTGTGACACTAGTTATAGATTCCGATGCTTCACTTCAGGTTTACTGTATCCCTCTGACCTTCTTATTGACGATCAAACGCAGAAAATTGATCGGAATTAAATACAAAAGGCACAATGCCGACTCAAGTACAAGAAGACTGGTTCTTCTTACTGTCTATGCTTTGAACCATTCCTGTGACACTAGTTATAGATTCCGATGCTTCACTTCAGGTTTACTGTATCCCTCTGACAGTCTTATTGACGATGAAACACAGAGATTGCATCGGAATTAAATACAAAAGGCACAATGAAGAGTGAAGTACAAGCAGTCTTGCTCTTCTTACTGTCTATATTTTGAACCTTTCCTGTGATACCGGTTCTATATTCCGATGCTTCACTTCAGGTTTACTGTATCCCTTGGACCTTCTTAATGACAACGAAACACAGAAATTGCATCGGAATTAAATAGAAAAGGCACAATGCCGACTTAAGTGCAAGAGAACTGAATCTTCTTCCTGTCTATGTTTTGAACCACTACTGTGACACTAGTTATAGATTCCGATGCATCACTTCAGGTTCACTGTATCCCTCTGACCTTCTCATTGACGATGAAACACAGAAATTGCATCGGAATTAAATAGAAAAGGCACAATGCCGACTTTAGAACAAGAAAACAGAGTCTTCTTACTGTCTATGTTTGAACCATTCCTGTGTCACTAGTTATAGATTCCGATGCTTCACTTCAGGTTTACTGTATCCCTCTGACCTTCTTATTGACGATGAAACACAGAAATTGCATCAGAATTAAATACAAAAGGCACAAAGCCGACATAAGTACCAAAAGACTGACTCTTCTTACTCTCTCTATTTTGAACCATTCCTGTGACACTACTTATAGATTCCAATACTTCACTTCAGGTTTACTGTATCCCTCTGACCTTCTTATTGACGATGAAACACAGAAAATGCATCGGAATTAAATACAAGAGGAACAATGCCGACTCAAGCACAAGAAGACTGGCTCTTCTTACTGTCCATGTTTTGAACCATTCCCGTGACACTAGTTATAGATTCCGATGCTTCACTTCAGGTTTACAGAATCCCTCTGACCTTCTTATTGACGATGAAACACAGAAATTGCATCGGAATTATATACAAAAGGCACAATGCCGACTTAAGTACAAGAAGACTGACTCTTCTTACTGTCTATGTTTTGAATCATTCCTGTGGCACTAGTTATAGATTCCGATGCTTCACTTCAGGTTTACTGTATCCCTCTTACCTTTTTATTGACGATCAAACACAGAAAATTGATCGGAATTAAATACTAAAGGCACAATGCCGAGTCAGGTACAAGAAGACTGGCTCTTCTAACTGTCTATGTTTTGAACCATTCCTGTGACACTAGTTATAGATTCCGAAGCTTCACTTCAGTTTTACTGTATCCCTCTGACCGTCGTATTGACGATGAAACACCGAAATTGCATCGGAATTAAATTCAAAAGCCAATGCCGACTCAAGCACAAGAAGACTGGCTCTTCTTACTGCCTATGTTTTGAACCTTTCCTGTGAGACCGGTTTTAGATTCCGATACTTCACTTCAGGTTTACTGTATCCCTGGACCTTCTTATTGACGATCAAACACAGAAATTGGATCGGAATTAAATACAAAACGCACAATGCCGACTTAAGTACAAGGAGACTGACTTTTCTTACTGTCTATGTTTTGAACCGTTCCTGTGAGACCAGTCTTCGATTTCGATGCTTGACTTCAGGTTTACAGTATCCCTTGGACCTTCTTATTGACGACGAAACACAGAAATTGCATCGGAATTAAATAGAGAAGGCACAATGCCGGTATTAGAACAAGAAAAGAGAGTCTTCTTACGGTCTATGTTTGAACCATTCCTGTGTCACTAGTTATAGATTCCGATGCATCACTTCAGGTTTACTGTATCCCTCTGACCTTCTTAGTGTCGATGAAACACAGAAATTGCATCAGAATTAAAAACAAAAGGTACAATGCCGACTCAAGTACAAGAAGCCTGGCTCTACTTACTTTCTATGCTTTGAACCTTTCCTGTGAGACCGGTTTTAGATTCCGATGCTTCACTGGCGGTTTACTGTATCCCTTGGACCTTCTTATTGACGACGAAACACAGAAATTGCATCGGAATTAAATACAAAAGGCACAATGGCGACTTAAGTACAAGAAAACTGACTCTTCTTACTGTCTATGTTATGAACCATTCCTGTGACACTAGTTATAGATTCCGATGCTTCACTTCAGGTTTACTGTATCCCTCTGACCTTCTTATTGACGATGAAACACAGAAATTGCATCGGAATTAAATACAAAAGGCACAATGCCGACTTAAGTACAAGAAAACTGATTCTTCTTACGGTCTATGTTTTTAACCATTCCTGTGACACTAGTTATAGATTCGGATGCTTTACTTCAGGTTTACTGTATCCCTCTGACCGTCTTATTGACGATGAAACACAGAAATTGCATCGGAACTAATACAAAAGGCACAATGCCGACTTAAGTACAAGAAAACTGATTCTTCTTACTGTCCATGTTTTTAACCATTCCTGTGACACTAGTTATAGATTCCGATGCTTCACTTCAGGTTTACTGTATCCCTCTGATCTTTTTATTGACGATGAAACACAGATATTGCATCGGAATTAAATTCAAATGGCATAATGCCGACTTAAGTACAAGATGACTGACTCTTCTTTCTGTCTATGTTTTGAACCGTTCCTGTGACACTAGTTATAGATTCCGATGTTTCACTTCAGGTTTACTGTTTCCCTCTAACATTCTTATTGACGACGAAACACAGAAATTGCATCGGAATTAAATACAAAAGGCACAATGCTACCTTTAGTACAAGAAAACTGGCTCTTCTTACTGTCTATGTTTTGAACCATTCCTGTGACACTAGTTATAGATTCCGATGCTTCACTTCAGGATTACAGTATCCCTCTGACCTTCTTATTGACGATGAAACACAGAAATTGCATCGGAATTATATACAAAAGGCACAATGCCGACTCAAGTACAAGAAGCCTGGCTCTACTTACTTTCTATGTTTGAACCTTTCCTGTGAGACCGGTTTTAGATTCCGATGCTTCACTACAGGTTTACTGTATCCCTTGGACCTTCTTATTGACGACGAAACACAGAAATTGCATCGGAATTAAATACAAAAAGCACAATGGCGACTTAAGTACAAGAAAACTGACTCTTCTTACTGTCTATGTTATGAACCATTCCTGTGACACTAGTTATGGATTCCGATGCTTCACTTCAGGTTTACTGTATCCCTCTGACCTTCTTATTGACGATGAAACACAGAAATTGCATCGGAATTAAATACAAAAGGCACAATGCCGACTTAAGTACAAGAAAACTGACTCTTCCTACTGTCAATGCTTTGAACCATTCCTGTGACACTAGTTATAGATTCCGATGCTTGACTTCAGGTTTACTGTATCCCTCTGACCTTCTTATTGACGATGAAACACAGAAATTGCATCGGAATTAAATACAAAAGGCACAATGACGACTCAAGTACTAGAACACAGGCTCTTCTTACTGTCTATGTTTTGAACCTTTCCTGGGTTACCGGTTTTAGATTCCGACCCTTCACTTCAGGTTTACTGTATCCCTTGGACCTTCTTATTGACAACGAAACACAGAAACTGCATCGGAAGTAAATAGAAAAGGCACAATGTCGACTTAAGTACAAGAAAACTGACTCTTCTTACTGTCTATGATTTGAACAATTCCTGTGACACTAGTTTTAGATTCCGATGCCTCACTTCAGGTTTACTGTATCCCTTGGACCTTCTTATTGACGACGAAACACAGAAATTGAATCAGAATTAAATACAAAAGGCACAATGCCGAGTTAAGTACAAGAAACTGACTCTTCTTAGTGTCTATGTTTTGAACCATTCCTGTGACACTAGTTATAGATTCCGATGCTTCACTTCAGGTTTACTGTATCCCTCTGACCTTCTTATTGACGATCAAACACAGAAAATTGATCGGAATTAAATACAAAAGGCACAATGCCGACTCAAGTACAAGAAGACTGGCTCTTCTTACTGTCTTTGCTTTGAACCATTCCTGTGACACTAGTTATAGATTCCGATGCTTCACTTCAGGTTTACTGTATCCCTCTGACAGTCTTATTGACGATGAAACACAGAAATTGCATCGGAATTAAATACAAAAGGCACAATGAAGAGTGAAGTACAAGCAGTCTTGCTCTTCTTACTGTCTATATTTTGAACCTTTCCTGTGATACCGGTTCTATATTCCGATGCTTCACTTCAGGT
This sequence comes from Schistocerca americana, assembly GCF_021461395.2. NCBI lineage: Eukaryota > Metazoa > Arthropoda > Insecta > Orthoptera > Acrididae > Schistocerca > Schistocerca americana. The sequence continues at coordinate 1,130,129,681 of NC_060120.1, read as the reverse complement.
TTACTGTATCCCTTGGACCTTCTTAATGACAACGAAACACAGAAATTGCATCGGAATTAAATAGAAAAGGCACAATGCCGGCTTAAGTGCAAGAGAACTCAATCTTCTTCCTGTCTATGTTTTGAACCACTACTGTGACACTAGTAATAGATTCCGATGCATCACTTCAGGTTCACTGTATCCCTCTGACCTTCTTATTGACGATGAAACACAGAAATTGCATCGGAATTAAATACAAAAGGCCCAATGTCGACTTAAGTACAAGAAAACTGATTCTTCTTACTGTCTATGCTTTAAACCATTCCTGTGACACTAGTTATAGATTCCGATGCTTCACTTCAGGTTTACTGTATCCCTCTGACCTTCATGTTGACGATGAAACACAGATATTGCATCGGAATTAAATACAAAAGGCACAATGAAGAGTGAAGTACAAGCAGTCTTGCTCTTCTTACTGTCTATATTTTGAACCTTTCCTGTGATACCGGTTTAATATTCCGATGCTTCACCTCAGGTTTACTGTATCCCTTGGACCTTCTTAATGACGACGAAACACAGAAATTGCATCGGAATTAAATAGAAAAGGCACAATGCCGACTTAAGTGCAAGAGAACTGAATCTTCTTCCTGTCTATCTTTTGAACCACTACTGTGACACTAGTTATGGGTTCCGATGCATCACTTCAGGTTTACTGTATCCCGCTGACCTTCTTATTGACGATGAACCACAGAAATTGCATCCGAACTAATTACAAAAGGCACAATGTCGACTTAAGTACAAGAAAACTGACTCTTCTTACTGTCTATATTTTGAACCATTCCTGTGACACTAGTTATAGATTCCGATGCTTCACTTCAGGTTTACTGTATCCCTCTGATCTTTTTATTGACGATGAAACACAGATATTGCATCGCAATTAAATTCAAAAGGCATAATGCCGACTTAAGTACAAGATGACTGACTCTTCTTTCTGTCTATGTTTTGAACCGTTCCTGTGACACTAGTTATAGATTCCGATGTTTCACTTCAGGTTTACTGTTTCCCTCTAACATTCTTATTGACGACGAAACACAGAAATTGCATGGACATTAAATACAAAAGGCACAATGCCGACTTAAGTACCAAAAGACTGACTCTTCTTACTGTCTATGTTTTGAATCATTCCTGTGGCACTAGTTATAGATTCCGATGCTTCACTTTAGGTTTACTGCATCCCTCTTACCTTCTTTTTGACGATCCAAGACAGAAAATTGATCGGAATTAAATACGAAAGACACAATGCCGACTCAAGTACAAGAAGACTGGCTCTTCTTACTGTCTATGTTTTAAACCATTCCTGTGACACTAGTTATAGATTCCGATGCTTCACTTCAGGTTTACTGTATACAGCTGAGCTTCTTATTGACGATGAAACGCAGAAATTGCATCGGAATTAAATACAAAAGGTACAATGCCCTACTTAAGTACCAAAAGACTGACTCTTCCTACTGCCTATGTTTTGAACCATTCCTGTGACACTAGTTTTAGATTCGGATGCTTCACTTCGGGTTCACTGTATCCCCCTGACCTTCATATTGACGATGAAACACAGAAATTGCATCGGAATTAAATACAAATGGCACAATGCCGACTCAAGTACTAGAAGACTGACTTAGCTTACTGCCTATGTTTTGAACCATTCCTATGACACTAGTTATAGACTCCGATGCTTCACATCAGCTTTACTGTATCCCTCAGACCGTCGTATTGACGATGAAACACAGAAATTGCATCGGAATTACATACAAAAGGCACAATGCCGACTCGAGTACAAGGAGACTGGCTCTTCTTCCTGTCTATGTTTTGAACCATTCCTGTGACACTTGTTATAGATTCCGATGCTTCACTTCAGGTCTACTGTATCCAGATGACCTTCTTATAGACGATGAAACACAGAAATTGCATCGGAATTAAATCCAAATGGCACAATGCCGACTTAAGTACTAGAAGACTGACTCTTCTTACTGTCTATGCTTTGAACCATTCCTGTGACACTAGTTATAGATTCCGAAGCTTCACTTCAGTTTTACTGTATCCCTCTGACCTTCGTATTGACTTTGAAACACAGATATAGCATCGGAATTATATACAAAAGGCACAAAGCCAAACCAAGTACTAGTAGACTGACTCTTCTTACTGTCTGTGTTTTGAACCATTCCTGTGAGACCGGTTTTGGAATCCGAAGCTTTACTTCAGGTTTACTGTATCCCTTGGACCTTCTTATTGACGACGAAACATACAGAAATTGCATCGGAATTAAATAGAAACGGCACAATGCCGACTTAAGTACAAGAAAACTAACTCTTCTTACTGTCTATGTTTTGAACTATTCCTGTGACACTAGTTATAGATTCCGATGCTTCACTTCAGGTTTACTGTTTCCCTCTGACCTTCTTATTGACGATGAAACACAGAAATTGCATCTGAATTAAATACAAAAGGCACAATGCCGACTCAAGTACAAGAAGACTGCCTCTTCTTACTGTCTATGTTTGGAACCTTATCTGTGAGACCGGTTTTAGATTCCGATGCTTCACTTCACGTTTACTGTATCCCTTGGACCTTCTTATTGACGATCAAACACAGAAATCGCATCGGAATTAAATACAAACGGCACAATGCCGACTTAAGTACAAGAAATCTGATTCTTCTTACTGTCTATGTTTTGAACCTTTCCTGTGAGACCAGTCTTTGATTTTGATGCTTGACTTCAGGTTTACTGTATCCAGCTGACCTTCTTATTGACGATGAAACGCAGAAATTGCATCGGAATTAAATACAAAAGGTACAATGCCGACTCAAGTACAAGAAGACTGGCTCTACTTACTTTCTATGATTTGAACCTTTCCTGTGAGACCGGTTTTAGATTCCGATGCTTCACTTCAGGTTTACTGTATCCCTCTGACCTTCATGTTGACGATGAAACACAGATATTGCATCGGAATTAAATACAAAAGGCACAATGAAGAGTGAAGTACAAGCAGTCTTGCTCTTCTTACTGTCTATATTTTGAACCTTTCCTGTGATACCGGTTCTATATTCCGATGCTTCACCTCAGGTTTACTGTATCCCTTGGACCTTCTTAATGACGACGAAACACAGAAATTGCATCGGAATTAAATAGAAAAGGCACAATGCCGACTTAAGTGCAAGAGAACTGAATCTTCTTCCTGTCTATCTTTTGAACCACTACTGTGACACTAGTTATGGGTTCCGATGCATCACTTCAGGTTTACTGTATCCCGCTGACCTTCTTATTGACGATGAACCACAGAAATTGCATCGGAATTAATTACAAAAGGCACAATGTCGACTTAAGTACAAGAAAACTGACTCTTCTTACTGTCTATATTTTGAACCATTCCTGTGACACTAGTTATAGATTCCGATGCTTCACTTCAGGTTTACTGTATCCCTCTGATCTTTTTATTGACGATGAAACACAGATATTGCATCGGAATTAAATTCAAAAGGCATAATGCCGACTTAAGTACAAGATGACTGACTCTTCTTTCTGTCTATGTTTTGAACCGTTCCTGTGACACTAGTTATAGATTCCGATGTTTCACTTCAGGTTTACTGTTTCCCTCTAACATTCTTATTGACGACGAAACACAGAAATTGCATCGACATTAAATACAAAAGGCACAATGCCGACTTAAGTACCAAAAGACTGACTCTTCTTACTGTCTATGTTTTGAATCATTCCTGTGGCACTAGTTATAGATTCCGATGCTTCACTTTAGGTTTACTGCATCCCTCTTACCTTCTTTTTGACGATCCAAGACAGAAAATTGATCGGAATTAAATACGAAAGACACAATGCCGACTCAAGTACAAGAAGACTGGCTCTTCTTACTGTCTATGTTTTAAACCATTCCTTTGACACTAGTTATAGATTCCGATGCTTCACTTCAGGTTTACTGTATACAGCTGAGCTTCTTATTGACGATGAAACGCAGAAATTGCTTCGGAATTAATTACAAAAGGTACAATGCCCTACTTAAGTACCAAAAGACTGACTCTTCCTACTGCCTATGTTTTGAACCATTCCTGTGACACTAGTTTTAGATTCGGATGCTTCACTTCGGGTTCACTGTATCCCCCTGACCTTCATATTGACGATGAAACACAGAAATGGCATCGGAATTAAATACAAATGGCACAATGCCGACTCAAGTACTAGAAGACTGACTTAGCTTACTGCCTATGTTTTGAACCATTCCTATGACACTAGTTATAGACTCCGATGCTTCACATCAGGTTTACTGTATCCCTCAGACCGTCGTATTGACGATGAAACACAGAAATTGCATCGGAATTACATACAAAAGGCACAATGCCGACTCGAGTACAAGAAGACTGGCTCTTCTTCCTGTCTATGTTTTGAACCATTCCTGTGGCACTTGTTATAGATTCCGATGCTTCACTTCAGGTCTACTGTATCCAAATGACCTTCTTATAGACGATGAAACACAGAAATTGCATCGGAATTAAATCCAAATGGCACAATGCCGACTTAAGTACTAGAAGACTGACTCTTCTTACTGTCTATGCTTTGAACCATTCCTGTGACACTAGTTATAGATTCCGAAGCTTCACTTCAGTTTTACTGTATCCCTCTGACCTTCGTATTGACTTTGAAACACAGATATAGCATCGGAATTATATACAAAAGGCACAAAGCCAAACCAAGTACTAGTAGACTGACTCTTCTTACTGTCTGTGTTTTGAACCATTCCTGTGAGACCGGTTTTAGAATCCGAAGCTTTACTTCAGGTTTACTGTATCCCTTGGACCTTCTTATTGACGACGAAACATACAGAAATTGCATCGGAATTAAATAGAAACGGCACAATGCCGACTTAAGTACAAGAAAACTAACTCTTCTTACTGTCTATGTTTTGAACTATTCCTGTGACACTAGTTATAGATTCCGATGCTTCACTTCAGGTTTACTGTTTCCCTCTGACCTTCTTATTGACGATGAAACACAGAAATTGCATCTGAATTAAATACAAAAGGCACAATGCCGACTCAAGTACAAGAAGACTGCCTCTTCTTACTGTCTATGTTTGGAACCTTATCTGTGAGACCGGTTTTAGATTCCGATGCTTCACTTCACGTTTACTGTATCCCTTGGACCTTCTTATTGACGATCAAACACAGAAATCGCATCGGAATTAAATACAAACGGCACAATGCCGACTTAAGTACAAGAAATCTGATTCTTCTTACTGTCTATGTTTTGAACCTTTCCTGTGAGACCAGTCTTTGATTTTGATGCTTGACTTCAGGTTTACTGTATCCAGCTGACCTTCTTATTGACGATGAAACGCAGAAATTGCATCGGAATTAAATACAAAAGTACAATGCCGACTCAAGTACAAGAAGACTGGCTCTACTTACTTTCTATGATTTGAACCTTTCCTGTGAGACCGGTTTTAGATTCCGATGCTTCACTTCAGGTTTACTGTATCCCTTGGACCTTCTTATTGACGACGAAACACAGAAATTGCATCGGAATTAAACACAAAAGGCACAATGCCGACTTAAGTACCAAGACACTGACTCTTCTTACTCTCTATATTTTGAACCATTCCTGTGACACTAGTTATAGATTCCGATACTTCACTTCAGGTTTACTGTATCCCTCTGACCTTCTTATTGAGGATGAATCACGGAAATTGAATCGGAATTAAACACAAAAGGCACAATGCCGACTTTAGTACAAGAAAACTGATTCTTCTTACTGTCTATGTTTTGAACCAATCCTGTGACACTAGTTATAGATTCCGATGCTTCACTTCAGGTTTACTGTATCCGTCTGACCTTCTTATTGACGATGAAACACAGAAATTGCATCGGAATTGAATACAAGAGGAACAATGCCGACTCAAGCACAAGAAGACTGGCTCTTCTTACTGTCTATGTTTTGAACCATTCCTGTGACTCTAGTTATAGATTCCGATGCTTCACTTCAGGTTTACAGTATCCCTCTGACCTTCTTATTGACGATGAAACACAGAAATTGCATCGGAATTATATACAAAGGGCACAACGCCGACTTAAGTACAAGAAGACTGACTCTTCTTACTGTCTATGTTTTGAATCATTCCTGTGGCACTAGTTATAGATTCCGATGCTTCACTTCAGGTTTACTGTATCCCTCTTACCTTCTTATTGACGATCAAACACAGAAAATTGATCGGAATTAAATACTAAAGGCACAATGCCGACTCAAGTACAAGAAGACTGGCTCTTCTAACTGTCTATGTTTTGAACCATTGCTGTGACACTAGTTATAGATTTCGATGCTTCACTTCAGGTTTACTGTATCCAGCTGACCTTCTTATTGACGATGAAACGCAGAAATTGCATCGGAATTAAATACAAAAGGTACAATGCCCTACTTAAGTACAAGAAGACTGACTCATCTTACTGTCTATGTTTTGAATCACTCCTGTGACACAAGTTATAGATTCCGATGCTCAACTTCTGGTTTACTGTATCCCTCTGACCTTCATATTGACGATGAAACACAGATATTGCATCGGAATTAAATACAAAAGGCAGAATGAAGAGTGAAGTACAAGCAGTCTTGCTCTTCTTACTGTCTATATTTTGAACCTTTCCTGTGATACCGGTTCTATATCCGATGCTTCACCTCAGGTTTACTGTATCCCTTGGACCTTCTTAATGACGACGAAACACAGAAATTGCATCGAAATTAAATACAAAAGGCACAATGCCGACTCAAGTACTAGAAGACTGACTTTTCTTACTGCCTATGTTTTGAACCATTCCTGTGACACTAGTTATAGACTCCGATGCTTCACATCAGGTTTACTGTATCCCTCAGACTCGTTGTATTGACGATGAAACACAGAAATTGCATCGGAATTAAATAAAAAAGGCACAATGCCGACTCGAGTACAAGAAGACTGGCTCTTCTTCCTGTCTATGTTTTGAACCATTCCTGCGACACTAGTTATAGATTCCGATGCTTCACTTCAGAACTACTGTATCCAGCTGACCTTCTTATTGACGATGAAACACAGAAATTGCATCGGAAATAAATACAAATGGCACAATGCCGACTTAAGTACAAGAAGACTGACGCCTCTTACTGTCTATGCTTTGAACCATTCCTGTGACACTAGTTATAGATTCCGAAGCTTCACTTCAGTTTTACTGTATCCCTCTGACCTTCGTATTGACGATGAAACGCAGTTATTGCATCGGAATTAAATTCAAAAGCACAGTGATGACTCAAGCACAAGAAGATTGGCTCTTCTTACTGCCTATGTTTTGAACCTTTCCTGTGAGACCGGTTTTAGATTCCGATGCTTCACTTCAGGTTTACTGTATCCCTTGGACCTTCTTATTGACGACGTAAAATACAGCAATTGCATCGGAATTAAATAGCAAAGGCACAATGCCGACTTAAGTACAAGAAAACTAACTCTTCTTACTGTCTATGTTTTGAACTATTCTTGTGACACTAGTTATAGACTCCGATTCTTCACTTCAGGCTTACTGTTTCCCTCTGACCTTCTTATTGACGATGAAACACAGAAATTACATCTGAATTAAATACAAAAGGCACAATGCCGACTCAAATACAAGAAGACTGGCTCTTCTTACTGTCAATGTTTTGAACCTTTCCTGTGAGACCGGTTTTAGATTCCGATGCTTCACTTCAGGTTTACTGTATCCCTCTGACTGTCTTATTGATGATGAAACGCAGAAATTGCACCGGAATTAAATACAAAAGGCACAATGCCGACTCAAGTACTTGAAGACAGGCTCTTCTTACTGTCTATGTTTTGAACCTTTCGTGGGTCACCGGTTTTTGATTCAGACCGTTCACTTCAGGTTTACTGTATCCCTTGGACCTTCTTATTGACAACGAAAACAGAAACTGCATCGGAAGTAAATAGGAAAGGCACACTGTCGACTTAAGTACAAGAAAACTGACTCTTCTTACTGTCTATGATTTGAACAATTCCTGTGACACTAGTTTTAGATTCCGATGCTTCACTTCAGGTTTACTATATCCCTTGGACCTTCTTATTGACGACGAAACACAGAAATTGAATCGGAATTAAATACAAAAGGCACAATGCCGACTTAAGTACAAGAAACTGACTTTTCTTACTGTCTATGTTATGAACCATTCCTGGGACACTAGTTATAGATTCCGATGCTTCACTTCAGGTTTACTGTATCCCTCTGTCCTTTTTATTGACGATAAAACACAGAAATTGCATCGGAATTAAATACAAAAGGCACAATGCCGACTTAAGTACAAGAAAACTGATTCTTGTTGCTGTATATGTTTTTAACCATTCCTGTGACACTAGTTATAGATTCCGATGCTTCACTTCAGGTTTACTGTATCCCTCTGACCGTCTTATTGACGATGAAACGCAGAAATTGCATCGGAATTAAATACAAAAGGCACAATGCCGACTTAAGTACAAGAAAATTAATTCTTCTTATTGCCTATGTTTTGAACCATTCCTGTGACACTAGTTATAGATTCCGATGACTCACTTCAGGAATACTGTATCCCTCTGACCTTCTTATTGACGATGAAACACAGAAATTGCATCGGAATTATATACAAAAGGCACAATGCCGACTGAAGTACAAGAAGACTGACTCTTCTTACTGTCTATTTTTTGAATCATTCCTGTGGCACTAGTTATAGATTCCGATGCTTCACTTCAGGTTTACTGTATCCCTCTTACCTTCTTATTGACGATCAAACACAGAAAATTGATCGGAATTAAATACGAAATGCACAATGCCGCCTCAAGCACAAGAAGACTGGCTCTTCTCACTGTCTATGTTTTAAACCATTCCTGTGACACTAGTTATAGATTCTGATGCTTCACTTCAGGTTTACTGTATCCAGCTGACCTTCTTATTGACGATGAAACGCAGAAATTCCATCGGAATTAAATACAAAAGGTACAATGCCCTACTTAAGTACAAGAAGACTGACTCATCTTACTGTCTATGTTTTGAATCACTCCTGTGACACAAGTTATCGATTCCGATGCTTCACTTCAATTTTACTGTATCCCTCTTACCTTCTTATTGACGATCAAACACAGAAAATTGATCGGAATTAAATACGAAATGCACAATGCCGCCTCAAGCACAAGAAGACTGGCTCTTCTTACTGTCTATGCTTTGAACCATTCCTGTGACACTAGTTATAGATTCCGATGCTTCACTTCAGGTTTACTATGTCCCTCTGACCTTCTTATTGACGATGAAACACAGAAATTGAATCGGAGTTAAATACAAAAGGCACAACGCCGACTCAAGTACAAGAAGACTGGTTCTTCTTACTGTCTATGTTTTGAACCTTTCCTGTGAGACCAGTTTTAGATTCCGATGCATCATTTCAGTTTTACTGTATCCCTTGCGCCTTCTGCTTGACGGCGAAACACAGACATTGCACCGGAATTAAATAGAAAAGGCACAATGCCGACTTAAGTACAAGAAAACTGACTCATCTTCCTGCCTATGTTTTGAACCATTCTTGTGACACTAGTTATAGATTCCGATGCTTCACTTCAAGTTTACTGTATCCCTCTGACCGTCTTATTGACGACGAAACACAGAAATTGCATCGGAATTAAATACAAAAGGCACAATGCCGACTCAAGTACAAGAAGACTGGCTCTTCTTACTGTCAATGTTTTGAACCATTCCTGTGATACCGGTTTTAGTTGCGGATGATTCACTTCAGGTTTACTGTATCCTTTGGACCTTCTTTTGCCGACGAAACACAGAAACTGCATCGGAATTAAATAGAAAAGGCACAATGTCGACTTAAGTACAGGAAAACTGACACTTCTTACTGTCTATGCTTTGAACCATTCCTGTGACACTAGTTATAGATTCCGATGCTTCACTTCAGGTTTACTGTATCCCTCTGACTTTCGTATTGACGATGAAACACAGAAATTGCATCGGAATTAAATACAAAACGCACAATGCCGACACAAGTACTAGAAGACAGGCTCTTCTTACTGTCTATGTTTTGAACCTTTCCTGGGTTACCGGTTTTAGATTCCGACCCTTCACTTCAGGATTTCTGCATCCCTTGGACCTTCTTATTGACGACGAAACACAGAAACTACATCGGAAGTAAATAGAAAAGGCACAATCTCGACTTAAGTACAAGAAAACTGACTCTTCTTACTGTCTATGATTTGAACCATTCCTGTGACACTAGGTATAGGTTCCGATGCATCACTTCAGGTTTACTGTATCCCTCTGCCCTTCTTATTGACGATGAAACACAGAATTTGCATCGGAATTAAATACAAAAGGCACAATGCCGACTTAAGTATAAGAAAACCGACTCTTCTTACTGTCTATGCTTTGAACCATTCCTGTGACACTAGTTATAGATTCCTTTGCTTCACTTCAGGTTTACTGTATCCCTCTGACCTTCTTAATGACGATGAAACTCAGAAATTGCATCGGAATTATATACAAAGGGCACAATGCCGACTCAAGCATGAGAAGACTGGCTCTTCGTACTGTCTATATTTTGAACCTTTCCTGTGATACCGGTTTTAGATTCCGATGCTTCACTTCAGGTTTACTGTATCCCTTGGACCTTCTTATTGACGACGAAACACAGAAACTGCATCGGAATTAAATGGAAAAGGCACAATGTCGACTTAAGTACAAGTAAACTGACTCTTCTTACTGTCTATGGTTTGAACCATTCCTGTGACACTAGTTATAGGTTCTGATGCATCACTTCAGGTTTACTGTATCCCTCTGACCTTCCTATTGACGATGAAACACAGAAATTGCATCGGAATTGAATACAAAAGGCACAATGCCGACTTAAGTATAAGAAAATTGACTCTTCTTACTGTCTATGCTTTGAACCATTCCTGTGACACTAGTTATAGATTCTGATGCTTCACTTCAGGTTTACTGTATCCCTCTGACGGTCTTACTGACGATGAAACACAGAAATTGAATCGGAATTAAATACAAAAATCAGAATGAGGGGTCAAGTACAAGACGTCTGGCTTTTCTTACTGTCTATGTTTTGAACCTTTCCTGTGAGACCAGTTTTGAATTCCGATGCTTCACTTCAGGTTTACTGTATCCCTCTGACCTTATTGACGATGAAACACAGAAATTGCATCGGAATTAAATACAAAAGGCACAATGCCGACTCAAGTACAAGAAGTCTGGCACTTCTTACTGTCTATGTTTTGATCCTTTCCTGTAAGACCGGTTTTGAATTCCGATGCTTCACTTCAGGTTTACTGTATCCCTCTGACCTTATTGACGATGAAACACAGAAATTGCATCGGAATTAAATACAAAAGGCACAAAGCCGACTGAAGTACAAGAAGACTGGCTCTTCTAACTGTCTATGTTTTGAACCTTTCCTGTGAGACCAGTTTTAGATTCCGATGCTTCACTTCAGGTATACTGCATCCCTTGGACTTTCTCATTGACGACGAAACACAGAAATTGCATCGGAATTCAATAGAAAAGGCACAACGCCGACTTAAGAACAAGAAAACTGACTCTTCTTACTGGCTATGTTTTGAACCATTCCTGTGACACTAGTTATAGATTCCGATGCTTCACTTCAGGTTTACCTTATCCCTCTGACCTTCTTATTGACGATGAAACACAGAAATTGCATCGGAATAGAAACAAAAGGCACAATGCCGACTTAAGTACAAGAAGACTGACTGTTATTACTGTCTATGTTTTTAGAACTATTCCTGTGACATTAGTTACAGATTCCGATGGTTCACTTCAGGTTTACGGTATCCCTCTGACCTACTTATTGATGATTAAACACAGAAATTGCATCGGAATCAAATACAAAAGGCACAATGCCGACTTCAGTACACGGAAACTGACTCCTCTTACTGTCTATGTTTTGAAACATTCCCGTGACACTAGTAATAGATTCCGAAGCTTCACTTCAGGTTTACTGTATCCCAGCGACATTCTTATTGATGATGAAACACAGAAATTGCATCGGAATTAAATAGAAAAGGCACAATGCCGACTTAAGTACAAGAAAACTGACTCTTCTTACTGTCTATGTTTTTAACCATTCCTGTGACACTAGTTATGGATTCCGATGCTTCACTTCAGGTTTACTGTATCCCTCTGACCTTCTTATTGACGATGAAACACAGAAATTGCATCGGAATTAAATACAAAAGGCACAATCCCGACTCTAGTACAAGAAGACTGGCTCTTCCTACTGTCTATATTCTGTACCTTACCTGTGAGACCGGTTTTAGATTCCGATGCTTCGCTTCGCTCTGACCTTCTTAATGACGATGAAACGCAGAAATTGCATCCGAATACTAACAAAAGGCACAATGCCGACTTAAGTAAAGGAAGACTGACTCTTCTTACTGTCGATGCTTTGAACCATTCCTTTGACACTAGTTATAGATTCCGATGGTCCACTTCAGGTTTACTGTATCCCTCTGACCTTCTTATTGACGATGAGACACAGAAATTGCATAGGAATTAAGTACAAAAGGCACAATGCCGACTCTAGTACAAGAAGACAGGCTCTTCTTACTGTCTATGTTTTGAACCTTTCCTGTGAGACCGGTTTTAGATTCCGATGCTTCACTTCAGGTTTACTGTATCCCTTGGACCTTCTTATTGACGACGAAACACAGAAACTGCATCGGAATTAAATGGAAAAGGCACAATGCCGACTTAAGAACAAGAAAACTGACTCTTCTTACTGGCTATGTTTTGAACCATTCCTGTGACACTAGTTATAGATTCCGATGCTTCACTTCAGGTTTACTGTATCCCTCTGACCTTCTTATTGACGATGAAACACAGAAATTGCATCGGAATAGAAACAAAAGGCACAATGCCGACTTAAGTACAAGAAGACTGACTCTTATTACTGTCTATGTTTTGAACTATTCCTGTGACATTAGTTACAGATTCCGATGGTTCACTTCAGGTTTACGGTATCCCTCTGACCTTCTTATTGATGATTAAACACAGAAATTGCATCGGAATCAAATACAAAAGGCACAATGACGACTTAAGTACACGGAAACTGACTCCTCTTACTGTCTATGTTTTGAAACATTCCCGTGACACTAGTAATAGATTCCGAAGCTTCACTTCAGGTTTACTGTATCCCTCCGACCTTGTTATTGATGATGAAACACAGAAATTGCATCGGAATTAAATAGAAAAGGCACAATGCCGACTTAAGTACAAGAAAACTGTCTCTTCTTACTGTCTATGTTTTTAACCATTCCTGTGACACTAGTTATGGATTCCGATGCTTCACTTCAGGTTTACTGTATCCCTCTGACCTTCTTATTGACGATGAAACACAGAAATTGCATCGGAATTAAATACAAAAGGCACAATCCCGACTCTAGTACAAGAAGGCTGGCTCTTCCTACTGTCTATATTCTGTACCTTACCTGTGAGACCGGTTTTAGATTCCGATGCTTCGCTTCGCTCTGACCTTCTTAATGACGATGAAACGCAGAAATTGCATCGGAATACAAACAAAAGGCACAATGCCGACTTAAGTAAAGGAAGACTGACTCTTCTTACTGTCGATGCTTTGAACCATTCCTGTGACACAAGTTATAGATTCCGATGGTCCACTTCAGGTTTACTGCATCCCTCTGACCTTCTTATTGACGATGAGACACAGAAATTGCATAGGAATTAAGTACAAAAGGCACAATGCCGACTCTAGTACAAGAAGACTGGCTCTTCTTACTGTCTATGTTTTGAACCTTTCCTGTGAGACCGGTTTTAGATTCCGATGCTTCACTACAGGTTTACTGTATCCCTTGGACATTCTTATTGTCGACGAAACACTGAAATTGCATCGGAATGAAATAGAAAAGGCACAATGTCGACTTAAGTTCAAGAAAACTGACTCTTCTTACTGTCTATGGTTCGAACCATTCCTGTGACAGTACTTATTGATTCCGATGCTTCACTTCAGGTTTACTGTATCCCTCTCACCTTCTTATTGACGATGCAACACAGAAATCGCATCGGAAATAAATACAAAAGACACAAAGCCGACTTAATTATAAGAAAACTGACTCTTCTTACTGTCTATGCTTTGAACCATTCCTGTAACACTAGTTATAGATTCCGATGCATCACTTCAGGTTTACTGAATCCTTTGGACCTTCTTATTGACGATGGAACACAGAAATTGCATCGGAATTAAATACAAAAGGCACAATGCAGACTTAAGTACAAGAAAACTGACTCTTCTTACTGTCTATGTTTTGAACCATTCCTGTGACACTAGTTATAGATTCCCATGCTTCACTTCAGGTTTACTGTACCCCTCCGACCTTCTTATTGATGATGAAACACAGAATTTGCATCGGAATTGAACAGAAAAGGCACAATGTTGACTTAAATACAAGAACACTGACTCTTCTTACTGTCTATGGTTTTAACTATTCCTGTGACACTATTTATATATTCCGATGCTTCACTTCAGGTTTACTGTATCCCTCTGACCCTCTTATTGAAGATGAAACACAGAAATTGCATCAGAATTAAATAGAAAAGCTCAATGCCGACTTAAGTACAAGAAAACTGATTCATCTTTCTGTCTATGTTTTAACCATTCCTGTGACACTAGTTATAGATTCCGATGCTTCACTTCAGGTTTACTGTACCCCTTGGACCTTCTTATTGGCGACGAAACACAGAAATTGCATGGGAAATAAATAGAAAAGCACAATGCCGACTTAAGTACAAGAAAACTGACTCTTCTTACTGTGTTATGTTTTGAACCACTCCTGTGACACTTATTATAGATTCCGATGCTTCACTTCAGGTTTACTGTATCCCTCTGACCGTCGTATTGCCCATGAAACACAGAAATTGCACCGGAATTAAATACAAAAGGCACAATGCTGACTCAAGTACAATAAGACTGGCTCTTCTTACTGTCTATGATTTGAACCTTTTCTGTGAGACCGGTTTTAGATTCCGATGCTTCACTTCAGGTTTACTATTTCCCTCTGACCTTCTTATTGACGATGAAACACAGAAATTGCATCGGAATTAAATACAAAAGGAACAGTCAAGACTCAAGTACAGGAAGACTGGCTATTCTTACTGTCTATGTTTGAACCTCTTCTGTGAGGCCAGTTTTAGATTCCGATGATTGCCTTAAGGTTTAATGTATCCGTTGGACCTTCTTATTGACGATGAAACACAGAAATTGCATCGGAATTAAATACAAAAGGCACAATCCCGACTCTAGTACAAGAAGACTGGCTCTTCTTACTGTCTATATTCTGTACCTTTCCCGTGAGACCGGTTTTAGATTCCGATGCTTCGCTTCTGGTATACTGCATCGCTCTGACTTTCTTAATGACGATGAAACGCAGAAATTGCATCGGAATACAAACAAATGGCACAATGCCGACTTAAGTACAAGAAGACTGACTCTTCTTACTGTCTAAGCTTTGAACCATTCCTGTGACGCTAGTTATAGATTCCGATGGTTCACTTCAGGTTTACTGTATCCCTCTGACCTTCTTATTGACGATGAAACATAGGAATTGCATAGGAATTAAATACAAAAGGCACAATGCCGACTCTAGTACAAGAAGACTGGCTCTTCTTACTGTCTATGTTTTGAACCTTTCCTGTGAGACCAGTTTTAGATTCCGATGCTTCACTACATGATTACTGTATCCCTTGGACCTTCTTATTGACGACGAAACACTGAAATTGCATCGGAATTAAATAGAAAAGGCACAATGTCGACTTAAGTTCAAGAAAACTGACTCTTCTTACTGTCTATGGTTCGAACCGTTCCTGTGACACTAGTTATAGATTCTGATGCTTCACTTCAGGTTTACTGTATCCCTCTCACCTTCTCATTGACGATGAAACACTCACATTGCATCGGAATTAAATACAAAAGACACAACGCCGGCTTAACTTTAAGGAAAGTGTCTCTTCTTACTGTCTATGCTTTGAACCATTCCTGTGACACTAGTTATAGATTCCGATGCTTCACTTCAGGTTAACTGTACCCCTCCGACCTTCATATTGCTGATGAAACACAGAATTTGCATCGCAATTAAGCAGAAAAGGCATAATGCTGACTTAAGTACAAGAAAACTGACTCTTCTTACTGTCTATGGTTTTAACCGTTCCTGTGACACTAGTTATTATTCCAATGCTTCACTTCAGGTTTACTGTATCCCTCTGACCCTCTTATTGACGATGAAACACAGAAATTGCATCGGAATTAATAAAAAAAGGCACAGTCACGACTCAAGTACAGAAAGACTGGCTCTTCTTACTGTCTATGCTTTGAATTATTCCTGTGACACTAGTTATAGTTTCCGATGCTTCACTTCAGGTTAACTGTACCCCTCCGAGCTTCTTATTGATGATGAAACACAGAATTTGCATCGGAATTAAACAGAAAAGGCACAATGTTGACTTAAGTACAAGAAAACTGACTCATCTTACTGTCTATGGTTTTAACCATCCCTGTGACACTAGTTATAGATTCCGATGCTTCACTTCAGGTTTACTGTACCCCTCCGACATTCTTATTGATGACGAAACACAGAATTTGCATCGGAATTAAACAGAAAAGGCACAACGCCGACTTAAGTACCAGAAAACTGACTCTTCTTACTGTCTATGGTTTTAACCTGTCCTGTGACACTAGTTATATACTCCGATGCTTCAATTCAGGTTTACTGTATCTTTCTGACCCTCTTATTGACGATGAAACACAGAAATTGCATCGGAATTAATTAAAAAAGGCACAATGCCGACTTAAGTACAGAAAACTGACTCTTCTTACTGTCTATGATTTGAATCATTTCTGTGTCATTAGATATAGATTCCGATGCATCACTTCAGGTTTACTGTATCCCTTGGACCGTCTTATTGACGACGAAACACAGTAATTGCATCGGAATTAAATAGAAAAACTCAATGCCGACTTAAGTACAAGAAAACTGATTCATCTTACTGTCTATGTTTTTAACCATTCCTGTGACACTAGTTATAGATTCCGATGCTTCACTTCAGGTTTACTGTACCCCTTGGACCTTCTTATTGGCGACGATACACAGAAATTGCATCGGAAATAAATATAAAAGCACAATGCCGACTTAAGTACAAGAAAACTGACTCTTCTTACTGTCTATGTTTTGAACCACTCCTGTGACACTTATTATAGATTCCGATGCTTCACTTCAGGTTTACTGTATCCCTCTGACCGTCTTATTGCCCATGAAACATAGAAATTGCATTGGAATTAAATAGAAAAGCACAATGCCGACGTAAGTACAAGAAAACAGACTCTTCTTACTGTCTATGTTTTGAACCACTCCTGTGATGACACTAGTTATAGATTCCGATGCTTCACATCAGGTTTACTCTATCACTCTGACCTTCTTATTGACGATAAAATACAGAAATTGCATCGGAATACAAACAAAAGGCACAATGCCGACTTGAGTACAAGAAGACTGACTCTTCTTACTGTCTATGCTTTGAACCATTCCTGTGACACGAGTTATTGAATCCGATGGTTCACTTCAGGTTTACTGTATCCCTCTGACCCTCTTATTGACGATGAAACACAGAAATTGCGTCGGAATTAAATACAAGAGGCACAATGCCGACTTAAGCAAACGGAAACTCACTCTTCTTACTCTCTATGATTTAAACCATTCCTGTGACACTAGTTATGGATTCCGATGCTTCACTTCAGGTTTACTGTATCCCTCTGACCGTTTTATTGACGACGAAACACAGAAATTGCACCGGAATTAAACACAAAAGGCACAATGCCGACTCAAGTACAATAAGACTGGCTCTTCTTACTGTCTATGATTTGAACTTTTCCTGTGAGACCGGTTTTAGATTCCGATGCTTCACTTCAGGTTTACTATATCCCTCTGACAGTCTTATTGACGATGAAACACAGAAATTGCATCGGAATTAAATACAAAATGCACAGTCACGACACAAGTACAGGAAGACTGGCTCTTCTTACTGTCTATGTTTTGAACCTCTCCAGTGAGACCAGTTTTAGATTCCGATGCTTGAGTTCAGGTTTAATGTATCCGTTGGACCTTCGTATTGACGATGAAACACAGAAATTGCATCCGAATTAAATACAAAAGGCACATTGCCGACATTAGTACAAGAAAACTGACTCTTCTTACTGTCTATGTTTTGAACCATTCCTGTGACACTTGTTTTAGATTCCGATGCTTCACTTCAGGATTACTGTATCCCTCCGACGTTCTTATTGATGATGAAACACAGAAATTGCATCGGAATTAAATAGAAAAGGCACAATGCCGACTTATGTACAAGAAAACTGACTCTTCTTACTGTCTATGTTTTTAACCACTCCTGTGACACTAGTTATAGATTCCGATGCTTCACATCAGGTTTTACTATATCCCTCTGACCTACTTATTGACGATATAACACAGAAATTGCATCGGATTTAATTACAAAAGGCACAATGCCGACTTAAGTAAAAGAAAACTGACTCTTCTTACTGTCTATGTTTTGAACCGCTCCTGTGACATTAGTTATGGATTACGATGTTTCACTTCAGGTTTACTGTATCCCTCTGACCTTCTTATTGACGATGAAACACAGAAATTGCATCGGAATTAAATACAAAAGGCACAATCCCGCCTCTAGTACAAGAAGACTGACTCTTCTTACTGTCTATGCTTTGAACCATTCCTGTGACACTAGTTATAGATTTCGATGGTTCACTTCAGGTTTACTGTATGCCTCTGACCTTCTTATTGACGATGAAACACAGAAATTGCATAGGAATTAAATACAAATGGCACAATGCCGACTCTAGTACAAGAAGACTGGCTCTTCTTACTGTCTATGATTTGAACCTTTCCTGTGAGACCAGTTTTAGATTCCGATGCTTCACTACAGGTTTACTGTATCCCTTGGACCTTCTTATTGACGACGAAACACTGAAATTGCATCGGAATTAAATAGAAAAGGCACAATGTCGACTTAAGTTCAAGAAAACTGACTCTTCTTACTGTCTATTTTTCGAACCATTCCTGTGACACTAGTTACAGATTCCGATGCTTCACTTCAGGTTTACTGTATCCCTCTCACCTTCTTATTGCTGATGAAACACAGAAATTGCATCGGAATTAAATACAAAAGACACAATGAAGACTTAACTCTAAGAAAACTGACTCTTCTTACTGTCTATGCTTTGAACCATTCCTGTGACACTAGTTATAGATTCCGATGCTTCACTTCAGGTTTACTGAATCCCTTGGACCTTCTTATTGACGATGGAACACAGAAATTGCATCGGAATTAAATACAAAAGGCTCAATGCGGACTTAAGTTCAGGAAAACTGACTCTTCTTACTGTCTATGTTTTGAACCATTCCTGTGACACTAGTTATAGACTCCGATGCTTCACTTCAGGTTAACTGTACCCCTCCGACCCTCTTATTGATGATGAAACACAGAATTTGCATCGGAATTAAACAGAAAAGGCACAATGCTGACTTAAATACAAGAAAACTGACTCTTCTTACTGTCTATATTTTGAACCACTCCTGTGACACTTATTATAGATTTTGATGCTTCACATCATGTCTACTGTATCCCTCTGACCGTCTTATTGCCCATGAAACACAGAAATTGCGTCGGAATTAAATAGAAAAGCACAGTGCCGACGTAAGTACAAGAAATCTGACTCTTCTTACTGCCTATGTTTTGAACCACTCCTGTGACACTAGTTATAGATTCCGATGCTTCACTTCAGATTTACTGTATCCGTCTGACCTTCTTATTGACGATGAAACACAGTAATTGCATCGGAATACAAACAAAAGGCACAATTCCGACTTAAGTACAAGAAAACTGACTCTTCTTACTGTCTATGTTTTGAACCATTCCTGTGACACTAGTTATAGATTCCGATGCTTCACTTCAGGTTTACTGTACCCCTCCGACCTTCTTATTGATGTTGTAACACAGAAATTGCATCGGAATTAAACAGAAAAGGCACAATGCCGACTTAAGTACAAGTAAACTGACTCTTCTTACTGTCTATGGTTTTAACCATTCCTGTGACACTAGTTATAGATTCCGGTGCTTCACTTCAGGTTTTACTGTATCCCTCTGACCTTCTTATTGACGAAGAAACACAGAAATTGCATCGGAATTAATTAAAAAAGGCACAATGCCGACTTAAGTACAAGAAAACTGACTCTTCTAACTGTCTATGTTTTGAACCATTCCTGTGACATTAGTTATAGATTCCGATGCATCACTTCAGGTTTATTGTATCCCTCTGATCTTCTTATTGACGATGAAACACAGAAATTGCATCGGAATTAAATACAAAAGGCACAATGCTGACTTAAGTACAACAAAAATGGTTCTTCTTACTGTCTATGCTTTGAACCATTCCTGTGACACTAGTTATAGATTCCGATGCTTCACTTCAGGTTTACTGTATCCCTCTGACCTTCTTATTGTCGATAAAACACAGAAATTGCATCGGAATACAAACAAAAGGCACATCGCCGACTTAAGTACAAGAAGACTGACTCTTCTTACTGTCTATGTTTTGAACCATTCCTGTGACACGAGTTATTGATTCCGATGGTTCACTTCAGGTTTACTGTATCCCTCTGACCCTCTTATTGACGATGAAACACAGAAATTGCATCGGAATTAAATACAAAAGGCACAAAGCCAACTCAAGTACAAGAGGACCGACTCTTCTTACTGTCTATATTTTGAACCATTCCTGTGGCACTAGTTATAGATTCCGATGTTTCACTTCAGGTTTACTGTATCCCTATGACCTTCTTATTGACGATGAAACACAGAAATTGCATCGAAATTAAATACAAAAGGCACAATGCCGACTTAAGTACAGGAAAACTGACTCTTCTTACTGCCTATGTTTTGAACCATTCCCGTGACACTAGTTATAGATTCCGATGCCTTACTTCAGGTTTACTGTATCCCTCCGACCTTCTTATTGACGACGAAACACAGAAATTGCTTCGGAATTAAATAGAAAAGGCACAATGCCGACTTGAGTACAAGAAAACTGACTCATCTTACTGTCTATGTTTTGAACCGCTCCTGTGACATTAGTTATGGATTCCGATGCTTCACTTCAGGTTTACTGTATCCCTCTGACCTTCTTATTGACGATGAAACACAAAAATTGCATCGGAATTAAATACAAAAGGCACAATCCCGACTCTAGTACAAGAAGACTGGTTCTTCTTACTGTATATATTCTGTACCTTTCCCGTGAGACCGGTTTTAGATTCCGATGCTTCGCTTCTGGTATACTGCATCGCTCTGACTTTCTTAATGACGATGAAACGCAGAAATTGCATCGGAACACAAACAAATGGCACAATGCCGACTTAAGTACAAGAAGACTGACTCTTCTTACTGTCTATGCCTTGAACCATTCCTGTGCCGCTAGTTATAGATTCCGATGGTTCACTTCAGGTTTACTGTATCCCTCTGACCTTCTTATTGACGATGAAACATAGGAATTGCATAGGAATTAAATACAAAAGGCACAATGCCGACTCTAGTACAAGAAGACTGGCTCTTCTTACTGTCTATGTTTTGAACCTTTCCTGTGAGACCAGTTTTAGATTCCGATGCTTCACTACATGATTACTGTATCCCTTGGACCTTCTTATTGACGACGAAACACTGAAATTGCATCGGAATTAAATAGAAAAGGCACAATGTCGACTTAAGTTCAAGAAAACTGACTCTTCTTACTGTCTATGGTTCGAACCGTTCCTGTGACACTAGTTATAGATTCCGATGCTTCACTTCAGGTTTACTGTATCCCTCTCACCTTCTCATTGACGATGAAACACTCACATTGCATCGGAATTAAATACAAAAGACACAACGCCGACTTAACTTTAAGGAAAGTGTCTCTTCTTACTGTCTATGCTTTGAACCATTCCTGTGACACTAGTTATAGATTCCGATGCTTCACTTCAGGTTAACTGTACCCCTCCGACCTTCATATTGCTGATGAAACACAGAATTTGCATCGCAATTAAGCAGAAAAGGCATAATGCTGACTTAAGTACAAGAAAACTGACTCTTCTTACTGTCTATGGTTTTAACCGTTCCTGTGACACTAGTTATTATTCCAATGCTTCACTTCAGGTTTACTGTATCCCTCTGACCCTCTTATTGACGATGAAACACAGAAATTGCATCGGAATTAATAAAAAAAGGCACAGTCACGACTCAAGTACAGGAAGACTGGCTCTTCTTACTGTCTATGCTTTGAACCATTCCTGTGACACTAGTTATAGTTTCCGATGCTTCACTTCAGGTTAACTGTACCCCTCCGAGCTTCTTATTGATGATGAAACACAGAATTTGCATCGGAATTAGACAGAAAAGGCACAATGTTGACTTAAGTACAAGAAAACTGACTCATCTTACTGTCTATGGTTTTAACCATTCCTGTGACACTAGTTATAGATTCCGATGCTTCACTTCAGGTTTACTGTACCCCTCCGACATTCTTATTGATGATGAAACACAGAATTTGCATCGGAATTAAACAGAAAAGGCACAACGCCGACTTAAGTACCAGAAAACTGACTCTTCTTACTGTCTATGGTTTTAACCTGTCCTGTGACACTAGTTATATATTCCGATGCTTCAATTCAGGTTTACTGTATCCCTCTGACCCTCTTATTGACCATGAAACACAGAAATTGCATCGGAATTAATTAAAAAAGGCACAATGCCGACTTAAGTACAGAAAACTGACTCTTCTTACTGTCTATGATTTGAATCATTTCTGTGTCATTAGATATAGATTCCGATGCATCACTTCAGGTTTACTGTATCCCTTGGACCGTCTTATTGACGACGAAACACAGAAATTGCATCGGAATTAACTAGAAAAACTCAATGCCGACTTAAGTACAAGAAAACTGATTCATCTTACTGTCTATGTTTTTAACCATTCCTGTGACACTAGTTATAGATTCCGATGCTTCACGTCAGGTTTACTGTACCCCTTGGACCTTCTTATTGGCGACGAAACACAGAAATTGCATCGGAAATAAATAGAAAAGCACAATGCCGACTTAAGTACAAGAAAACTGACTCTTCTTACTGTCTATGTTTTGAACCACTCCTGTGACACTTATTATAGATTCCGATGCTTCACTTCAGGTTTACTGTATCCCTCTGACCGTCTTATTGCCCATGAAACATAGAAATTGCACTGGAATTAAATAGAAAAGCACAATGCCGACGTAAGTACAAAAAAACAGACTCTTCTTACTGTCTATGTTTTGAACCACTCCTGTGATGACACTAGTTATAGATTCCGATGCTTCACATCAGGTATACTCTATCACTCTGACCTTCTTATTGACGATAAAATACAGAAATTGCATCGGAATACAAACAAAAGGCACAATGCCGACTTAAGTACAAGAAGACTGACTCTTCTTACTGTCTATGCTTTGAACCATTCCTGTGACACGAGTTATTGAATCCGATGGTTCACTTCAGGTTTACTGTATCCCTCTGACCCTCTTATTGACGATGAAACACAGAAATTGCATCGGAATTAAATACAAGAGGCACAATGCCGACTTAAGCAAACGGAAACTCACTCTTCTTACTCTCTATGATTTGAACCATTCCTGTGACACTAGTTATGCATTCCGATGCTTCACTTCAGGTTTACTGTATCCCTCTGACCGTCTTATTGACGACGAAACACAGAAATTGCACCGGAATTAAATACAAAATGCACAGTCACGACACAAGTACAGGAAGACTGGCTCTTCTTACTGTCTATGTTTTGAACCTCTCCAGTGAGACCAGTTTTAGATTCCGATGCTTGAGTTCAGGTTTAATGTATCCGTTGGACCTTCGTATTGACGATGAAACACAGAAATTGCATCCGAATTAAATACAAAAGGCACATTGCCGACATAAGTACAAGAAAACTGACTCTTCTTACTGTCTATGTTTTGAACCATTCCTGTGACACTTGTTTTAGATTCCGATGCTTCACTTCAGGATTACTGTATCCCTCCGACGTTCTTATTGATGATGAAACACAGAATCTGCATCGGAATTAAATAGAAAAGGCACAATGCCGACTTATGTACAAGAAAACTGACTCTTCTTACTGTCTATGTTTTTAACCATTCCTGTGACACTAGTTATAGATTCCGATGCTTCACATCAGGTTTTACTATATCCCTCTGACCTACTTATTGACGATAAAACACAGAAATTGCATCGGATTTAATTACAAAAGGCAGAATGCCGACTTAAGTAAAAGAAAACTGACTCTTCTTACTGTCTATGTTTTGAACCGCTCCTGTGACATTAGTTATGGATTACGATGCTTCACTTCAGGTTTACTGTATCCCTCTGACCTTCTTATTGACGATGAAACACAGAAATTGCATCGGAATTAAATACAAAAGGCACAATCCCGCCTCTAGTACAAGAAGACTGACTCTTCTTACTGTCTATGCTTTGAACCATTCCTGTGACACTAGTTATAGATTTCGATGGTTCACTTCAGGTTTACTGTATGCCTCTGACCTTCTTATTGACGATGAAACACAGAAATTGCATAGGAATTAAATACAAATGGCACAATGCCGACTCTAGTACAAGAAGACTGGCTCTTCTTACTGTCTATGTTTTGAACCTTTCCTGTGAGACCAGTTTTAGATTCCGATGCTTCACTACAGGTTTACTGTATCCCTTGGACCTTCTTATTGACGACGAAACACTGAAATTGCATCGGAATTAAATAGAAAAGGCACAATGTCGACTTAAGTTCAAGAAAACTGACTCTTCTTACTGTCTATTTTTCGAACCATTCCTGTGACACTAGTTATAGATTCCGATGCTTCACTTCAGGTTTACTGTATCCCTCTCACCTTCTTATTGCCGATGAAACACAGAAATTGCATCGGAATTAAATACAAAAGACACAATGAAGACTTAACTCTAAGAAAACTGACTCTTCTTACTGTCTATGCTTTGAACCATTCCTGTGACACTAGTTATAGATTCCGATGCTTCACTTCAGGTTTACTGAATCCCTTGGACCTTCTTATTGACGATGGAACACAGAAATTGCATCGGAATTAAATACAAAAGGCACAATGCGGACTTAAGTTCAGGAAAACTGACTCTTCTTACTGTCTATGTTTTGAACCATTCCTGTGACACTAGTTATAGACTCCGATGCTTTACTTCAGGTTAACTGTACCCCTCCGACCTTCTTATTGATGATGAAACACAGAATTTGCATCGGAATTAAACAGAAAAGGCACAATGCTGACTTAAGTACAAGAAAACTGACTCTTCTTACTGCCTTTGGTGTTAACCATTCCTGTGACACTAGTTATAGCTTCCGATGCTTCACTTCAGGTTTACTGTATCCCTTGGACCTTCTTATTGACGACGAAACACAGAAATTGCATCGGAACTAAATAGAAAAGCTCAATGCCGACTTAAGTACAAGAAAACTGATTCTTCTTACTGTCGATGTTTTAACCATTCCTGTGACACTAGTTATAGATTCCGATGCTTCACTTCAGGTTTATTGTATCCCTCTGATCTTCTTATTGACGATGAATCACAGAAATTGCATCGGAATAAAATACAAAAGGCACAATGCTGACTTAAGTACAACAAAAATGGTTCTTCTTACTGTCTATGCTTTGAACCATTCCTGTGACACTAGTTATAGATTCCGATGCTTAACTTCAGGTTTACTGTATCCCTCTGACCTTCTTATTGTCGATAAAACACAGAAATTGCATCGGAATACAAACAAAAGGCACATGGCCGACTTAAGTACAAGAAGACTGACTCTTCTTACTGTCTATGTTTTGAACCATTCCTGTGACACGAGTTATTGATTCCGATGGTTCACTTCAGGTTTACTGTATGCCTCTGACCCTCTTATTGACGATGAAACACAGAAATTGCATCGGAATTAAATACAAAAGGCACAAAGCCAACTCAAGTACAAGAGGACCGACTCTTCTTACTGTCTATGTTTTGAACCATTCCTGTGGCACTAGTTATAGATTCCGATGTTTCACTTCAGGTTTACTGTATCCATATGACCTTCTTATTGACGATGAAACACAGAAATTGCATCGGAATTAAACAGAAAAGGCACAATGCCGACTTAAGTACAAGAAAACTTACTCTTCTTACTGTCTATGGTTTTAACCATTCCTGTGACACTAGTTATAGATTCCGATGCTTCACTTCAGGTTTACTGTATCCCTCTGACAGTCTTATTGACCATGAAACACAGACATTGCATCGGAATTAAATACAAAAGGCACATTGCCGACTTAAGTACAAGAAAACTCACTCTTCTTACTTTCTATGCTTTGTACTATTCCTGTGACATTAGTTATAGATTCCGATGCTTCAGTGCAGGTTTTCTGTATCCCTCTGACCTTCGTATTATCGAGGAAACACAGAAATTGCATCGGCATTAAATGCAAAATGCACAATGCCGACTTAAGTATAAGAAAACTGATTCTTCTTACTGTCTATGTTTTTAACCAATCCTGTGACACTAGTTATAGATTCCAAAGCCTCACTGCTGGTTTACTGTATCCTTTGGACCTTAGTATTGACGACGAAACACAGAAATTGCATCGGAATTAAATAGAAAAGCACAATGCCGACTTAGGTACAAGAAAACTGATTCTTCTTACTGTCTATGTTTTTAACCAATCCTGTGACACTAGTTATAGATTCCAAAGCCTCACTGCTGGTTTACTGTATCGTTTGGACCTTAGTATTGACGACGAAACACAGAAATTGCATCGGAATTAAATAGAAAAGCACAATGCCGACTTAGGTACAAGAAAACTGACTCTTCTTACTGTCTATCATTTGAACCACTCCTGTGACACTAGTTATAGATTCCGATGCCTCACTTCAGGTTTACTGTATACCTCTGACCTTCTTATTGACGATGAAACACAGAAGTTGCACCGTAATTAAATTCAAAAGGCACAATGCGGACTCAAGTACAAGAAGACTGGCTCTTCTTACTGTCTATGATTTGAACCTTTCCTGTGGGACCGGTTTTAGATTCCGATGCTTCGCTTCAGGTTTACTGTAATCCTTGGACCTTCTTATTGCCGACGAAACACAGAAATTGCATCGGAATCAAACAAAAAAGGCACAATGCCGACTTAATTATAAGAAAACTGACTCTTCTTACTGTCTATGTTTTGAACATTTCCTGTGGCACTAGTTATAGTTTCCGATGCTTCACTTCAGGTTTACTGTATCCCTTCTTATTGACGATGAAACACAGGAATTGCATCGGAATTATACAGAAAATGCACAATGCCGACTTAAGTACAAGAAGACTGGCTCTTCTTACTGTCTATGTTTTGAACCTTTCCTGTGAGACCGGTTTTAGATTCCAATGCTTCACTTCAGGTTTACTATATCCCTTGGACCTTCTTATTGACGACGAAACACAGAAACTGCATCGGAATTAAATGGAAAAGGCACAATGCCGACTTAAGTACATGAAAACTGACTCTTCTTACTGTCTATGTTTTGAACCGTTCCTGTGAGACTAGTTATAGATTCCGATGCATCACTACAGGTTTACTGTATCCCTCTGACCTTCTTATTGACGATGAAACACAGCTATTGCATCGGAATTAAATACAAAAGGCACAATGCCGACTTAAGTACAAGAAAACTGACTCTTCTTACTGTCTATGCTTTGATCCATTCCTGTGACACTAATTATACATTCCGATGCTTCACTTCAGTTTTACTGTATCCCTCTGAGCTTCTTATTGGCGATCAAACACAGAAATTGCATCGGAATTAAATACAAAAGGCACAATGCACACTGAAGTACTAGAAGACTGGCTCTGCTTACTGTCTATGATTTGAACCTTTCCTGTGAGACCAGTTTTAGATTCCGATGCTTGACTTCAGGTTTACTGTATCCCTTGGACCTTCATATTGACGACGATACACAGAAATTGCATAGGAAATAAATTGAAAAGGCACATTGCCGACTCAAGGTCAAGAAAACTGATTCTTCTTAATGTCCATGTTTTGAACCATTCCTGTGACACTAGTTAAAGATTACGATGCTTCACTTCCGGTTTACTGTATCCCTCTGACCTTCTTATTGACGATGAAACACAGAAGTTGCATCGGAATTAAATTCAAAAGGCACAATGACGACTCAAGTACAAGAAGACTGGCCCTTCTAACTGTCTATGTTTTGAACCTTTCCTGTGAGTCCGGTTTTAGATTCCGATGCTTCACTTCAGGTTTACTGAATCCCTTGGACCTTCTTATTGACGACGAAACACAGAAATTGCATCGGAATTATATAGAAAAGGCACAATGCCGACTTAAATACAAGAAAATTGACTCCTCTTACTGTCTATGTTTTGAACCATTGCTGTGACACTAGTTATAGATTCCGATGCTTCACTTCAGGTTTGCTGTATCACTCTGACCGTCTTATTGACGATGAAACACTGAAATTGCATCGGAATTAATTACAAATGGAACAATGCCGACTTAATTATAAGAAAACTGACTCTTCTTACTGCCTATGGTTTGAACCACTCCTGTGGCACTAGTTATAGACTCCGATGCTTCACTTAAGGTTTACTGTATCCCTTCTTATTGACGATGAAACACAGAAATTGAATCGGAATTAAATACAAAAGGCACAATAACGACTCAAGTACAAGAAGACTGGCTCTTCTTACTGTCTATGTTTTGAACCATTCATGTGAGACCAGTTTTGGATTCGGATGCTTGACTTCAGGTTTACTGTATCCCTCTGACCTTCTTACTGACGATGAAACACAGATAATGCATCGGAATTAAATAGAAAAGGCACAATGCCGACTTAAGGTCAAGAAAACTGATTCTTCTTAATGTCCATGTTTTGAACCATTCCTGTGTCACTAGTTACAGATTCCGATGCTTCACTTCAGGTTTACTGTATCCCTCTGACCTTCTTATTGACGATGAATCACAGAAATTGCATCGGAATTAAATACAAAAGGCACAATGACGACTCAAGTACGAGAAGACTGGCTCTTCTTACTGTCTATATTTTGAACCTTTCCTGTGAGTCCGCTTTTAGATTCCGATGCTTCACTTCAGGTTTACTGTATCCCTTGGTTCTTCTTATTGACGACGTAACACAGATATTGCACCGGAATCATATAGAAAAGGCACAATGCCGACTTAAATACAAGAAAACTGACTCCTCTTACTGTCTACGTTTTGAACCATAGCTGTGACACTAGTTATAGATTCCGATGCTTCACTTCAGGTTTTCTGTATCACTCTGACCGTCTTATTGACGATGAAACACAGAAATTGCATGGGAATTAAATACAAAAGGCACAATGCCGACTTAATTATAATAAAACTGACACTTCTTACTGCTATGATTTGAACCATTTGTGTGACACTAGTTATAGATTCCGATGCTTCACTTCAGGTTTACAGTAACCCTCTGACCTTCGTATTGACGATGAAACAGAGAAATTGCATAGGCATTTGAATACAAAAGGCACAATGCCGACTTAAGTAACAGAAGACTGACTCTTCTTACTGTCTATGTTTTGAACCATTCCTGTGACACTAGTTATAGATTCCGATGCTTCTCTTCAGGTTCACCGTATCCCTCTGACCTTCTTATTGTCGATGAAACATAGAGATTGCATCGGAATTGTATACAAAGGCACAATGCCGACTTAAGTACAATAAAATTGATTCTTCTTATTGTCTATGTTTTGAACCATTCCTGCGACACTAGTTATAGATTCCGATGCTTCACTTCAGGTTTACTGTATCCCTCTGACCTTCTTATTGACGATGATACACAAAAATTGCATCGGAATACAAACAAAAGGCACAATGCCGACTTCAGTACAAGAAGACTGCCTCTTCTTACTGTCTATGTTTTGAACTATTCCTGTGACACTAGTTATAGATTCCGAAGCTTCACTTCAGATTTACTGTATCCCTCTGACCTTCTTATTGACGATGAAACACAGAAATTGCATCGGAATTAAATACGAAAGGCACAATGCCGACTTAAGTAAAAGAAAACTGACACTTCTTACTGTCTATGTTTTGAACCATTCCTGTGACACTAGTTATAGATTCCGATGCTTCACTTCAGGTTTACTGTATCCCTCTGACCTTCTTATTGACGATGAAACACAGAAATTTAATCGGCATTAAATACAAAAGGCACAATGCCGTCTTAAGTACAAGAAATCTGACTCTTCTTACTGTCTATGTTTTGAACATCTCCTTTGACGCTAGTTATAGATTCCGATGCTTCACTTCAGGTTTTCTGTATCCCTCTGACCTTCTTATTGACGATGAAACACAGAAATTACATGGGAATTAAATACAAAAGGCACTATGCCCGTTTATGTTCAAGTAAACTGACTTTTCTTACTGTCTATGGTTTTAACCATTCCTGTGACACTAGTTATAGATTCCGATGCTCCACTTCAGGTATACTGTATCCCTCTGACCTTCTTATTGACGATGACACACAGAAATTGCATCGGAATTAGATACAAAAGGCACAATGCCAACTTAAGTACAAGAAAACTGACTCTTCTTACTGTCTATGTTTTGAAACATTCCTGTGACACTAGTTATAGATGCCGATACTTCACTTCAGGTTTACTGTATCCCTCTGACCTTCTTATTGACGATGAAACACAGAAATTGCATCGAAATTAAATATAAAAGGCACAATGCCGACTTAAGTACAAGAAAACTGACTCTTCTTACTGTCTATACTTTGAACCATTCCTGTGACACTTGACATAGTTTCCGATGCTTCATCTCAGGTTTACTGTATCCCTCTGACCTTATTGACGATGAAACACAGAAATTGCATCGGAATTAAATACAAAAGGCACAATGCCGACTTAAGTACAAGGAAACTGACTCTTCTTACTGTCTGTGTTTTGAACCATTCCTGTGACACTAGTTATAGATTCCGATGCTTCACTTCAGGTTTACTGTATCCCTCTGACCTTCTTATTGACGATGAAACACAGAAATTGCCTCGGAATTAAATACAAAAGGCACAATGAAGACTTAAGTACGAGAAAACTGACGCTTCTTACTGTTTGTGTTTTGAACCACTCCTGTGACACTAGTTGTAGATTCCGATGCTTCACTTCAGGTTTACTGTATCCCTCTGACCTTCTTATTGATGATGAAACACAGAAATTGCATCGGAATACAAGCAAAAGGCAGAATGCCGACTTAAGTACAAGAAGACTGACTCTTCTTACTGTCTATGATTTGAACTATTCCTGTGACACTAGTTATAGATTCCGAAGTTTCACTTCAGGTTTACTGTATCCCTCTTACCTTCTTATTGACGATGAAACACCGAAATTGCATCGGAATTAAATACAAATGGCACAATGCCGACTCAGGTACAAGAAGACTGGCTCTTCTTACTGTCTATGTTTTAACCTTTCCTGTGAGACAGGTTTTAGATTCCGATGCTTCACTTCAGGTTTACTGTATCCCTTGGCCCTCCTTATTGACGACGAAACACAGAAAGTGGATCGGCATTAAATACAAAAGGCACAATGCCGACTTAAGTACAAGAAATCTGACTCTTCTTACTGTCCATGTTTTGAACATCGCCTTTGACACTAGTTATAGATTCCGATGCTTCACTTCAGGTTTACTGTATCCCTCTGACCTTCTCATTGACGATGAAACACAGAAATTGCATCGGAATTATATAAGAAAGGCACAATGCCGACTTAAGTAAAAGAAAACTGCCTCTTCTTACTGTCTATGTTTTGAACCATTCCTGTGACACTAGTTATAGATTCCGATGCTTCACTTCACGTTTACTGTATCCCTCTGACCTTCTTATTGACGATGAAACACAGAAATTTATTCGGCATTAAATACAAAAGGCACAATGCCGACTTAAGTACAAGAAATCTGACTCTTCTTACTGTCTCTGTTTTGAACATCTCCTTTGACACTAGTTATAGATTCCGATGCTTCACTACAGATTTAATGTATCCCTCTGACCTTCTTATTGACGATGAAACACAGAAATTGCATGGGCATTAAATACAAAAGGCACTATGCGGACTTAAGTACAAGTAAACTGACTTTTCTTACTGTCTATGGTTTTAACCATTCCTGTGACACTAGTTACAGATTCCGGTGCTCCACTTCAAGTATACTGTATCCCTCTGACTATGTTATTGACGATGACACACAGAAATTGTATCGGAATTAAATACAAAAGGCATAATGCCGACTTAAGTACAAGAAAACTGGCTCTTCCTACTCTCTATGCTTTTAACCATTTCTGTGGCACTAGTTATAGGTTCCGATGCTTCACTTCATTTTTACTGTATCCCTCTGACCTTCTTATTGACGATGAAACACAGAAATTGCATCGGAATCAAATAAAAAAGGCACAATGCCAACTTAAGTACAAGAAAACTGACTCTTCTTACTGTCTATGTTTTGAAACATTCCTGTGACACTAGTTATTGATGCCGATACTTCAGTTCAGGTATACTGTATCCCTCTGACCTTCTTATTGACGATGAGACACACAAATTGCATCGAAATTAAATATAAAAGGCACAATGCCGACTTAAGTACAAGAAAACTGACTCTTCTTACTGTCTATACTTTGAACCGTTCCTGTGACACTTGTTATAGATTCCGATGCTTCATCTCAGGTTTACTGTATCCCTCTGACCTTATTGACGATGAAACACAGAAATTGCATCGGAATTAAATACAAAAGGCACAATGCCGACTTAAGTACAAGGAAACTGACTCTACTTACTGCCTGTGTTTTGAACCATTCCTGTGACACTAGTTATAGGTTCCGATGCTTCACTTCAGGTTTACTGTATCCCTCTGACATTCTTATTGACGATGAAACTCAGAAATTGAATCGGAACTAAATACAAAAGGCCCAATGCCGACTTAAGTACAAGAAAACTGACGCTTCTTACTGTTTGTGTTTTGAATCACTCCTGTGACACTAGTTATAGATTCCGATGCTTCACTTCAGGTTTACTGTATCCCTCTGACCTTCTTATTGACGATGAAACACAGAAATTGCATCGGAATACAAACAAAGTCACAATGCCGACTTAAGTACAAGAAGACTGCCTCTTCTTACTGTCTATGTTTTGAACTATTCCTGTGACACAAGTTATAGATTCCGATGCTTCTCATCAGGTTTACTGTATCCCTCTGACCTTCTTATTGACGATGAAACACAGAAATTTAATCGGTATTAAATACAAAAGGCACAATGCCGACTTAAATACAAGAAAACTGACTCTTCTTACTGTCTATGCTTTGATCCATTCCTGTGACACTAGTTATAGATTCCGATGCTTCACTTCAGGTTTGCTGTATCCCTCCGACCCTCTAATTGATGATGAAACACAGAAATTGCCTCGGAATTAAGTACAAAAGGCACAATGCCGACTTAAGCACAAGAAAATTGACGCTTCTTACTGTTTGTGTTTTGAACCACTCCTGTGACACTAGTTATAGGTTCCGATGCTTCACTTCAGGTTTACTGTATCCCTCTGACCTTCTTATTGACGATTAAACACAGAAATTGCATCCGAATTAAATAGAAAAGCACAATGCCGACTTAAGTACAAGAAGACTTGCACTTCTTACTGTCTATGTTTTGAACCTTGCCTGTAACACTAGTTATAGATTCCGATGCTTTACTTCAGGTTTACTGTATCCCTCTGACCTTCTTATTGACGATGAAACACAGAAATTGCATGGGAATTAAATACAAAAGGCACAATGCCGACTTAAGTACAAGTAAATTGACTTTTCTTACTGCCTATGGTCTTAACCATTCCTGTGACACTAGTTATAGATGCCGATACTTCACTTCAGGTATACTGTATCCCTCTGATCTTCTTATAGACGATGAAACACAGAAATTGCATCGAAATTAATTATAAAAGGCACAATTCCGACTTAAGTACAAGAAAACTGACTCTTCTTACTGTCTATACTTTGAACCATTCCAGTGACACTTGTTATAGATTCCGATGCTTGACTTCAGGTTTACTGTATCCCTTGGACCTTCATATCGACGACGAATCACGGAAATTGCATCGGAATTAAATAGAAAAGGCACAATGCCGACTTAAGTTCAAGAAAACTGATTCTTCTTAATGTCCATGTTTTGAACCATTCCTGTGACACTAGTTATAGATTCCGATGCTTCACTACAGGTTTACTGTATCCCTCCGACCTTCCTATTGACGATGGAACACAGAAATTGCATCGGAATTAAATACAAAAGGCACAATGACGACTCAAGTACAAGAAGACTGGCTCTTCTTACTGTCTATATTTTGAACCTTTCCTGTGAGTCCGGTTTTAGATTCAGATGCTTCACATCAGGTTTACTGTATCCCTTGGCCCTTCTTATTGACGACGTAACACAGATATTGCATCGGAATTATATAGAAAAGGCACAATGCCGACTTAAATACAAAAAAACTGACTCCTCTTACTGTCTATGTTTTGAACCATTGCTGTGACACTAGTTATAGATTCCGATGCTTCACTTCAGGTTTGCTGTATCACTCTGACCGTCTTATTGACGATGAAACACAGACATTGCATCGGAATTAAATACAAAAGGCACAATGCCGACTTCATTATAATAAAACTGACTCTTCTTACTGTCTATGCTTTGAACCATTCCTGTGGCACTAGTTATAGACTCCGATGCTTCACTTCAGGTTTACTGTATCCTTCTGACCTTCTTATTGACGATGAAACACCGAAATTGCATCGGAATTAAATACAAAAGGCACAATGCCGACTTAAGTACAAGTAAACTGACTTCTCTTACTGTCTATGATTTGAACCATTTGTGTGACACTAGTTACAGATTCCGATGCTTCACTTCAGGTTCACTGTATCCCTCTGAACTTCTTATTATCGATGAAACATAGAAATTCCATCGGCATTTTATACAAAATGCACAATGCCGACTCAAGTACAAGAAAATTGATTCTTCTTATTGCCTATGTTTTGAATAATTCCTGTGACACTAGTTATAGATTCCGATGCCTCACTTCAGGAATACTGTATCCCTCTGACCTTCTTATTGACGATGAAACACAGATATTGCATCGGAATTAAATACGAAAGGCACAATGCCGACTTAAGTAAATGAAAACTGACTCTTCTTACTGTCTATGTTTTGGACCATTCCTGTGACACTAGTTATAGATTCCGATGCTTCACTTCAGGTTTACTGTATCCCTCTGACCCTCTTATTGACGATAAAACACAGAAATTTAATCGGCATTAAATACAAAAGGCACAATGCCGACTTAAGTACAACAAATCTGACTCTTCTTACTGTCCATGTTTTGAACATCTCCTTTGACACTAGTTATAAATTCCGATGCTTCACTTTAGGTTTACTGTATCCCTCTGACCTTCTTATTGACGATGAAACACAGAAATTGCATCGGAATTAAATACGAAAGGCACAATGCCGACTTAATAAAAGAAAACTGACTCTTCTTACTGTCTATGTTTTGAACCATTCCTGTGACACTAGTTATAGATTCCGATGCTTCACTTAAGGTTTACTGTATCCCTCTGACCTTCTTATTGACGATGAAACACAGAAATTTAATCGGCATTAAATACAAAAGGCACAATGCCGTCTTAAGTACAAGAA
The DNA here is from genome assembly GCF_021461395.2 of Schistocerca americana. Lineage (NCBI taxonomy): Eukaryota > Metazoa > Arthropoda > Insecta > Orthoptera > Acrididae > Schistocerca > Schistocerca americana. The sequence goes on along the minus strand of NC_060120.1, from coordinate 1,130,093,713 downwards.
ATCTGACTCTTCTTACTGTCTATGTTTTGAACATCTCCTTTGACGCTAGTTATAGATTCCGATGCTTCACTTCAGGTTTACTGTATCCCTCTGTCCTTCTTATTGACGATGAAACACAGAAATTGCATGGGAATTAAATACAAAAGGCACTATGCGGACTTAAGTACAAGTAAACTGACTTTTCTTACTGTCTATGGTTTTAACCATTCCTGTGACACTAGTTACAGATTCCGGTGCTCCACTTCAAGTATACTGTATCCCTCTGACCTTGTTATTGACGATGACACACAGAAATTGTATCGGAATTAAATACAAAAGGCATAATGCCGACTTAAGTACAAGAAAACTGGCTCTTCCTACTCTCTATGCTTTTAACCATTCCTGTGGCACTAGTTATAGGTTCCGATGCTTCACTTCATTTTTACTGTATCCCTCTGACCTTCTTATTGACGATGAAACACAGAAATTGCATCGGAATCAAATAAAAAAGGCACAATGCCAACTTAAGTACAAGAAAACTGACTCTTCTTACTGTCTATGTTTTGAAACATTCCTGTGACACTAGTTATAGATGCTGATACTTCAGTTCATGTATACTGTATCCCTCTGACCTTCTTATTGACGATGAGACACACAAATTGCATCGAAATTAAATATAAAAGGCACAATGCCGACTTAAGTACAAGAAAACTGACTCTTCTTACTGTCTATACTTTGAACCGTTCCTGTGACACTTGTTATAGATTCCGATGCTTCATCTCAGGTTTACTGTATCCCTCTGACCTTATTGACGATGAAACACAGAAATTGCATCGGAATTAAATACAAAAGGCACAATGCCGACTTAAGTACAAAGAATCTGACTCTTCTTACTGCCTGTGTTTTGAACCATTCCTGTGACACTAGTTATAGGTTCCGATGCTTCACTTCAGGTTTACTGTATCCCTCTGACATTCTTATTGACGATGAAACACAGAAATTGAATCGGAACTAAATACAAAAGGCCCAATGCCGACTTAAGTACAAGAAGACTGCCTCTTCTTACTGTCTATGTTTTGAACTATTCCTGTGACACTAGTTATAGATTCCGAAGCTTCACTTCAGGTTTACTGTATCCCTCTGACCTTCGTATTGACGATGAAACAGAGAAATTGGATCGGAATTGAATACAAAAGGCACAATGCCGACTTAAGTACAAGAAGACTGACTCTTCATACTGTCTATGTTTTGAACCATTCCTGTGACACTAGTTATAGATTCCGATGCTTCACTTCAGGGTCACTGTATCCCTCCGACCTTCTAATTGTCGATGAAACATAGAAATTGCATCGGAATTATATACAAAAGGCGCAATGCCGACTTAAGTACAAGAAAATTAATTCTTCTTATTGCCTATGTTTTGAACCATTCCTGTGACACTAGTTATAGATTCCGATGACTCACTTCAGGAATACTGTATCCCTCTGACCTTCTTGTTGACGACGAAACACAGAAATTGCATCGGAATTAAATACGAAAGGCACAATGCCTACTTAAGTAAAAGAACACTGACTCTTCTTACTGACTATGTTTTGGACCATTCCTGTGACACTAGTTATAGATTCCGATGCTTCTCATCAGGTTTACTGTATCCCTCTGACCTTCTTATTGACGATGAAACACAGAAATTTAATCGGTATTAAATACAAAAGGCACAATGCCGACTTAAGTACAAGAAGACTGACTCTTCTTACTGTCTATGTTTTGAACCATTCCTGTGACACTAGTTATGGATTTTGATGCTTCACTTCACGTTTACTGTATCCCTCTGACCTTCTTATTGACGATGAAACACAGAAATTTAATCGGCATTAAATACAAAAGGCACAATGCCGACTTAAGTACAAGAAATCTGACTCTTCTTACTGTCTCTGTTTTGAACATCTCCTTTGACACTAGTTATAGATTCCGATGCTTCACTACAGATTTAATGTATCCCTCTGACCTTCTTATTGACGATGAAACACAGATATTGCATGGGAATTAAATACAAAAGGCACTATGCCGACTTAAGTACAAGAAAACTGACGCTTCTTACTGTTTGTGTTTTGAATCACTCCTGTGACACTAGTTATAGATTCCGTTGCTTCACTTCAGGTTTACTGCATCCCTCTGACCTTCTTATTGACGATGAAACACAGAAATTGCTTCGGAATACAAACAAAAGGCACAATGCCGACTTAAGTACAAGAAGACTGCCTCTTCTTACTGTCTATGTTTTGAACTATTCCTGTGACACTAGTTATAGATTCCGAAGCTTCACTTCAGATTTGCTGTATCCCTCTGACCTTCTTATTGACGATGAGACACAGAAATTGCATCAAAATTAAATATATAATAGGCACAATGCCGACATAAGTACAAGAAAACGGACTCTTCTTACTGTCTATACTTTGAACCATTCCTGTGACACTTGTTATAGATTCCGATGCTTCATCTCAGGTTTACTGTATCCCTCTGACCTTATTGACGATGAAACACAGAAATTACATCGGAATTAAATACAAAAGGCACAATGCCGACTTAAGTGCAAGGAAACTGTCTCTTCTTACTGTCTGTGCTTTGAACCATTCCTGTGACACTAGTTATAGGTTCCGATGGTTCACTTCAGGTTTACTGTATCCCTCTGACCTTCTTATTGACGATGAAACACAGAAATTGAATCGGAATTAAATACAAAAGGCACAATGCCGACTTAAGGACAAGAAAACTGACGCTTCTTACTGTTTGTGTTTTGAATCACTCCTGTGACACTAGTTATAGATTCCGATGCTTCACTTCAGGTTTACTGTATCCCTCTGACCTTCTTATTGACGATGAAACACCGAAATTGCATCGGAATTAAATACAAAAGGCACAATGCCGACTTAAGTACAAGTAAACTGACTCTTCTTACTGTCTATGATATGAACCATTTGTGTGACACTAGTTATAGATTCCGATGCTTCACTTCAGGTTTACTGTAACCCTCTGACCTTCGTATTGACGATGAAACAGAGAAATTGCATCGGAATTGAATACAAAAGGCACAATGCCGACTTAAGTACAAGAAGACTGACTCTTCATACTGTCTATGTTTTGAACCAATCCTGTGACACTAGTTATAGATTCCGATGCTTCACTTCAGGTTCATTGTATCCCTCTGACCTTCTAATTGTCGATGAAACATAGAAATTGCATCGGAAGTATATACAAAAGGCACTATGCCGACTTAAGTACAAGAAAATTAATTCTTCTTATTGCCTATGTTTTGAACCATTCCTGTGACACTAGTTATAGATTCCGATGGCTCACTTCAGGAATACTGTATCCCTCTGACCTTCTTGTTGACGATGAAACACAGAAATTGCACCGGAATTAAATACGAAAGGCACAATGCCGACTTAAGTAAAAGAAAACTGACTCTTCTTACTGACTATGTTTTGGACCATTCCTGTGACACTAGTTATAGATTCCGATGCTTCACATCAGGTTTACTGTATCCCTCTGACCTTCTTATTGACGATGAAACACAGAAATTTAATCGGCATTAAATACAAAAGGCACAATGCCGACTTAAGTACAACAAATCTTACTCTTCTTACTGTCAATGTTTTGAACATCGCCTTTGACACTAGTTATAGATTCCGATGCTTCACTTTAGGTTTACTGTATCCCTCTGACCTTCTTATTGACGATGAAACACAGAAATTGCATCGGAATTAAATACGAAAGGCACAATGCCGACTTAAGTAAAAGAAAAATGACTCTTCTTACTGTCTATGATTTGAACCATTCCTGTGACACTAGTTATAGATTCCGATGCTTCACTTCAGGTTTACTGTATCCCTCTGACCTTCTTATTGACGATGAATTACAGAAATTTAATCGGCATTAAATACAAAAGGCACAATGCCGACTTAAGTACAAGAAATCTGACTCTTCTTACTGTCTATGTTTTGCACATCTCCTTTGAGACTAGTTATAGATTCCGATGCTTCACTTCAGGTTTACTGTATCCCTCTGACCTTCTTATTGACGATGAAACACAGAAATTACATGGGAATTAAATACAAATGGCACTATGCCTTCTTAAGTACAAGTAAACTGACTTTTCTTAGTGTCTATGGTTTTAACCATTCCTGTGACACTAGTTATAGATTCCGATGCTCCACTTCAGGTATACTGTATCCCTCTGACCTTCTTATTGACGATGAAACACAGAAATTGCATCGGAATACAAACAAAAGGCACAATGACGCCTTAAGTACAAGAAGACTGCCTCTTCTTACTGTCTATGTTTTGAACTATTCCTGTGACACTAGTTATAGATTCCGAAGCTTCACTTCAGGTTTACTGTATCACTCTGACCTTCTTATTGACGATGAAACACAGAAATTGCATCGGAATTAAATACAAAAGGCACAATGCCGACTTCATTATAATAAAACTGACTCTTCTTACTGTCTATGCTTTGAACCATTCCTGTGGCACTAGTTATAGACTCCGATGCTTCACTTCAGGTTTACTGTATCCCTCTGACCTTCTTATTGACGATGAAACAATGAAATTGCATCGGAATTAAATACAAAAGGCACAATGCCGACTTAAGTACAAGTAAACTGACTCTTCTTACTGTCTATGATTTGAACCATTTGTGTGACACTAGTTATAGATTCCGATGCTTCACTTCAGGTTTACTGTAACCCTCTGACCTTCGTATTGACGATGAAACAGAGAAATTGCATCGGAATTGAATACAAACGGCACAATGCCGACTTAAGTAATAGAAGACTGACTCTTCATACTGTCTATGTTTTGAACCATTCCTGTGACACTAGTTATGGATTCCGATGCTTCACTTCAGGTTCACTGTATCCCTCTGACCTTCTAATTGTCGATGAAACATAGAAATTGCATCGGAATTATATACAAAATTCACTATGCCGACTTAAGTGCAAGAAAATTAATTCTTCTTATTTCCTATGTTTTGAACCATTCCTGTGACACTAGTTATAGATTCCGATGACTCACTTCAGAAATACTGTATCCCTCTGACCTTCTTGTTGACGATGAAACACAGAAATTGCATGGGAATTAAATACGAAAGGCACAATGCCGACTTAAATAAAAGAAAACTGACTCTTCTTACTGACTATGTTTTGGACCATTCCTGTGACACTAGTTACAGATTCCGATGCTTCACATCAGGTTTACTGTATCCCTCTGACCTTCTTATTGACGATGAAACACAGAAATTTAATCGGCATTAAATACAAAAGGCACAATGCCGACTTAAGTACAACAAATCTTACTCTTCTTACTGTCCATGTTTTGAACATCGCCTTTGACACTAGTTATAGATTCCGATGCTTCACTTTAGGTTTACTGTATCCCTCTGACCTTCTTATTGACGATGAAACACAGAAATTGCATCGGAATTAAATACGAAAGGCACAATGCCGACTTAAGTAAAAGAAAACTGACTCTTCTTACTGTCTATGATTTGAACCATTCCTGTGACACTAGTTATAGATTCCGATGCTTCACTTCAGGTTTACTGTATCCCTCTGACCTTCTTATTGACGATGAAACACAGAAATTTAATCGGCATTAAATACAAAAGGCACAATGCCGACTTAAGTACAAGAAATCTGACTCTTCTTACTGTCTATGTTTTGCACATCTCCTTTGAGACTAGTTATAGATTCCGATGCTTCACTTCAGGTTTACTGTATCCCTCTGACCTTCTTATTGACGATGAAACACAGAAATTACATGGGAATTAAATACAAATGGCACTATGCCGACTTAAGTACAAGTAAACTGACTTTTCTTACTGTCTATGGTTTTAACCATTCCTGTGACACTAGTTATAGATTCCGATGCTCCACTTCAGGTATACTGTATCCCTCTGACCTTCTTATTGACGATGACACACAAAAAGTGCATCGCAATTACATACAAAAGGCACAATGCCGATTTAAGTACAAGAAAACTGACTCTTCCTATTTTCTATGTTTTTAACCATTCCTGTGACACTAGTTATAGATTCCGATGCTTCACTTCAGGTTTACTGTATCCCTCTGACCTTATTATTGACGATGAAACACAGAAATTGCATTGGAATTAAAAACAAAAGTCACAATGCCGACTTCATTATCATAAAACTGACTCTTCTTATTGTCTATGCTTTGAACCATTCCTGTGGCACTAGTTATAGACTCCGATGCTTCACTTCAGGTTTACTGTATCCTTCTGACCTTCTTATTGACGATGAAACACCGAAATTGCATCGGAATTAAATACAAAAGGCACAATGCCGACTTAAGTACAAGTAAACTGGCTCTTCTTACTGTCTATGATTTGAACCATTTGTGTGACACTAGTTATAGATTCCGATGCTTCACTTCAGGTTTACTGTAACCCTCTGACCTTCGTATTGACGATGAAACAGAGAAATTGCATCGGAATTGAATACAAAAGGCACAATGCCGACTTAAGTACAAGAAGACTGACTCTTCTTACTGTCTATGTTTTGAACCTTTCCTGTGAGACCGGTTCTAGATACCAATGCTTCACTTCAGGTTTACTATATCCCTTGGACCTTCTTATTGACGATGAAACACAGAAATTTAATCGGCATTAAATACAAAAGGCACAATGCCGACTTAAGTACAAGAAATCTGACTCTTCTTACTGTCTCTGTTTTGAACATCTCCTTTGACACTAGTTATAGATTCCGATGCTTCACTACAGATTTAATGTATCCCTCTGACTTTCTTATTGACGATGAAACACAGAAATTGCATGGGAATTAAATACAAAAGGCACTATGCCGACTTAAGTAGAAGTAAACTGACTTTTCTTACTGACTATGGTTTTAACCATTCCTGTGACACTAGTTACAGATTCCGGTGCTCCACTTCAAGTATACTGTATCCCTATGACCTTGTTATTGACGATGACACACAGAAATTGTATCGCAATTAAATACAAAAGGCATAATAGCGACTTAAGTACAAGAAAACTGGCCCTTCCTACTCTCTATGCTTTTAACCATTCCTGTGACACTAGTTATAGACTCCGATGCTTCACTTCAGGTTTACTGTATCCTTCTGACCTTCTTATTGACGATGAAACACCGAAATTGCATCGGAATTAAATACAAAAGGCACAATGCCGAATTAAGTACAAGTAAACTGACTTTTCTTACTGTCTATGATTTGAACCATTTGTGTGACACTAGTTATAGATTCCGATGCTTCACTTCAGGTTTACTGTAACCCTCTGACCTTCGTATTGACGATGAAACAGAGAAATTGCATCGGAATTGAATACAAAAGGCACAATGCCGACTTAAGTACAAGAATACTGACTCTTCTTAGTGTCTATGTTTAGAACCATTCCTGTGACACTAGTTATAGATTCCGATGCTTCACTTCAGGTTCACTGTATCCCTCTGAACTTCTTATTGTCGATGAAACATAGAAATTCCATCGGAATTTTATACAAAAGGCACAATGCCGACTCAAGTACAAGAAAATTGATTCTTCTTATTGCCTATGTTTTGAACAATTCCTGTGACACTAGTTATAGATTCCGATGCCTCACTTCAGGAATACAGTATCCCTCTGACCTTCTTATTGACGATGAAACACAGAAATTGCATCGGAATTAAATACGAAAGGCACAATGCCAACTTAAGTAAATGAAAACTGACTCTTCTTACTGTCTATGTTTTGGACCATTCCTGTGACACTAGTTATAGATTCCGATGCTTCACTTCAGGTTTACTGTATCCCTCTGACCTTCTTATTGACGATGAAACACAGAAATTTAATCGGCATTAAATACAAAAGGCACAATGCCGTCTTAAGTACAAGAAATCTGACTCTTCTTACTGTCTATGTTGTGAACATCTCCTTTGACACTAGTTATAGATTCCGATGCTTCACTTCAGGTTTACTGTATCCCTCTGACCTTCTTATTGACGATGAAACACAGAAATTACATGGGAATTAAATGCAAAAGGCACTATGCCGAGTTAAGTTCAAGTAAACTGACTTTTCTTACTGTCAATGGTTTTAACCATTCCTGTGACACTAGTTATAGATTCCGATGCTCCACTTCAGGTATACTGTATCCCTCTGACCTTCTTATTGACGATGACACACAGAAATTGCATCGGAATTAAATACAAAAGGCACAATGCCAACTTAAGTACAAGAAAACTGACTCTTCTTACTGTCTATGTTTTGAAACATTCCTGTGACTCTAGTTATAGATGCCGATACTTCACTTCAGGTTTACTGTATCCCTCTGACCTTCTTATTGACGATGAAACACAGAAATTGCATCGAAATTAAATATAAAAGGCACAATGCCGACTTAAGTACAAGAAAACTGACTCTTCTTACTGTTTATACTTTGAACCATTCCTGTGACACTTGCCATAGTTTCCGATGATTCATCTCAGGTTTACTGCATACCTCTGACCTTATTGACGATGAAACACAGAAATTGCATCGGAATTAAATTCAAAAGGCACAATGCACACTCAAGTACTAGAAGACTGGCTCTTCTTACTGTCTATGATTTGAACCTTTCCTGTGAGACCAGTTTTAGATTCCGATGCTTGACTTCAGGTTTACTGTATCCCTTGGACCTTCATATTGACGACGAAACACAGAAATTGCATAGGAAATAAATTGAAAAGGCACAATGCCGACTCAAGGTCAAGAAAACTGATTCTTCTTAATGTCCATGTTTTGAACCTTTCCTGTGACAATAGTTAAAGATTCCGACGCTTCACTTCAGGTTTACTGTATCCCTCTGACCTTCTCATTGACGATGAAACACAGAAATTGCATCGGAATTAAATTCAAAAGGTACAATGACGACTCAAGTACAAGAAGACTGGCTCTTCTAACTGTCTATGTTTTGATCCTTTCCTGTGAGTCCGGTTTTAGATTCCGATGCTTCACTTCAGGTTTACTGTATCCCTTGGACCTTCTTATTGACGACGAAACACAGAAATTGCATCGGAATTATATAGAAAAGGCACAATGCCGACTTAAATACAAGAAAATTGACTCCTCTTACTGTCTATGTTTTGAACCATTGCTGTGACACTAGTTATAGATTCCGATGCTTCACTTCAGGTTTGCTGTATCACTCTGACCGTCTTATTGACGATGAAACACAGAAATTGCATCGGAATTAAATACAAATGGAACAATGCCGACTTAATTATATGAAAACTGACTCTTCTTACTGCCTATGGTTTGAACCACTCCTGTGGCACTAGTTATAGACTCCGATGCTTCACTTCAGGTTTACTGTATCCCTTCTTGTTGACGATCAAACACAGAAATTGAATCGGAATTAAATACAAATGGCACAATAACGACTCAAGTACAAGAAGACTGGCTCTTCTTACTGTCTATGTTTTGAACCATTCATGTGAGACCAGTTTTGGATTCCGAAGCTTGACTTCAGGTTTACTGTAACCCTCTGACCTTCTTACTGACGATGAAACACAGATAATGCATCGGAATTAAATACAAAAGGCACAATGACGACTCAAGTACAAGAAATCTGACTCCTCTTACTGTCTATGTTTTGAACCTCTCCTGTGAGACCAGTTTTAGATTCCGATGCTTGACTTCAGGTTTACTGCGTCCCGTGGACCTTCATATTGACGATGAAACACAGAAATTGCATCGGAATTAAATAGAAAAGGCACAATGCCGACTTAAGGTCAAGAAAACTGATTCTCCTTAATGTCCATCTTTTGAACCATTCCTGTGACACTAGTTACAGATTCCGATGCTTCACTTCAGGTTAACTGTATCCCTCTGACCTTCGTATTGACGATGAATCACAGAAATTGCATCGGAATTAAATACAAAAGGCACAATGACGACTCAAGTACAAGAAGACTGACTCGTCTTACTGTCTATGTTTTGAACCATTCCTGTGACACTAGTTATAGATTCCGATGCTTCACTTTAGGTTTACAGTAACCCTCTGACCTTCGTATTGACGATGAAACAGAGAAATTGCATCGGAATTTGAATACAAAAGGCACAGTGCCGACTTAAGTACAAGAAGACTGACTCGTCTTACTGTCTATGTTTTGAACCATTCCTGTGACACTAGTTATAGATTCCGATGCTTCTCTTCAGGTTCACCGTATCCCTCTGACCTTCTTATTGTCGATGAAACATAGAGATTGCATCGGAATTGTATACAAAAGGCACAATGCCGACTTAAATACAAGAAAATTGATTCTTCTTATTGTCTATGTTTTGAACCATTCCTGTGACACTAGTTATAGATTCCGATGCCTCACTTCAGGAATACTGTATTCCTCTGACCTTCTTATTGACGATGAAACACAGAAAATGCATCGGAACTAAATACGAAAGGCACAATGCCACTTCAGTAAAAGAAAACTGACTCTTCTTACTGTCTATGTTTTGAAACCATTGCTGTGACACTAGTTATAGATTCCGATGCTTCACTTCAGGTTTACTGTATACCTCTGACCTTCTTATTGACGATGAAACACAGAAATTCAATCGGCATTAAATACAAAAGGCACAATGCCAACTTAAGTACAAGAAATATAACTCTTCTTACTGTCCATGTTTGAACATCTCCTTTGACACTAATTATAGATTCCGATGCTTCACTTCAGGTTTACTGTATCCCTCTGACCTTCTCATTGACGATGGAACACAGAAATTACATGGGAATTAAATACAAAAGGCACTATGCCGACTTAAGTACAAGTAAACTGACTTTTCTTACTGTCTATGGTTTTAACCATTCCTGTGACACTAGTTATAGATGCCGATACTTCACTTCAGGTATACTGTATCCCTCTGACCTTCTTATTCACGATGAAACACAGAAATTGCATGGAAATAAATTATAAATGGCACAATTCCGACTTAAGTACAAGAGAACTGACTCTTCTTACTGTCTATACTTTGAACCATTCCTGTGATACTTGTTATAGATTCCGATGCTTCATCTCAGGTTTACTGTATCCCTCTGACCTTATTGACGATGAAACACAGAAACTGCATCGGAATTAGATACAAAAGGCACAATGCCGACTTAAGCACAAGGAAACTGACTCTTCTTACTGTCTGTGTTTTGAACCATTCCTGTGACACTAGTTATAGATTCCGATGCTTCACTTCAGGTTTACTGTATCCATCTGACCTTCTTATTGACGATGAAACACAGAAATTGCATCGGAATACAAACAAAAAGCACAATGCCGACTTAAGTACAAGAAGACTGCCTCTTCTTACTGTCTATGTTTTGAACTATTCCTGTGACACTAGTTATAGATTCCGAAGCTTCACTTCAGATTTACTGTATCTCTCTGACCTTCTTATTGACGATGAAACACAGAAATTGCATCGGAATTAAATACAAAAGGCACAATGTCGACTCAAGTACAAGAAGACTGGCTCTTCTTACTGTCCATGTTTTGAACCTTTCCTGTGAGTCCGGTTTTAGATTCCGATGCCTCACTTCAGGTTTACTGTATCCCTTGGCCCTTCTTATTGACGACGAAACACAGAAATTGCATCGGATTTGTATAGAAAAGGCACAATGCCGACTTAAATACAAGAAAACTGACTCTTCTTACTGTCTATGCTTTGATCCATGTCTGTGACACTAGTTATAGATTCCGATGCTTCACTTCAGGTTTACTATATCCCTCCGACCCTCTAATTGATGATGAAACACAGAAATTGCCTCGGAATTAAGTACAAAAGGCACAATGCCGACTTAAGTACAAGAAAACTGACGCTTCTTACTGTTTGTGTTTTGAACCACACCTGTGACACTAGTTACAGGTTCCGATGCTTCACTTCAGGTTTACTGTATCCCTCTGACCTTCTTATTGACGATTAAACACAGAAATTGCATCCGAATTAAATAGAAAAGCACAATGCCGACTTAAGTACAAGAAGACTTGCTCTTCTTACTGTCTATGTTTTGAACCTTGCCTGTAACACTAGTTATAGATTCCGATGCTTCACTTCAGGTTTACTGTATCCCTCTGACCTTCTTATTGACGATGAAACACAGAAATTGCATCGGAATTAAATTCAAAAGGTACAATGACGACTCAAGTACAAGAAGACTGGCTCTTCTAACTGTCTATGTTTTGATCCTATCCTGTGAGTCCGGTTTTAGATTCCGATGCTTCACTTCAGGTTTACTGTATCCCTTGGACCTTCTTATTGACGACGAAACACAGAAATTGCATCGGAATTATATAGAATAGGCACAATGCCGACTTAAATACAAGAAAATTGACTCCTCTTACTGTCTATGTTTTGAACCATTGCTGTGACACTAGTTATTGATTCCGATGCTTCACTTCAGGTTTGCTGTATCACTCTGACCGTCTTATTGACGATGAAACACAGAAATTGCATCGGAATTAAATACAAATGGAACAATGCCGACTTAATTATATGAAAACTGACTCTTCTTACTGCCTATGGTTTGAACCACTCCTGTGGCACTAGTTATAGACTCCGATGCTTCACTTCAGGTTTACTGTATCCCTTCTTGTTGACGATGAAACACAGAAATTGAATCGGAATTAAATACAAATGGCACAATAACGACTCAAGTACAAGAAGACTGGCTCTTCTTACTGTCTATGTTTTGAACCATTCATGTGAGACCAGTTTTGGATTCCGATGCTTGACTTCAGGTTTACTGTATCCCTCTGACCTTCTTACTGACGATGAAACACAGATAATGCATCGGAATTAAATACAAAAGGCACAATGACGACTCAAGTACAAGAAATCTGACTCCTCTTACTGTCTATGTTTTGAACCTCTCCTGTGAGACCAGTTTTAGATTCCGATGCTTGACTTCAGGTTTACTGCATCCCGTGGACCTTCATATTGACGATGAAACACAGAAATTGCATCGGAATTAAATAGAAAATGCACAATGCCGACTTAAGGTCAAGAAAACTGATTCTTCTTAATGTCCATCTTTTGAACCATTCCTGTGACACTAGTTACAGATTCCGATGCTTCACTTCAGGTTTACTGTATCCCTCTGACCTTCGTATTGACGATGAATCACAGAAATTGCATCGGAATTAAATACAAAAGGCACAATGACGACTCAAGTACAAGAAGACTGGCTCTTCTTACTGTCTATATTTTGAACCTCTCCTGTGAGTCCAGTTTTAGATTCCGATGCTTCACTTCAGGTTTACTGTATCCCTTGGTTCTTCTTATTGACGACGTAACACAGATATTGCATCGGAATCATATAGAAAAGGCACAATGCCGATTTAAATACAAGAAAACTGACTCCTCTTACTGTCTATGTTTTGAACCATTGCTGTGACACTAGTTATAGATTCCGATGCTTCACTTCAGGTTTTCTGTATCACTGTGACCGTCTTATTGACGATGAAACACAGAAATTGCTTCGGAATTAAATACAAAAAGCACAATGCCGACTTAATTATAATAAAACTGACTCTTCTTACTGTCTATGATTTGAACCATTTGTGTGACACTAGTTATAGATTCCAATGCTTCACTTCAGGTTTACAGTAACCCTCTGACCTTCGTATTGACGATGAAACAGAGAAATTGCATCGGAATTTGAATACAAAAGGCACAATGCCGACTTAAGTACAAGAAGACTGACTCGTCTTACTGTCTATGTTTTGAACCATTCCTGTGACACCAGTTATAGATTCCGATGCTTCTCTTCAGGTTCACCGTATCCTTCTGACCTTCTTATTGTCGATGAAACATAGAGATTGCATCGGAATTGTATACAAAAGGCACAATGCCGACTTAAGTACAAGAAAATTGAATCTTCTTATTGTCTATGTTTTGAACCATTCCTGTGACACTAGTTATAGATTCCGATGCCTCACTTCAGGAATACTGTATTCCTCTGACCTTCTTATTGACGATGAAACAGAGAAAATGCATCGGAATTAAATACGAAAGGCACAATGCCACTTCAGTAAAAGAAAACTGACTCTTCTTACTGTCTATGTTTAGAAACCATTGCTGTGACACTAGTTATAGATTCCGATGCTTCACTTCAGGTTTACTGTATCCCTCTGACCTTCTTATTGACGTTGAAACACAGAAATTCAATCGGCATTAAATACAAAAGGCACAATGCCAACTTAAGTACAAGAAATCTGACTCTTCTTACTGTCCATGTTTTGAACATCTCCTTTGACACTAATTATAGATTCCGATGCTTCACTTCAGGTTTACTGTATTCCTCTGACCTTCTCATTGACGATGGAACACAGAAATTGCATGGGAATTAAATACAAAAGGCACTATGCCGACTTAAGTACAAGTAAACTGACTTTTCTTACTGTCTATGGTTTTAACCATTCCTGTGACACTAGTTATAGATGCCGATACTTCACTTCAGGTATACTGTATCCCTCTGACCTTCTTATTCACGATGAAACACAGAAATTGCATGGAAATAAATTATAAATGGCACAATTCCGACTTAAGTACAAGAGAACTGACTCTTCTTACTGTCTATACTTTGAACCATTCCTGTGATACTTGTTATAGATTCCGATGCTTCATCTCAGGTTTACTGTATCCCTCTGACCTTATTGACGATGAAACACAGAAATTGCATCGGAATTAGATACAAAAGGCACAATGCCGACTTAAGCACAAGGAAACTGACTCTTCTTACTGTCTGTGTTTTGAACCATTCCTGTGACACTAGTTATAGGTTCCGATGCTTCACTTCACGTTTACTGTATCCCTCTGACCTTCTTATTGACGATGAAACACAGAAATTGCCTCGGAATTAAATACAAAAGGCACAATTCCGACTTAAGTACAAGAAAACTGACGCTTCTTACTGTTTGTGTTTTGAACCACTCCTGTGACACTAGTTATAGATTCCGATGCTTCACTTCAGGTTTACTGTATCCATCTGACCTTCTTATTGACGATGAAACACAGAAATTGCATCGGAATACAAACAAAAGGCACAATGCCGACTTAAGTACAAGAAGACTGCCTCTTCTTACTGTCTATGTTTTGAACTATTCCTGTGACACTAGCTATAGATTCCGAAGCTTCACTTCAGATTTACTGTATCCCTCTGACCTTCTTATTGACGATGAAACACAGAAATTGCATCGGAATTAAATACAAAAGGAACAATGTCGACTCAAGTACAAGAAGACTGGCTCTTCTTACTGTCTATGTTTTGAACCTTTCCTGTGAGTCCGGTTTTAGATTCCGATGCTTCACTTCAGGTTTACTGTATCCCTTGGCCCTTCTTATTGACGACGAAACACAGAAATTGCATCGGATTTATATAGAAAAGGCACAATGCCGACTTAAATACAAGAAAACTGACTCTTCTTACTGTCTATGCTTTGATCAATGCCTGTGACACTAGTTATAGATTCCGATGCTTCACTTCAGGTTTACTGTATCCCTCCGACCCTCTAATTGATGATGAAACACAGAAATTGCCTCGGAATTAAGTACAAAAGGCACAATGCCGACTTAAGTACAAGAAAACTGACGCTTCTTACTGTTTGTGTTTTGAACCACTCCTGTGACACTAGTTATAGGTTCCGATGCTTCACTTCAGGTTTACTGTATCCCTCTGACCTTCTTATTGACGATTAAACACAGAAATTGCATCCGAATTAAATAGAAAAGCACAATGCCGACTTAAGTACAAGAAGACTTGCTCTTCTTACTGTCTATGTTTTGAACCTTGCCTGTACCACTAGTTACAGATTCCGATGCTTCACTTCAGGTTTACTGTATCCCTCTGACCTTCTTATTGACGATGAAACACAGAAACTGCATGGGAATTAAATACAAAAGGCACTATGCCGACTTAAGTACAAGTAAACTGACTTTTCTTACTGCCTATGGTTTTAACCATTCCTGTGACACTAGTTATTGATGCCGATACTTCACTTCAGGTATACTGTATCCCTCTGACCTTCTTATAGACGATGAAACACAGAAATTGCATCGAAATTAAATATAAAAGGCACAATGCCGACTTAAGTACAAGTAAACTGACTTTTCTTACTGTCTATGATTTGAACCATTTGTGTGACACTAGTTATAGATTCCGATGCTTCACTTCAGGTTTACTGTAACCCTCTGACCTTCGTATTGACGATGAAACAGAGAAATTGCATCGGAATTGAATACAAAAGGCACAATGCCGACTTAAGTACAAGAATACTGACTCTTCTTAGTGTCTATGTTTTGAACCATTCCTGTGACACTAGTTATAGATTCCGATGCTTCACTTCAGGTTCACTGTATCCCTCTGAACTTCTTATTGTCGATGAAACATAGAAATTCCATCGGCATTTTATACAAAAGGCACAGTGCCGACTCAAGTACAAGAAAATTGATTCTTCTTATTGCCTATGTTTTGAACAATTCCTGTGACACTAGTTATAGATTCCGATGCCTCACTTCAGGAATACTGTATCCCTCTGACCTTCTTATTGACGATGAAACACAGAAATTGCATCGGAATTAAATACGAAAGGCACAATGCCGACTTAAGTAAATGAAAACTGACTCTTCTTACTGTCTATGTTTTGGACCATTCCTGTGACACTAGTTACAGATTCCGATGCTTCACTTCAGGTTTACTGTATCCCTCTGACCCTCTTATTGACGATGAAACACAGAAATTTAATCGGCATTAAATACAAAAGGCACAATGCCGACTTAAGTACAACAAATCTGACTCTTCTTACTGTCCATGTTTTGAACATCTCCTTTGACACTAGTTATAGATTCCGATGCTTCACTTTAGGTTTACTGTATCCCTCTGACCTTCTTATTGACGATGAAACACAGAAATTGCATCGGAATTAAATACGAAAGGCACAATGCCGACTTAAGTAAAAGAAAACTGACTCTTCTTACTGTCTATGTTTTGAACCATTCCTGTGACACTAGTTATAGATTCCGATGCTTCACTTCAGGTTTACTGTATCCCTCTGACCTTCTTATTGACGATGAAACACAGAAATTTAATCGGCATTAACTACAAAAGGCACAATGCCGTCTTAAGTACAAGAAAACTGACTCTTCTTACTGTCTATGTTTTGAACATCTCCTTTGACACTAGTTATAGATTCCGAGGCTTCACTTCAGGTTTACTGTATCCCTCTGACCTTCGTATTGACGATGAAACACAGAAATTACATGGGAATTAAATACAAAAGGCACTATGCCGAGTTAAGTTCAAGTAAACTGACTTTTCTTACTGTCTATGGTTTTAACCATTCCTGTGACACTAGTTATAGATTCCGATGCTCCACTTCAGGTATACTGTATCCCTCTGACCTTCTTATTGACGATGACACACAGAAATTACATCGGAATTAAATATAAAAGGCACAATGCCAACTTAAGTACAAGAAAACTGACTCTTCTTACTGTCTATGTTTTGAAACATTCCTGTGACACTAGTTATAGATGCCGATACTTCACTTCAGGTTTACTGTATCCCTCTGACCTTCTTATTGACGATGAAACACAGAAATTGCATCGAAATTAAATATAAAAGGCACAATGCCGACTTAAGTACAAGAAAACTGACTCTTCTTACTGTCTATACTTCGAACCATTCCTGTGACACTTGTCATAGTTTCCGATGCTTCATCTCAGGTTTACTGTATCCCTCTGACCTTATTGACGATGAAACACAGAAATTGCACCGGAATTAAATACAAAAGGCACAATGCCGACTTAAGTACAAGGAAACTGACTCTTCTTACTGTCTGTGCTTTGAACCATTCCTGTGACACTAGTTATAGATTCCGATGCTTCATTTCAGGTTTACTGTATCCCTCTGACCTTCTTATTGACGATGAAACACAGAAATTGCCTCGGAATTAAATACAAAAGGCACAATGCCAACTTAAGTACAAGAAAACTGACTCTTCTTACTGTCTATGTTTTGAAACATTCCTGTGACACTAGTTATAGATGCCGATACTTCACTTCAGGTTTACTGTATCCCTCTGACCTTCTTATTGACGATGAAACACAGAAATTGCATCGAAATTAAATATAAAAGGCACAATGCCGACTTAAGTACAAGAAAACTGACTCTTCTTACTGTCTATACTTCGAACCATTCCTGTGACACTTGTCATAGTTTCCGATGCTTCATCTCAGGTTTACTGTATCCCTCTGACCTTATTGACGATGAAACACAGAAATTGCACCGGAATTAAATACAAAAGGCACAATGCCGACTTAAGTACAAGGAAACTGACTCTTCTTACTGTCTGTGCTTTGAACCATTCCTGTGACACTAGTTATAGATTCCGATGCTTCACTTCAGGTTTACTGTATCCTTTGGCCCTCCTTATTGACGACGAAACACAGAAAGTGGATCGGCATTAAATACAAAAGGCACAATGCCGACTTAAGTACAAGAAATCTGACTCTTCTTACTGTCCATGTTTTGAACATCGCCTTTAACACTAGTTATAGATTCCGATGCTTCACTTCAGGTTTACTGTATCCCTCTGACCTTCTCATTGACGATGAAACACAGAAATTGCATCGGAATTAAATAAGAAAGGCACAATGCCGACTTAAGTAAAAGAAAACTGACTCTTCTTACTGTCCATGTTTTGAACCATTCCTGTGACACTAGTTATAGATTCCGATGCTTCACTTCAGGTTTACTGTATCCCTCTGACCTTCGTATTGACGATGAAACACAGAAATAGCATCGGAATTAAATACAAAAGGCACAATGACGACTCAAGTACAAGAAGACTGGCTCTTCTTACTGTCTATATTTTGAACCTTTCCTGTGAGTCCGGTTTTAGATTCAGATGCTTCACATCAGGTTTACTGTATCCCTTGGCCCTTCTTATTGACGACGTAACACAGATATTGCATCGGAATTAAATAAGAAAGGCACAGTGCCGACTTAAGTAAAAGAAAACTGACTCTTCTTACTGTCTATGTTTTGAACCATTCCTGTGACACTAGTTATAGATTCCGATGCTTCACTTCACGTTTACTGTATCCCTCTGACCTTCTTATTGACGATGAAACACAGAAATTTAATCGGCATTAAATACAAAAGGCACAATGCCGACTTAAGTTCAAGAAAACTGATTCTTCTTAATGTCCATGTTTTGAACCATTCCTGTGACACTAGTTATAGATTCCGATGCTTCACTTCAGGTTTACTGTATCCCTCTGACTTTCTTATTGACGATGAAACACAGAAATTGCATCGGAATTAAATACAAAAGGCACAATGACGACTCAAGTACAAGAAGACTGGCTCTTCTTACTGTCTATATTTTGAACCTTTCCTTTGAGTCCGGTTTTAGATTCAGATGCTTCACATCAGGTTTACTGTATCCCTTGGCCCTTCTTATTGACGACGTAACACAGATATTGTATCAGAATTATATAGAAAAGGCACAATGCCGACATAAATACAAAAAAACTGACTCCTCTTACTGTCTATGTTTTGAACCATTGCTGTGACACTAGTTATAGATTCCGATGCTTCACTTCAGGTTTGCTGTATCACTCTGACCGTCTTATTGACGATGAAACACAGACATTGCATCGGAATTAAATACAAAAGGCACAATGCCGACTTCATTATAATAAAACTGACTCTTCTTACTGTCTATGCTTTGAACCATTCCTGTGGCACTAGTTATAGACTCCGATGCTTCACTTCAGGTTTACTGTATCCTTCTGACCTTCTTATTGACGATGAAACACCGAAATTGCATCGGAATTAAATACAAAAGGCACAATGCCGACTTAAGTACAAATAAACTGACTTTTCTTACTGTCTATGATTTGAACCATTTATGTGACACTAGTTATAAGTTCCGATGCTTCACTTCAGGTTTACTGTAACCATCTGACCTTCGTATTGACGATGAAACAGAGAAATTGCATCGGAATTGAATACAAAAACACAATGCCGACTTAAGTACAAGAATACTGACTCTTCTTAGTGTCTATGTTTTGAACCATTCCTGTGACACTAGTTATAGATTCCGATGCTTCACTTCAGGTTCACTGTATCCCTCTGAACTTCTTATTGTCGATGAAACATAGAAATTCCATCGGCATTTTATACAAAAGGCACAATGCCGACTCAAGTACAAGAAAATTGATTCTTCTTATTGCCTATGTTTTGAACAATTCCTGTGACACTAGTTATAGATTCCGATGCCTCACTTCAGGAATACTGTATCCCTCTGACCTTCTTGTTGACGATGAAACACAGAAATTGCATCGGAATTAAATACGAAAGGCACAATGCCGACTTAAGTAAATGAAAACTGACTCTTCTTACTGTCTATGTTTTGGACCATTCCTGTGACACTAGTTATAGATTCCGATGCTTCACTTCAGGTTTACTGTATCCCTGTGACCCTCTTATTGACGATGAAACACAGAAATTTAATCGGCATTAAATACAAAAGGCACAATGCCGACTTAAGTACAACAAATCTGACTCTTCTTACTGTCCATGTTTTGAACATCTCCTTTGACACTAGTTACAGATTCCGATGCTTCACTTTAGGTTTACTGTATCAATCTGACCTTCTTATTGACGATGAAACACAGAAATTGCATCGGAATTAAATACGAAAGGCACAATGCCGACTTAAGTAAAAGAAAACTGACTCTTCTTACTGTCTATGTTTTGAACCATTCCTGTGACACTAGTTATAGATTCCGATGCTTCACTTCAGGTTTACTGTATCCCTCTGACCTTCTTATTGACGATGAAACACAGAAATTTAATCGGCATTAAATACAAAAGGCACAATGCCGTCTTAAGTGCAAGAAAACTGACTGTTCTTACTGTCTATCTTTTGAACATCTCCTTTGACACTAGTTATAGATTCCGATGCTTCACTTCAGGTTTACTGTATCCCTCTGACCTTCGTATTGACGATGAAACACAGAAATTACATGGGAAAAAATACAAAAGGCACTATGCCGAGTTAAGTTCAAGTAAACTGACTTTTCTTACTGTCTATGGTTTTAACCATTCCTGTGACACTAGTTATGGATTCCGATGCTCCACTTCAGGTATACTGTATCCCTCTGACCTTCTTATTGACGATCACACACAGAAATTGCATCGGAATTAAATACAAAAGGCACAATGCCAACTTAAGTACAAGAAAACTGACTCTTCTTACTGTCTATGTTTTGAAACATTCCTGTGACACTAGTTATAGATGCCGATACTTCACTTCAGGTTTACTGTATCCCTCTGACCTTCTTATTGACGATGAAACACAGAAATTGCATCGAAATTAAATATAAAAGGCACAATGCCGACTTAAGTACAAGAAAACTGACTCTTCTTACTGTCTATACGTCGAACCATTCCTGTGACACTTGTCATAGTTTCCGATGCTTCATCTCAGGTTTACTGTATCCCTCTGACCTTATTGACGATGAAACACAGAAATTGCACCGGAATTAAATACAAAAGGCACAATGCCGACTTAAGTACAAGGAAACTGACTCTTCTTACTGTCTGTGTTTTGAACCATTCCTGTGACACTAGTTATAGATTCCGATGCTTCACTTCAGGTTTACTGTATCCCTCTGACCTTCTTATTGACGATGAAACACAGAAATTGCCTCGGAATTAAATACAAAAGGCACAATGCCGACTTAAGTACGAGAAAACTGACGCTTCTTACTGTTTGTGTTTTGAACCACTCCTGTGACACTAGTTGTAGATTCCGATGCTTCACTTCAGGTTTACTGTATCCCTCTGACCTTCTTATTGACGATGAAACACAGAATTTGCATCGGAATACAAGCAAAAGGCAAAATGCCGACTTAAGTACAAGAAGACTGACTCTTCTTACTGTCTATGATTTGAACTATTCCTGTGACACTAGTTATAGATTCCGAAGTTTCACTTCAGGTTTACTGTATCCCTCTTGCCTTCTTATTGACGATGAAACACCGAAATTGCATCGGAATTAAATACAAAAGGCACAATGCCGACTCAGGTACAAGAAGACTGGCTCTTCTTACTGTCTATGTTTTAACCTTTCCTGTGAGACAGGTTTTAGATTCCGATGCTTCACTTCAGGTTTACTGTATCCCTTGGCCCTCCTTATTGACGACGAAACACAGAAAGTGGATCGGCATTAAATACAAAAGGCACAATGCCGACTTAAGTACAAGAAATCTGACTCTTCTTACCGTCCATGTTTTGAACATCGCCTTTGACACTAGTTATAGATTCCGATGCTTCCCTTCAGGTTTACTGTATCCCTCTGACCTTCTCATTGACGATGAAACACAGAAATTGCATCGGAATTAAATAAGAAAGGCACAATGCCGACTTAAGTAAATGAAAACTGACTCTTCTTACTGTCTATGATTTGAACCATTCCTGTGACACTAGCTATAGATTCCGATGCTTCACTTCACGTTTACTGTATCCCTCTGACCTTCTTATTGACGATGAAACACAGAAATTTAATCGGCATTAAATACAAAAGGCACAATGCCGACTTAAGTACAAGAAATCTGACTCTTCTTACTGTCTCTGTTTTGAACATCTCCTTTGACACTAGTTATAGATTCCGATGCTTCACTACAGATTTAATGTATCCCTCTGACCTTCTTACTGACGATGAAACACAGAAATTGCATGGGAATTAAATACAAAAGGCACTATGCCGACTTAAGGACAAGTAAACTGACTTTTCTTACTGTCTATGGTTTTAACCATTCCTGTGACACTAGTTATAGATTCCGATGCTTCACTTCACGTTTACTGTATCCCTCTGACCTTCTTATTGACGATGAAACACAGAAATTTAATCGGCATTAAATACAAAAGGCACAATGCCGACTTAAGTTCAAGAAAACTGATTCTTCTTAATGTCCATGTTTTGAACCATTCCTGTGACACTAGTTATAGATTCCGATGCTTCACTTCAGGTTTACTGTATCCCTCTGACCTTCTTATTGACGATGAAACACAGAAATTGCATCGGAATTAAATACAAAAGGCACAATGACGACTCAAGTACAAGAAGACTGGCTCTTCTTACTGTCTATATTTTGAACCTTTCCTGTGAGTCCGGTTTTAGATTCAGATGCTTCACATCAGGTTTACTGTATCCCTTGGCCCTTCTTATTGACGACGTAACACAGATATTGCATCGGAATTAAATAAGAAAGGCACAATGCCGACTTAAGTAAAAGAAAACTGACTCTTCTTACTGTCTATGTTTTGAACCAATCCTGTGACACTAGTTATAGATTCCGATGCTTCACTTCACGTTTACTGTATCCCTCTGACCTTCTTATTGACGATGACACACAGAAATTTAATCGGCATTAAATACAAAAGGCACAATGCCGACTTAAGTTCAAGAAAACTGATTCTAATTAATGTCCATGTTTTGAACCAATCCTGTGACACTAGTTATAGATTCCGATGCTTCACTTCAGGTTTACTGTATCCCTCTGACCTTCTTATTGACGATGAAACACAGAAATTGCATCGGAGTTAAATACAAAAGGCACAATGACGACTCAAGTACAAGAAGACTGGCTCTTCTTACTGTCTATATTTTGAACCTTTCCTGTGAGTCCGGTTTTAGATTCAGATGCTTCACATCAGGTTTACTGTATCCCTTGGCCCTTCTTATTGACGACGTAACACAGATATTGCATCGGAATTATATAGAAAAGGCACAATGCCGACTTAAATACAACAAAACTGACTCCTCTTACAGTCTATGTTTTGAACCATTGCTGTGACACTAGTTATAGATTCCGATGCTTCACTTCAGATTTGCTGTATCACTCTGACCGTCTTATTGACGATGAAACACAGACATTGCATCGGAATTAAATACAAAAGGCACAATGCCGACTTCATTATAATAAAACTGACTCTTCTTACTGTCTATGCTTTGAACCATTCCTGTGGCACTAGTTAAAGACTCCGATGCTTCACTTCAGGTTTACTGTATCCTTCTGACCTTCTTATTGACGATGAAACACCGAAATTGCATCGGAATTAAATACAAAAGGCACAATGCCGACTTAAGTACAAGTAAACTGACTTTTCTTACTGTCTTTGATATGAACCATTTGTGTGACACTAGTTATAGATTCCGATGCTTCACTTCAGGTTTACTGTAACCCTCTGACCTTCGTATTGACGATGAAACAGAGAAATTGCATCGGAATTGAATACAAAAGGCACAATGCCGACTTAAGTAAAAGAAAACTGACTCTTCTTACTGTCTATGTTTTGAACCATTCCTGTGACACTAGTTATAGATTCCGATGCTTCACTTCAGGTTCACTGTATCCCTCTGAACTTCTTATTGTCGATGAAACATAGAAATTCCATCGGCATTTTATACAAAAGGCACAATGCCGACTCAAGTACAAGAAAATTGATTCTTCTTATTGCCTATGTTTTGAACAATTCCTGTGACACTAGTTATAGATTCCGATACCTCACTTCAGGAATACTGTATCCCTCTGACCTTCTTATTGACGATGACACACAGAAATTGCATCGGAATTAAATACGAAAGGCACAATGCCGACGTAAGTAAATGAAAACTGACTCTTCTTACTGTCTATGTTTTGGACCATTCCTGTGACACTAGTTATAGATTCCGATGCTTCACTTCAGGTTTACGGTATCCCTCTGACCCTCTTATTGACGATGAAACACAGAAATTTAATCCCCATTAAATACAAAAGGCACAATGCCGACTTAAGTACAACAAATCTCACTCTTCTTACTGTCCATGTTTTGAACATCTCCTTTGACACTAATTATAGATTCCGATGCTTCACTTTAGGTTTACTGTATCCCTCTGACCTTCTTATTGACGATGAAACACAGAAATTGCATCGGAATTAAATACGAAAGGCACAATGCCGACTTATGTAAAAGAAAACTGACTCTTCTTACTGTCTATGTTTTGAACCATTCCTGTGACACTAGTTATAGATTCCGATGCTTCACTTCAGGTTTACTGTATCCCTCTGACTTTCTTATTGACGATGAAACACAGAAATTTAATCGGCATTAAATACAAAAGGCACAATGCCGTCTTAAGTACAAGAAAACTGACTCTTCTTACTGTCTATGTTTTGAACATCTCCTTTGACTCTAGTTATAGATTCCGATGCTTCACTTCAGGTTTACTGTATCCCTCTGACCTTCTTATTGACGATGAAACACAGAAATTACATGGGAATTAAATACAAAAGGCACTATGCCGAGTTAAGTTCAAGTAAACTGACTTTTCTTACTGTCTATGGTTTTAACCATTCCTGTGACACTAGTTATAGATTCCGATGCTCCACTTCAGGTATACTGTATCCCTCTGACCTTCTTATTGACGATGACACACGGAAATTGCATCGGAATTAAATACAAAAGGCACAATGCCAACTTAAGTACAAGAAAACTGACTCTTCTTACTGTCTATGTTTTGAAACATTCCTGTGACACTAGTTATAGATGCCGATACTTCACTTCAGGTTTACTGTATCCCTCTGACCTTCTTATTGACGATGAAACACAGAAATTGCATCGAAATTAAATATAAAAGGCACAATGCCGACTTAAGTACAAGGAAACTGACTCTTCTTACTGTCTGTGTTTTGAACCATTCCTGTGACACTAGTTATAGATTCCGATGCTTCACTTCAGGTTTACTGTATCCCTCTGACCTTCTTATTGACGATGAAACACAGAAATTGCCTCGGAATTAAATACAAAGGGCACAATGCCGACTTAAGTACGAGAAAACTGACGCTTCTTACTGTTTGTGTTTTGAACCACTCCTGTGACACTAGTTGTAGATTCCGATGCTTCACTTCAGGTTTACTGTATCCCTCTGACCTTCTTATTGACGATCAAACACAGAAATTGCATCGGAATACAAGCAAAAGGCAAAATGCCGACTTAAGTACAAGAAGACTGACTCTTCTTACTGTCTATGATTTGAACTATTCCTGTGACACTAGTTATAGATTCCGAAGTTTCACTTCAGGTTTACTGTATCCCTCTTACCTTCTTATTGACGATGAAACACCGAAATTGCATCGGAATTAAATACAAAAAGCACAATGCCGACTCAGGTACAAGAAGACTGGCTCTTCTTACTGTCTATGTCTTAACCTTTCCTGTGAGACAGGTTTTAGATTCCGATGCTTCACTCCAGGTTTACTGTATCCCTTGGCCCTGCTTATTGACGACGAAACACAGAAAGTGGATCGGCATTAAATACAAAAGGCACAATGCCGACTTAAGTACAAGAAATCTGACTCTTCTTACTGTCTCTGTTTTGAACATCTCCTTTGACACCAGTTATAGATTCCGATGCTTCACTACAGATTTAATGTATCCCTCTGACCTTCTTATTGACGATGAAACACAGAAATTGCATGGGAATTAAATACAAAAGCCACTATGCCGACTTAAGTACAAGTAAACTGACTTTTCTTACTGTCTATGGTTTTAACCATTCCTGTGACACTAGTTACAGATTCCGGTGCTCCACTTCAAGTATACTGTATCCCTCTGACCTTGTTATTGACGATGACACACAGAAATTGTATCGGAATTAAATACAAAAGGCATAATGCCGACATAAGTACAAGAAAACTGGCTCTTCCTACTCTCTACGCTTTTAACCATTCCTGTGACACTAGTTATAGGTTCCGATGCTTCACATAATTTTTACTGTATCAATCTGACCTTCTTATTGACGATGAAACACAGAAATTGCATCGGAATTAAATACAAAAGGCACAATGCCGACTTCATTATAATAAAACTGACTCTTCTTACTGTCTATGCTTTGAACCATTCCTGTGGCACTAGTTATAGACTCCGATGCTTCACTTCAGGTTTACTGTATCCCTCTGACCTTCTTATTGACGATGAAACACCGAAATTGCATCGGAATTAAATACAAAAGGCACAATGCCGACTTAAGTACAAGTAAACTGACTCTTCTTACTGTCTATGATTTGAACCATTTGTGTGACACTAATTATAGATTCGGATGCTTCACTTCAGGTTTACTGTAACCCTCTGACCTTCGTATTGACGATGAAACAGAGAAATTGCATCGGAATTGAATACAAAAGGCACAATGCCGACTTAAGTACAAGAAGACTGACTCTTCATACTGTCTATGTTTTGAACCATTCCTGTGACACTAGTTATAGATTCCGATGCTTCACTTCAGGTTCACTGTATCCCTCTGACCTTCTAATTGTCGATGAAACATAGAAATTGCATCGGAATTATATACAAAAGGCACAATGCCGACTTAAGTACAAGAAAATTATTTCTTCTTATTGCCTATGTTTTGAACCATTCCTGTGACACTTATTATAGATTCCGATGACTCACTTCAGGAATACTGTATCCCTCTGACCTTCTTGTTGACGATGAAACACAGAAATTGCATCGGAATTAAATACGAAAGGCACAATGCCGACTTAAGTAAAAGAAAACTCACTCTTCGTACTGACTATGTTTTGGACCATTCCTGTGACACTAGTTATAGATTCCGATGCTTCACATCAGGTTTACTGTATCCCTCTGACCTTCTTATTGACGATGAAACACAGAAATTTAATCGGCATTAAATACAAAAGGCACAATGCCGACTTAAGTACAAGAAGACTGACTCTTCTTACTGTCTATGTTTTGAACCATTCCGGTGACACTAGTTACAGATTCCGATGCTTCACTTCACGTTTACTGTATCCCTCTGACCTTCGTATTGACGATGAAACACAGAAATTTAATCGGCATTAAATACAAAAGGCACAATGCCGACTTAAGTACAAGAAATCTGACTCTTCTTACTGTCTCTGTTTTGAACATCTCCTTTGACACTAGTTATAGATTCCGATGCTTCACTACAGATTTAATGTATCCCTCTGACCTTCTTATTGACGATGAAACACAGAAATTGCATGGGAATTAAATACAAAAGGCACTATGCTGACTTAAGTACAAGAAAACTGACGCTCCTTACTGTTTGTGTTTTGAATCACTCCTGTGACACTAGTTTTAAATTCCGATGCTTCACTTCAGGTTTACTGTATCCCTCTGACCTTCTTATTGACGATGAAACACAGAAATCGCATCGGATTACAAATAAAGGGCACAATGCCGACTTAAGTACAAGAAGACTGCCTCTTCTTACTGTCTATGTTTTGAACTATTCCTGTGACACTAGTTATAGATTCCGAAGCTTCACTTCAGGTTTGCTGTATCCCTCTGACCTTCTTATTGACGATGAGACACAGAAATTGCATCGAAATTAAATATAAAAGGCACAATGCCGACATAAGTACAAGAAAACTGACTCTTCTTACTGTCTATACTTTGAACCATTCCTGTGACACTTGTTATAGATTCCGATGCTTCATCTCAGGTTTACTGTATCCCTCTGACCTTATTGACGATGAAACACAGAGATTACATCGGAATTAAATACAAAAGGCACAATGCCGACTTAAGTACAAGGAAACTGACTCTTCTTACTGTCTGTGCTTTGAACCATTCCTGTGACACTAGTTATAGATTCCGATGCTTCACTTCAGGTTTACTGTATCCCTCTGACCTTCTTATTGACGATGAAACACAGAAATTGAATCGGAATTAAATAGAAAAGGCACAATGCCGACTTAAGGACAAGAAAACTGACGCTTCTTACTGTTTGTGTTTTGAATCACTCCTGTGACACTAGTTATAGATTCCGATGCTTCACTTCAGGTTTACTGTATCCCTCTGACCTTCTTATTGACGATGAAACACAGAAATTGCATCGGAATACAAACAAAAGGCACAATGCCGACTTAAGTACAAGAAGACTGCCTCTTCTTTCTGTCTATGTTTTGAACTATTCCTGTGACACTAGTTAAAGATTCCGAAGCTTCACTTCAGGTTTACTGTATCCCTCTGACCTTCTTATTGACGATGAAACACAGAAATTGCATCGGAATACAAGCAAAAGGCAAAATGCCGACTTAAGTACAAGAAGACTGACTCTTCTTACTGTCTATGATTTGAACTATTCCTGTGACACTAGTTATAGATTCCGAAGTTTCACTTCAGGTTTACTGTATCCCTCTTACCTTCTTATTGACGATGAAACACCGAAATTGCATCGGAATTAAATACAAAAAGCACAATGCCGACTCAGGTACAAGAAGACTGGCTCTTCTTACTGTCTATGTTTTAACCTTTCCTGTGAGACAGGTTTTAGATTCCGATGCTTCACTCCAGGTTTACTGTATCCCTTGGCCCTCCTTATTGACGACGAAACACAGAAAGTGGATCGGCATTAAATACAAAAGGCACAATGCCGACTTAAGTACAAGAAATCTGACTCTTCTTACTGTCCATGTTTTGAACATCGCCTTTGACACTAGTTATAGATTCCGATGCTTCACTTCAGGTTTACTGTATCCCTCTGACCTTCTCATTGACGATGAAACACAGAAATTGCATCGGAATTAAATAAGAAAGGCACAATGCCGACTTAAGTAAAAGAAAACTGACTCTTCCTACTGTCTATGTTTTGAACCATTCCTGTGACACTAGTTATAGATTCCGATGCTTCACTTCACGTTTACTGTATCCCTCTGACCTTCTTATTGACGATGAAACACAGAAATTTAATCGGCATTAAATACAAAAGGCACAATGCCGACTTAAGTACAAGAAATCTGACTCTTCTTACTGTCTCTGTTTTGAACATCTCCTTTGACACCAGTTATAGATTCCGATGCTTCACTACAGATTTAATGTATCCCTCTGACCTTCTTATTGACGATGAAACACAGAAATTGCATGGGAATTAAATACAAAAGCCACTATGCCGACTTAAGTACAAGTAAACTGACTTTTCTTACTGTCTATGGTTTTAACCATTCCTGTGACAGTAGTTACAGATTCCGGTGCTCCACTTCAAGTATACTGTATCCCTCTGACCTTGTTATTGACGATGACACACAGAAATTGTATCGGAATTAAATACAAAAGGCATAATGCCGACATAAGTACAAGAAAACTGGCTCTTCCTACTCTCCACGCTTTTAACCATTCCTGTGACACTAGTTATAGGTTCCGATGCTTCACATAATTTTTACTGTATCCGTCTGACCTTCTTATTGACGATGAAACACAGAAATTGCATCGGAATTAAATACAAAAGGCACAATGCCGACTTCATTATAATAAAACTGACTCTTCTTACTGTCTATGCTTTGAACCATTCCTGTGGCACTAGTTATAGACTCCGATGCTTCACTTCAGGTTTACTGTATCCCTCTGACCTTCTTATTGACGATGAAACACCGAAATTGCATCGGAATTAAATACAAAAGGCACAATGCCGACTTAAGTACAAGTAAACTGACTCTTCTTACTGTCTATGATTTGAACCATTTGTGTGACACTAATTATAGATTCGGATGCTTCACTTCAGGTTTACTGTAACCCTCTGACCTTCGTATTGACGATGAAACAGAGAAATTGCATCGGAATTGAATACAAAAGGCACAATGCCGACTTAAGTACAAGAAGACTGACTCTTCATACTGTCTATGTTTTGAACCATTCCTGTGACACTAGTTATAGATTCCGATGCTTCACTTCAGGTTCACTGTATCCCTCTGACCTTCTAATTGTCGATGAAACATAGAAAATGCATCGGAATTATATACAAAAGGCACAATGCCGACTTAAGTACAAGAAAATTATTTCTTCTTATTGCCTATGTTTTGAACCATTCCTGTGACACTAGTTATAGATTCCGATGACTCACTTCAGGAATACTGTATCCCTCTGACCTTCTTGTTGACGATGAAACACAGAAATTGCATCGGAATTAAATACGAAAGGCACAATGCCGACTTAAGTAAAAGAAAACTCACTCTTCGTACTGACTATGTTTTGGACCATTCCTGTGACACTAGTTATAGATTCCGATGCTTCACATCAGGTTTACTGTATCCCTCTGACCTTCTTATTGACGATGAAACACAGAAATTTAATCGGCATTAAATACAAAAGGCACAATGCCGACTTAAGTACAAGAAGACTGACTCTTCTTACTGTCTATGTTTTGAACCATTCCGGTGACACTAGTTACAGATTCCGATGCTTCACTTCACGTTTACTGTATCCCTCTGACCTTCGTATTGACGATGAAACACAGAAATTTAATCGGCATTAAATACAAAAGGCACAATGCCGACTTAAGTACAAGAAATCTGACTCTTCTTACTGTCTCTGTTTTGAACATCTCCTTTGACACTAGTTATAGATTCCGATGCTTCACTACAGATTTAATGTATCCCTCTGACCTTCTTATTGACGATGAAACACAGAAATTGCATGGGAATTAAATACAAAAGGCACTATGCTGACTTAAGTACAAGAAAACTGACGCTCCTTACTGTTTGTGTTTTGAATCACTCCTGTGACACTAGTTTTAAATTCCGATGCTTCACTTCAGGTTTACTGTATCCCTCTGACCTTCTTATTGACGATGAAACACAGAAATCGCATCGGATTACAAATAAAGGGCACAATGCCGACTTAAGTACAAGAAGACAGCCTCTTCTTACTGTCTATGTTTTGAACTATTCCTGTGACACTAGTTATAGATTCCGAAGCTTCACTTCAGGTTTGCTGTATCCCTCTGACCTTCTTATTGACGATGAGACACAGAAATTGCATCGAAATTAAATATAAAAGGCACAATGCCGACATAAGTACAAGAAAACTGACTCTTCTTACTGTCTATACTTTAAACCATTCCTGTGACACTTGTTATAGATTCCGATGCTTCATCTCAGGTTTACTGTATCCCTCTGACCTTATTGACGATGAAACACAGAGATTACATCGGAATTAAATACAAAAGGCACAATGCCGACTTAAGTACAAGGAAACTGACTCTTCTTACTGTCTGTGCTTTGAACCATTCCTGTGACACTAGTTATAGGTTCCGATGCTTCACTTCAGGTTTACTGTATCCCTCTGACCTTCTTATTAACGATGAAACAGAGAAATTGCATCGGAATTGAATACAAAAGGCACAATGCCGACTTAAGTAAAAGAAAACTGACTCTTCTTACTGTCTATGTTTTGAACCATTCCTGTGACACTAGTTATAGATTCCGATGCTTCACTTCAGGTTCACTGTATCCCTCTGAACTTCTTATTGTCGATGAAACATAGAAATTCCATCGGCATTTTATACAAAAGGCACAATGCCGACTCAAGTACAAGAAAATTGATTCTTCTTATTGCCTATGTTTTGAACAATTCCTGTGACACTAGTTATAGATTCCGATACCTCACTTCAGGAATACTGTATCCCTCTGACCTTCTTATTGACGATGACACACAGAAATTGCATCGGAATTAAATACGAAAGGCACAATGCCGACGTAAGTAAATGAAAACTGACTCTTCTTACTGTCTATGTTTTGGACCATTCCTGTGACACTAGTTATAGGTTCCGATGCTTCACTTCAGGTTTACGGTATCCCTCTGACCCTCTTATTGACGATGAAACACAGAAATTTAATCCCCATTAAATACAAAAGGCACAATGCCGACTTAAGTACAACAAATCTCACTCTTCTTACTGTCCATGTTTTGAACATCTCCTTTGACACTGGATATAGATTCCGATGCTTCACTTTAGGTTTACTGTATCCCTCTGACCTTCTTATTGACGATGAAACACAGAAATTGCATCGGAATTAAATACGAAAGGCACAATGCCGACTTATGTAAAAGAAAACTGACTCTTCTTACTGTCTATGTTTTGAACCATTCCTGTGACACTAGTTATAGATTCCGATGCTTCACTTCAGGTTTACTGTATCCCTCTGACTTTCTTATTGACGATGAAACACAGAAATTTAATCGGCATTAAATACAAAAGGCACAATGCCGTCTTAAGTACAAGAAAACTGACTCTTCTTACTGTCTATGTTTTGAACATCTCCTTTGACTCTAGTTATAGATTCCGATGCTTCACTTCAGGTTTACTGTATCCCTCTGACCTTCTTATTGACGATGAAACACAGAAATTACATGGGAATTAAATACAAAAGGCACTATGCCGAGTTAAGTTCAAGTAAACTGACTTTTCTTACTGTCTATGGTTTTAACCATTCCTGTGACACTAGTTATAGATTCCGATGCTCCACTTCAGGTATACTGTATCCCTCTGACCTTCTTATTGACGATGACACACAGAAATTGCATCGGAATTAAATACAAAAGGCACAATGCCAACTTAAGTACAAGAAAACTGACTCTTCTTACTGTCTATGTTTTGAAACATTCCTGTGACACTAGTTATAGATGCCGATACTTCACTTCAGGTTTACTGTATCCCTCTTACCTTCTTATTGACGATGAAACACAGAAATTGCATCGAAATTAAATATAAAAGGCACAATGCCGACTTAAGTACAAGGAAACTGACTCTTCTTACTGTCTGTGTTTTGAACCATTCCTGTGACACTAGTTATAGATTCCGATGCTTCACTTCAGGTTTACTGCATCCCTCTGACCTTCTTATTGACGATGAAACACAGAAATTGCCTCGGAATTAATTACAAAGGGCACAATGCCGACTTAAGTACGAGAAAACTGACGCTTCTTACTGTTTGTGTTTTGAACCACTCCTGTGACACTAGTTGTAGATTCCGATGCTTCACTTCAGGTTTACTGTATCCCTCTGACCTTCTTATTGACGATGAAACACAGAAATTGCATCGGAATACAAGCAAAAGGCAAAATGCCGACTTAAGTACAAGAAGACTGACTCTTCTTACTGTCTATGATTTGAACTATTCCTGTGACACTAGTTATAGATTCCGAAGTTTCACTTCAGGTTTACTGTATCCCTCTTACCTTCTTATTGACGATGAAACACCGAAATTGCATCGGAATTAAATACAAAAAGCACAATGCCGACTCAGGTACAAGAAGACTGGCTCTTCTTACTGTCTATGTTTTAACCTTTCCTGTGAGACAGGTTTTAGATTCCGATGCTTCACTCCAGGTTTACTGTATCCCTTGGCCCTCCTTATTGACGACGAAACACAGAAAGTGGATCGGCATTAAATACAAAAGGCACAATGCCGACTTAAGTACAAGAAATCTGACTCTTCTTACTGTCCATGTTTTGAACATCGCCTTTGACACTAGTTATAGATTCCGATGCTTCACTTCAGGTTTACTGTATCCCTCTGACCTTCTCATTGACGATGAAACACAGAAATTGCATCGGAATTAAATAAGAAAGGCACAATGCCGACTTAAGTAAAAGAAAACTGACTCTTCCTACTGTCTATGTTTTGAACCATTCCTGTGACACTAGTTATAGATTCCGATGCTTCACTTCACGTTTACTGTATCCCTCTGACCTTCTTATTGACGATGAAACACAGAAATTTAATCGGCATTAAATAAAAAAGGCACAATGCCGACTTAAGTTGAAGAAATCTGACTCTTCTTACTGTCTCTGTTTTGAACATCTCCTTTGACACCAGTTATAGATTCCGATGCTTCACTACAGATTTAATGTATCCCTCTGACCTTCTTATTGACGATGAAACACAGAAATTGCATGGGAATTAAATACAAAAGCCACTATGCCGACTTAAGTACAAGTAAACTGACTTTTCTTACTGTCTATGGTTTTAACCATTCCTGTGACACTAGTTACAGATTCCGGTGCTCCACTTCAAGTACACTGTATCCCTCTGACCTTGTTATTGACGATGACACACAGAAATTGTATCGGAATTAAATACAAAAGGCATAATGCCGACATAAGTACAAGAAAACTGGCTCTTCCTACTCTCTACGCTTTTAACCATTCCTGTGACACTAGTTATAGGTTCCGATGCTTCACATAATTTTTACTGTATCCCTCTGACCTTATTGACGATGAAACACAGAAATTGCATCGGAATTAAATACAAAAGGCACAATGCCGACTTCATTATAATAAAACTGACTCTTCTTACTGTCTATGCTTTGAACCATTCCTGTGGCACTAGTTATAGACTCCGATGCTTCACTTCAGGTTTACTGTATCCCTCTGACCTTCTTATTGACGATGAAACACCGAAATTGCATCGGAATTAAATACAAAAGGCACAATGCCGACTTAAGTACAAGTAAACTGACTCTTCTTACTGTCTATGATTTGAACCATTTGTGTGACACTAATTATAGATTCGGATGCTTCACTTCAGGTTTACTGTAACCCTCTGACCTTCGTATTGACGATGAAACAGAGAAATTGCATCGGAATTGAATACAAAAGGCACAATGCCGACTTAAGTACAAGAAGACTGACTCTTCATACTGTCTATGTTTTGAACCAATCCTGTGACACTAGTTATAGATTCCGATGCTTCACTTCAGGCTCACTGTATCCCTCTGACCTTCTAATTGTCGATGAAACATAGAAATTGCATCGGAATTATATACAAAAGGCACAATGCCGACTTAAGTACAAGAAAATTATTTCTTCTTATTGCCTATGTTTTGAACCATTCCTGTGACACTAGTTATAGATTCCGATGACTCACTTCAGGAATACTGTATCCCTCTGACCTTCTTGTTGACGATGAAACACAGAAATTGCATCGGAATTAAATACGAAAGGCACAATGCCGACTTAAGTAAAAGAAAACTCACTCTTCGTACTGACTATGTTTTGGACCATTCCTGTGACACTAGTTATAGATTCCGATGCTTCACATCAGGTTTACTGTATCCCTCTGACCTTCTTATTGACGATGAAACACAGAAATTTAATCGGCATTAAATACAAAAGGCACAATGCCGACTTAAGTACAAGAAGACTGACTCTTCTTACTGTCTATGTTTTGAACCATTCCGGTGACACTAGTTACAGATTCCGATGCTTCACTTCACGTTTACTGTATCCCTCTGACCTTCGTATTGACGATGAAACACAGAAATTTAATAGGCATTAAATACAAAAGGCACAATGCCGACTTAAGTACAAGAAATCTGACTCTTCTTACTGTCTCTGTTTTGAACATCTCCTTTGACACTAGTTATAGATTCCGATGCTTCACTACAGATTTAATGTATCCCTCTGACCTTCTTATTGACGATGAAACACAGAAATTGCATGGGAATTAAATACAAAAGGCACTATGCTGACTTAAGTACAAGAAAACTGACGCTCCTTACTGTTTGTGCTTTGAATCACTCCTGTGACACTAGTTTTAAATTCCGATGCTTCACTTCAGGTTTACTGTATCCCTCTGACCTTCTTATTGACGATGAAACACAGAAATCGCATCGGATTACAAATAAAGGGCACAATGCCGACTTAAGTACAAGAAGACTGCCTCTTCTTACTGTCTATGTTTTGAACTATTCCTGTGACACTAGTTATAGATTCCGAAGCTTCACTTCAGGTTTGCTGTATCCCTCTGACCTTCTTATTGACGATGAGACACAGAAATTGCATCGAAATTAAATATAAAAGGCACAATGCCGACATAAGTACAAGAAAACTGACTCTTCTTACTGTCTATACTTTGAACCATTCCTGTGACACTTGTTATAGATTCCGATGCTTCATCTCAGGTTTACTGTATCCCTCTGACCTTATTGACGATGAAACACAGAGATTACATCGGAATTAAATACAAAAGGCACAATGCCGACTTAAGTACAAGGAAACTGACTCTTCTTACTGTCTGTGCTTTGAACCATTCCTGTGACACTAGTTATAGGTTCCGATGCTTCACTTCAGGTTTACTGTATCCCTCTGACCTTCTTATTGACGATGAAACACAGAAATTGAATCGGAATTAAATAGAAAAGGCACAATGCCGACTTAAGGACAAGAAAACTGACGCTTCTTACTGTTTGTGTTTTGAATCACTCCTGTGACACTAGTTATAGATTCCGATGCTTCACTTCAGGTTTACTGTATCCCTCTGACCTTCTTATTGACGATGAAACACAGAAATTGCATCGGAATACAAAAAAAAGGCACAATGCCGACTTAAGTACAAGAAGACTGCCTCTTCTTTCTGTCTATGTTTTGAACTATTCCTGTGACACTAGTTATAGATTCCGAAGCTTCACTTCAGGTTTACTGTATCCCTCTGACCTTCTTATTGACGATGAAACACAGAAATTGCATCGGAATTAAATACAAAAGGCACAATGCCGACTTCATTATAATAAAACTGACTCTTCTTACTGTCTATGCTTTGAACCATTCCTGTGGCACTAGTTATAGACTCCGATGCTTCACTTCAGGTTTACTGTTTCCCTCTGACCTTCTTATTGACGATGAAATACCGAAATTGCATCGGAATTAAATACAAAAGGCACAATGCCGACTTAAGTACAAGTAAACTGACTCTTCTTACTGTCCATGATTTGAACCATTTGTGTGACAGTAGTTATAGATTCCGATGCTTCACTTCAGGTTTACTGTAACCCTCTGACCTTCGTATTGACGATGAAACAGAGAAATTGCATCGGAATTGAATACAAAAGGCACAATGCCGACTTAAGTACAAGAAGACTGGCTCTTCATACTGTCTATGTTTTGAACCATTCCTGTGACACTAGTTATAGATTCCGATGCTTCACTTCAGGTTCACTTTATCCCTCTGACCTTCTTATTGTCGATGAAACATAGAGATTGCATCGAAATTATATACAAAAGGCACAATGCCGACTTAAGTACAAGAAAATTAATTCTTCTTATTGCCTATGTCTTGAACCATTCCTGTGACACTAGTTATAGATTCCGATGACTCACTTCAGGAATACTGTATCCCTCTGACCTTCTTGTTGACGACGAAATACAGAAATTGCATCGGAATTAAATACGAAAGGCACAATGCCGACTTAAGTAAAAGAAAACTGACTCTTATTACTGACTATGTTTTGGACCATTCCTGTGACACTAGTTATAGATTCCGATGCTTCACATCAGGTTTACTGTATCCCTCTGACCTTCGTATTGACGATGAAACACAGAAATTTAATCGGCATTAAATGCAAAAGGCACAATGCCGACTTAAGTACAACAAATCTTACTCTTCTTACTGTCCATGTTTTGAACATCTCCTTTGACACTAGTTATAGATTCCGATGCTTCACTTTAGGTTAACTGTATCCCTCTGACCTTCTTATTGACGATGAAACACAGAAATTGCATCGGAATTAAATACGAAAGGCACAATGCCGACTTAAGTAAAAGAAAACTGACTCTTCTTACTGTCTATGATTTGAACCATTCCTGTGACACTAGTTATAGATTCCGATGCTTCACTTCTGGTTTACTGTATCCCTCTGATCTTCTTATTGACGATGAAACACAGAAATTTAGTCGGCATTAAATACAAAAGGCACAATGCCGACTTAAGTACAAGAAATCTGACTCTTCCTACTGTCTATGTTTTGCACATCTCCTTTGAGACTAGTTATAGATTCCGATGCTTCACTTCAGGTATACTGTATCCCTCTGACCTTCTTATTGACGATGAAACACAGAAATTACATGGGAATTAAATACAAAAGGCACTATGCCGACTTAAGTACAAGTAAACTGTCTTTTCTTACTGTCTATGGTTTTAACCATTCCTGTGACACTAGTTATAGATT
This sequence comes from Schistocerca americana, assembly GCF_021461395.2. Lineage (NCBI taxonomy): Eukaryota > Metazoa > Arthropoda > Insecta > Orthoptera > Acrididae > Schistocerca > Schistocerca americana. The sequence goes on along the minus strand of NC_060120.1, from coordinate 1,130,054,851 downwards.
CCGATGCTCCACTTCAGGTATACTGTATCCCTCTGACCTTCTTATTGACGATGACACACAGAAATTGCATCGCAATTACATACAAAAGGCACAATGCCGACTTAAGTACAAGAAAACTGACTCTTCCTATTCTCTATGTTTTTAACCATTCCTGTGACACTAGTTATAGATTCCGATGCTTCACTTCAGGTTTACTGTATCCCTCTGACCTTCTTATTGACGATGAAACACAGAAATTGCATTGGAATTAAAAACAAAAGTCACAATGCCGACTTCATTATAACAAAACTGACTCTTCTTATTGTCTATGCTTTGAACCATTCCTGTGGCACTAGTTATAGACTCCGATGCTTCACTTCAGGTTTACTGTATCCTTCTGGCCTTCTTATTGACGATGAAACACCGAAATTGCATCGGAATTAAATACAAAAGGCACAATGCAATCTTAAGTACAAGTAAACTGACTCTTCTTACTGTCTATGATTTGAACCATTTGTGTGACACTAGTTATAGATTCCGATGCTTCACTTCAGGTTTACTGTAACCCTCTGACCTTCGTATTGACGATGAAACAGAGAAATTGCATCGGAATTGAATACAAAAGGCACAATGCCGACTTAAGTAAAAGAAAACTGACTCTTCTTACTGTCTATGTTTTGAACCATTCCTGTGACACTAGTTATAGATTCCGATGCTTCACTTCAGGTTTACTGTATCCCTCTGACCTTCTTATTGACGATGAAACACAGAAATTTAATCGGCATTAAATACAAAAGGCACAATGCCGACTTAAGTACAAGAAATCTGACTCTTCTTACTGTCTCTGTTTTGAACATCTCCCTTGACGCTAGTTATAGATTCCGATGCTTCACTACAGATTTAATGTATCCCTCTGACCTTGTTATTGACGATGAAACACAGAAATTGCATCGGAATTAAATACAAAAGGCACAATGCCGACTTAAGAACAAGGAAACTGACTCTTCTTACTGTCTATGATTGAACCTTTCTTGTGAGACCAGTTTTAGATTCCGATGCTTGACTTCAGGTTTACTGTATCCCTTGGACCTTCATATTGACGACGAATCACAGAAATTGCATCGGAATTAAATAGAAAAGGCACAATGCCGACTAAAGTTCAAGAAAACTGATTCTTCTTAATGTAAATGTTTTGAACCATTCCTGTGACACTAGTTATAGATTCCGATGCTTCACTTCAGGTTTACTGTATCCCTCTGACCTTCTTATTGACGATGAATTACAGAAATTGCATCGGAATTAAATACAAAAGGCACAATGACGACTCAAGTACAAGAAGACTGGCTCTTCTTACTGTCTATATTTTGAACCTTTCCTGTGAGTCCGGTTTTAGATTCAGATGCTTTACTTCAGGTTTACTGTATCCCTTGGCCCTTCTTATTGACGACGTAACACAAATATTGCATCGGAATTATATAGAAAAGGCACAATGCCGACTTAAATACAAAAAAACTGACTCCTCTTACTGTCTATGTTTTGAACCATTGCTGTGACACTAGTTATAGATTCCGATGCTTCACTTCAAGTTTTCTGTATCACTCTGACCGTCTTATTGACGATGAAACACAGACATTGCATCGGAATTAAATACAAAAGGCACAATGCCGACTTCATTATAATAAAACTGACTCTTCTTACTGTCTATGCTTTGAACCATTCCTGTGGCACTAGTTATAGACTCCGATGCTTCACTTCAGGTTTACTGTATCCTTCTGACCTTCTTATTGACGATGAAACACCGAAATTGCATCGGAATTAAATACAAAAGGCACAATGCCGACTTAAGTACAAGTAAACTGACTTTTCTTACTGTCTATGATTTGAACCATTTGTGTGACACTAGTTATAGATTCTGATGCTTCACTTCAGGTTTACTGTAACCCTCTGACCTTCGTATTGACGATGAAACAGAGAAATTGCATCGGAATTGAATACAAAAGGCACAATGCCGACTTAAGTACAAGAAAACTGACTCTTCTTACTGTCTATACTTTGAACCATTCCTGTGACACTTGTCGTAGTTTCCGATGCTTCATCTCAGGTTTACTGTATCCCTCTGACCTTATTGACGATGAAACACAGAAATTGCATCGGAATTAAATACAAAAGGAACAATGCCGACTTAAGTACAATGAAACTGACTCTTCTTACTGTCTGTGTTTTGAACCATTCCTGTGACACTAGTTATAGATTCCAATGCTTCACTTCAGGTTTACTGTATCCCTCTGACCTTCTTATTGACGATGAAACACAGAAATTGCATCGGAATACAAGCAAAAGGCAAAATGCCGACTTAAGTACAAAAAGACTGACTCTTCTTACTGTCTATGATTTGAACTATTCCTGTGACACTAGTTATAGATTCCGAAGTTTCACTTCAGGTTTACTGTATCCCTCTTACCTTCTTATTGACGATGAAATACCGAAATTGCATCGGAATTAAATACAAAAGGCACAATGCCGACTCAAGTACAAGAAGACTGGCTCTTCTTACTGTCTATGTTTTAACCTTTCCTGTGAGACAGGTTTTAGATTCCGATGCTTCACTACAGATTTAATGTATCCCTCTGACCTTCTTATTGACGATGAAACGCAGAAATTGCATGTGAATTAAATACAAAAGGCACTATGCCGACTTAAGCACAAGTAAACTGACTTTTCTTACTGTCTATGGTTTTAACCATTCCTGTGACACTAGTTACAGATTCCGGTGCTCCACTTCAAGTATTCTGTATCCCTCTGACCTTGTCATTGACGATGACACACAGAAATTGCATCGGAATTAAATACAAAAGGCACAATGCCAACTTAAGTACAAGAAAACTGACTCTTCTTACTGTCTATGTTTTGAAACATTCCTGTGACACTAGTTATAGATGCCGATACTTCCCTTCAGGTATACTGTATCCCTCTGACCTTCTTATTGACGATGAGACACAGAAATTGCATCGAAATTAAATATAAAAGGCACAATGCCGACTTAAGTACAAGAAAACTGACTCTTCTTACTGTCTATACTTTGAACCATTCCTGTGACACTTGTTATAGATTCCGATGCTTCATCTCAGGTTTACTGTATCCCTCTGACCTTATTGACGATGAAACACAGAAATTGCATCGGAATTAAATACAAAAGGCACAATGCCGACTTAAGTACAAGGAAACTGACTCTTCTTACTGTCTATGTTTTGAACCATTCCTGTGACACTAGTTATAGATTCCGATGCTTCACTTCAGGTTCACTGTATCCCTCTGACCTTCTAATTGTCGATGAAACATAGAAATTGCATCGGAATTATATACAAAAGGCACAATGCCGACTTAAGTGCAAGAAAATTAATTCTTCTTATTGCCTATGTTTTGAACCATTCCTGTGACACTAGTTATAGATTCCGATGACTCACTTCAGGAATACTGTATCCCTCTGACCTTCTTGTTGACGATGAAACACAGAAATTGCATCGGAATTAAATACGAAAGGCACAATGCCGACTTAAGTAAAAGAAAACTGACTCTTCTTACTGACTATGTTTTGGACCATTCCTGTGACACTAGTTATAGATTCCGATGCTTCACATCAGGTTTAATGTATCCCTCTGACCTTCTTATTGACGATGAAACACAGAAATTTAATCGGCATTAAATACAAAAGGCACAATGCCGACTTAAGTACAACAAATCTTACTCTTCTTACTGTCCATGTTTTGAACATCGCCTTTGACACTAGTTATAGATTCCGATGCTTCACTTTAGGTTTACTGTATCCCTCTGACCTTCTTATTGACGATGAAACTCAGAAATTGCATCGGAATTAAATACGAAAGGCACAATGCCGACTTAAGTAAAAGAAAACTGACTCTTCTTACTGTCTATGCTTTGAACCATTCCTGTGGCACTAGTTATAGACTCCGATGCTTCACTTCAGGTTTACTGTATCCTTCTGACCTTCTTATTGACGATGAAACACCGAAATTGCATCGGAATTAAATACAAAAGGCACAATGCCGACTTAAGTACAAGAAATCTGACTCTTCTTACTGTCTATGCTTTGCACATCCCCTTTGACACTAGTTATAGATTCCGATGTTTCACTTCAGGTTTACTGTATCCCTCTGACCTTCTTATTGACGATGAAACACAGAAATTACATGGGAATTAAATACAAAAGGCACTATGCCGACTTAAGTACAAGTAAACTGACTTTTCTTACTGTCTATGGTTTTAACCATTCCTGTGACACTAGTTATAGATTCCGATGCTACACTTCAGGTATACTGTATCCCTCTGACCTTCTTATTGACGATGACACACAGAAATTGCATCGCAATTACATACAAAAGGCACAATGCCGACTTAAGTACAAGAAAACTGGCTCTTCCTACTCTCTATGCTTTTAACCATTCCTGTGACACTAGTTATAGGTTCCGATGCTTCACTTCATTTTTACTGTATCCCTCTGACCTTCTTATTGACGATGAAACACAGAAATTGCATCGGAATTAAATACAAAAGGCACAATGCAAACTTAAGTACAAGAAAACTGACTCTTCTTACTGTCTATGTTTTGAAACATTCCTGTGACACTAGTTATAGATGCCGATACTTCCCTTCAGGTATACTGTATCCCTCTGACCTTCTTTTTGACGATGAGACACAGAAATTGCATCGAAATTAAGTATAAAAGGCACAATGCCGACTTAAGTACAAGAAAACTGACTCTTCTTACTGTCTATACTTTGAACCTTTCCTGTGACACTTGTTATAGATTCCGATGCTTCATCTTAGGTTTACTGTATCCCTCTGACCTTATTGACGATGAAACACAGAAATTGCATCGGAATTAAATACAAAAGGCAAAATGCCGACTTCATTATAATAAAACTGACTCTTCTTACTGTCTATGCTTTGAACCATTCCTGTGGCACTAGTTATAGACTCCGATGCTTCACTTCAGGTTCACTGTATCCCTCTGACCTTCTTATTGACGATGAAACACAGATATTGAATCGGAATTAAATACAAAAGGCAATTTTCCGACTTAAGTACAAGAAAACTGACGCTTCTTACTGTTTGTGTTTTGAATCACTCCTGTGACACTAGTTATAGATTCCGATGCTTCACTTCAGGTTTACTGTATCCCTCTGACCTTCTTATTGACGATGAAACACAGAAATTTCATCGGAATACAAACAAAAGGCACAATGCCGACTTAAGTACAAGAAGACTGCCTCTTCTTACTGTCTATGTTTTGAACTATTCCTGTGACACTAGTTATAGATTCCGAAGCTTCACTTCAGGTTTACTGTATCCCTCTGACCTTCTTATTGACGATGAGACACAGAAATTGCATCGGAATTAAATACAAAAGGCACAATGCCGACTTCATTATAATAAAACTGACTCTTCTTACTGTCTATGCTTTGAACCATTCCTGTGGCACTAGTTATAGACTCCGATGCTTCACTACAGGTTTACTGTATCCCTCTGACCTTCTTATTGACGATGAAACACCGAAATTGCATCGGAATTAAATACAAAAGGCACAATGCCGACTTAAGTACAAGTAAACTGACTCTTCTTACTGTCTATGATTTGAACCATTTGTGTGACACTAGTTATAGATTCCGATGTTTCACTTCAGGTTTACTGTAACCCTCTGACCTTCGTATTGACGATGAAACAGAGAAATTGCATCGGAATTGAATACAAAAGGCACAATGCCGACTTAAGTACAAGAAGACTGACTCTTCATACTGTCTATGTTCTGAACCATTCCTGTGACACTAGTTATAGATTCCGATGCTTCACTTCAGGTTCACTGTATCCCTCTGACCTTCTAATTGTCGATGAAACATAGAAATTGCTTCGGAATTATATACAAAAGGCACAATGCCGACTTAAGTACAAGAAAATTAATTCTTCTTATTTCCTATGTTTTGAACCATTCCTGTGATACTAGTTATAGATTCCGATGACTCACTTCGGGAATACTGTATCCCTCTGACCTTCTTGTTGACGATGAAACACAGAAATTGCATCGGAATTAAATACGAAAGGCACAATGCCGACTTATGTTAAAGAAAACTGACTCTTCTTACTGACTATGATTTGGACCATTCCTGTGATACTAGTTATAGATTCCGATGCTTCACATCAGGTTTACTGTATCCCTCTGACCTTCTTATTGACGATGAAACACAGAAATTTAATCGGCATTAAATACAAAAGGCACAATGCCGACTTAAGTACAACAAATCTTACTCTTCTTACTGTCCACGTTTTGAACATCGCCTTTGACACTAGTTATAGATTCCGATGCTTCGCTTTAGGTTTACTGTATCCCTCTGACCCTCTTATTGACGATGAAACACAGAAATTGCATCGGAATTAAATACGAAAGGCACAATGCCGACTTAAGTAAAAGAAAACTGACACTTCTTACTGTCCATGTTTTGAACCATTCCTGTGGCACTAGTTATAGACTCCGATGCTTCACTTCAGGTTTGCTGTATCCTTCTGACCTTCTTATTGACGATGAAACACCGAAATTGCATCGGAATTGAATACAAAAGGCACAATGCCGACTTAAGTACAAGTAAACTGACTCTTCTTACTGTCTATGATTTGAACCATTTGTGTGACACTAGTTATAGATTCCGATACTTCACTTCAGGTTTACTGTAACCCTCTGACCTTCGTATTGACGATGAAAGAGAGAAATTGCATCGGAATTGAATACAAAAGGCACAATGCCGACTTAAGTACAAGAAGACTGACTCTCCATACTGTCTATGATTTGAACCATTCCTTTGACACTAGTTATAGATTCCGATGCTTCACTTCAGGTTCACTGTATCCCTCTGACCTTCTTATTGTCGATGAAACATAGAAATTGCATCGGAATTATATACAAAAGCCACAATGCCGACTTAAGTACAAGAAAATTAATTCTTCTTATTGCCTATGTTTTGAACCATTCCTGTGACACTAGTTATAGATTCCGATGCTTCGCTTTAGGTTTACTGTATCCCTCTGACCCTCTTATTGACGATGAAACACAGAAATTGCATCGGAATTAAATACGAAAGGCACAATGCCGACTTAAGTAAAAGAAAACTGACACTTCTTACTGTCCATGTTTTGAACCATTCCTGTGGCACTAGTTATAGACTCCGATGCTTCACTTCAGGTTTACTGTATCCTTCTGACCTTCTTATTGACGATGAAACACCGAAATTGCATCGGAATTGAATACAAAAGGCACAATGCCGACTTACGTACAAGTAAACTGACTCTTCTTACTGTCTATGATTTGAACCATTTGTGTGACACTAGTTATAGATTCCGATGCTTCACTTCAGGTTTACTGTAACCCTCTGACCTTCGTATTGACGATGAAAGAGAGAAATTGCATCGGAATTGAATACAAAAGGCACAATGCCGACTTAAGTTAAAGAAAACTGACTCTTCTTACTGACTATGATTTGGACCATTCCTGTGATACTAGTTATAGATTCCGATGCTTCACATCAGGTTTACTGTATCCCTCTGACCTTCTTATTGACGATGAAACACAGAAATTTAATCGGCATTAAATACAAAAGGCACAATGCCGACTTAAGTACAACAAATCTTACTCTTCTTACTGTCCACGTTTTGAACATCGCCTTTCACACTAGTTATAGATTCCGATGCTTCGCTTTAGGTTTACTGTATCCCTCTGACCCTCTTATTGACGATGAAACACAGAAATTGCATCGGAATTAAATACGAAAGGCACAATGCCGACTTAAGTAAAAGAAAACTGACACTTCTTACTGTCCATGTTTTGAACCATTCCTGTGGCACTAGTTATAGACTCCGATGCTTCACTTCAGGTTTACTGTATCCTTCTGACCTTCTTTTTGACGATGAAACACCGAAATTGCATCGGAATTGAATACAAAAGGCACAATGCCGACTTAAGTACAAGTAAACTGACTCTTCTTACTGTGTATGATTTGAACCATTCCTTTGACACTAGTTATAGATTCCGATGCTTCACTTCAGGTTCACTGTATCCCTCTGACCTTCTTATTGTCGATGAAACATAGAAATTGCATCGGAATTATATACAAAAGCCACAATGCCGACTTAAGTACAAGAAAATTAATTCTTCTTATTGCCTATGTTTTGAACCATTCCTGTGACACTAGTTATAGATTCCGATGACTCACTTCAGGAATACCGTATCCCTCTGACTTTCTTGTTGACGATGAAACACAGAAATTGCATTGGAATTAAATACGAAAGGCACAATGCCGACTTAAGTAAAAGAAAACTGACTCTTATTGCTGACTATGTTTTGGACCATTCCTGTGACACTAGTTATAGATTCCGATGCTTCACTTCAGGTTTACTGTATCCCTCTGACCTTCTTATTGACGATGAATCACAGAAATTTAATCGGCATTAAATACAAAAGGCACAATGCCGACTTAAGTACAAGAAATCTGACTCTTCTTACTGTCTATGTTTTGCACATCTCCTTTGACACTAGTTATAGATTCCGATGCTTCACTTCAGGTTTACTGTATCCCTCTGACCTTCTTATTGACGATGAAACACAGAAATTACATGGGAATTAAATACAAAAGGCACTATGCCGACTTAAGTACAAGTAAACTGACTTTTCTTACTGTCTATGGTTTTAACCATTCCTGTGACACTAGTTATAGATTCCGATGCTCCACTTCAGGTATACTGTATCCCTCTGACCTTCTTATTGACGATGACACACAGAAATTGCATCGCAATTACATACAAATGGCACAATGCCGACTTAAGTACAAGAAAACTGACTCTTCCTAATCTCTATGTTTTTAACCAGTCCTGTGACACTAGTTATAGATTCCGATGCTTCACTTCAGGTTTACTGTATCCCTCTGACCTTTTTATTGACGATGAAACACAGAAATTGCATCGGAATTAAAAACAAAGGCACAATGCCGACTTCATTATAATAAAACTGACTCTTCTTACTGTCTATGCTTTGAACCATTCCTGTGGCACTAGTTATAGACTCCGATGCTTCACTTCAGGTTTACTGTATCCTTCTGACCTTCTTATTGACGATGAAACACCGAAATTGCATCGGAATTAAATACAAAAGGCACAATGCCGACTTAAGTACAAGTAAACTGACTCTTCTTACTGTCTATGATTTGAACCATTTGTGTGACACTAGTTATAGATTCCGATGCTTCACTTCAGGTTTACTGTAACCCTCTGACCTTCGTATTGACGATGAAATAGAGAAATTGCATCGGAATTAAATAGAAAAGGCACAATGCCGACTTAAGTACATGAAAATTGACTCTTCTTACTGTTTATGTCTTGAACCATTCCTGTGAGACCAGTTATAGATTCCGACGCATCACTTCAGGTTCCCTGCATCGTTCTGACCTTCTTATTGACGACGAAACACAGAAATTGCTGCGGAAATAAATAGAAAAGCACAATGCCGACTCAAGTACAAGAAGACTGGCTCTTCTTACTGTCTATGTTTTGAACCTTTCCTGTGAGACCAGTTTTAGATTCCGATGCTTGACTTCAGGTTTACTGTATCCCTTGGACCTTCATATTGACGATGAAACACAGAAATTGCATCGATATTAAATATAAAAGGCACAATGCCGACTTAAGTACAAGAAAACTGACTCTTCTTGCTGTCTATACTTTGAACCATTCCTGTGACACTTGTTATAGGTTCCGATGCTTCATCTCAGGTTTACTGTATCCCTCTGACCTTATTGACGATGAAACACAGAAATTGCATCGGAATTAAATACAAAAGGCACAATGCCGACTTAAGTACAAGGAAACTGACTCTTCTTACTGTCTGTGTTTTGAACCTTTCCTGTGACACTAATTATAGATTCCGATGCTTCACTTCAGGTTTACTGTATCCCTCTGACCTTCTTATTGACGATGAAACACAGAAATTGCCTCGGAATTATATACAAAAGGCACAATGCCGACTTAAGTACAAGAAAACTGACGCTTCTTACTGTTTGTGTTTTAACCACTCCTGTCACACTAGTTGTAGATTCCGATGCTTCACTTCAGGTTTACTGTATCCCTCTGACCTTCTTTTTGACGATGAAACACAGAAATTGCATCGGAATACAAACAAAAGGCACAATGCCGACTTAAGTACAAGAAGACTGACTCTTCTTACTGTCTACGATTTGAACTATTCCTGTGACACTAGTTATAGATTCCGAAGCTTCACTTCAGGTTTATTGTATCCCTCTTACCTTCTTATTGACGATGAAGCACCGAAATCGCATCGGAATTAAATACAAAAGGCACAATGCCGACTCAAGTACAAGAAGACTGGCTCTTCTTACTTTCTATGTTTTGAACCTTTCCTGTGAGTCCGGTTTTAGATTCCGATGCTTCACTTCAGGTTTACTGTATCCCTTGCACCTTCTTATTGACGACGAAACACAGAAATTACATCGGAAATAAATAGAAAAGGCACAATGCCGGGTTAAGTACGAGAAAACCGACTCTTCTCACTGTCTATGTTTTGGACCATTCCTGTGACAATAGTTATAGATTCCGATGCTTCACTTCAGGTTTACTGTATCCCTCTGACCTTCATATTGACGATGAAACACAGAAATTGCTTCAGAATACTAACAAAAGGCACAATGCCTACTTAAGTACAAGAAGATTGACTCTTATTACTGCCTATGATTTGAACCATTCCTGTGACACTAGTTATAGATTTAGATTCTTCACTTCAGGTTTACTGTATCCCTCCGACCTTCGTATTGACGTTGAAACACAAAAATTGCATCGGAAGTAAATACAAAAGCACAATGCCGACTCAAGTTCAAGAAGATTGGCTCTTCTTACTGTCTATGTTTTGAACCTTTCCTGTGAGACCGGTTTTAGATTCCGATGCTTCACTTCTGGATTTCTCTTTCCCTTGGCCCTTCTTATTGACGACGAAACACAGAAAGTGCATCGGAATTAAATAGAAAAGGCACAATGCCGGGTTAAGTACAAGAAAACTGACTCTTCTTATTGTCTATGTTTTGAACCATTCCTGTGACACTATTTATAAATTGCGTTGCATCACTTCAGGGTTACTCTATCCCTCTGACCTTCTTATTGACGATGAAACACAGAAATTGCATCGGAATTAAATACAAAAGGCACAATGCCAACTTAACTATTAGAAAACGGACTCTTCTTACTGTCTATGCTTTGAACCATTCCTGTGACTCTAGTTACAGATTCCGATGCTTCACTTCAGGTTTACTGTATCCCTCTGACCTTCTTAATGACGATGAAACACAGAAATTGCATCGGAATTAAATACAAAAGGCACAATGCCGACTTCAGTACAAGTAAACTGACTCTTCTTACAGTCTATGATTTGAACCATTCCTGTGACACTAGTTATAGATTCCGATGCTTAACTTCAGGTTTACTGTAGCCCTCGGACCTTCTTATTGACGATGAAACACAGAAATTGCATCCGAATTAAATACAAAAGGCGCAATGCCGACTTAAGTACAAGAAAATTGACTCTTCTTACTGTCTATGTTTGAACCATTCCTGTGACACTAGTTACAAATTCCGATGCTTCACTTCAGGTTTACTGTATCCCTCTGAACTTCTTATTGACGATAAAACACAGAAATTCCATTGGAATGAAATACAAAACTCACAATGCCAACTTATGTACAAGTAAACTGACTCTTCTTACTGTCTATGCTTTGAACCATTCCTGTGACACTAGTTATCGATTCCGATGCTTCACTTCAGGTTTACTGTATCCCTCTGATCTTCTTATTGACGATGAAACACAGAAAATGCATCGTAATTAAATACAAAAGGCACAATGCCGAATTAAGTACATGTAAACTGACTCTTCTTACTGTCTATGATTTGAACTATTCCTGTGACACTAGTTATAGATTCCGATGCTTCATTTCAGGTTTACTGTATCCCTCTGACATTCATATTGACGATGAAACACAGAAATGGCATCGGAATAAAATACGAAAGGCCCAATGCCCACTTAAGTACAAGAAAACGGACTCTTCTTACTGTCTATGTCTTAAAACCATTCCTGTGACACTAGTTATAGATTCCGATGCTTCACTTCAGATTTTCTGTATCCCTCTGACCTTCTTATTGACGATTAAACACAGAAATTGCATCGGAATTAAATACAAAAGGCACAATGCCGACTTAAGTACAAGAAAACTGACTCTTCTTACTGTCTATGTTTTAACCATTCCTGTGACAGTAGTTATAGATTCCGATGCTTCACTTCGGGTTTGTTGTATCCCTCTGACCGTCTTATTGACGATGTAACGCAGAAATTGCATCGGAATTAAAAGAAATCTCACAATGCCGACTCAAGTACAAGAAGACTGGCTCTTCTTACTGTCTATGTTTTGAACCTTTCCTGTGAGACCGGTTTTATATTCCGATGCTTCACTTCAGGTTTACTGTATCCCTTGAACCTTCTTATTGACGACGAAACACAGAAATTGCATCGGAAGTTAATAGAAAAAGCACAATGCCGACTTCAATACAAGAAAACTGTCTCTTCTTACAGTCTATGTCTTGAACCATTCCTGTGACACTAGTTATAGATTCCGTGGCATCACTTCAGGGTTTAAAGTATCCCTCTGACCTTCTTATTGACGATGAAACACATAAATTGCATCGGAATTAATTACAAAAGGCACAATTCCGACTTAATTATAAGAAAACTGGCTCATCTTACTGTCTATGTTTTGAAGCATTCCTGTGACACTAGTTATAGATTCCGATGCATCACTTCAGGTTTACTGTATCCCTCTGACCTTCTTATTGACGATGAAACACAGAATTTGCATTGGAATAAAATACAAAGAGAACAATGTCGACTTAAGTATAAGTGAACTGACTCTTCTTACTGTTTATGTTTTGAACCATTCCTGTGACACTAGATATAGGTTCCGATGTTTCACTTCAGGTTTAGTGTATCCCTCTGATCTACGTATTTTCGATGACACACAGAAATTTTATCGGAATTAAATACGAAAGGCACAATGAAGACTTAAGTACAAGAAAACTGACTCTTCTTACTGTCTAAGTTTTAACCATTCCTGTGACACTAGTTATAGATTCCTATGCATCACTTCAGGTTTACTGTATCCCTCTGACCTTCATATTGACGATCAAACACAGTAATTGCGTCGGAACACAAACAAAAGGCACAATGCCGACTTAAGTACAAGAAGACTGACTCTTCTTACTGTCTATGTTTTTAACCATTCCTGTGACACTAGTTATAGATTCCGATGCTTCACTTCAGGTTTACTGTATCCCTCTGACCTTCTTATTGACGATGAAACACAGAAATTGCATCGGAATTAAATACAAAATGCACAATGCCGACTCAAGTACAAGAAGTCTGGCTCTTCTTACTGTCTATGATTTGAACCATTCCTGTGAGACCGGTATTAGATTCCGATGCTTCACTTCAGGTTTACTGTATCCCTTGGCCCTTCTTATTGACGACGAAACACAGAAACTGCATCGGAATTAAATAGAAAAGGCACAAGGCCGACTAAAGTACAAGAAAACTGACTCTTCTTACTGTCTATGTTTTTAACCATTCCTGTGATACTTGTTATAGATTCCGATGCTTCACTTCAGGTTTGCTGTATCCCTCTGACCGTCTTATTGACGATGTAACACAGAAATTGCATCGGAATTAAAAAAAACTCACAATGCCGACTCAAGTACAAGAAGACAGGCTCTTCTTACTGTCTATGTTTTGAACCTTTCCAGTGAGACCGGTTTTAGATTCCGATGCTTCACTTCAGGTTTACTGTATCCCTTGGACATTCTATTTGGCGACGAAACGCAGAAATTGCATCGGAATTAAATAGAAAAGGCACAATGCCGAATTAAGTACAAGAAAACTGACTCTTCTTACAGTCTATGTTTTGAACCATTCCTGTGACACTAGCTATAGATTCCGATGCATCACTTCAGGGTTTACTGTAACCCTCTGACCTTCTTATTGACGATGAAACACAGAAATTGCATCGGAATTAAACACTAATAGCACAATGCCGAATTAAGTACAGGAAGACTGACCTTTCTTATTGTCTATCTATTGAACCGTTCCTGTGACACTAGTTATAGTTTCCGATGCTTCACTTCAGGTTTACTGTATCCCTCTGACCTTCTTATTGACGATGAAACACAGAAATTGCATCTTAATTAAATACAAAAGGCACAATGCCGACTTAAGTACAAGAAAACTGACTCTTCTTACTGACTATGATTTGAACCATTCCTGTGACACTAGTTACTGATTCCGATGCTTCACTTCAGGTTTACTTTATCCCTATGACCTTCTTATTGACGATGAAACACATAAATTGCATCGGAAATGAATACAAAAGGCACAATGCCGACTTAAGTACAAGAAAACTGACGCTTCTTACTGTTTATGTTATGAACCACTCCTGTGACACTAGTTATAGATTCCGATGCTTCACTTCAGGTTTACTGTATCCCTCTGACCTTCTTATTGACGATGAAACACAGAAATTGCATCTTAATTAAATACAAAAGGCACAATGCCGACTTAAATACAAGAAAACTGACTCTTCTTACTGACTATGATTGGAACCATTCCTGTGACACTAGTTATAGATTCCGATGCTTCACTTTAGGTTTGCTGTATCCCACTGACCGTCTTATTGACGATGAAACACAGAAATTGCATCGGAATTATAAACAAAAATCACAACGCCGACACAAGTACAAGAGGATTGGCTCTTCTTACTGTCTATGTTTTGAACCTTTCCTGTGAGACCGGTTTTAGATTCCGATGCTTCACTTAAGGTTTACTGTATCCCTTGGACCTTCTTATTCACGACGAAACACAGTAATTGCATCGGAATTAAATAGAAAAGGCACAATGCCGGGTTAAGTAAAAGAAAACTGACTCTTCTTACTGTCTATGCTTTGAACCATTCCTGTGACACTAGTTATAGATTCCAATGCATCACTGTAGGGTTACTGTATCCCTCTGACCTTCTTATTGACGATGAAACACAGAAATTGCATCGGAATTAAATACAAAAGGCACAATGCCGACTTAATTATTAGAAAACTGACTCTTCATGCTTTGAACCATTCCTGTGACTCTAGTTATAGCTTGCGATGCTTCACTTCAGGTTAACTGTATCCCTCTGACCGTCTCATTGACGATGTAACACAGAAATTGCATCGAAATTAAAAAAAAACTCACAATGCCGACTCAGGTACAAGAAGACTGGCTCTTCTTACTGTCTATGTTTTGAACCTTTCCTGTGAGACCGGTTTTAGATTCCGATGCTTCACTTCAGGTTTACTGTATCCCTTGGACATTCTTATTGGCGACGAAACGCAGAAATTGCATCGGAATTAAATAGAAAAGGCACAATGCCGACTTAAGTACAAGAAAACTGACTCTTCTTACTGTCTATGTTTTGAACCATTCCTGTGACACTAGTTATAGATTCCGATGCTTCAGTTCAGGTTTACTGTATCCCTCTGACCTTCATATTGACGATGAAACACAGAAATTGCATCAGAATACTAACAAAAGGCACAATGCCGACTTAAGTACAAGAAGACAGACTCTTATTACTGCCTATGTTTTGACCCATTCCTGTGACACTAGTTATAGATTCCGATGCTTCACTTCTGGATTACTGTATCCCGTTGACCTTCTTATTGACGATGAAACACAGAAATTGCATCAGAATTAAATACAAAAGGCACAATGCCGACTCAAGTTCAAGTAGACTGGGTCCTCTTACTGTCTATGTTTTGAACCTTTCCTGTTAGACCGGTTTTAGATTCCGATGCATCACTTCAGGTTTACTGTGTCCCTTGGCCTTTCTTATTGACGACGAAACACAGAAAGTGCATCGGAATTAAATAGAAAAGGAACAATGCCGACTTAAGTACAAGAAAACTGACTCTTCTTACTGTCTATGTTTTGAACTATTCCTGTGACACTAGTTATAGATTCCAATGCATCGCTTCAGGGTTACTGTATCCCTCTGACTTTCTTATTGACGATGAAACACAGAAATTGCATCGGAATTAAATACAAAATGCACAATGCCGACTCAAGTACAAGAAGACTGGCTCTTCTTACTGTCTATGAATTGATCCTTTCCTGTGAGACCGGTTTTAGATTCCGATGCTTCACTTCAAATTTACTGTATCCCTTGGCCCTTCTTATTGACGACGAAACACAGAAAGTGCATCGGAATTAAATAGAAGAGGCACAATGCCGACTTAAGTACAAGAAATCTGACTCCTCTTACTGTCTATGTTTTTAACCGTTCCTATGACACTTGTTATAGATTCTGATGCTTCACTTCAGGTTTGCTGTATCCCTCTGACCGTCTCGTTGACGATGTAACACAGAAATTGCATCGGAATTAAAAAAAGCTCACAATGCCGACTCAAGTACAAGAAGACTGGCTCTTCTTACTGTTTATGTTTTGAACCTTTCCTGTGAGACCGGTTTTAGATTCCGATGCTTCACTTCAGGTCTACTGTATCCCTTGGACATTCTTATTGGCGACGAAACGCAGAAATTGCATCGGAATTAAATAGAAAAGGCACAATGCCGACTTAAGTACAAGAAAACTGACTCTTCTTACAGTCTATGTTTTGAACCATTCCTGTGACACTAGTTATAGATTCCGATGCATCACTTCAGGGTTTACTGTATCCCTCTGACCTTCTAATTGCGATCAAACACAGAAATTGCATTGGAATTAAGTACAAAACGCACAATGCCAACTTAAGTGCAAGAAGACTGACTCTTCTTACTGTCTATGTTTTGAACCATTCCTGTGACACTAGTTATGGATTCCGATGATTCAGTTCAGGTTTACTGTATCCCTCTGACCTTCATATTGACGATGAAACACAGAAATTGCATCGGAATTAAATACGAAAGGCACAATGCCGACTTAAGTACAAGAAATCTGACTCTTCTTACTGTCTATGTTTTGAACCATTCCTGTGACACTAGTTATAGTTTCCGATGCTTCACTTTAGGTTTGCTGTATCCCTCTGACCGTCTTATTGACGATGAAACACAGAAATTGCATCGGAATTAAATACAAAATGCACAATGCCGACTCAAGTACAAGAAGTCTGGCTCTTCTTACTGTCTATGATTTGAACCATTCCTGTGAGACCGGTATTAGATACCGAT
Organism: Schistocerca americana; assembly: GCF_021461395.2. Classification (NCBI taxonomy): domain Eukaryota; kingdom Metazoa; phylum Arthropoda; class Insecta; order Orthoptera; family Acrididae; genus Schistocerca; species Schistocerca americana. The sequence goes on along the minus strand of NC_060120.1, from coordinate 1,130,037,513 downwards.
GCTTCACTTCAGGTTTACTGTATCCCTTGGCCCTTCTTATTGACGACGAAACACAGAAACTGCATCGGAATTAAATAGAAAAGGCACAAGGCCGACTAAAGTACAAGAAAACTGACTCTTCTTACTGTCTATGTTTTAACCTATCCTGTGATACTTGTTATAGATTCCGATGCTTCACTTCAGGTTTGCTGTATCCCTCTGACCGTCTTATTGACGATGTAACACAGAAATTACATCGGAATTAAAAAAAAACTCACAATGCCGACTCAAGTACAAGAAGACTGGCTCTTCTTACTGTCTATGTGTTGAACCTTTCCAGTGAGACCGGTTTTAGATTCCGATGCTTCACTTCAGGTTTACTGTATCCCTTGGACATTCTTATTGGCGACGAAACGCAGAAATTGCATCGGAATTAAATAGAAAAGGCACAATGCGAACTTATGTACAAGAAAACTGACTCTTCTTACAGTCTATGTTTTGAACCATTCCTGTGACACTAGTTATAGATTCCGATGCATCACTTCAGGGTTTACTGTAACCCTCTGACCTTCTTATTGACGATGAAACACAGAAATTGCATCGGAATTAAATACTAATAGCACAATGCCGAATTAAGTACAAGAAGACTGACCTTTCTTATTGTCTATCTATTGAACCGTTCCTGTGACACTAGTTATAGATTCCGATGCTTCACTTCAGGTTTACTGTATCCCTCTGACCTTCATATTGACGATGAAACACAGTAATTGCATCGGAATTATATACAAGAGGCACAATGACGACTTAAGTACAAGAAGACTGATTCTTCTTACTCTCTATGTTTTCAACCATTCAAGTGACACTAGTTACAGATTCCGATGCTTCACTTCAGGTTTACTGTATCCCTCTGACCCTCTTATTGACGATGAAACACAGAAATTGCATCTTAATTAAATACAAAAGGCACAATGCCGACTTAAGTACAAGAAAACTGACTCTTCTTACTGACTATGATTTGAACCATTCCTGTGACACTAGTTATAGATTCCGATGCTTCACTTTAGGTTTGCTGTATCCCTCTGACCGTCTCATTGACGATGTAACACAGAAATTGCATCGGAATTAAAAACAAACTCACAATGCCAACTCAAGTACAAGAAGACTGGCTCTTCTTACTGTCTATGTTTTGAACCTTTCCTGTGAGACCGCTTTTAGATTCCGATGCTTCACTTCAGGTTTACTGTATCCCTTGGACATTCTTATTGGCGACGAAACGCAGAAATTGCATCGGAATTAAATAGAAAAGGCACAATGCCGACTTAAGTACAAGGAAACTGACTCTTCTTACAGTCTATGTTTTTAACCATTCCTGTGACACTAGTTATAGATTCCGATGCATCACTTCAGGGTTTACTGTATCCCTCTGACCTTCTCATTGCGATGAAACACAGAAATTGCATAGGGATTAAGTACAAAACGCACAATGCCAACTTAAGTGCAAGAAGACTGACTCTTCTTACTGTCTTTGTTTTGAACCATTCCTGTGACACTAGTTATGGATTCCGATGCTTCAGTTCAGGTTTACTGTATCCCTCTGACCTTCATATTGACGATGAAACACAGACATTGCATCGGAATTAAATACAAAAGGCACAATGCCGACTTAAGTACAAGAAATCTGACTCTTCTTACTGTCTATGTTTTTAACCATTCCTATGACACTTGTTATAGATTCTGATGCTTCACTTCAGGTTTGCTGTATCCCTCTGACCGTCTCATTGACGATGTAACACAGAAATTGCATCGGAATTAAAAAAAAACTCACAATGCCGACTCACGTACAAGAAGACTGGCTCTTCTTACTGTCTATGTTTTGAACCTTTCCTGTGAGACCGGTTTTAGATTCCGATGCTTCACTTCAGGTTTACTGTATCCCTTGGACATTCTTATTGGCGACGAAACGCAGAAATTGCATCGGAATTAAATAGAAAAGGCACAATGCCGACTTAAGTACAAGAAAACTGACTCTTCTTACAGTCTATGTTTTGAACCATTCCTATGACACTAGTTATAGATTCCGATGCATCACTTCAGGGTTTACTGTATCCCTCTGACCTTCTAATTGCGATGAAACACAGAAATTGCATAGGAATTAAGTACAAAACGCACAATGGCAACTTAAGTGCAATAAGACTGACTCTTCTTACTGTCTATGTTTTGAACCATTCCTGTGACACTAGTTATGGATTCCGATGCTTCAGTTCAGGTTGACTGTATCCCTCTGACCTTCATATTGACGATGAAACACAGAAATTGCATCGGAATTAAATACAAAAGGCACAATGCCGACTTAAGAACAAGAAAACTGACTCTTCTTACTGTCTATGTTTTGAACCATTCCTGTGACACTAGTTATAGATTCCGATGCTTCACTTTAGGTTTGCTGTATCCCTCTGACCGTCTTATTGACGATGAAACACAGAAATTGCATCGGAATTAAATACAAAATGCACAATGCCGACTCAAGTACAAGAAGTCTGGCTCTTCTTACTGTCTATGATTTGAACCATTCCTGTGAGACCGGTATTAGATACCGATGCTTCACTTCAGGTTTACTGTATCCCTTGGCCCTTCTTATTGACGACGAAACACAGAAACTGCATCGGAATTAAATAGAAAAGGCACAAGGCCGACTAAAGTACAAGAAAACTGACTCTTCTTACTGTCTATGTTTTAACCATTCCTGTGATACTTGTTATAGATTCCGATGCTTCACTTCAGGTTTGCTGTATCCCTCTGACCGTCTTATTGACGATGTAACACAGAAATTACATCGGAATTAAAAAAAAACTCACAATGCCGACTAAAGTACAAGAAGACTGGCTCTTCTTACTGTCTATGTTTTGAACCTTTCCAGTGAGACCGGTTTTAGATTCCGATGCTTCACTTCAGGTTTACTGTATCCCTTGGACATTCTTATTGGCGACGAAACGCAGAAATTGCATCGGAATTAAATAGAAAAGGCACAATGCGAACTTAAGTACAAGAAAACTGACTCTTCTTACAGTCTATGTTTTGAACCATTCCTGTGACACTAGTTATAGATTCCGATGCATCACTTCAGGGTTTACTGTAACCCTCTGACCTTCTTATTGACGATGAAACACAGAAATTGCATCGGAATTAAATACTAATAGCACAATGCCGAATTAAGTAGAACAAGACTGACCTTTCTTATTGTCTATCTATTGAACCGTTCCTGTGACATTAGTTATAGTTTCCGATGCTTCACTTCAGGTTTACTGTATCCCTCTGACCTTCTTATTGACGATAAAACACAGAAAATGCATTGGAATTAAATACAAAAGGCAGAATGCCGGCTTAAGTACAAAATGACTGACTCTTCTTACTCTCTATGATTTGAACCATTCCTGTGACACTAGTTATAGTTTCCGATGCTTCTCTTCAGGTTTACTGTATCCCTCGGACCGTCTTATTGACGAGGAAACACAGAAATTGCATAGGAATTAAATACAAAAGGTACAATGCCGACTCAAGTACAAGAAGACTGGCTCTTCTTACTGTCTATGTATTGAACCATTTCTGTGACACTAGTTATAGATTCCGATGCTTCACTTCAGGTTTACTGTATCCCTCTGACCTTCATATTGACGATGAAACACAGTAATTGCATCGGAATTATATACAAGAGGCACAATGACGACTTAAGTACAAGAAGACTGATTCTTCTTACTCTCTATGTTTTCAACCATTCAAGTGACACTAGTTACAGATTCCGATGCTTCACTTCAGGTTTACTGTATCCCTCTGACCCTCTTATTGACGATGAAACACAGAAATTGCATCGGAATTAAATAGAAAAGGCACAATGCCGACTTAAGTACAAGAAAACTGACTCTTCTTACAGTCTATGTTTTTAACCATTCCTATGACACTTGTTATAGATTCTGATGCTTCACTTCAGGTTTGCTGTATCCCTCTGACCGTCTCATTGACGATGTAACACAGAAATTGCATCGGAATTAAAAAAAAACTCACAATGCCGACTCAAGTACAAGAAGACTGGCTCTTCTTACTGTCTATGTTTTGAACCTTTCCTGTGAGACCGGTTTTAGATTCCGATGCTTCACTTCAGGTTTACTGTATCCCTTGGACATTCTTATTGGCGACGAAACGCAGAAATTGCATCGGAATTAAATAGAAAAGGCACAATGCCGACTTAAGTACAAGGAAACTGACTCTTCTTACAGTCTATGTTTTTAACCATTCCTGTGACACTAGTTATAGATTCCGATGCATCACTTCAGGGTTTACTGTATCCCTCTGACCTTCTCATTGCGATGAAACACAGAAATTGCATAGGAATTAAGTACAAAACGCACAATGCCAACTTAAGTGCAAGAAGACTGACTCTTCTTACTGTCTTTGTTTTGAACCATTCCTGTGACACTAGTTATGGATTCCGATGCTTCAGTTCAGGTTTACTGTATCCCTCTGACCTTCATATTGACGATGAAACACAGACATTGCATCGGAATTAAATACAAAAGGCACAATGCCGACTTAAGTACAAGAAATCTGACTCTTCTTACTGTCTATGTTTTTAACCATTCCTATGACACTTGTTATAGATTCTGATGCTTCAGTTCAGGTTTGCTGTATCCCTCTGACCGTCTCATTGACGATGTAACACAGAAATTGCATCGGAATTAAAAAAAAACTCTCAATGCCGACTCAAGTACAAGAAGACTGGCTCTTCTTACTGTCTATGTTTTGAACCTTTCCTGTGAGACCGGTTTTAGATTCCGATGCTTCACTTCAGGTTTACTGTATCCCTTGGACATTCTTATTGGCGACGAAACGCAGAAATTGCATCGGAATTAAATAGAAAAGGCACAATGCCGACTTAAGTACAAGAAAACTGACTCTTCTTACAGTCTATGTTTTGAACCATTCCTATGACACTAGTTATAGATTCCGATGCATCACTTCAGGGTTTACTGTATCCCTCTGACCTTCTAATTGCGATGAAACACAGAAATTGCATAGGAATTAAGTACAAAACGCACAATGGCAACTTAAGTGCAATAAGACTGACTCTTCTTACTGTCTATGTTTTGAACCATTCCTGTGACACTAGTTATGGATTCCGATGCTTCAGTTCAGGTTGACTGTATCCCTCTGACCTTCATATTGACGATGAAACACAGAAATTGCATCGGAATTAAATACAAAAGGCACAATGCCGACTTAAGAACAAGAAAACTGACTCTTCTTACTGTCTATGTTTTGAACCATTCCTGTGACACTAGTTATAGATTCCGATGCTTCACTTTAGGTTTGCTGTATCCCTCTGACCGTCTTATTGACGATGAAACACAGAAATTGCATCGGAATTAAATACAAAATGCACAATGCCGACTCAAGTACAAGAAGTCTGGCTCTTCTTCCTGCCTATGATTTGAACCATTCCTGTGAGACCGGTATTAGATACCGATGCTTCACTTCAGGTTTACTGTATCCCTTGGCCCTTCTTATTGACGACGAAACACAGAAACTGCATCGGAATTAAATAGAAAAGGCACAAGGCCGACTAAAGTACAAGAAAACTGACTCTTCTTACTGTCTATGTTTTAACCATTCCTGTGATACTTGTTATAGATTCCGATGCTTCACTTCAGGTTTGCTGTATCCCTCTGACCGTCTTATTGACGATGTAACACAGAAATTACATCGGAATTAAAAAAAAACTCACAATGCCGACTCAAGTACAAGAAGACTGGCTCTTCTTACTGTCTATGTTTTGAACCTTTCCAGTGAGACCGGTTTTAGATTCCGATGCTTCACTTCAGGTTTACTGTATCCCTTGGACATTCTTATTGGCGACGAAACGCAGAAATTGCATCGGAATTAAATAGAAAAGGCACAATGCGAACTTAAGTACAAGAAAACTGACTCTTCTTACAGTCTATGTTTTGAACCATTCCTGTGACACTAGTTATAGATTCCGATGCATCACTTCAGGGTTTACTGTAACCCTCTGACCTTCGTATTGACGATGAAACACAGAAATTGCATCGGAATTAAATACTAATAGCACAATGCCGAATTAAGTAGAAGAAGACTGACCTTTCTTATTGTCTATCTATTGAACCGTTCCTGTGACATTAGTTATAGTTTCCGATGCTTCACTTCAGGTTTACTGTATCCCTCTGACCTTCTTATTGACGATAAAACACAGAAAATGCATTGGAATTAAATACAAAAGGCACAATGCCGGCTTAAGTACAAAATGACTGACTCTTCTTACTCTCTATGATTTGAACCATTCCTGTGACACTAGTTATAGTTTCCGATGCTTCTCTTCAGGTTTACTGTATCCCTCGGACCGTCTTATTGACGAGGAAACACAGAAATTGCATAGGAATTAAATACAAAAGGTACAATGCCGACTCAGGTACAAGAAGACTGGCTCTTCTTACTGTCTATGTATTGAACCATTTCTGTGACACTAGTTATAGATTCCGATGCTTCACTTCAGGTTTACTGTATCCCTCTGACCTTCATATTGACGATGAAACACAGTAATTGCATCGGAATTATATACAAGAGGCACAATGACGACTTAAGTACAAGAAGACTGATTCTTCTTACTCTCTATGTTTTCAACCATTCAAGTGACACTAGTTACAGATTCCGATGCTTCACTTCAGGTTTACTGTATCCCTCTGACCCTCTTATTGACGATGAAACACAGAAATTGCATCTTAATTAAATACAAAAGGCACAATGCCGACTTAAGTACAAGAAAACTGACTCTTCTTACTGACTATGATTTGAACCATTCCTGTGACACTAGTTATTGATTCCGATGCTTCACTTCAGGTTTACTTTATCCCTATGACCTTCTTATTGACGATGAAACACATAAATTGCATCGGAATTAGATACAAAAGGCACAATGCCGACTTAAGTACACGAAAACTGACGCTTCTGACTGTTTATGTTATGAACCACTCCTGTGACACTAGTAATAGATTCCGATGCTTCACTTCAATTTTACTGCATCCCTGTGACCATCTTATTGACGATGAAACACAGAAATTGCATCAGAATACCAACAAAAGGCACAATGCCGACTTAAGTACAAGAAGACAGACTCTTATTACTGCCTATGTTCTGACCCATTCCTGTGACACTAGTTATAGATTCCGATGCTTCACTTCTGGATTACTATATCCCGTTGACCTTCTTATTGACGATGAAACACAGAAATTGCATCAGAATTAAATAGAAGAGGCACAATGCCGACTCAAGTTCAAGAAGACTGGCTCCTCTTACTGTCTATGTTTTGAACCTTTCCTGTGAGACCGGTTTTAGATTCCGATGCATCATTTCAGGTTTACTGTATCTCTTGGCACTTCTTATTGACGACGAAACACAGAAAGTGCATCGGAATTAAATAGAAAAAGAACAATGCCGACTTAAGTACAAGAAAACTGACTCTTCTTACTGTCTATGTTTTGAACCATTCCTGTGACACTAGTTATATATTCCGATGCTACACTTTAGGTTTGCTGTATCCCTCTGACCGTCTTATTGACGATGAAACACAGAAATTGCATCGGAATTATAAACAAAAATCACAATGCCGACACAAGTACAAGAGGATTGGCTCTTCTTACTGTCTATGTTTTGAACCTTTCCTGTGAGACCGGTTTTAGATTCCGATGCTTCACTTCAGGTTTACTGTATCCCTTGGACATTCTTATTGGCGACGAAACACAGAAATTGCATCGGAATTAAATAGAAAAGGCACAATGCCGGGTTAAGTAAAAGAAAACTGACTCTTCTTACTGTCTATGCTTTGAACCATTCCTGTGACACTAGTTATAGATTCCAATGCATCACTTTAGGGTTACTGTATCCCTCTGACCTTCTTATTGACGATGAAACACAGAAATTGCATCGGAATTAAATACAAAAGGCACAATGCCGACTTAATTATTAGAAAACTGACTCTTCATGCTTTGAACCATTCCTGTGACTCTAGTTATAGCTTCCGATGCTTCACTTCAGGTTAACTGTATCCCTCTGACCTTCTCATTGACGATGAAACACACAAATTGCATCGGAATTAAATACAAAAGGCACAATGCCTTCTCAAGTACAAGAAGAATGGCTCTTCTTACTGTCTATGAATTGAACCTTTCCTGTGAGACCGGTTTTAGATTCCGATGCTTCACTTCAGGTTTACTGTATCCCTTGGCCCATCTTATTGACGACGAAACACACAAAGTGCATCGGAATTAAATAGAAAAGGCACAATGCCGACTTATGTACAAGAAAACTGACTCTTCTTACTGTCTATGTTTTTAACCATTCCTTTGACACTTGTTATAGATTCTGATGCTTCACTTCAGGTTTGCTGTATCCCTCTGACCGTCTCATTGACGATGTAACACAGAAATTGCATCGAAATTAAAAAAAAACTCACAATGCCGACTCAGGTACAAGAAGACTGGCTCTTCTTACTGTCTATGTTTTGAACCTTTCCTGTGAGACCGGTTTTAGATTCCGATGCTTCACTTCAGGTTTACTGTATCCCTTGGACATTCTTATTGGCGACGAAACGCAGAAATTGCATCGGAATTAAATAGAAAAGGCACAATGCCGACTTAAGTACAAGAAAACTGACTCTTCTTACAGTCTATGTTTTGAACCATTCCTGTGACACTAGTTATAGATTCCGATGCATCACTTCAGGGTTTACTGTATCCCTCTGTCCTTCTTATTGACGATGAAACACAGAAATTGCATCGGAATTAAGTACAAAACGCACAATGCCAACTTAAGTGCAAGAAGACTGACTCTTCTTACTGCCTATGTTTTGAACCATTTCTGTGACACTAGTTATAGATTCCGATGCTTCAGTTCAGGTTTACTGTATCCCTCTGACCTTCATATTGACGATGAAACACAGAAATTGCATCAGAATACTAAAAAAAGGCACAATGCCGACTTAAGTACAAGAAGACAGAGTCTTATTACTGCCTATGTTTTGACCCATTCCTGTGACACTAGTTATAGATTCCGATGCTTCACTTCTGGATTACTGTAACCCGTTGACCTTCATATTGACGATGAAACACAGAAATTGCATCGGAATTAAATACAAAAGGCACAATGCCGACTTAAGTACAAGAAAACTGACTCTTCTTACTGTCTATGTTTTGAACCATTCCTGTGACACTAGTTATAGATTCCGATGCTTCACTTTAGGTTTGCTGTATCCCTCTGACCGTCTTATTGACGATGAAACACAGAAATTGCATCGGAATTAAATACAAAATGCACAATGCCGACTCAAGTACAAGAAGTCTGGCTCTTCTTACTGTCTATGATTTGAACCATTCCTGTGAGACCGGTATTAGATACCGATGCTTCATTCAGGTTTACTGTATCCCTTGGCCCTTCTTATTGACGACGAAACACAGAAACTGCATCGGAATTAAATAGAAAAGGCACAAGGCCGACTAAAGTACAAGAAAACTGACTCTTCTTACTGTCTATGTTTTAACCATTCCTGTGATACTTGTTATAGATTCCGATGCTTCACTTCAGGTTTGCTGTATCCCTCTGACCGTCTTATTGACGATGTAACACAGAAATTACATCGGAATTAAAAAAAAACTCACAATGCCGACTCAAGTACAAGAAGACTGGCTCTTCTTACTGTCTATGTTTTGAACCTTTCCAGTGAGACCGGTTTTAGATTCCGATGCTTCACTTCAGGTTTACTGTATCCCTTGGACATTCTTATTGGCGACGAAACGCAGAAATTGCATCGGAATTAAATAGAAAAGGCACAATGCGAACTTAAGTACAAGAAAACTGACTCTTCTTACAGTCTATGTTTTGAACCATTCCTGTGACACTAGTTATAGATTCCGATGCGTCACTACAGGGTTTACTGTAACCCTCTGACCTTCTTATTGACGATGAAACACAGAAATTGCATCGGAATTAAATACTAATAGCACAATGCCGAATTAAGTACAAGAAGACTGACCTTTCTTATTGTCTATCTATTGAACCGTTCCTGTGACACTAGTTATAGTTTCCGATGCTTCACTTCAGGTTTACTGTATCCCTCTGACCTTCTTATTGACGATAAAACACAGAAAATGCATTGGAATTAAATACAAAAGGCACAATGCCGGCTTAAGTACAAAATGACTGACTCTTCTTACTCTCTATGATTTGAACCATTCCTGTGACACTAGTTATAGTTTCCGATTCTTCTCTTCAGGTTTACTGTATCCCTCGGACCGTCTTATTGACGAGGAAACACAGAAATTGCATAGGAATTAAATACAAAAGGTACAATGCCGACTCAAGTACAAGAAGACTGGCTCTTCTTACTGTCTATGTATTGAACCATTTCTGTGACACTAGTTATAGATTCCGATGCTTCACTTCAGGTTTACTGTATCCCTCTGACCTTCATATTGACGATGAAACACAGTAATTGCATCGGAATTATATACAAGAGGCACAATGACGACTTAAGTACAAGAAGACTGATTATTCTTACTCTCTATAATTTGAACCATTCCAGTGACACTAGTTACAGATTCCGATGCTTCACTTCAGGTTTACTGTATCCCTCTGACCCTCTTATTGACGATGAAACACAGAAATTGCATCTTAATTAAATACAAAAGGCACAATGCCGACTTAAGTACAAGAAAACCGACTCTTCTTACTGACTATGATTTGAACCATTCCTGTGACACTAGTTATTGATTCCGATGCTTCACTTCAGGTTTACTTTATCCCTATGACCTTCTTATTGACGATGAAACACATAAATTGCATCGGAATTAGATACAAAAGGCACAATGCCGACTTAAGTACAAGAAAACTGACGCTTCTTACTGTTTATGTTATGAACCACTCCTGTGACACTAGTAATAGATTCCGATGCTTCACTTCAGGTTTACTGCATCCCTGTGACCATCTTATTGACGATGAAACACAGAAATTGCATCAGAATACCAACAAAAGGCACAATGCCGACTTAAGTACAAGAAGACAGACTCTTATTACTGCCTACGTTCTGACCCATTCCTGTGACACTAGTTATAGATTCCGATGCTTCACTTCTGGATTACTATATCCCGTTGACCTTCTTATTGACGATGAAACACAGAAATTGCATCAGAATTAAATAGAAGAGGCACAATGCCGACTCAAGTTCAAGAAGACTGGCTCCTCTTACTGTCTATGTTTTGAACCTTCCCTGTGAGACCGGTTTTAGATTCCGATGCATCATTTCAGGTTTACTGTATCTCTTGGCACTTCTTATTGACGACGAAACACAGAAAGTGCATCGGAATTAAATAGAAAAGGAACAATGCCGACTTAAGTACAAGAAAACTGACTCTTCTTACTGTCTATGTTTTGAACCATTCCTGTGACACTAGTTATATATTCCGATGCTTCACTTTAGGTTTGCTGTATCCCTCTGACCGTCTTATTGACGATGAAACACAGAAATTGCATCGGAATTATAAACAAAAATCACAATGCCGACACAAGTACAAGAGGATTGGCTCTTCTTACTGTCTATGTTTTGAACCTTTCCTGTGAGACCGGTTTTAGATTCCGATGCTTCACTTCAGGTTTACTGTATCCCTTGGACATTCTTATTGGCGACGAAACGCAGAAATTGCATCGGAATTAAATAGAAAAGGCACAATGCCTGGTTAAGTAAAAGAAAACTGACTCTTCTTACTGTCTATGCTTTGAACCATTCCTGTGACACTAGTTATAGATTCCAATGCATCACTTTAGGGTTACTGTATCCCTCTGACCTTCTTATTGACGATGAAACACAGAAATTGCATCGGAATTAAATACAAAAGGCACAATGCCGACTTAATTATTAGAAAACTGACTCTTCATGCTTTGAACCATTCCTGTGACTCTAGTTATAGCTTCCGATGCTTCACGTCAGGTTAACTGTATCCCTCTGACCTTCTCATTGACGATGAAACACAGAAATTGCATCGGAATTAAATACAAAAGGCACAATGCCTTCTCAAGTACAAGAAGACTGGCTCTTCTTACTGTCTATGAATTGAACCTTTCCTGTGAGACCGGTTTTAGATTCCGATGCTTCACTTCAGGTTTACTGTATCCCTTGGCCCTTCTTATTGACGACGAAACACAGAAAGTGCATCGGAATTAAATAGAAAAGGCACAATGCCGACTTATGTACAAGAAAACTGACTCTTCTTACTGTCTATGTTTTTAACCATTCCTGTGACACTTGTTATAGATTCTGATGCTTCACTTCAGGTTTGCTGTATCCCTCTGACCGTCTCATTGACGATGTAACACAGAAATTGCATCGAAATTAAAAAAAAAACTCACAATGCCGACTCAGGTACAAGAAGACTGGCTCTTCTTACTGTTTATGTTTTGAACCTTTCCTGTGATACCGGTTTTAGATTCCGATGCTTCACTTCAGGTTTATTGTATCCCTTGGACATTCTTATTGGCGACGAAACGCAGAAATTGCATCGGAATTAAATAGAAAAGGCACAATGCCGACTTAAGTACAAGAAAACTGACTCTTCTTACAGTCTATGTTTTGAACCATTCCTGTGACACTAGTTATAGATTCCGTTGCATCACTTCAGGGTTTACTGTATCCCTCTGTCCTTCTTATTGACGATGAAACACAGAAATTGCATCGGAATTAAGTACAAAACGCACAATGCCAACTTAAGTGCAAGAAGACTGACTCTTCTTACCGTCTATGTTTTGAACCATTCCTGTGACACTAGTTATAGATTCCGATGCTTCAGTTCAGGTTTACTGTATCCCTCTGACCTTCATATTGACGATGAAACACAGAAATTGCATCAGAGTACTAAAAAAAGGCAGAATGCCGACTTAAGTACAAGAAGACAGACTCTTATTACTGCCTATGTTTTGACCCATTCCTGTGACACTAGTTATAGATTCCGATGCTTCACTTCTGGATTACTGTATCCCGTTGACCTTCTTATTGACGATGAAACACAGAAATTGCATCAGAATTAAATACAAAAGGCACAATGCCGACTCAAGTTCAAGTAGACTGGCTCCTCTTACTGTCTATGTTTTGAACCTTTCCTGTTAGACCGGTTTTAGATTCCGATGCATCACTTCAGGTTTACTGTATCCCTTGGTTTTCTTATTGACGACGAAACACAGAAAGTGCATCGGAATTAAATAGAAAAGGAACAATGCCGACTTAAGTACAAGAAAACTGACTCTTCTTACTGTCTATGTTTTGAACTATTCCTGTGACACTAGTTATAGATTCCAATGCATCACTTCAGGGTTACTGTATCCCTCTGACCTTCTTATTGACGATGAAACACAGAAATTGCATCGGAATTAAATACAAAAGGCACAATGCCGACTGAAGTACAAGAAGACTGGCTCTTCTTACTGTCTATGAATTGAACCTTTCCTGTGAGACCGGTTTTAGATTCCCATGCTTCACTTCAAATTTACTGTATCCCATGGCCCTTCTTATTGACGACGAAACACAGAAAGTGCATCGGAATTAAATAGAAGAGGCACAATGCCGACTTATGTACAAGAAATCTGACTCTTCTTACTGTCTATGTTTTTAACCATTCCTATGACACTTGTTATAGATTCTGATGCTTCACTTCAGGTTTGCTGTATCCCTCTGACCGTCTCATTGACGATGTAACACAGAAATTGCATCGGAATTTAAAAAAAACTCACAATGCCGACTCAAGTACAAGAAGACTGGCTCTTCTTACTGTCTATGTTTTGAACCTTTCCTGTGAGACCGGTTTTAGATTCCGATGCATCACTTCAGGTTTACTGTATCCCTTGGCACTTCTTATTGACGACGAAACACAGAAAGTGCATCAGAATTAAATAGAAAAGGAACAATGCCGACTTAAGTACAAGAAAACTGACTCTTCTTACTGTCTATGATTTGAACCATTCCTGTGACACTAGTTATAGATTCCGATGCTTCACTTTAGGTTTGCTGTATCCCTCTGACCGTCTTATTGACGATGAAACACAGAAATTGCATCGGAATTATAAACAAAAATCACAATGCCGACACAAGTACAAGAGGATTGGCTCTTCTTACTGTCTATGTTTTCAACCTTTCCTGTGAGACCGGTTTTAGATTCCGATGCTTCACTTCAGGTTTACTGTATCCCTTGGACCTTCTTATTCACGACGAAACACAGTAATTGCATCGGAATTAAATAGAAAAGGCACAATGCCGGGTTAAGTAAAAGAAAACTGTCTCTTCTTACTGTCTATGCTTTGAACCATTCCTGTGACACTAGTTATAGATTCCAATGCATCACTTTAGGGTTACTGTATCCCTCTGACCTTCTTATTGACGATGAAACACAGAAATTGCATCGGAATTAAATACAAAAGGCACAATGCCGACTTAATTATTAGAAAACTGACTCTTCATGCTTTGAACCATTCCTGTGACTCTAGTTATAGCTTCCGATGCTTCACTTCAGGTTAACTGTATCCCTCTGACCTTCTTATTGACGATGAAACACAGAAATTGCATCGGAATTAAATACAAAAGGCACAATGCCTTCTCAAGTACAAGAAGACTGGCTCTTCTTACTGTCTATGAATTGAACCTTTCCTGTGAGACCGGTTTTAGATTCCGATGCTTCACTTCAGGTTTACTGTATCCCTTGGCCCTTCTTATTGAAGACGAAACACAGAAAGTGCATCGGAATTAAATAGAAAAGGCACAATGCCGACTTAAGTACAAGAAAACTGACTCTTCTTACTGTCTATGTTTTTAACCATTCCTGTGACACTTGTTATAGATTCTGATGCTTCACTTCAGGTTTGCTGTATAACTCTGACCGTCTCATTGACGATGTAACACAGAAATTGCATCGAAATTAAAAAAAAACTCACAATGCCGACTCAGGTACAAGAAGACTGGCTCTTCTTACTGTCTATGTTTTGAACCTTTCCTGTGAGACCGGTTTTAGATTCCGATGCTTCACTTCAGGTTTACTGTATCCCTTGGACATTCTTATTGGCGACGAAACGCAGAAATTGCATCGGAATTAAATAGAAAAGGCACAATGCCGACTTAAGTACAAGAAAACTGACTCTTCTTACAGTCTATGTTTTGAACCATTCCTGTGACACTAGTTATAGATTCCGATGCATCACTTCAGGGTTTACTGTATCCCTCTGTCCTTCTTATTGACGATGAAACACAGAAATTGCATCGGAATTAAGTACTAAACGCACAATGCCAACTTAAGTGCAAGAAGACTGACTCTTGTTACTGTCTATGTTTTGAACCATTCCTGTGACACTAGTTATAGATTTCGATGCTTCAGTTCAGGTTTACTGTATCCCTCTGACCTTCATATTGACGATGAAACACAGAAATTGCATCAGAATACTAACAAAAGGCTCAATGCCGACTTAAGTACAAGAAGACAGACTCTTATTACTGCCTATGTTTTGACCCATTCCTGTGACACTAGTTATAGATTCCGATGCTTCACTTCTGGATTACTGTATCCCGTTGACCTTCTTATTGACGATGAAACACAGAAATTGCATCAGAATTAAATACAAAAGGCACAATGCCGACTCAAGTTCAAGTAGACTGGCTCCTCTTACTGTCTATGTTTTGAACCTTTCCTGTTAGACCGGTTTTAGATTCCGATGCATCACTTCAGGTTTACTGTATCCCTTGGCCCTTCTTATTGACGACGAAACACAGAAAGTGCATCGGAATTAAATAGAAAAGGAACAATGCCGACTTAAGTACAAGAAAACTGACTCTTCTTACTGTCTATGTTTTGAACTATTCCTGTGACACTAGTTTTTGATTCCAATGCATCACTTCAGGGTTACTGTATCCCTCTGACCTTCTTATTGACGATGAAACACAGAAATTGCATCGGTATTAAATACAAAAGGCACAATGCCGACTCAAGTACAAGAAGACTGGCTCTTCTTACTGTCTATGTTTTGAACCGTTCCTGTGAGACCGGTTTTAGATTCCGATGCTTCACTTCAGGTTTACTGTATCCCGTTGACCTTCTTATTGACGATGAAACACAGAAATTGCATCGAAATTAAATACAAAAGGCACAATGCCGACTTGTGTACAAGTAAACTGACTCTTCTTACTGTCTATGTTTTGAACCATTCCTGTGACACTAGTTATAGATTCCGATGCTTCACTTTAAGTTTAGTGTATCCCTCTGATCTACGTATTTACGATGAAACACAGAAATTTTATCGGAATTAAATACGAAAGGCACAATGCCGACTTAAGTACAAGAAAACTGACTCTTCTTAGTGTCTATGTTTTAAACATTCCTGTGGCACTAGTTATAGATTCCGATGCTTCACTTCAGGTTTACTGTATCCCTCTGACCTTCTTTTTGACGATGAAACACAGAAATTGCATCGGAATTAAATACAAATGGCACAATTCCGACTTAAGTACAATAAAACTGACTCTTCTTACTGTCTACGTTTTAACCATTCCTGTGACACTAGTTATAGATTCCTATGCTTCACTTCAGGTTTACTGCATTCCTCTGACCTTCTTATTGACGATGAATCACAGAAATTGCATCGTAATTAAATACAAAAGGCACAATGCCGACATAAGTACAAGAAAACTGACTCTTCTTACTGTCTATGTATTGAACCATTCCTATGACACTAGTTATAGATTGCGATGCTTCCCTTCAGGCTTACTGTATCCCTCTGACCTTCATATTGACGATGAAGCACAGAAATTACATGGGAATTAAATACAAAAGGCACAATGCCGACTTAAGTTCAGGAAAACTAACGCTTCTTACTGTTTATGTTTTGAACCATTCCTGTGACCCTAGTTATAGATTCCGATGCTTCACTTCAGGTTTACTGTATCCCTTTGATCGTCTTATTGACGATGAAACACAGATATTGCATCGGAATTAAATACAAATGGCACAATGCCGAATTAAGTACAAGAAGACTGACCTTTCTTCTTGTCTATGTATTGAACCGGTCCTGTGACACTAGTTATAGATTACGATGCTTCACTTCAGGTTTATTGTATCCCTCTGACCTTCTTATCGACGATAAAACACAGAAAATGCATTGGAATTAAATACAAAAGGCACAATGCCAACTTAAGTACAAAATGACTGACTCTTCTTACCCTCTATGTTTTGAACCATTCCTGTGACACTAGTTATAGTTTCCGATGCTTCACTTCAGGTTTACTGCATCCCTCCGACCGTCTTATTGACGATGAAACACAGAAATTGCATCGGAATTAAATACAAAAGGAACAATGCCGACTTAAGCACAAGAAAACTGACTCTTCTTACTGACTATGTTTTGAACCATTCCTGTGACACTAGTTATTGTTTCCGATGCTTCTCTTCAGGTTTACTTTATCCCTATGACCTTCCTATTGACGATGAAACACATAAATTGCATCGTAATTAAATACAAAAGGCACAATGCCGACTTAAGTACAAGAAAACTGACGCTTCTTACTGTCTATGTTTTGAACCACTCCTGTCACACTAGTTATAGATTCCGATGCTTCACTTCAGGTTTACTGCATCCCTGTGACCATCTTATTGACGATGAAACACAGAAATTGCATCGCAATTATATACAAAAGGCACAATGCCGACATAAGTACAAGATAACTAACTCTTCTTACTGTCCATGTTTTGAACAATTCCTGTGACACTAGTTATAGATTCCGATGCTTCACTTCAGGTTTACTGTATCCCTCTGACCGTCTTATTGACGATGAAACACAGAAATTGCATCGGAATTATAAACAAAAGGCACAATGCCGACACAAGTACAAGAAGATTGGCTCTTCTTACTGTCTATGTATTGAACCTTTCCTGTGAGACCGGTTTTAGATTTCGATGCTTCACTTCAGGTTTACTGTATCCCTTGGACCTTCTTATTGACGACGAAACACAGAAATTGCATCGGAATTAAATAGAAAAGGCATAATGCCGGGTTAATTAAAAGAAAACAGACTCTTCTTACTGTCTATGTTTTTAACCATTCCTGTGACACTAGTTATAGATTCCAATGCATCACTTCAGGGTTACTGTATCCCTCTGACCTTCTTATTGACAATGAAACACAGAAATTGCATCGGAATGAAATACAAAAGGCACAATGCCGACTTAATTATTAGAAAACTGACTCTTCTTACCGTCTATGCTTTGAACCATTCCTGTGACTCTAGTTATAGCTTCCGATGCTGCACTTCAGGTTTACTGTATCCCTCTGACCTTTTTATTGACGATGAAACACAGAAATTGCATCGGAATTAGATACGAAAGGCACTATGCCGCCTTAAGAACAAGTAAACTGACTCTTCTTACTGTCTATGATTTGAACCACTCCTGTGACACTAGTTATAGATTCCGATGCTTCACTTCAGGTTTACTGTAGCCCTCTGACCTTCTTATTGACGATGAAACACAGAAATGGCATCCGTAATAAATACAAAAGGCGCAATACCGACATAAGTACAAGAAAATTGACTCTTCTTACTGTCTATGCTTTGAACCATTCCTGTGACACTAGTTACAGATTCCGATGCTTCACTTTAGGTTAACTGTATCCCTCTGACCTTCTTATTGACGATGAAACACAGAAATTGCGTCGGAATGAAATACAAAACTCACAATGCCAACTTAAGTACAAGTAAATTGACTCTTCTTACTGTCTATGCTTTGAACCATTCCTGTGACTCTAGTTATAGATTCCGATGATGCACTTCAGGTTTACTGTATCCCTCTGACCTTCTCATTGACGATGAAACACAGAAATGGCATCGGAATTAAATACAAAAGGCCCAAAGCCCACTTAAGTACAAGACAACTGACTCTTCTTACTGTCTATGTTTTGAACCATTCCTGTGACGCTAGTTATAGATTCCGATGCTTCACTTCAGGTTTACTGTATCCCTCTGCCCTTCTCATTGACGATGAAACACAGAAATTGCATCGGAATTAAATACAAAAGGCACAATACCACAATCAGTACAAGGTAAGTGACTCTTCTTACTGTCTATGATTTGAACCATTCCTGTGACACTAGGTATAGTTCCGATGCTTCACTTCAGGTTCACTGTATCCCTCTGACTTTCTTATTGACGATGAAACAAAAAAAAGCATCGGAATTAAATACAAAAGGCACTATACCGACTTAGGTACAAGAAAACTGACTCTTCTTACTGTCTATGTTTTGAACCATTACTGTTACACTAGTTATTGATTCCGATGCTTCACTTCAGGTTTACTGTAGCCCTCAGACCTTCTTATTGACGATCAAACACAGAAATTGCATCGGAATGCAAACAAAATGCACAATGCCGACTTAAGCACAAGAAGACTGACTCTTCTTACTGTCTATGTTTTGAACCATTCCTGTGACACTAGTTATAGATTCCGATGCTTCACTTCACGTTTACTGTATCCCTCAGACCTTCTTATTGACGATGAAACACAGAAATTGCATCGGAATTAAATACAAAAGGCACAATGCCGACTCAAGAACAAGAAGACTGGCTCTTCTTACTGACTATGATTTGACCTTTCCTGTGAGACCGGTTTTAGTTTCCGATGCTTCACTTCAGGTTTACTGTATCCCTTGGCCCTTCTCATTGACGACTAAACACAGAAATTGCATCGGAATTAAATACAAAAGGCACAATGCCGACTTAAGTACAAGTAAACTGACTCTTCTTACTGTCTATGTTTTGAACCATTCCTGTGACACTAGTTATAGATTCCGATGCATCACTTCAGGGTTTACTGTATCCCTCTGACCTTCTTCTTGACGATGAAACACAGAATTTGCATCGGAATAATATACAAAATGCACAATGTCGACCTAAGTACAAGTAAACTGACTCTTCTTACTGTCTATGTTTTGAAGCATTCCTGTGACACTTGTTATAGATTCCGATGCTTCTCTTCAGGTTTACTGTAACCCTCTGAACATCTTATTGACGATGAAACACAGAAATTGCATCGGAATTAAATACAAAACGCACAGTGCCGACTTAGGTACAAGAAGACTGATTCTTCTTACTGTCTATGTTTTGAACCATTCCTGTGACACTAGTTATAGATTCCGATGCTTCACTTCAGGTTTACTGTATCCCTCTGACCTTCATATTGACGATGAAACACAGAAATTGCATCAGAATACTAACAAAAGGCACAATACCGACTTAAGTACAAGGAGACTGACTCTTCTTACTGCTTATGTTTTGAGCCATTCCTATGACACTAGTTATAGATACCGATGCTTCACTTCTGGTTTACTGTATCCCGCTGACCTTCATATTGACGATGAAACAGAGAAATTGCATCGGAATTAAATACAAAAGGCACAATGCCGACTCAGTTCAAGAGGACTGGCTCTCCTTACTGTCTATGTTTTGAACCATTCCTGTGAGATCGGTTTTAGATTCCGATGCTTCACTTCAGGTTTACTGTATCCCTTGGACCTTCTTATTGACGACGAGACACAGAAATTGCATCGGAATTAAATAGAAATGGCACAATGCCGGGTTAAGTAAAAGAAAACTGACTCTTCTTACTGTCTATGATTTGAACCTTTCCTGTGTCACTAGTTATAGATTCCAATGTATCACTTCAGGGTTACTGTATCCCTCTGACCTTCTTATTGACGATGAAACTCAGAAATTGCATCGGAATTAAATACAAAAGGCACAATGCCGACTTAATTATTAGAAAACTGACTCTTCTTAGTGTCTATGCTTTGAACCATTCCTGTGACTCTAGTTATAGATTCCGATGCTTCACTTCAGGTTTACTGTATCCCTCTGACCTTCTTATTGACGATGAAACACAGAAATTGCATCGGAATTAAATACAAAAGGCACAATGCCGCCTTAAGTACAAGTAAACTGACTCTTCTTACTGTCTATGATTTGAACAACTCCTGTGACACTAGTTATGGATTCCGATGCTTCACTTCAGGTTTACTGTAGCCCTCTGACCTTCTTATTGACGATGAAACACAGAAATTGCATCCCAAATAAATACAGAAGGCGCAATGCCGACATAAGTACAAGAAAATTGACTCTTCTTACTGTCTATGTTTTGAACCATTCCTGTGACACTAGTTTTCACTTCAGGTTAACTGTATCCCTCTGACCTTCTTATTGACGATGAAACACAGAAATTGCATCGGAATGAAATACAAAACTCACAATGCCAACTTAAGTAGAAGTAAACTGACTCTTCTTACTGTCTATGATTTGAACCATTTCTGTGACACTAGTTATAGATTCCGATGATGCACTTTAGGTTTACTGTATCCCTCTGACCTTCTTATTGACGATGAAACACAGAAAATGCATCGTAATTAAATACAAAAGGCACAATGCCGAATTAAGTACAAGTAAACTGACTCTTCTTGCTGTCTGTGATTTGAACTATTCCTGTGACACTAGTTATAGATTCCGATGCTTCATTTCAGGTTTACTGTATCCCTCTGACCTTCATATTGACGATGAAACACAGAAATGGCATCGGAATTAAATACAAATGGCACAATGCCGCTTAAGTACAAGAAAACTGACTCTTCTTACTGTCTACGTTTTGAACCATTCCTGTGACACTAGTTATAGATTCCGATGATTCACTTCAGGTTTACTGTTGCCCTCTGACCTTGTTATTGACGATCAAACACAGAAATTGCATCGGAATACAAACAAAATGCACAATGCCGACTTTAGTACAAGATGACTGACTCTTCTTACTGTCTATGTTTTGAACCATTCCTGTGACACTAGTTATAGATTCCGATGCTTGACTTCAGGTTTACTGCATACCTCTGACCTTCTTATTGACGATGAAACACAGAAATTTCATCGGCATTAAATACAAAAGGCACAATGCCGACTCAAGTACAAGAAGACTGGCTCTTCTTACTGTCTATGATTTGAACCTTTCCTGTGAGACCGGTTTTAGATTCCAATGCTTCACTTATGGTTTACTGTATCCCTTGGCCCTTCTTATTAACGACGAAACACAGAAAGTGCATCGGAATTAAATAGAAAAGGCACAATGCCGACTTAAGTACGAGAAAACTGACTCTTCTTACTGTCTATGTTTTGAAGCATTTTTGTGACACTAGTTATAGATTCCGATGCTTCACTTCAGGTTTACTGTATCCCTCTGACCTTCTTATTGACGATGAAACACAGAAATTGCATTTTAATTAAATACAAACGGCACAATGCCGAATTAAGTACAAGAAAACTGACTCTTCTTACTGTCTATGTTTGGACCATTCCTGTGACACTAGTTATAGATTCCGATGCTTCACCTCAGGTTTACTGTATCCTTCTGACCGTCTTATTGACGATGAACCACAGAAATTGCATTTTGATTAAATACATACGGCACAATGCCGACTTAAGTACAACAAAACTGACTCTTCTTAGTGTCTATATTTGAACCATTCCTGTGACACTAGTTATAGATTCCGATGCTTCACTTCAGGTTAACTGTATCCCTCTGACCTTCTTATTGACGATGAAACACAGAAATTGCATCGGAATGAAATACAAAACTCACAATGCCAACTTAAGTAGAAGTAAACTGACTCTTCTTACTGTCTATGATTTGAACCATTTCTGTGACACTAGTTATAGATTCCGATGATGCACTTTAGGTTTACTGTATCCCTCTGACCTTCTTATTGACGATGAAACACAGAAAATGCATCGTAATTAAATACAAAAGGCACAATGCCGAATTAAGTACAGGTAAACTGACTCTTCTTGCTGTCTGTGATTTGAACTGTTCCTGTGACACTAGTTATAGATTCCGATGCTTCATTTCAGGTTTACTGTATCCCTCTGACCTTCATATTGACGATGAAACACAGAAATGGCATCGGAATTAAATACAAATGGCACAATGCCGACTTAAGTACAAGAAAACTGACTCTTCTTACTGTCTATGTTTTGAACCATTCCTGTGACACTAGTTATAGATTCCGATGATTCACTTCAGGTTTACTGTAGCCCTCTCACCTTCTTATTGACGATCAAACACAGAAATTGCATCGGAATACAAACAAAATGCACAATGCCGACTTTAGTACAAGATGACTGACTCTTCTTACTGTCTATGTTTTGAACCATTTCTGTGACACTAGTTATAGATTCCGATGCTTGACTTCAGGTTTACTGCATACCTCTGACCTTCTTATTGACGATGAAACACAGAAATTTCATCGGCATTAAATACAAAAGGCACAATGCCGACTCAAGTACAAGAAGACTGGCTCTTCTTACTGTCTATGATTTGAACCTTTCCTGTGAGACCGGTTTTAGATTCCAATGCTTCACTTATGGTTTACTGTATCCCTTGGCCCTTCTTATTAACGACGAAACACAGAAAGTGCATCGGAAATAAATGGAAAAGGCACAATGCCGACTTAAGTACGAGAAAACTGACTCTTCTTACTGTCTATGTTTGAACCATTCCTGTGACACTAGTTATAGATTCCGATGCTTCACCTCAGGTTTACTGTATCCTTCTGACCGTCTTATTGACGATGAACCACAGAAATTGCATTTTAATTAAATACAAACGGCACAATGCCGACTTAAGTACAACAAAACTGACTCTTCTTAGTGTCTATATTTGAACCATTCCTGTGACACTAGTTATAGATCCCGATTTTTCACTTCAGGTTTACTGTATCCCTCTGACCTTCTAATTGACGAAGAAACACAGATATTGCATCGGAATTAAATACAAAAGGCACAATGCCGACTCAAGTACAAGAAGACTGGCTCTTTTTACTGTCTATGTTTAGAACCTTTCCTGTGAGACCGGTTTTAGATTCCGATGCTTGACTTCAGGTTTACTGTATCCCTTGGCCCTTCTTATTGACGAAGAAACACAGAAATTGCATCGGAATTATATAGATAAGGCACAATGCCGACTTAAATACATGAAACCTGACTCCTCTTTCTTTCTATGTTTTTACCATTCCTGTAACCCTATTATAGATTCCGATGTTTCACTTCAGGTTTACTGTAGCCCTCTGACCTTCTTATTGACGATCAATCACAGAAATTGCATCGGAATACAAACAAAATGCACAATGCCGACTTAAGTACAAGATGACTGACTTTTCTTACTGTCTATGTTTTGAACCATTCCTGTGACACTAGTTATAGATTCCGATGCTTCACTTCAGGTTTACTGTATCCCTCCGACCGTCTTATTCACGATGAAACACAATAATTGCATCGGAATTAAATACAAAAGGCACAATGCCGACTCAAGTACAAGAGGACTGGCTCTTCTTACTGTCTATGTTTTGAAACATTCCTGTGTCACTAGTTATAAATTCCGATGCTTCACTTCAGGTTTGCTGTATCCCTCTGACCTTCATATTGACAATGAAACACAGATATTTCATCGAAATTATATACAAGAGGCACAATGCCGACTTAAGTACAAGCAGACTGCTCTTCATACTGTCTATGTTTTGAACCATTCCAGTGACACTAGTTATATATTCCGATGCTTCACTTCAGGTTTACTGTATCCCTCTGACCTTCTAATTGACGATGAACCACAGAAATTGCATTTTCAATAAATGCAAACGGCACAATGCCGACTTAAGTACAACAAAACTGACTCTTATTAGTATCTATATTTGAACCATTCCTGTGACACTAGTTATAGATTCCGACGCTTCACTTCAGGTTTACTGTATCCCTCTGACCTTCATATTGACGATGAAGCAGAGAAATTGCATCGGAATTGGATACAAAAGGCACATTGCC
This sequence comes from Schistocerca americana, assembly GCF_021461395.2. Lineage (NCBI taxonomy): Eukaryota > Metazoa > Arthropoda > Insecta > Orthoptera > Acrididae > Schistocerca > Schistocerca americana. Next base: position 1,130,012,555 of record NC_060120.1, on the reverse strand, counting down.
GACTTAAGTACAAGAAAACTGACTCTTCTCACTGTCTATGTTTGAACCATTCCTGTGACACTAGTTATAGATTCCGATGCTTCACCTCAGGTTTACTGTATCCTTCTGACCGTCTTATTGACGATGAAACACAGAATTTGCACCGGAATTTAATACAAAAGGCACAATGCCGACTCAAGTACAAGAAGACTGGTTTTCTTACTGTCTAAGATTTGAAGCTTTCCTGTGAGACCGGTTTTAGATTCCGATGCTTCACTTCAGGTTTACTGTAATCCTTGGACCTTCATATTGACGACGAAACATAGAAATTGCATCGGAATTAAATAGAAAAGGCACAATGCCGACTTAAGTACTAGAAAACTGACTCTTCTTACTGCCTATGTTTAGAACCGTTCCTGTGACACTAGTTATAGATTCCGATGCTTCACTTCACGTTTACTGTATCCCTCTCACCTTCTTATTGACGATGAAACGCAGAAATTGCATCGGAATTAAATACAAAAGGCAGAATGCCGACTTAAGTACAAGAAAATTGACTCTTCCTACTGTCTATGGTATTAACCATACCTGTGTCACTAGTTATAGATTCCGATGCTTCACTTCATGTTCACTGTACCTCTCTGACCTTCTTATTGACGACGAAACACATAAATTGCATCGGAATTAAATAGAAAAGCACAATGCCGACTCATGTACAAGAAGACGGGCTCTTCTTACTGTCTATGTTTAGAACCTTTCCTGTGAGACCGGTTTTAGATTCCAATGCTTCACTTCAGGTTTACTATATCCCTTGGACCCTCTTATTGACGACGAAACACAGAAACTCATCGGGATTAAAAAGAAAAGGCACAATGCCGACTTAAATACATGAAAACTGACTCTTCTTACTGTCTATGTTTTGAACCATTCCTGTGAGACTAGTTATAGTTTCCGGTGCATCACTTCAGGTTTACTGTATCCCTCCGACCTTATTATTGACGATGAAACTCAGAAATTGCATCGGAATTAAATAAAAAACGCACAATGCCGACATAAGTACAAGAAAACTGACTCCTCTTTCTGTCTATGCTTTGATCCACTCCTGTGACACTAGTTATACATTCCGATGCTTCACTTCAGTTTTACTGTATCCCTCTGAACTTCTTATTGACGATCAAACACAGAAATTGCCTCGGAATTAAATACAAAAGGCACAATGCAAACTCAAGTACAAGAAGACTGGCTCTTCTTACTGTCTATGTTTCGAACCTTTCCTGTGAGACCAGCTTTAGATTCCGATGCTTGACTTCAGGTTTACTGTATCCCTTGGACCTTCATATTGACGACGAAACACAGAAATTGCATCGGAATTAAATAGAAAAGGCACAATGCCGACTTAAAGTCAAGAAAACTGATTCTACTTAATGTCTATATTTTGAACCATTCCTGTGACACTAGTTATAGATTCCGATGTTTCACTTCAGGTTTACTGTATCCCTCTGACCTTCTAATTGTCGAAGAAACACAGATATTGCATCGGAATTAAATACAAAAGGCACAATGCCGACTCAAGTACAAGAAGACTGGCTCTTCTTACTGTCTATGTTTTGAAGCTTTCCAGTGAGACCGGTTTTAGATTCCGATGCTTCACTTCTGGTTTACTGAATCCCTTGGACCTTCTTATTGACGACTATACACAGAAATTGCATCGGAATTAAATAAAAAAGGCACAATGCTAACTTAAGTACAAGAAAACTGACTCTTCTTACTGTCTATGCTTTGAAGCATTCCTGTGACACTAGTTATAGATTCCGATGCTTCACTTCAGGTTTACTGTAACCCTCTGAACATCTTATTGACGATGAAACACAGAAATTGCATCGGAATTAAATACAAAACGCACAATGCCGACTTAAGTACAAGAAGACTGACTCTTCTTACTGTCTATGCTTTGAACCATTCCTGTGACACTAGTTATAGATTCCGATGCTTCACTTCAGGTTTACTGTATCCCTGTGTCCTTCTTATAGACGATGAAACACAGAAATTGCATCGGAATTAAATACTAAAGGCACTATGCCGACTTAAGTACAAGGAAACTGACTCTTCTTACTGTCTATGTTTTGAACCATTCCTGTGACACTAGTTATAGATTCCGATGCTTCACTTCAGGTTTACTGTATCCCTCTGACCTTCATTTTGACGATGAAACACAGATATTGCATCGGAATTAGATACAAAAACCACAATGCCGACTTATGTACAAGAAGACGGACCTTTCTTACTGTCTATGTTTTGAACCATTCCTGAGACACTAGTTATAGATTCCGATGCTTCACTTCAGGTTTACTGTATCCCTCTGACTTTCTTATTGACGATGAAGCACAGAAATTGCATCGGAATTGGATACAAAAAGCACATTGCCGACTTAAGTACAAGAAAACTGACTCTTCTTACTGTCTATGTTTGAACCATTCCTGTGACACTAGTTATAGATTCCGATGCTTCACCTCAGGTTTACTGTATCCTTCTGACCGTCTTATTGACGATGAAACACAGAATTTGCACCGGAATTTAATACAAAAGGCACAATGCCGACGCAAGTTTAAGACGCCTGGTTCTTCTTACTGTTATTTTTTTTAAGCTTTCCTGTGAGACCGGTTTTAGATTCCGATGCTTCACTTCAGGTTTACTGTAATCCTTGGACCTTCATATTGACGACGATACACAGAAATTGCATCGGAATTAAATAGAAAAGGCACAATGCCGACTTAAGTACTAGAAAACTGACTCTTCTTACTGCCTATGTTTAGAACCATTCCTGTGACACTAGTTATAGATTCCGATGCTTCACTTCAGCTTTACTGTATCCCTCTCACCTTCTTATTGACGATGAAACGCAGAAATTGCATCGGAATTAAATACAAAAGGCACAATGCCGACTTAAGTACATGAAAACTGACTCTTCTTACTGTCTATGTTTTGAACCATTCCTGTGAGACTAGTTATAGTTTCCGATGCATCACTTCAGGTTTACTGTATCCCTCCGACCTTATTATTGACGATGAAACACAGAAATTGCATCGGAATTAAATAAAAAACGCACAATGCCGACTTAAGTACAAGAAAACTGACTCCTCTTTCTGTCTATGCTTTGAACCATTCCTGTGACACTAGTTATACATTCCGATGCTTCACTTCAGTTTTACTGTATCCCTCTGAGCTTCTTAATGACGGTCAAACACAGAAATTGCCTCGGAATTAAATACAAAAGGCACAATGCACACTCCAGTAGAAGAAGACTGGCTCTTCTTACTGTCTATGTTTCGAACCTTTCCTGTGAGACCAGCTTTAGATTCCGATGCTTGACTTCAGGTTTACTGTATCCCTTGGACCTTCATATTGACGACGAAACACAGAAATTGCATCGGAATTAAATAGAAAAGGCACAATGCCGACTTAAAGTCAAGAAAACTGATTCTACTTAATGTCTATATTTTGAATCATTCCTGTGACACTAGTTATAGATTCCGATGTTTCACTTCAGGTTTACTGTATCCCTCTGACCTTCTAATTGTCGAAGAAACACAGATATTGCATCGGAATTAAATACAAAAGGCACAATGCCGACTCAGGTACAAGAAGACTGGCTCTTCTTACTGTCTATGTTTCGAACCTCTCCTGTGAGACCAGCTTTAGATTCCGATGCTTGACTTCAGGTTTACTGTATCCCTTGGACCTTCATATTGACGACGAAACACAGAAATTGCATCGGAATTAAATAGAAAAGGCACACTGCCGACTTAAAGTCAAGAAAACTGATTCTACTTAATGTCTATATTTTGAATTATTCCTGTGACACTAGTTACAGATTCCGATGTTTCACTTCAGGTTTACTGTATCCCTCTGACCTTCTAATTGTCGAAGAAACACAGATATTGCATCGGAATTAAATACAAAAGGCACAATGCCGACTCAAGTACAAGAAGACTGGCTCTTCTTACTGTCTATGATTTGAACCTTTCCTGTGAGACGGGTTTTAGATTCCGATGCTTCACTTCAGGTTTACTGTATCCCTTGGCCCTTCTTATTGACGACGAAACACAGAAATTGCATCGGAATTATATAGATAAGGCACAATGCCGAGTTAATTACATGAAACCTGACTCCTCTTCCTTTCTATGTTTTTACCATTCCTGTGACACTAGTTATATTTTCCGATGCTTCACTTTAGGTTTGCTGTATCACTCTGACCGTCTTATTGACGATGAAACACAGAAATTGCATCGGAATTAAATACAAAAGGCACAATGCCGACTTAATTATAAGAAAACTGACTCTTCTTACTGTCTATGCTTTGAACAATTCCTGTGACACTAGTTATAGGTTCCGATGCTTCACTTCAGGTTTACTGTATCCCTCTGACCTTCATATTGACGATGAAACACAGAAATTTCATCGGCATTAAATACAATAGGCACAATGCCGACTTAAGTACAAGAAATCTGACTCTTCTTACTGTCTATGTTTTGAACCATTCCTGTGACACTAGTTATAGATTCCGATGCTTCACTTCAGGTTTACTGTAGCCCTCTGACCTTCTTATTGACGATCAAACACAGAAATTGCATCGGAATACAAACAAAATGCACAATGCCGACTTAAGTACAAGATGATTGACTCTTCTTACTGTCTATGTTTTGAACCATTCCTGTGACACTAGTTATAGATTCCGATGCTTGACTTCAGGTTTACTGTATCCCTTTGACCTTCTTATTGACGATGAAACACAGTAATTGCATCGGCTTTAAATACAAAAGGCACAATGCCGACTCAAGTACAAGAAGACTGGCTCTTCTTACTGTCTATGATTTGAACCTTTCGTGTGAGACCGGATTTAGATTCCGATGATTCACTTAAGGTTTACTGTATCCCTTGGACCTTCTTATTGACGACTATACACAGAAATTGCATCGGAATTAAATAAAAAAGGCACAACGCCGACTTAAGTACAAGAAAACTGACTCTTCTTACTGTCTATGCTTTGAAGCATTCCTGTGACACTAGTTATAGATTCCGATGCTTCACTTCAGGTTTACTGTATCCCTCTGACCTTCTTATTGACGATGAAACACAGAAATTGCATCGGAATTGAATACAAAAGGCACAATTTCGACTTAAGTACAAGTAAACTGACTCTTCTTACTGTCTATGTTTTGAACCATTCCTGTGACACTAGTTATAGATTCCGATGCTTCACTTCAGGTTTACTGTAACCCTCTGAACATCTTATTGACGATGAAACACAGAAATTGCATCGGATCTAAATACAAAACGCACAATGCCGACTTAAGTACAAGAAGACTGACTCTTCTTACTGTCTATGCTTTGAACCATTCCTGTGACACTAGTTATAGATTCCGATGCTTCACTTCAGGTTTACTGTATCCCTCTGACCTTCATATTGACGATGAAACACAGAAATTGCATCGGAATTAAATACAAAAGGCACAATGCCGACTTGAGTACAAGTAAACTGACTCTTCTTACTGTCTATGTTTTGAACCATTCCTGTGACACTAGTTATAGATTCCGATGCTTCACTTCAGGTTTACTGTATCCCTCTGTTCTACGTATTGACGATGACACACAGAAATTGTATCGGAATTAAATACAAAATGCACAATGCCGACTTAAGTACAAGAAAACTGACTCTTCTTTCTGTCTATATTTTAACCATTCCTGTGACACTAGTTATAGATTCCGATGCTTCACTTTAGGTTTACTGTATCCCTCTGACCTTCTTTTTGACGATGGAGAACAGATATTGCATCGGAATTAAATACAAGTGGCACAATGCCGACTTAAATACAAGAAAACTGACTCTTCTTACTGTCTATGCTTCGAACCATTCCTGTGGCACTAGTTATAGATTCCGATACTTCACTTCAGGTTTACTGCATCCCTCTGACTTTCTTATTGACGATGAAACACAGAAATTGCATCGGAATAGAATACAAAATGCACAATGTCGCCTTAAGTACAAGAAAACTTTCTCTTCTTACTGTCTATATTTTGAACCTTTCTTGTGAGACTGGCTTTAGATTCCAATGCTTCACTGCAGGTTTACTCTATCCCTGGGACCTTCTTATTGACGACGAAACACAGAAATTCCATCGGAATTAAATAGAAAAGGTGCAATGCCGACTTAAGCACACGGAAACTGACTCTTCTTACTGTCTATGTTTGAACCATTCCTGTGACCCTAGTTATAGATTCCGATGCTTCACTTCAGGTTTACTGTATCCCTCTGATCTTCTTATTGACGATGAAACACAGATATTGCATCGGAATTAAATACAAAAGGCACTATGCCGACTTAAGTACAAGAAGACTGACCTTTCTTACTGTCTATGTTTTGAATCATTCCTGTGACACTAGTTATAGATTCTGATGCTTCACTTCAGGTTTACTGTATACCTCTGACCTTCTTATTGACGATGAAACACAGAAATTGCATTGGAATTAAATACAAAAGGCACAATGCCGACTCAAGTACAAGAGGACAGGCTCTTCTTACTGTCTATGATTTGAACCTTTCCTGTGAGACGGGTTTTAGATTCCGATGCTTCACTTCAGGTTTACTGTATCCCTTGGCCCTTCTTATTGACGACGAAACACCGAAATTGCATCGGAATTATATAGATAAGGCACAATGCCGAGTTAATTACATGAAACCTGACTCCTCTTCCTTTCTATGTTTTTACCATTCCTGTGACACTAGTTATAGTTTCCGATGCTTCACTTTAGGTTTGCTGTATCACTCTGACCGTCTTATTGACGATGAAACACAGAAATTGCATCGGAATTAAATACAAAAGGCACAATGCCGACTTAATTATAAGAAAACTGACTCTTCTTACTGTCTATGCTTTGAACAATTCCTGTGACACTAGTTATAGGTTCCGATGCTTCACTTCAGGTTTACTGTATCCCTCTGATCTTCTTATTGACGATGAAACACAGATATTGCATCGGAATTAAATACAAAAGGCACTATGCCGACTTAAGTACAAGAAGACTGACCTTTCTTTCTGTCTATGCTTTGAACCATTCCTGTGACACTAGTTATACATTCCGATGCTTCACTTCAGTTTTACTGTATCCCTCTGAGCTTCTTAATGACGGTCAAACACAGAAATTGCCTCGGAATTAAATACAAAAGGCACAATGCACACTCCAGTAGAAGAAGACTGGCTCTTCTTACTGTCTATGTTTCGAACCTTTCCTGTGAGACCAGCTTTAGATTCCGATGCTTGACTTCAGGTTTACTGTATCCCTTGGACCTTCATATTGACGACGAAACACAGAAATTGCATCGGAATTAAATAGAAAAGGCACAATGCCGACTTAAAGTCAAGAAAACTGATTCTACTTAATGTCTATATTTTGAATCATTCCTGTGACACTAGTTATAGATTCCGATGTTTCACTTCAGGTTTACTGTATCCCTCTGACCTTCTAATTGTCGAAGAAACACAGATATTGCATCGGAATTAAATACAAAAGGCACAATGCCGACTCAGGTACAAGAAGACTGGCTCTTCTTACTGTCTATGTTTCGAACCTCTCCTGTGAGACCAGCTTTAGATTCCGATGCTTGACTTCAGGTTTACTGTATCCCTTGGACCTTCATATTGACGACGAAACACAGAAATTGCATCGGAATTAAATAGAAAAGGCACACTGCCGACTTAAAGTCAAGAAAACTGATTCTACTTAATGTCTATATTTTGAATTATTCCTGTGACACTAGTTACAGATTCCGATGTTTCACTTCAGGTTTACTGTATCCCTCTGACCTTCTAATTGTCGAAGAAACACAGATATTGCATCGGAATTAAATACAAAAGGCACAATGCCGACTCAAGTACAAGAAGACTGGCTCTTCTTACTGTCTATGATTTGAACCTTTCCTGTGAGTCGGGTTTTAGATTCCGATGCTTCACTTCAGGTTTACTGTATCCCTTGGCCCTTCTTATTGACGACGAAACACCGAAATTGCATCGGAATTATATAGATAAGGCACAATGCCGAGTTAATTACATGAAACCTGACTCCTCTTCCTTTCTATGTTTTTACCATTCCTGTGACACTAGTTATAGTTTCCGATGCTTCACTTTAGGTTTGCTGTATCACTCTGACCGTCTTATTGACGATGAAACACAGAAATTGCATCGGAATTAAATACAAAAGGCACAATGCCGACTTAATTATAAGAAAACTGACTCTTCTTACTGTCTATGCTTTGAACAATTCCTGTGACACTAGTTATAGGTTCCGATGCTGCACTTCAGGTTTACTGTATCCCTCTGATCTTCTTATTGACGATGAAACACAGATATTGCATCGGAATTAAATACAAAAGGCACTATGCCGACTTAAGTACAAGAAGACTGACCTTTCTTTCTGTCTATGCTTTGAACCATTCCTGTGACACTAGTTATACATTCCGATGCTTCACTTCAGTTTTACTGTATCCCTCTGAGCTTCTTAATGACGGTCAAACACAGAAATTGCCTCGGAATTAAATACAAAAGGCACAATGCACACTCCAGTAGAAGAAGACTGGCTCTTCTTACTGTCTATGTTTCGAACCTTTCCTGTGAGACCAGCTTTAGATTCCGATGCTTGACTTCGGGTTTACTGTATCCCTTGGACCTTCATATTGACGACGAAACACAGAAATTGCATCGGAATTAAATAGAAAAGGCACAATGCCGACTTAAAGTCAAGAAAACTGATTCTACTTAATGTCTATATTTTGAATCATTCCTGTGACACTAGTTATAGATTCCGATGTTTCACTTCAGGTTTACTGTATCCCTCTGACCTTCTAATTGTCGAAGAAACACAGATATTGCATCGGAATTAAATACAAAAGGCACAATGCCGACTCAGGTACAAGAAGACTGGCTCTTCTTACTGTCTATGTTTCGAACCTCTCCTGTGAGACCAGCTTTAGATTCCGATGCTTGACTTCAGGTTTACTGTATCCCTTGGACCTTCATATTGACGACGAAACACAGAAATTGCATCGGAATTATATAGATAAGGCACAATGCCGAGTTAATTACATGAAACCTGACTCCTCTTCCTTTCTATGTTTTTACCATTCCTGTGACACTAGTTATATTTTCCGATGCTTCACTTTAGGTTTGCTGTATCACTCTGACCGTCTTATTGACGATGAAACACAGAAATTGCATCGGAATTAAATACAAAAGGCACAATGCCGACTTAATTATAAGAAAACTGACTCTTCTTACTGTCTATGCTTTGAACAATTCCTGTGACACTAGTTATAGGTTCCGATGCTTCACTTCAGGTTTACTGTATCCCTCTGACCTTCATATTGACGATGAAACACAGAAATTTCATCGGCATTAAATACAATAGGCACAATGCCGACTTAAGTACAAGAAATCTGACTCTTCTTACTGTCTATGTTTTGAACCATTCCTGTGACACTAGTTATAGATTCCGATGCTTCACTTCAGGTTTACTGTAGCCCTCTGACCTTCTTATTGACGATCAAACACAGAAATTGCATCGGAATACAAACAAAATGCACAATGCCGACTTAAGTACAAGATGATTGACTCTTCTTACTGTCTATGTTTTGAACCATTCCTGTGACACTAGTTATAGATTCCGATGCTTGACTTCAGGTTTACTGTATCCCTCTGACCTTCTTATTGACGATGAAACACAGTAATTGCATCGGCTTTAAATACAAAAGGCACAATGCCGACTCAAGTACAAGAAGACTGGCTCTTCTTACTGTCTATGATTTGAACCTTTCGTGTGAGACCGGATTTAGATTCCGATGATTCACTTAAGGTTTACTGTATCCCTTGGACCTTCTTATTGACGACTATACACAGAAATTGCATCGGAATTAAATAAAAAAGGCACAACGCCGACTTAAGTACAAGAAAACTGACTCTTCTTACTGTCTATGCTTTGAAGCATTCCTGTGACACTAGTTATAGATTCCGATGCTTCACTTCAGGTTTACTGTATCCCTCTGACCTTCTTATTGACGATGAAACACAGAAATTGCATCGGAATTGAATACAAAAGGCACAATTTCGACTTAAGTACAAGTAAACTGACTCTTCTTACTGTCTATGTTTTGAACCATTCCTGTGACACTAGTTATAGATTCCGATGCTTCACTTCAGGTTTACTGTAACCCTCTGAACATCTTATTGACGATGAAACACAGAAATTGCATCGGATCTAAATACAAAACGCACAATGCCGACTTAAGTACAAGAAGACTGACTCTTCTTACTGTCTATGCTTTGAACCATTCCTGTGACACTAGTTATAGATTCCGATGCTTCACTTCAGGTTTACTGTATCCCTCTGACCTTCATATTGACGATGAAACACAGAAATTGCATCGGAATTAAATACAAAAGGCACAATGCCGACTTGAGTACAAGTAAACTGACTCTTCTTACTGTCTATGTTTTGAACCATTCCTGTGACACTAGTTATAGATTCCGATGCTTCACTTCAGGTTTACTGTATCCCTCTGTTCTACGTATTGACGATGACACACAGAAATTGTATCGGAATTAAATACAAAATGCACAATGCCGACTTAAGTACAAGAAAACTGACTCTTCTTTCTGTCTATATTTTAACCATTCCTGTGACACTAGTTATAGATTCCGATGCTTCACTTTAGGTTTACTGTATCCCTCTGACCTTCTTTTTGACGATGGAGAACAGATATTGCATCGGAATTAAATACAAGTGGCACAATGCCGACTTAAATACAAGAAAACTGACTCTTCTTACTGTCTATGCTTCGAACCATTCCTGTGGCACTAGTTATAGATTCCGATACTTCACTTCAGGTTTACTGCATCCCTCTGACTTTCTTATTGACGATGAAACACAGAAATTGCATCGGAATAGAATACAAAATGCACAATGCCGCCTTAAGTACAAGAAAACTTTCTCTTCTTACTGTCTATATTTTGAACCTTTCTTGTGAGACTGGCTTTAGATTCCAATGCTTCACTGCAGGTTTACTCTATCCCTGGGACCTTCTTATTGACGACGAAACACAGAAATTCCATCGGAATTAAATAGAAAAGGTGCAATGCCGACTTAAGCACACGGAAACTGACTCTTCTTACTGTCTATGTTTGAACCATTCCTGTGACCCTAGTTATAGATTCCGATGCTTCACTTCAGGTTTACTGTATCCCTCTGATCTTCTTATTGACGATGAAACACAGATATTGCATCGGAATTAAATACAAAAGGCACTATGCCGACTTAAGTACAAGAAGACTGACCTTTCTTACTGTCTATGTTTTGAATCATTCCTGTGACACTAGTTATAGATTCTGATGCTTCACTTCAGGTTTACTGTATACCTCTGACCTTCTTATTGACGATGAAACACAGAAATTGCATTGGAATTAAATACAAAAGGCACAATGCCGACTTAAGTACAAGAAAACTGACTCTTCTTTCTGTCTATATTTTAACCATTCCTGTGACACTAGTTATAGATTCCGATGCTTCACTTTAGGTTTACTGTATCCCTCTGACCTTCTTTTTGACGATGGAGAACAGATATTGCATCGGAATTAAATACAAGTGGCACAATGCCGACTTAAGTACAAAATGACTGACTCTTCCTACTCTCTATGTTTTGAACCATTCCTGTGACACTAGATATAGATTCCGATGCTTCACTTCAAGTTTACTGTATCCCTCCGACCGTCTTATTGACGATGAAACACAAAAATTGCATCGGAATTAAATACAAAAGGCACAATGCCGACTCAAGTACAAGAGGACAGGCTCTTCTTACTGTCTATGATTTGAACCTTTCCTGTGAGACGGGTTTTAGATTCCGATGCTTCACTTCAGGTTTACTGTATCCCTTGGCCCTTCTTATTGACGACGAAACACCGAAATTGCATCGGAATTATATAGATAAGGCACAATGCCGAGTTAATTACATGAAACCTGACTCCTCTTCCTTTCTATGTTTTTACCATTCCTGTGACACTAGTTATAGTTTCCGATGCTTCACTTTAGGTTTGCTGTATCACTCTGACCGTCTTATTGACGATGAAACACAGAAATTGCATCGGAATTAAATACAAAAGGTACAATGCCGACTTAATTATAAGAAAACTGACTCTTCTTACTGTCTATGCTTTGAACAATTCCTGTGACACTAGTTATAGGTTCCGATGCTTCACTTCAGGTTTACTGTATCCCTCTGACCTTCATATTGACGATGAAACACAAAAATTTCATCGGCACTAAATACAATAGGCACAATGCCGACTTAAGTACAAGAAATCTGACTCTTCTTACTGTCTATGTTTTGAACCATTCCTGTGACACTAGTTATAGATTCCGATGCTTCACTTCAGGTTTACTGTAGCCCTCTGACCTTCTTATTGACGATCAAACACATAAATTGCATCGGAATACAAACAAAATGCACAATGCCGACTTAAGTACAAGATGATTGACTCTTCTTACTGTCTATGTTTTGAACCATTCCTGTGACACTAGTTATAGATTCCGATGCTTGACTTCAGGTTTACTGTATCCCTCTGACCTTCTTATTGACGATGAAACACAGTAATTGCGTCGGCTTTAAATACAAAAGGCACAATGCCGACTCAAGTACAAGAAGACTGGCTCTTCTTACTGTCTATGATTTGAACCTTTCCTGTGAGACCGGATTTAGATTCCGATGATTCACTTAAGGTTTACTGTATCCCTTGGACCTTCTTATTGACGACTATACACAGAAATTGCATCGGAATTAAATAAAAAAGGCACAACGCCGACTTAAGTACAAGAAAACTGACTCTTCTTACTGTCTATGCTTTGAAGCATTCCTGTGACACTAGTTATAGATTCCGATGCTTCACTTCATGTTTACTGTATCCCTCTGACCTTCTTATTGACGATGAAACACAGAAATTGCATCGGAATTGAATACAAAAGGCACAATTTCGACTTAAGTACAAGTAAACTGACTCTTCTTACTGTCTATGTTTTGAACCATTCCTGTGACACTAGTTATAGATTCCGATGCTTCACTTCAGGTTTACTGTAACCCTCTGAACATCTTATTGACGATGAAACACAGAAATTGCATCGGAATTGAATACAAAAGGCACAATTTCGACTTAAGTACAAGTAAACTGACTCTTCTTACTGTCTATGTTTTGAACCATTCCTGTGACACTAGTTATAGATTCCGATGCTTCACTTCAGGTTTACTGTAACCCTCTGAACATCTTATTGACGATGAAACACAGAAATTGCATCGGAATAGAATACAAAATGCACAATGCCGCCTTAAGTACAAGAAAACTTTCTCTTCTTACTGTCTATATTTTGAACCTTTCTTGTGAGACTGGCTTTAGATTCCAATTCTTCACTGCAGGTTTACTCTATCCCTGGGACCTTCTTATTGACGACGAAACACAGAAATTCCATCGGAATTAAATAGAAAAGGTGCAATGCCGACTTAAGCACACGGAAACTGACTCTTCTTACTGTCAATGTTTGAACCATTCCTGTGACCCTAGTTATAGATTCCGATGCTTCACTTCAGGTTTACTGTATCCCTCTGATCTTCTTATTGACGATGAAACACAGATATTGCATCGGAATTAAATACAAAAGGCACTATGCCGACTTAAGTACAAGAAGACTGACCTTTCTTACTGTCTATGTTTTGAATCATTCCTGTGACACTAGTTATAGATTCTGATGCTTCACTTCAGGTTTACTGTATCCCTCTGACCTTCTTATTGACGATGAAACACAGAAATTGCATTGGAATTAAATACAAAAGGCACAATGCCGACTTAAGTACAAAATGACTGACTCTTCTTACTCTCTATGTTTTGAACAATTCCTGTGACACTAGATATAGATTCCGATGCTTCACTTCAAGTTTACTGTATCCCTCCGACCGTCTTATTGACGATGAAACACAAAAATTGCATCGGAATTAAATACAGAAGGCACAATGCCGAATCAAGTACAAGAGGACAGGCTCTTCTTACTGTCTATGTTTTGAACCATTCCTGTGACACTAGTTATAGATTCCGATGCTTCACTTCAGGTTTACTGTATCCCTCTGACCTTCATATTGCCGATGAAACACAGATATTGCATCGAAACTATATACAAGAGGCACAATGCCGACTTAAGTACAAGAAGACTGACTCTTCATACTGTCTATGTTTTGAACCATTCCAGTGACACTAGTTATAGATTCCGATGCTTCACTTCAGGTTTACTGTATCCCTCTGACCTTCTTATTGACGATGAAACACAGAAATTGCATTTTAATTAAATACAAAAGGCACAATGCCGCCTTAAGTACAAGAAAACTGACTCTTCTTAGTGTCTATATTTGAACCATTCCTGTGACACTAGTTATAGATTCCGATGCTTCACTTCAGGTTTACTGTAACCCTCTGAACATCTTATTGACGATGAAACACAGAAATTGCATCGGATCTAAATACAAAACGCACAATGCCGACTTAAGTACAAGAAGACTGACTCTTCTTACTGTCTATGCTTTGAACCATTCCTGTGACACTAGTTATAGATTCCGATGCTTCACTTCAGGTTTACTGTATCCCTCTGACCTTCATATTGACGATGAAACACAGAAATTGCATCGGAATTAAATACAAAAGGCACAATGCCGACTTGAGTACAAGTAAACTGACTCTTCTTACTGTCTATGTTTTGAACCATTCCTGTGACACTAGTTATAGATTCCGATGCTTCACTTCAGGTTTACTGTATCCCTCTGTTCTACGTATTGACGATGACACACAGAAATTGTATCGGAATTAAATACAAAATGCACAATGCCGACTTAAGGACAAGAAAACTGACTCTTCTTTCTGTCTATATTTTAACCATTCCTGTGACACTAGTTATAGATTCCGATGCTTCACTTTAGGTTTACTGTATCCCTCTGACCTTCTTTTTGACGATGGAGAACAGATATTGCATCGGAATTAAATACAAGTGGCACAATGCCGACTTAAATACAAGAAAACTGACTCTTCTTACTGTCTATGCTTCGAACCATTCCTGTGGCACTAGTTATAGATTCCGATACTTCACTTCAGGTTTACTGCATCCCTCTGACTTTCTTATTGACGATGAAACACAGAAATTGCATCGGAATAGAATACAAAATGCATAATGCCGCCTTAAGTACAAGAAAACTTTCTCTTCTTACTGTCTATATTTTGAACCTTTCTTGTGAGACTGGCTTTAGATTCCAATGCTTCACTGCAGGTTTACTCTATCCCTGGGACCTTCTTATTGACGACGAAACACAGAAATTCCATCGGAATTAAATAGAAAAGGTGCAATGCCGACTTAAGCACACGGAAACTGACTCTTCTTACTGTCTATGTTTGAACCATTCCTGTGACCCTAGTTATAGATTCCGATGCTTCACTTCAGGTTTACTGTATCCCTCTGATCTTCTTGTTGACGATGAAACACAGAAATTGCATTGGAATTAAATACAAAAGGCACAATGCCGACTTAAGTACAAAATGACTGACTCTTCTTACTCTCTATGTTTTGAACCATTCCTGTGACACTAGATATAGATTCCGATGCCTCACTTCAAGTTTACTGTATCCCTCCGACCGTCTTATTGACGATGAAACACAAAAATTGCATCGGAATTAAATACAAAAGGCACAATGCCGACTCAAGTACAAGAGGACAGGCTCTTCTTACTGTCTATGATTTGAACCTTTCCTGTGAGACGGGTTTTAGATTCCGATGCTTCACTTTAGGTTTACTGTATCCCTTGGCCCTTCTTATTGACGACGAAACACAGAAATTGCATCGTAATTATATAGATAAGGCACAATGCCGAGTTAATTACATGAAACCTGACTCCTCTTCCTTTCTATGTTTTTACCATTCCTGTGACACTAGTTATAGTTTCCGATGCTTCACTTTAGGTTTGCTGTATCACTCTGACCGTCGTATTGACGATGAAACACAGAAATTGCATCGGAATTAAATACAAAAGGCACAATGCCGACTTAATTATAAGAAAACTGACTCTTCTTACGGTCTATGCTTTGAACAATTCCTGTGACACTAGTTATAGGTTCCGATGCTTCACTTCAGGTTTACTGTATCCCTCTGACCTTCATATTGACGATGAAACACAGAAATTTCATCGGCATTAAATACAATAGGCACAATGCCGACTTAAGTACAAGAAATCTGACTCTTCTTACTGTCTATGTTTTGAACCATTCCTGTGACACTAGTTATAGATTCCGATGCTTCACTTCAGGTTTACTGTAGCCCTCTGACCTTCTTATTGACGATCAAACACAGAAATTGCATCGGAATACAAACAAAATGCTCAATGCCGACTTAAGTACAAGATGATTGACTCTTCTTACTGTCTATGTTTTGAACCATTCCTGTGACACTAGTTATAGATTCCGATGCTTGACTTCAGGTTTACTGTATCCCTCTGACCTTCTTATTGACGATGAAACACAGTAATTGCATCGGCTTTAAATACAAAAGGCACAATGCCGACTCAAGTACAAGAAGACTGGCTCTTCTTACTGTCTATGATTTGAACCTTTCCTGTGAGACCGGATTTAGATTCCGATGATTCTCTTAAGGTTTACTGTATCCCTTGGACCTTCTTATTGACGACTATACACAGAAATTGCATCGGAATTAAATAAAAAAGGCACAACGCCGACTTAAGTACAAGAAAACTGACTCTTCTTACTGTCTATTCTTTGAAGCATTCCTGTGACACTAGTTATAGATTCCGATGCTTCACTTCAGGTTTACTGTATCCCTCTGACCTTCTTATTGACGATGAAACACAGAAATTGCATCGGAATTGAATACAAAAGGCACAATTTCGACTTAAATACAAGTAAACTGACTCTTCTTACTGTCTACGTTTTGAACCATTCCTGTGACACTAGTTATAGATTCCGATGCTTCACTTCAGGTTTACTGTAACCCTCTGAACATCTTATTGACGATGAAACACAGAAATTGCATCGGATCTAAATACAAAACGCACAATGCCGACTTAAGTACAAGAAGACTGACTCTTCTTACTGTCTATGCTTTGAACCATTCCTGTGACACTAGTTATAGATTCCGATGCTTCACTTCAGGTTTACTGTATCCCTCTGACCTTCATATTGACGATGAAACACAGAAATTGCATCGGAATTAAATACAAAAGGCACAATGCCGACTTGAGTACAAGTAAACTGACTCTTCTTACTGTCTATGTTTTGAACCATTCCTGTGACACTAGTTATAGATTCCGATGCTTCACTTCAGGTTTACTGTATCCCTCTGTTCTACGTATTGACGATGACACACAGAAATTGTATCGGAATTAAATACAAAATGCACAATGCCGACTTAAGTACAAGAAAACTGACTCTTCTTTCTGTCTATATTTTAACCATTCCTGTGACACTAGTTATAGATTCCGATGCTTCACTTTAGGTTTACTGTATCCCTCTGACCTTCTTTTTGACGATGGAGAACAGATATTGCATCGGAATTAAATACAAGTGGCACAATGCCGACTTAAATACAAGAAAACTGACTCTTCTTACTGTCTATGCTTCGAACCATTCCTGTGGCACTAGTTATAGATTCCGATACTTCACTTCAGGTTTACTGCATCCCTCTCACTTTCTTACTGACGATGAAACACAGAAATTGCATCGGAATAGAATACAAAATGCACAATGCCGCCTTAAGTACAAGAAAACTTTCTCTTCTTACTGTCTATATTTTGAACCTTTCTTGTGAGACTGGCTTTAGATTCCAATGCTTCACTGCAGGTTTACTCTATCCCTGGGACCTTCTTATTGACGACGAAACACAGAAATTCCATCGGAATTAAATAGAAAAGGTGCAATGCCGACTTAAGCACACGGAAACTGACTCTTCTTACTGTCTATGTTTGAACCATTCCTGTGACCCTAGTTATAGATTCCGATGCTTCACTTCAGGTTTACTGTATCCCTCTGATCTTCTTATTGACGATGAAACACAGATATTGCATCGGAATTAAATACAAAAGGCACTATGCCGACTTAAGTACAAGAAGACTGACCTTTCTTACTGTCTATGTTTTGAATCATTCCTGTGACACTAGTTATAGATTCTGATGCTTCACTTCAGGTTTACTGTATCCCTCTGACCTTCTTATTGACGATGAAACACAAAAATTGCATCGGAATTAAATACAAAAGGCACAATGCCGACTCAAGTACAAGAGGACAGGCTCTTCTTACTGTCTATGTTTTGAACCGTTCCTGTGACACTAGTTATAGATTCCGATGCTTCACTTCAGGTTTACTGTATCCCTCTGACCTTCATATTGCCGATGAAACACAGATATTGCATCGAAACTATATACAAGAGGCACAATGCCGACTTAAGTACAAGAAGACTGACTCTTCATACTGTCTATGTTTTGAACCATTCCAGTGACACTAGTTCTAGATTCCGATGCTTCACTTCAGGTTTACTGTATCCCTCTGACCTTCTTATTGACGATGAAACACAGAAATTGCATTTTAATTAAATACAAAAGGCACAATGCCGCCTTAAGTACAAGAAAACTGACTCTTCTTAGTGTCTATATTTGAACCATTCCTGTGACACTAGCTATAGTTTCCGATGCTTCACTTCAGGTTTACTGTATCCCTATGACCTTCTTATTGACGATGAAACACAGAAATTGCATCGGAATTAAATACAAAATGCACAATGCCGTCTTCAGTACAAGAAAACTGACGCTTCTTACTGTTTATGTTTTGAACCACTCCTGTGACACAAGTTATAGATTCCGATGCTTCACTTCTGGTTTACTGTATACCTGTGTCCTTCTTATAGACGATGAAACACAGAAACCTCATCGGAATTAAATACTAAAGGCACAATGCCGACTTAAGTACAAGGAAACTGACTCTTCTTACTGTCTATGTTTTGAACCATTCCTGTGGCACTAGTTATAGATTCCGATGCTTCACTTCAGGTTTACTGTATCCCTCTGACCTTCTTATTGACGATGAAGCACAGATATTGCATCAAAATTGGATACAAAAGGCACAATGCCGACATAAGTACAAGAAAACTGCCTCTTCTTACTGTCTATGTTCGAACCGTTCCTGTGACACTAGTTATAGATTCCGATGCTTCACCTCAGGTTTACTGTATCTTTCTGACCGTCTTATTGACGATGAAACACAGAAATTGCACCGGAATTAAATAGAAAAAGCACAATGCCGACTCAAGTACAAGAAGACTGGTTCTTCTTACTGTCTACGATTTGAAGCTTTCCTGTGAGACCGGTTTTAGATTCCGATGCTTCACTTCAGGTTTACTCTAATCCTTGGACCTTCATATTGACGACGAAACACAGTAATTGCATCGGAAATAAATAGAAAAGGCACAATGCCGACTTAAGTACAAGAAAACTGACCCTTCTTACTGTCTATGGTTTTAACCATTCCTGTGACACTAGTTATAGATTCCGATGCTTCACTTCATGTTCACTGTATCCCTCTGAACTTCTCATTGACGACGAAACACAGAAATTGCATCGGAATTAAATATAAAAGCACAATGCCGACTCAAGTACAAGATGACTGGCACTTCTCACTGTCTATGTTTAGAACCTTTCCTGTGACACCGGTTTTAGATTTCAATGCTTCACTTCAGGTTTACTATATCCCTTGGACCTTCTTATTGACGACGAAACACAGAAACTCATCGGGATTAAATAGAAAATTCACAATGCCGACTTAACTACATGGAAACTGACTCTTCTTACTGTCTATGTTTTCAACCATTCCTGTGAGACTAGTTATAGATTCCGATGCATCACTTCAGGTTTACGATATCCCTCTGACCTTATTATTGACGATGAAACACAGAAATTGCATCGGAATTAAATAGAAAAGGCACAATGCCGACTTAAGGTCAAGAAAACAGATTCTTCTTAATGGCTATGTTTTGAACCATTCCTGTGACACTAGTTATAGATTCTGATGCTTCACTTCAGGTTTCCTGTATCTCTCTGACCTTCTTATTTACGATGAAACAAAGAAATTGCATCGAAATGAAATACAAAAGTCACAATGGCGACTCAACTACAAGAAGACTAGCTCTTCTTACTGTCTGTGTTTTGAACCTTTCCTGTGAGACCGGTTTTAGATTCCGATGCTTCACTTCAGGTTTACTGTATCCCTTGGCCCTTCTTATTGACGACGAAACACAAAAATTGCATCGGAATTATATAGAAAAATCACAATGCCGACTTACATTCAAGAAAACTGACTCCTCTTACTGTCAATGTTTTGAACCATTCCTGTGACACTAGTTATAGATTCCGATGCTTCACTTCAGGTTTCCTGTATCCCTCTGACCTTCTTATTGACGATGAAACACAGAAATTGCATCGGAATTAAATACAAAAGGCACAATGCCGACTTAAGTACAAGTAAACTGACTCTTCTTACTGTCTATGATTTGAACCATTTGTGTGACACTAATTATAGATTCCGATGCTTCTCTTCAGGTTTACTGTAACTCTCTGACCTTCTTATTGACGATGAAACAGAGAAATTGCATCGGAATTGAATACAAAAGGTACAATGCCGACTTAAGTACAAGAAGACTGACTCTTAGTACTGTCTATGTTTAGAACCATTCCTGTGAACTAGTTATAGATTCCGATGCTTTACTTCAGGTTTGCTGTATCCCTCTGCCCGTCTTATTGTCGATAAAACACAGAAATTGCAAAGGAATTATAAACAAAAGGCACAATGCCGACTCAAGTACAAGAAGACTGGCTCTTCTTACTGTCCATGTTTTGAACCTTTCCTGTAAGACCGGTTTTAGATTCCGATGCTTCACTTCAGGTTTTCTGTATCCCTTGCACCTTCTTATTAACGGCGAAACACAGAAATTAAATCGGATTTAAATAGAAAAGGCACAATGCCAGGTTAAGTACGAGAAAACCGACTCTTCTTACTGTCTATGATTTGAACCATTCCTGTGACACTAGTTATAGATTCCGATGCGTCGCTTCAGGGTAACTGTATGCCTCTGACCTTCTTATTGACGATGAAACACAGAAATTGCATCGAGATTAAATACAAAAGGAACAATGCCGACTTAATTATAAAAAAACTGACTCTTCTTTCTGTCTATGCCTTATTACAATTCCTGTGACACTAGTTATAGATTACAATGCTTCACCTCAGGTTTACTGTATCCCTCTGACCTTCTTATTGAAAATGAAAAACAGAAATTGCATCGGAATTAAATACAAAATGGCACAATGCCGACTTAAGTACAAGTAAACTGACTCTTCTTATTGTCTATGGTTTGAATCACTCCTGTGACACTAGTTATTGATTCCGATGCATCACTTGAGGTTTACTGTATCCCTCTGACCTTCTTATTGACGATGAAACGCAGAAATTGCATCGGAATTAAATACAAAAGGCACAATGCCGACATAAGTGCAAGAAAACTGACTCTTCTTACTGTCTATGCTTTGAACCATTCCTAGGACACTAGTTATACATTCCGATGCTTCACTTCAGTTTTACTGTATCTCTCTGAGCTGCTTATTGACGATCAAATACAGAAATTGCATCGGAATTAAATGTAAAAGGCACAATGCACACTCAAGTACAAGAAGACTGGCTCTTCTTACTGTCTATAGTTTGAACATTTCCTGTGAGACCAGTTTTAGATTCCGATGCTTTACTTCTGGTTTACTGTATCCCTTGGATTTTCGTATTGACGACGTAACACAGAATTTGCATCGGAATTAAATAGAAAAGGCACAATGCCGACTTAAGGTCAAGA
Organism: Schistocerca americana; assembly: GCF_021461395.2. Classification (NCBI taxonomy): domain Eukaryota; kingdom Metazoa; phylum Arthropoda; class Insecta; order Orthoptera; family Acrididae; genus Schistocerca; species Schistocerca americana. Next base: position 1,129,990,553 of record NC_060120.1, on the reverse strand, counting down.
AAACAGATTCTTCTTAATGGCTATGTTTTAAACCATTCCTGTGACACTAGTTATAGATTCCGATGCTTCACTTCAGGTTTCCTGTATCCCTCTGACCTTCTTATTGACGATGAAACACAGAAATTGCATCGGAATGATATACAAAAGTCACAATGCCGACCCAACTACAAGAAGACTAGCTCTTCTTACTGTCTATGTTTTGAACCATTCCTGTGAGACCGGTTTTAGATTCCGGTGCTTCACTTCAGGTTTACTGTATCCTTTGGCCCTTCTTATTGACGACGAAACACAAAAATTGCATCGGAATTATATAGAAAAAGCACAATGCCGACTTAAATTCAAGAAAACTGACTCCTCTTACGGTCTATGTTTTGAACCATTCCTGTGACACTAGTCATAGATTCCGATGCTTCAATTCAGGTTTGCTGTATCACTCGGACCGTCTTATTGACGACGAAACACAGAAATTGCATCGGAATTAAATACAAATGGCACAATGCCGACTTAATTATAATAAAACTGACTCTTCTTACTGTCTATGCTTTGAACCATTCCTGTGACACTAGTTATAGATTCCGATGCTTCACTTCAGGTTTACTGTATCCCTCTGACCTTCTTATTGACGATGAAACAGAGAAATTGCATCGGAATTGAATACAAAAGGAACAATGCCGACTTAAGTACAAGAAGACTGACTCTTCTTACTGTCTATGTTTTGAACCATTCCTGTGACACTAGTTATAGATTCCGATGTTTCACTTCAATTTCACTGTATCCCCCTGACCTTCTTTTTGACGATGAAACACAGAAATTGCATCGGAATTAAATACAAAAGGCACAATGCCGACTCAAGTACAAGAAGACTGGCTCTTCTTACTGTCTATGTTTTGAACCTTTCCTGTGAGACCGGTTTTAGATTCCGATGCTTCACTTCAGGTTTACTGTATCCCTCTGACCTTCTTATTGACGATGAAATTCAGGAATTGCATCGGAAATAAATACAAAAGGCACAATGCCGACTTAAGTACAAGTAAATTGACTCTTCTTACTGTCTATGGTTTGAACCATTCCTGTGACACTAGTTATAGATTCCGTTGCTTCACCTCAGGTTTACTGTATCCCTCTGACCTTATTGACGATGAAACACAGAAATTGCAACGGAATTAAATACAAAAGGCACAATGCCGAGTCAAGTACAAGAAGACTGGCTCTTCTTACTGTCTATGTTTTGAACCTTTCCTGTGAGACCGGTTTTATATTCCGATGCTTCACTTCAGGTTATCTGTATCCCTCTGATATTCTTATTGACGATGAAAGATAGAAATTGCATCGGAATTAAATACAAAAGGCACAATGCCGACTCAAGTACAAGAAGACTGCCTCTTCTTACTGTCTATGTTTTGAACCTTTCCTGTGAGACCGGTTTTAGATTCCGATGCTTCACTTCAGGTTTACTGTATCCCTCTGACCTTCTTATTGACGATGAAATTCAGGAATTGCATCGGAAATAAATACAAAAGGCACAATGCCGATTTAAGTACAAGTAAACAGACTCTTCTCTCTGTCTATGGTTTGAACCATTCCTGTGACACTAGTTATAGATTCCGTTGCTTCACCGCAGGTTTACTGTATCCGTCTGACCTTCTTATTGATGATGACACACAGAAATTGCATCGGAATTAAATACAAAGGGCACAATGCCGACTTAAGTTCAAGAAAACTGACTCTTCTTACTCTCTATGTTTTTAACCATTCCTGTGACACTAGTTATAGATTCCGATGCTTCACTTCAGGTTTACTGTATCCCTCTGACCTTCTTATTGACGATGAAACACAGAAATATCATCGAAATTAATTACAAAAGGCACAATGCGGGCATAAGTACAAGAAAACTGACTCTTCTTACTGTCTATGTTTTGAACCATTCCTGTGACACTAGTTATAGATATCGATACTTCACTTCAGGTTTACTGTGTACCTCTGACCTTCTTATTGACGATGAAATACAGAAATTGCATCAAAATTAAATACAAAAGGCACAATGCCGACTTAAATACAAGGAAACTGAATCCTCTTAATGTCCGTGTTTTGAACCATTCCTGTGACACTAGTTATAGATTCCGATGCTTCACTTCAGGTTTACTGTATCCCTCTGACGTTCTTATTGACGATGAAACACAGAAATTGCATCGGAATTAAATACAAAAGGCACAATGCCGACTTAAGTACAAGAAAACTGACGCTTCTTACTGTTTATGTTTTGAACCACTCCTGTGACACTAGTTATAGATTCCGATGCTTCTCTTCAGGTTTACTGTATCCCTGTGACCTTCTTATTGACGATGAAACACAGAAATTGCATCGGAATTTAATACAAAATGGCACAATGCCGACTTAAGTACAAGTAAACTGACTCTTCTTACTGTCTATGTTTTGAACCATTCCTGTGACACTAGTTATTGATTCCGATGCATCACTTCAGGTTTACTGTATCCCTCTGACCTTCTTATTGACGATGAAACTCAGAAATTGCATCGGAATTAAATACAAAAGGAACAATGCCGACTTAAGTACAAGAAAATTGACTCTTCTTTCTGTCTATGCTTTGAACCATTCCTAGGACACTAATTATACATTCCGATGCTTCACTTCAGTTTTACTGTATCCCTCTGAGCTTCTTATTGACGATCAAACACAGAAATTATAACGGAATTAAATACAAAAGGCACAATGCACGCTCATGTACAAGAAGACTGGCTCTTCTTACTGTCTATGTTTTGAACCTCTCCTGTGAGACCAGTTTTACATTCCGAAGCTTGACTTCTGGTTTACTGTATCCCTTGGATTTTCATATTGACGACGATACACAGAAATTGCATCGGAATTAAATAGAAAAGACACAATGCCGACTTAAGGACAAGAAAACTGATTCTTCTTAATGTCTATGCTTTCAACCATTCCTGTGAACTAGTTATAGATTCCGATGCCTCACTTCAGGTTTGCTGTATCCCTCTGCCCGCCTTATTGTCGATGAAACACAGAAATCGCAAAGGAATTATAAACAAAAGGCACAATGCCGACTCAAGTACAAGAAGACTGGCTCTTCTTACTGTCTATGTTTTGAACCTTTCCTGTAAGACCGGTTTTAGATTCCGATGCTTCACTTCAGGTTTACTGTATCCCTTGCACCTTCTTATTGACGACGAAACACAGAAATTGCATCGGAATTAAATAGAAAAGGCACAATGCCAGGTTAAGTACAAGAAAACCGACTCTTCTTACTGTCTATGCTTTGAACCATTCCTAGGACACTAGTTATACATTCCGATGCTTCACTTCAGTTTTACTGTATCCCTCTGAGCTTCTTATTGACGATCAAACACAGAAATTGCATCGGAATTAAAAGTAAAAGGCACAATGCACACTCAAGTACAAGAAGACTGGCTCTTCTTACTGTCTATGTTTTGAACCTTTCCTGTGTGACTAGTTTCAGATTCCGATGCTTGACTTCTGGTTTACTGTATACCTTGGATTTTCATATTAACGACGTAACACAGAATTTGCATCGGAATTAAATAGAAAAGGCACAATGCCGACTTAAGGTCAAGAAAACAGATTCTTCTTAATGGCTATGTTTTGAACCATTCCTGTGACACTAGTTATAGAATCCGATGCTTCACTTCAGGTTTCCTGTATCCCTCTGACCTTCTTATTGACGATGAAACACAGAAATTGCATCGGAATGAGATACAAAAGTCACAATGCCGACCCAACTACTAGAAGACTAGCTCTTCTGACTGTCTATGTTTTGAACCTTTCCTGTGAGACCGGTTTTAGATTCCGGTGCTTCACTTCAGGTTTACTGTATCCCTTGGCCCTTCTTATTGACGACGAAACACAAAAATTGCATCGGAATTATATAGAAAAAGCACAATGCCGACTTAAATTCAAGAAAACTGACTCCTTTTACTGTCTATGTTTTGAACCATTCCTGTGACACTAGTTATAGATTCCGATGCTTGACTTCAGGTTTGCTGTATCACTCTGACCGTCTTATTGACGACGAAACACAGAAATTGCATCGAATTAAATACAAATGGCACAATGCCGACTTAATTATAATAAAACTGACTCTTCTGACTGTCTATGCTTTGAACCATTCCTGTGACACTAGTTATAGATTCCGATGATTCACTTCAGGTTTACTGTATCCCTCTGACATTCTTATTGACGATGAAACACAGAAACTGCATCGGAATTAAATACAAAAGGCACAATGCCGACTTAAGTACAAGTAAACTGACTCTTCTTACTGTCTATTATTTGAACCATTTGTGTGACACTAGTTATAGATTCCGATGCTTCACTTCAGGTTTACTGTAACCCTCTGACCTTCTTATTGACGATGAAACAGAGAAATTGCATCGGAATTGAATACAAAAGGAACAATGCCGACTTAAGTACAAGAAGACTGACTCTTCTTACTGTCTATGTTTTAAACCATTCCTGTGACACTAGTTATAGATTCCGATGTTTCACTTCAGGTTCACTGTATCCCCCTGACCTTCTTTTTGACGATGAAACACAGAAATTGCATCGGAATTAAATACAAAAGGCACAATGCCGACTCAAGTACAAGAAGACTGGCTCTTCTTACTGTCTATGTTTTGAACCTTTCCTGTGAGACCGGTTTTAGATTCCGATGCTTCACTTCAGGTTTACTGTATCCCTCTGACCTTCTCATTGACGATGAAATTCCGAAATTGCATCGGAATTAAATACAAAAGGCACAATGCCGACTTAAGTACATGTAAATTGACTCTTCTTACTGTCTATGGTTTGAACCATTCCTGTGACACTACTTATAGATTCCGTTGCTTCACCTCAGGTTTATTGTATCCCTCTGACCTTATTGACGATGAAACACAGATATTGCAACGGAATTAAATACAAAAGGCACAATGCCGAGTCAAGTACAAGAAGACTGGCTCTTCTTACTGTCTATGTTTTGAACCTTTCCTGTGAGACCGGTTTTAGATTCCGATGCTTCACTTCAGGTTAACTGTATCCCTCTGATCTTCTTATTGACATTGAAAGATTGAAATTGCATCGGAATAAAATACAAAAGGCACAATGCCGACTTAAGTACAAGTAAACTGACTCTTCTCTCTGTCTATAGTTTGAACCATTCCTGTGACACTAGTTATAGATTCCGTTGCTTCACCGCAGGTTTACTGTATCCCTCTGACTTTCTTATTGATGATGACACACAGAAATTGCATCGGAATTAAATACAAAGGGCACAATGCCGACTTAAGTACAAGAAAACTGACTCTTCTTACTCTCTATGTTTTTAACCATTCCTGTGACACTAGTTATAGATTCCGATGCTTCACTTCAGGTTTACTGTATCCCTCTGACCTTCTTATTGACGATGAAACACAGAAATTGCATCGAAATTAAATACAAAAGGCACAATGCGGGCATAAGTACAAGAAAACTGACTCTTCTTACTGTCTATGTTTTGAACCATTCCTGTGACACTAGTTATAGATATCGATACTTCACTTCAGGTTTACTGTATACCTCTGACCTTCTTATTGACGATGAAATACAGAAATTGCATCGAAATTAAATACAAAAGGCACAATGCCGACTTAAGTACAAGAAAACTGACTCTTCCTACTGTCTATATTTTGAACCATTCCTGTGACACTTGTTATAGATTCCGATTCTTCATTTCAGGTTTACTGTATCCCTCTGACCTTATTGACGATGAAACACGCAAATTGCATCGGAATTAAATACAAAAGGCATAATGCCGACTTAAATACAAGGAAACTGAATCCTCTTAATGTCCGTGTTTTGAACCATTCCTGTGACACTAGTTATATATTCCGATGCTTCACTTCAGGTTTACTGTATCCCTCTGACGTTCTTATTGACGATGAAACACAGAAATTGCATCGGAATTATATACAAAAGGCACAATGCCGACTTAAGTACAAGAAAACTGACGCTTCTTACTGTTTATGTTTTGAACCACTCCTGTGACACTAGTTATTGACTCCGATGCATCACTTCAGGTTTACTGTATCCCTCTGACCTTCTTATTGACGATGAAACTCAGAAATTGCATCGGAATTAAATACAAAAGGAACAATGCCGACTTAAGTACAAGAAAGTTGACTCTTCTTACTGTCTATGCTTTGAACCATTTCTAGGACACTAGTTATACATTCCGATGCTTCACTTCAGTTTTACTGTATCCCTCTGAGCTTCTTATTGACGATCAAACACAGAAATTGCATCGGAATTAAATACAAAAGGCACAATGCACACTCAATTACAAGAAGACTGGCTCTTCTTACTGTCTATGTTTTGAACCTTTCCTGTGAGACCAGTTTTACATTCCGAAGCTTGACTTCTGCTTTACTGTATCCCTTGGATTTTCATATTGACGACGAAACACAGAAATTGCATCGGAATTAAATAGAAAAGACACAATGCCGACTTAAGGGCAAGAAAACTGATTCTTCTTAATGTCTATGCTTTCAACCATTCCTGTGACACTAGTTATGGATTCCGATGCTTCACTTCAGGTTTCCTGTATCCCTCTGACCTTCTTATTGACGATGAAACACAGAAATTGCATCGGAATTAAATACAAAAGGCACAATGCCGACTCAACTACAAGAAGACTAGCTCTTCTTACTGTCTATGTTTTGAACATTTCCTGTGAGACAGGTTTTAGATTCCGATGCTTCACTTCAGGTTTACTGTATCCCTTGCACCTTCTTATTGACGACGAAACACAGAAATTGCATCGGAATTAAATAGAAAAGGCACAATGCCAGGTTAAGTACAAGAAAACCGACTCTTCTTACTGTCTATGATCTGAACCATTCCTGTGACACTAGTTATAGATTCCGATGCTTCACTTCAGGTTTGCTGTATCACTCTGACCGTCTTATTGACGACGAAACACAGAAATTGCATCGGAATTATATACAAAAGGCACAATGCCGACTTCAGTAAAAGAAAATTGACTCCTCTTATTGTCTATGTTTTGAACCATTCCTGTGCCACTAGTTATAGATACCGATGTCTCACTTCAGGAATACTGTATCCCTCTGACCTTCTTATTGACGATGAAACACAGAAATTGCATCGGAGTGAAACACATAACGCACAATGCCCACTTAAGTACAAGTAAACTGACTCTTCTTACTGTCTATGTTTTGAACCATTCCTGTGGCACTAGTTATTGATTCCGATGCATTACTTCAGGTTTACTGTATCCCTCTGTTCTTCTTATTGACGATGAAACTCAGAAATTACATCGGCATTAAATACAAAAGGAACAATGCCGACTTAAGTACAAGAAAACTGACTCTTCTCACTGTCTATGCTTTGAACCATTCCTAGGACACTAGTTATACATTCCGATGCTTCACTTCAGTTTTACTGTATCCCTCTGAGCTTCTTATTGACGATGAAACACAGAAATTGCATCGGAATTAAACACAAAAGGCACAATGCACACTCAAGTACAAGAAGACTGGCTCTTCTTACTGTCTATGTTTTGAACCTTTCCTGTGAGACCAGTTTTAGATTCCGAAGCTTGACTTCTGGTTTACTGTATCCCTTGGATTTTCATTTTGACGACGAAACACAGAAATTGCATCGGAATTAAATAGAAAAGGCACAATGCCGACTTCAGCTCAAGAAAACTGATTCTTCTTAATGTCTATGATTTGACCCATTCCTGTGACACTAGTTATAGATTCCGATGCTTCACTTCAGGTTTGCTGTATCACTCTGACCGTCTTATTGACGATGAAACACAGAATTTGCATCGGAATTAAATACAAAAGGCACAATGACGACTGAATTATAAGAAAACTGACCCTTCATGCTGTGTATGCTTTGAACCAATCCTGTGACACTAGTTATAGATTCCGATGCTTCACTTAAGGTTTACTGTATCCCTCTGCCCTTCTTATTGACGATCAAACACAGAAATTGCATCGGAATTAAATACAAAAGGCACAATGCCGACTTAAGTACAAGTAAACTGACCCTTCTTACTGTCTATGATTTGAACCATTTGTGTGACACTAATTATAGATTCCGATGCTTCACTTCAGGTTTACTGTAACCCTCTGACCTTCTTACTGACGATGAAACAGAGAAATTGCATCGGAATTGAATACAAAACGTACAATGCCGACTTAAGTACAAAAAGACTGTTTCTTCTTACTGTCTATGTTTTGAACCATTCCTGTGACACTAGTTATAGATTCCGATGCTTCACTTCAGGTTCACTGTATCCCTCTGACCTTCTTATTGACGATGAAACACAGAAATTGCATCGGAATACAACCAAAAGGCACAATGCCGACTTAAGTACAAGAATACAGGCTCTTCTTACTGTCTATGTTTTGAACATTTCCTTCGAGACAGGTTTTAGATTCCGATGCTTCACTTCAGGTTTACTGTATCCCTTGACCCTTTTTATTGACGACGAAACACAGAAAGTTCATCGGAATTAAATAGAAAAGGCACAATGCCTACTTGAGTACAAGAAAACTGACTCTTCTTACTGTCTATGTTTTGAACCATTCCTGTGAACTAGTTATAGATTCCGATGCTTCACTTCAGGTTTGCTGTATCCCTCTGCCCGTCTTATTGTCGATGAAACACAGAAATTGCAAAGGAATTGTATACAAAAGGCACAATGCCGACTCAAGTACAAGAAGACTGGCTTTTCTTACTGTCTATGTTTTGAACCTTTCCTGTAAGACCGGTTTTAGATTCCGAGGCTCCACTTTAGGTTTACTGTATCCCTTGCACCTTCTTATTGACGACGAAACACAGAAATTGCATCGGAATCAAATAGAAAAGGCACAATGCCAGGTTAAGTACAAGAAAACCGACTCTTCTTACTGTCTATGTTTTGAACCACTCCTGTGACACTAGTTATAGATTCCGATGCATCACTTCAGGTATCCCTCTGACCTTCGTATTGACGATGAAACTCAGAAATTGCATCGGAATTAAATTCAAAAGGTACAATGCCGACATAAGTGCAAGAAAACTGACTCTTCTTACTGTCTATGCTTTGAACCATTCCTAGGACAATAGTTATACATTCCGATGCTTCACTTCAGTTTTACTGTATTCCTCAGAGCTTCTTATTGACGACCAAACACAGAAATTGCATCGGAATTAAATGTAAATGCACAATGCACACTCAAGTACAAGAAGACTGGCTCTTCTTACTGTATATGTTTTGAACCTTTCCTGTGAGACCAGTTTTAGATTCCGATGCTTGACTTCTGGTTTACTGTATTCCTTGGATTTTCATTTTGACGACGAAACACAGAAATTGCATCGGAATTAAATAGAAAAGGCACAATGCCGACTTAAGGACAAGAAAACATATTCTTCTTAATGGCTATGTTTTGAACCATTCTTGTGACACTAGTTATAGATTCCGATGCTTCACTTCAGGTTTCCTGTATCTCTCTGACCTTCTTATTGACGATGAGACACAGAAATTGCATCGGAATGAAATACAAAAATCACAATGCCGACTCAACTACAAGAAGACTAGCTCTTCTTACTGTCTATGTTTTGAACCTTTCCTGTGAGACCGGTTTTAGACTCCGATGCTTCACTTCAGGTTTACTGTATCCCTTGGCCCTTCTTATTGACGACGAAACACAAAAATTGCATCGGAATTATATAGAAATAGCACAATGCCGACTTAAATTCAAAAAAATAACTCCTCTTACTGTCTATGTTTTGAACCATTCCTGTGACACTAGTTATAGATTCCGATGCTTCACTTCAGGTTTGCTGTATCACTCTGACCGTCTTATTGACGACGAAACACAGAAATTGCATCGGAATTAAATACAAAAGGCACAATGCCGACTTAATTATAAGAAAATTGACTCTTCCTACTGTCTATGCTTTGAACCATTCCTGTGACACTAGTTATTGATTCCGATGCTTCACTTCAGGTTTACTGTAACCGTCTGACCTTCTTATTGACGATGAAACAGAGAAATTGCATCGGATTTGAATACAAAAGGAACAATGCCGACTTAAGTACAAGAAAATTGACTCTTCTTATTGTCTATGATTTGAACCACCCCTGTGACACTAGTTATAGATACCGATGTCTCACTTCAGAAATACTGTATCCCTCTGACCTTCTTATTGACGATGAAACACAGAAATTGCATCGGAGTGAAACACATAACGCACAATGCCAACTTAAGTACAAGTAAAGTGGCTCTTCTTACTGTCTATGCTTTGAACCATTCCTGTGACACTAGTTATACATTCCGATGCTTCACTTCAGTTTTACTGTATTCCTCTGAGCTTCTTATTGACGATGAAACACAGAAATTGCATCGGAATTAAATACAAAAGGCACAATGCCGACTCAAGTACAAGAAGACTGGCGCCTCTTACTGTCTATGCTTTGAACCTTTCCTGTGAGACCGGTTTTAGATTCCGATGCTTCACTTCAGGTTTACTGTATCCCTTGGCCCTTCTTATTGACGACGAAACACAGAAATTGCATCAGAATTATATAGAAAAGGCCCAATGCCGAATTAAATACAAGAAAACTGACTCCTCTTACTGTCTATGTTTTGAACCATTCCTGTGACACTAGTTATAGATTCCGATGCTTCACTTCAGGTTTGCTGTATCACTCTGACCGTCTTATTGACGATGAAACACAGAAATTGCATCGGAATTAAATACAAAAGTCACAATGCCGACTTAATTATAAGAAAACTGACTCTTCTTACTGTCTATGCTTTGATCCATTCCTGTGACACTAGTTACAGATTCCGATGCTTTACTTCAGTTTTACTGTATCCCTCTGAGCTTCTTATTGACGATGAAACAGTGAAATTGCATAGGAATTGAATACAATAGGCACAATGCCGACTTAAGTACAAGAAGACTGAATCTTCTTACTGTCTATGTTTTGAACCATTCCTGTGACATTAGTTACAGATTCCGATGCTTCACTTCAGGTTCACTGTATCCCTCTGACCTTCTTATTGACGATGAAACACAGAAATTGCATCGGAATTATATACAAGAATCATAATGCCGACTTAAGTACAAGAAAATTGACTCCTCTTATTGTCTATGTTTTGAACCATTCCTGTGACACTAGTTATAGATTCCGATGCCTCACTTCAGGAATACTGTATCCCTCTGACCTTCTTATTGACGATGAAACACAGATATTGCACCGGAATGAAAACAAAACGCACAATGCCAACTTAAGTACAAGTATACTGACTCTTCTTATTGTCTATGTTTTGAACCATTCCTGTGACACTAGTTATAGATTTCGATGCTTCACTACAGGCTTACTGTATCCCTCTGACCTTCTTGTTGACGATGAAACACAGAAATTGCATCGGAATTAAATACAAAAGGCACAATGCCGAATTAAGTACAAGTAAACTGACTCTACTTACTGTCAATGTTTTGAACCATTCCTGCGACACTAGTTATAGATTACGATGCTTCACTTCTAGTTTACTGTATCCCTCTGACCTTCAAATTGACGACGAAACACAGAAATTGCATCGGAATTAAATACAAAAGGCACAATGAGGACTTAAGTAAAAGACAACTGACTCTTCTTACTGTCTATGTTTTGAACCATTCCTGTGACACTAGTTATAGATTCCGATGCTTCACTTCAGGTTTACTGTATCCCTCTGACCTTCTTATTGACGATGAAACACAGAAATGTCATCGGCATGAAATACAAAAGGCACAATGCCGACTTAAGTACAAGAAATCTGACTCTTCTTACTGTCTATGTTCTGAACCATTCCTGTGACACTAGTTATAGATTCCGATGCTTCACTTCTGGTTTGCTGTATCCCTCTGACCGTCATATTGACGATGAAACACATAAATTGCATCAGAATTAAATACAAAAGGCACAATGCCGACTCAATTACAAGAAGATTGGCTCTTCTTACTGTCTATGTTTTGAACCTTTCCTGTGAGACCGGTTTTAGATTCCGATGCTTCACTTCAGGGTTACTGTATCCCTCTGACCTTCTTATTGACGATGAAACTCAGAAATTGCATCGGAATTAGATACAAAAGGCACAATGCCGACTTAATTATTAGAAAACTGACTCTTCTTACTGTCTATGTTTTGAAGCATTCCTGTGACACTAGTTATAGATTCCGATACTTCACTTCAGGTTTACTGTACCCCTCTGAGCTTCTTATAGACGATGAAACACAGAAATTGAATCGGAATTAAATATAAAAGGCTTAATGACGACTTAAGTACAAGTAAACTGACTCTTCTAACTGTCTATGTTTGAACCATTCCTGTGACACTAGTTATAGATTCCGATGCTTCACTTCAGGTTTACTGTAACCCTCTGGACATCTTATTGACGATGAAACACAGAAATTGCATCGGAATTAAATACAAATCGCACAATGCCGACTTAAGTACAAGAAGACACACTCTTCTTACTGTCTATGTTTTGAACCATTCCTGTGACACTAGTTATAGATTCCGTGCTTCACTTCAGGTTTACTGTATCCCTCCGATCTACGTATTAACGATGACACACAGAAATTGTATCGGAATTAAATACAAAAGGCACAATGCCGACTTAAGTACAAGAAAACTGACTCTTCTTACTGTCTATGTTTTAACCATTCCTGCGACACTAGTTATAGATTCCGATGCTTCACTTCAGGTTTACTGTATCCCTCTGACCTTCTTTTTGACGATGAAACACAGAAATTGCATCGGAATTAAATACAGATGGCACAATGCCGACTTAAGTACAAGAAAACTGACTCTTCTTACTGTCTATGTTTCGAACCATTCCTGTGACACTAGTTATAGATTCCGATACTTCACTTCAGGTTTACTGCATCCCTCTGACCTTCTTATTGACGATGAAACACAGAAATTGCATCGGAATTAAATACAAAAGGCACAATGCCGTCTTAAGTACAAGAAAACTGACGCTTCTTACTGTTTATGTTTGAACCATTCCTGTGACACTAGTTATAGATTCTGATGCTTCACTTCAGGCTTACTGTATCCCTCTGATCTTCTTATTGACGATGAAACACAGATATTGCATCGGAATTAAATACAAAAGGCACAATGCCGACTTAAGTACAAGAAGACTGACCTTTCTTACTGTCTAAGTTTTGGTCCATTCCTGTGACACTAGTTATAGATTCCGATGCTTCACTTCAGGTTTACTGTATCCCTCTGACCTTCGTATTGACAATGAAACACAGAAATTGCAATGTAATTAAATACAAAAGGCACAATGCCGACTTAAGTACAAAATGACTGACTCTTCTTACTCGGTATGTTTTGAACCATTCCTATAACACTACTTATAGATTCCGATGCTTCACTTCAGGTTTACTGTATCCCTCCGACCGTCTTATTGACGATGAAACACAGAATTTGCATCGGAATTAAATACAAAAGGCACAATGCCAATTCAAGTACAAGAAGACTGGCTCTTCTTATTGTCTATGTTTTGAACCGATCCTGTGACACTAGTTATAGATTCCGATGCTTCACTTCAGGTTTACTGTATCATTCTGACCTTCATATTGACGATACAACACAGAAATTGCATCGGAATTATATACAAGAGGCACAATGCCGTATTAAGTACAAGGAGACTGACTCTTCTTACTGTCTATGTCTTGAACCATTCCAGTGACACTATTTATAGATTCCGATGCTTCACATCAGGTTTACTGTATCCCGCTGACCGTCGTATTGACGATGAAACACAGAAATTGCATCTTAATTAAAATCAAAAGGCACAATGCCGACTTAAGTACAAGAAAACTGACTCTTCTTACTTTCTATGTTTTGAACCATTCCTGTGACACTAGTAATACATTCCGATGCTTCACTTCAGGTTTAGTGTATCCCTCCGACCGTCTTATTGACGATGAAACACAGAAATTGCATCGGAATTAAATACAAAAGGCACAATGCCAACTCAAGTACAAGAAGACTGCCTCTTCTTACTGTCTATGTTTTGAACCGATCCTGTGACACTAGTTATAGATTCCGATGCTACACTTCAGGTTTACTGTATCAATCTGACCTTCATATTGACGATACAACACAGAAATTGCATCGGAATTATATACAAGAGGCGCAATGCCGTATTACGTACAAGGAGACTGACTCTTCTTACTGTCTATGTCTTGAACCATTCCAGTGAAACTAGTTATAGATTCCGATGCTTCACATCAGGTTTACTGTATCCCGCTGACCTTCTTATTGACGATGAAACACAGAAATAGCATGTTAATTAAAATCAAAAGGCACAATGCCGACTTAAGTACAAGAAAACTGACTCTTCTTACTGTCTATGCTTTGAACCATTCCTGTGACACTAGGAATAGATTCCGATGCTTCACTTCAGGTTTACTGTATCCCTATGACCTTCTTATTGACGATGAAACACAGAAATCGCATCGGAATTAAATACAAAAGGCACAATGCCGACTTAAGTACTAGAAGACTGACTCTTCCTATTGCCTATGTTTTGAACCATTCCTGTGACACTAGTTATAGATTCAGATGCTTCACTTCAGGTTTACTGTATCCTTCTCACCCTCTTATTGACGATCAATCACAGATATTGCATCGGAATTAAATACAAATGGCGCAATGCCGACTCAAGTACAAGAGGACTGGCTCTTCTTACTGTCTATGTTTTTAACCTTTCCTGTGACACTAGTTATAGATTCCAATGCTTCACTTCAGGTTTACTGTAACCCTCTGACCATCTTACTGACTATGAAACACAGAAATCGCATCGGAATTAAATACAAAAGGCACAATGCCGACTTAAGTACAGGAAGACTGACTCTTCTTAGTGTCTACGTTATGAACCATTCCCGTGACACTAGTTATAGATTCCAATGCTTCACTTCAGGTTTACTGCATCCCTCTGACCTTCTTATTGACGATGAAACACAGAAATTGCATCGGAATTAAATACAAAAGGCAAAATGCCGACTTGAGTACAAGTAAACTGACTCTTCTTACTGTCTATGTTTGAACCATTCCTGTGACACTAGTTATAGATTCCGATGCTTCACTTCAGGTTTACTGGATCCCTCTGACCTACGTATTGACGATGAAACACAGAAATGGCATTGGAATTAAATACAAAAGGCACAATGCCGACTTAAGTACAAAAAGACTGACTATTCTTACTCTCTATGCTTTGAACCATTCCTGTGACACTAGTTATAGATTCCGATGCTTCACTTCAGGTTTTCTGCATCCCTCTGACCTTCTTATTGAAGATCAAACACAGAAATTGCATCGTAATTAAATACAAAAGGCACAATGCCGACTCAAGTACAAGAGGACTGGATCTTCTTACTGTGTACGTTTTGAACCTTTCCTGTGAGGCCGGTTTTAGATTCTGATGCTTCAGTTTGGGTTTACTGCATCCCTTGGACCTTCTTATTGACGACTAAACACAGAAACTGCATCGCAATTAAATACAAAAGGCACAATGTCGAGTTAAGTACAAGAAAACTGACTCTTCTTACTGTCTATGTTTTGAACCATTCCTGTGACACTAGTTACAGATTCCGATGCATCACTTCAGGGTTACTGAATCCCTCTGACCTTCTTATTGACGATGAAACACAGAAATTGCATCGGAATTAAATATAAAAGGCACAAGGCCGACTTAATTATAAGAAAACTGACTCTTCTTACTGTCTATGCTTTGAACCACTCCTGTGACACTAATTACAGATTCCGATGCTTCACTTCAGGTTTACTGTATCCCTCTGACCTTCTTATTGTCGATGAAACACAGAAACTGCATCAGAATTAAATACAAAAGGCACAATGCCGACTTAAGTACAAGAAAACTGACTCTTCTTACTGTCTATGTTTTGAACCTTTCCTGTGAGGCCGGTTTTATATTCCGATGCTTCAGTTCAGGTTTGCTGCATCCCATGGACCTTCTTATTGACGACGAAACACAGAAATTGCATGAGAATTAAATAGAAAAGCACAATGCCGACTTAAGTACAAGAAAACTGACTCTTCATACAGTCTTTGTTTTGAACCATTCCTGTGACACTAGTTATAGATTCCGATGCATCACTTCAGGTTTTTTGTATCCCTCTGACCTTCTTATTGATGATGAAACACAGAAATGGCATCGGAATTAAATACAAGAGGCACAATGCCGACATAAGTGAAAGAAAACTGACTCTTCTTACGGTCTATGCTTTGAACCATTCCTGTGTGACTAGTTATAGATTCCGATGCTTCACTGCAGGTTTACTGTTTCCCTCTGACCTTCTTACTGACGACGAAACACATAAATTGCATCGGAATTAAATACAAAAGGCACAATGCCGACTCAAGTACAAGAAGACTGGCACTTCTTACTGTCTATGTTTTGAACCTTTCCCGTGAATATAGTTTTTGATTCCTATGCATGACTTCAGGTTTACTGTATCCCTTGGACCTTCTTATTGACGATGAAATACAGAAATTGCATCGGAATTAAATAGAAAAGCACAATGCCGTGTTAAGTACAAGAAAACTGACTCTTCTTACTGTCTATTTTTTGAACCATTCCTGTGACACTAGTTATAGATTCCGATGCATCACTTCAGGGTTACTGTATCCCTCTGACCTTCTTATTGACGATGAAACACAGAAATTGCATCTTAAATAAATACAAAGGCCACAATGCAGACCTAAGTCCAGGAAGACTGATTCTTCTTACCGTCTATGTTTTGAACCATTCCTGTGACACTAGTTATAGATTCCGAAGCTTCACTTCAGGTTTATTGTATCCTTCTGACCTTCTTTTTGACGATCAAACACAGAAATTGCATCGGAATTGAATACAAAAGGCACAATGCCGACTTAAGTACAAGAAGACTGGCTCTTTTTACTGTCTATGTTTTGAACCATTCCTGTGACACTAGTTATAGATTCCGTTGCTTCCCTTCAGGTTTACTGTATCCCTCTGACCTTTATATTGACGATGAAACACAGAAATTGAATCGGAATTATATACAAGAGGCACAATGCCGACTTACGTACTAGAAGACTGACTCTTCTTACTATCTATGTTTTGAATCATTCCTGTGACACTAGTTATAGATTACGATGCTTTACTTCAGGTTTACTGTATCCCTCTGACCTTCTTATTGACGACGAAACACAGAAATTGCATCTTAATTAAATACAAAAGGCACAATGCCGACTTAAGTACAGGAAGGCTGACTCTTCTTACTGTCTATTTTTGAACCATTCCTGTGACACTAGTTATAGATTCCGATGCATCACTTCAGGGTTACTGTATCCCTCTGACCTTCTTATTGACGATGAAACACAGAAATTGCATCTTAATTAAATACAAAGGCCACAATGCAGACCTAAGTCCAGGAAGACTGATTCTTCTTACCGTCTATGTTTTGAACCATTCCTGTGACACTAGTTATAGATTCCGAAGCTTCACTTCAGGTTTATTGTATCCTTCTGACCTTCTTTTTGACGATCAAACACAGAAATTGCATCGGAATTAAATACAAAAGGCACAATGCCGACTCAAGTACAAGAGGACTGGCTCTTCTTACTGCCTATGTTTTGAACCTTTCCTGTGAGACCGGTTATAGATTCTAATGCTTCACTTCAGGTTTACTGTATCCCTTGGACCATCTTATTTACGACGAAACACAGAAAATGCATCGGAATTAAATAGAAAAGCACAATGCCGATTCAAGTACAAGAAAACTGACTTTTCTTACAGTCTTTGTTTTGAACCATTCCTGTGACGCTAGTTATAGATTCCGATGCATCACTTCAGCTATATTGTATCTCTCTGACCTTCGTATTGATGATGAAACACAGAAATTGCATCGGAATTAAATACAAAAGGCACAATGCCGACTGAAGTATAAGAAAACTGACTCTTCCTATTGTCTATGCTTTGAACCATTCCTGTGACACTAGTTATAGATTCAAATGCTTCACTTCAGGTTTACTGTATACCTCTGACCTTCTTATTGACGATGAAACACAGAAATTGCCTCGGAATTGAATACAAAAGGCACAATGCCGACTCAAGTACAAGAAGACTGACTCATCTTACTGTCTATGTTTTGAACCATTCCTGTGACACTAGTTACAGATTCCGATGCTTCACTTCAGGTTTACTGTATCCCTGTGACCTTCTTATTGACGATGAAACACAGAAATTGCATCTTAATTAAATACAAAAGGCACAATGCCGACATAAGTACAGTTAGACTGACTCTTCAACCGTCTATGTTTTGAACCATTCCTGTGACACTAGTTATAGATTCCGATGCTTCACTTCAGGTTTACTGCATCCCTCTGACCTTCTTATTGACGATCAAACACAGAAATTGGATCGGAATTAAATACAAAAGGCACAATGCCGACTCAAGTACAAGAGGACTGGCTCTTCTTACTGTCTATGTTTTGAACCTTTCCTGTGAGACCGGATTTAGATTCCGATGCCTGACTTCAGGTTTACTGTATCCCTCTGACCTTCTTATTGCCGATGAAACACAGATATTGCATCGGAATTGAATACAAAAGGCACAATGCCGACTCAAGTACAAGAAGACTGGCTCTTCTTACTGTCTATGTTTTGAACCTTTCCTGTGAGACCGGATTTAGATTCCCATGCTTCACTTCAGGTTTACTGTATCCCTTGGACCTTCATATTGACAGAAATTGCATCGGAATTAAATAGAAAAGGCACAATGCCTGGTTAAGTACAAAAAAACTGACTCTTCTTACTGTCTATGTTTTGAACCACTCCTGTGACACTAGTTGTAGATTCCGATGCATCACTTCAGGCTTACTGCATCCCTCTGACGTTCATATTGACGATGAAACACAGAAGTTGCATCGGAATTAAATACAAAAGGCACCATGCCTACTTAATTATAAGAAAACTGACTCTTATTACTGTCTATGCTTTGAACCATTCCTGTGACACTAGTTATAGATTCCGATGCTCCACTTCAGGTTTACTGTATCCCTCTGACCTTCTTATTGACGACGAAACACAGAAATTGCATCTTAATTAAATACAAAAGGCACAATGCCGACTTAAGTACAGGAAGGCTGACTCTTCTTACCGTCTATGCTTTGAACCATTCCTGTGAAACTAGTTATAGATTCCGATGCTTCACCTCAGGTTTACTGTATCCTTCTCGCCCTCTTGTTGACGATCAATCACAGATATTGCATTGGAATTAAATACAAAAGGCGCAATGCCGACTCAAGTACAAGAGGACAGACTCTTCTTACTGTCTATGTTTTTAACCTTTCCTGTGAGACCGGTTTTAGATTCCGATGCTTCACTTCAGGTTAACTGTATCCCTTGGACCTTCATATTGACGACAAAACACCGAAATTGCATCGGAATTAAATAGAAATGCACAATGCCGACTTAAGTACAAGAAAACTGACTCTTCTTACAGCCTTTGTTTAGAACCATCCCCGTGATACTAGTCATAGATACCGATGCTTCACTTCAGGTTTACTGTATCCCTCTGACCGTCTTATTGACGATGAAACACCGAAATTGCATCGGAATTAAATACAAAAGGCACAATGCCGACTCAAGTACAAGAAGTCTGGCCCTGCTTACTGTCTAAGTTTTGAACCTATCCGGTGTGGCCGGTTTTAGATTCCGTTGCTTCACTTTAGGTTTACTGTATCCCTTGGACCTTCTTATTGACGACGAAACACAGAAACGGCATCGGAATTAAATACAAAAGCCACAATTCCGACTTAAGTATAAGTAAACTTACTGTTCTTACTGTCTAAGTTGTGAACCATTCCTGTGACACTAGTTATAGATTCCAATGCTTCACTTCAGGTTTACTGTAACCCTCTGATCATAGTACTGACGATGAAACACAGAAATTGCATCGGAATTAAATACAAAAGGCACAATGCCGACTTAAGTACAAGAAGACTGACTCTTCTTACTGTCTATGTTATGAACCAGTCCCGTGTCACTAGTTATAGATTCCGATGCTTCACTTCAGGTTTACTGCATCCCTCAGACCTTCTTAATGACGATGAAACACAGAAATTGCATCGGAATTAAATACAAAAGGCAAAATGCCGACTTGAGTACCAGTAAACTGACTCTTCTTACTCTCTATGTTTTGAACCATTCCTGTGACACTAGTTATAGATTCCGATGCTTCACTTCAGGTTTACTGGATCCCTCTGACCTTCGTATTGAAGATGAAACACAGAAACTACATTGGAATTAAATACAAAAGGCACAATGCCGACTTAAGTACAAAAAGACTGACTCTTCTTACTCTCTATGTTTTGAACCAGTCCTGTGACACTAGTTATAGATTCCGATGCTTCACTTCAGGTTTACTGAATCCTTTGGAACTTCTTATTGCCGATGAAACACAGAAATTGCATCGGAATTAAATTCAAAAGGACCAATGCCGACTCAAGTACTAGAAGACTGACCCTTCCTACTGTCTATGTTTTGAACCATTACTGTGACACTAGTTATAGATTACGATGCTTCACTTTAGGTTTACTGTATCCCTTGGACCTTCTTATTGACGGCGAAACACAGAAACGGCATCGGAATTAAATACAAAGGCCACAATGCCGACTTAAGTATAAGTAAACTTACTATTCTTACTGTCTAAGTTGTGAACCATTCCTGTGACACCAGTTATAGATTCCAATGCTTCACTTCAGGTTTACTGTAACCCTCTGACCATCTTACTGACGATGAAACACAGAAATCGCATCGGAATTAAATACAAAAGGCACAATGCCGACTTAGGTACAAGAAGACTGACTCTTCTTACTGCCTATGTTATGAACCAGTCCCGTGACACTAGTTATAGATTCCGATGCTTCACTTCAGGTTTACTGGATCCCTCTGACCTTCGTATTGACGATGAAACATAGAAATTGCATTGGAATTAAATACAAAAGGCACAATGCCGACTTAAGTACAAAAAGACTGACTCTTCTTACTCTCTATGTTTTGAACGATTCCTGTGACACTAGTTATAGATTCCGATGCTTCACTTCAGGTTTACGGAATTCTTTGGAACTTCTTATTGCCGATGAAACACAGAAATTGCATCGGAATTAAATTCAAAAGGACCAATGCCGACTCAAGTACTAGAAGACTGACTCTTCCTACTGTCTATATTTTGAACCATTACTGTGACACTAGTTATAGATTATGATGCTTCACTTCAGGTTTACTGTATCCCTCTGACCTTCTTATTGACGATGAAACACAGAGATTGCATCTTAATAAAATACAAAAGGCACAATGCCGACATAAGTACAGGAAGACTGACTCTTCTTACCGTCAATGTTTTGAACCATTCCTGTGACACTAGTTATAGATTCCGATGCTTCACTTCAGGTTTTCTGCATCCCTCAGACCTTCTTATTGAAGATCAAACACAGAAATTGCATCGTAATTAAATACAAAAGGCACAATGCCGACTCAAGTACAAGAGGACTGGCTCTTCTTACTGTCTATGATTTGAACCTTTCCTGTGAGGCCGGTTTTAGATTCCGATGCTTCAGTTCGGGTTAACTGCATCCCTTGGACCTTCTTATTGACGAGGAAACACAGAAACTGCATCGGAATTAAATATAAAATGCACAAGGCTGACTTAATTATAAGAAAATTGACTCTTCTTACTGTCTATGCTTTGAACCATTCCTGTGACACTAGTTACAGATTCCGATGCTTCACTTCAGGTTTACTGTATTCCTCTGACCTTCTTATTGACGATGAAACACAGAAATTGCATCTTAAATAAATACAAAGGCCACAATGCAGACCTAAGTCCAGGAAGACTGATTCTTCTTACCGTCTATGTTTTGAACCATTCCTGTGACACTAGTTATAGATTCCGAAGCTTCACTTCAGGTTTATTGTATCCTTCTGACCTTCTTTTTGACGATCAAACACAGAAATTGCATCGGAATTGAATACAAAAGGCACAATGCCGACTTAAGTACAAGAAGACTGGCTCTTTTTACTGTCTATGTTTTGAACCATTCCTGTGACACTAGTTATAGATTCCGATGCTTCCCTTCAGGTTTACTGTATCCCTCTGACCTTTATATTGACGATGAAACACAGAAATTGAATCGGAATTATATACAAGAGGCACAATGCCGACTTACGTACTAGAAGACTGACTCTTCTTACTATCTATGTTTTGAACCATTCCTGTGACACTAGTTATAGATTACGATGCTTTACTTCAGGTTTACTGTATCCCTCTGACCTTCTTATTGACGACGAAACACAGAAATTGCATCTTAATTAAATACAAAAGGCACAATGCCGACTTAAGTACAGGAAGGCTGACTCTTCTTACTGTCTATTTTTGAACCATTCCTGTGACACTAGTTATAGATTCCGATGCATCACTTCAGGGTTACTGTATCCCTCTGACCTTCTTATTGACGAAGAAACACAGAAATTGCATCTTAATTAAATACAAAGGCCACAATGCAGACCTAAGTCCAGGAAGACTGATTCTTCTTACCGTCTATGTTTTGAACCATTCCTGTGACACTAGTTATAGATTCCGAAGCTTCACTTCAGGTTTATTGTATCCTTCTGACCTTCTTTTTGACGATCAAACACAGAAATTGCATCGGAATTAAATACAAAAGGCACAATGCCGACTCAAGTACAAGAGGACTGGCTCTTCTTACTGCCTATGTTTTGAACCTTTCCTGTGAGACCGGTTATAGATTCTAATGCTTCACTTCAGGTTTACTGTATCCCTTGGACCATCTTATTTACGACGAAACACAGAAAATGCATCGGAATTAAATAGAAAAGCACAATGCCGATTTAAGTACAAGAAAACTGACTCTTCTTACAGTCTTTGTTTTGAACCATTCCTGTGACGCTGGTTATAGATTCCGATGCATCACTTCACCTATATTGTATCTCTCTGACCTTCGTATTGATGATGAAACACAGAAATTGCATCGGATTTAAATACAAAAGCACAATGCCGACTGAAGTATAAGAAAACTGACTCTTCCTATTGTCTATGTTTTGAACCATTCCTGTGACACTAGTTATAGATTCAAATGCTTCACTTCAGGTTTACTGTATACCTCTGACCTTCTTATTGACGATGAAACACAGAAATTGCCTCGGAATTAAATACAAAAGGCACAATGCCGACTCAAGTACAAGAAGACTGACTCATCTTACTGTCTATGTTTTGAACCATTCCTGTGACACTAGTTACAGATTCCGATGCTTCACTTCAGGTTTACTGTATCCTTGTGACCTTCTTATTGTCGATGAAACACAGAAATTGCATCTTAATTAAATACAAAAGGCACAATGCCGACATAAGTACAGTTAGACTGACTCTTCAACCGTCTATGTTTTGAACCATTCCTGTGACACTAGTTATAGATTCCGATGCTTCACTTCAGGTTTACTGCATCCCTCTGACCTTCTTATTGACGATCAAACACAGAAATTGGATCGGAATTAAATACAAAAGGCACAATGCCGACTCAAGTACAAGAGGACTGGCTCTTCTTACTGTCTATGTTTTGAACCTTTCCTGTGAGACCGGATTTAGATTCCGATGCCTGACTTCAGGTTTACTGTATCCCTCTGACCTTCTTATTGCCGATGAAACACAGATATTGCATCGGAATTGAATACAAAAGGCACAATGCCGCCTCAAGTACAAGAAGACTGGCTCTTCTTACTGTCTATGTTTTGAACCTTTCCTGTGAGACCGGATTTAGATTCCCATGCTTCACTTCAGGTTTACTGTATCCCTTGGACCTTCATATTGACAGAAATTGCATCGGAATTAAATAGAAAAGGCACAATGCCTGGTTAAGTACAAGAAAACTGACTCTTCTTACTGTCTATGTTTTGAACCACTCCTGTGACACTAGTTGTAGATTCCGATGCATCACTTCAGGCTTACTGCATCCCTCTGACGTTCATATTGACGATGAAACACAGAAGTTGCATCGGAATTAAATACAAAAGGCACCATGCCTACTTAATTATAAGAAAACTGACTCTTATTACTGTCTATGCTTTGAACCATTCCTGTGACACTAGTTATAGATTCCGATGCTCCACTTCAGGTTTACTGTATCCCTCTGACCTTCTTATTGACGACGAAACACAGAAATTGCATCTTAATTAAATACAAAAGGCACAATGCCGACTTAAGTACAGGAAGGCTGACTCTTCTTACCGTCTACGTTTTGAACCATTCCTGTGAAACTAGTTATAGATTCCGATGCTTCACCTCAGGTTTACTGTATCCCTTGGACCTTCTTATTGACGATGAAATACAGAAATTGCATCGGAATTAAATAGAAAAGCACAATGCCGTGTTAAGTACAAGAAAACTGACTCTTCTTACTGTCTATTTTTTGAACCATTCCTGTGACACTAGTTATAGATTCCGATGCATCACTTCAGGGTTACTGTATCCCTCTGACCTTCTTATTGACGATGAAACACAGAAATTGCATCTTAAATAAATACAAAGGCCACAATGCAGACCTAAGTCCAGGAAGACTGATTCTTCTTACCGTCTATGTTTTGAACCATTCCTGTGACACTAGTTATAGATTCCGAAGCTTCACTTCAGGTTTACTGTATCCTTCTGACCTTCTTTTTGACGATCAAACACAGAAATTGCATCGGAATTGAATACAAAAGGCACAATGCCGACTTAAGTACAAGAAGACTGGCTCTTTTTACTGTCAATGTTTTGAACCATTCCTGTGACACTAGTTATAGATTCCGATGCTTCCCTTCAGGTTTACTGTATCCCTCTGACCTTTATATTGACGATGAAACGCAGAAATTGAATCGGAATTATATACAAGAGGCACAATGCCGACTTACGTACTAGAAGACTGACTCTTCTTACTATCTATGTTTTGAACCATTCCTGTGACACTAGTTATAGATTACGATGCTTTACTTCAGGTTTACTGTATCCCTCTGACCTTCTTATTGACGACGAAACACAGAAATTGCATCTTAATTAAATACAAAAGGCACAATGCCGACTTAAGTACAGGAAGGCTGACTCTTCTTACTGTCTATTTTTGAACCATTCCTGTGACACTAGTTATAGATTCCGATGCATCACTTCAGGGTTACTGTATCCCTCTGACCTTCTTATTGACGATGAAACACAGAAATTGCATCTTAATTAAATACAAAGGCCACAATGCAGACCTAAGTCCAGGAAGACTGATTCTTCTTACCGTCTATGTTTTGAACCATTCCTGTGACACTAGTTATAGATTCCAAAGCTTCACTTCAGGTTTATTGTATCCTTCTGACCTTCTTTTTGACGATCAAACACAGAAATTGCATCGGAATTAAATACAAAAGGCACAATGCCGACTCAAGTACAAGAGGACTGGCTCTTCTTACTGCCTATGTTTTGAACCTTTCCTGTGAGACCGGTTATAGATTCTAATGCTTCACTTCAGGTTTACTGTATCCCTTGGACCATCTAATTTACGACGAAACACAGAAAATGCATCGGAATTAAATAGAAAAGCACTATGCCGATTTAAGTACAAGGAAACTGACTCTTCTTACAGTCTTTGTTTTGAACCATTCCTGTGACGCTAGTTATAGATTCCGATGCATCACTTCAGCTATATTGTATCTCTCTGACCTTCGTATTGATGATGAAACACAGAAATTGCATCGGAATTAAATACAAAAGGCACAATGCCGACTGAAGTATAAGAAAACTGACTCTTCCTATTGTCTATGTTTTGAACCATTCCTGTGACACTAGTTATAGATACAAATGCTTCACTTCAGGTTTACTGTATACCTCTGACCTTCTTATTGACGATGAAACACAGAAATTGCCTCGGAATTAAATACAAAAGGCACAATGCCGACTCAAGTACAAGAAGACTGACTCATCTTACTGTCTATGTTTTGAACCATTCCTGTGACACTAGTTACAGATTCCGATGCTTCACTTCAGGTTTACTGTATTCCTGTGACCTTCTTATTGACGATGAAACACAGAAATTGCATCTTAATTAAATACAAAAGGCACAATGCCGACATAAGTACAGTTAGACTGACTCTTCAACCGTCTATGTTTTGAACCATTCCTGTGACACTAGTTATAGATTGCGATGCTTCACTTCAGGTTTACTGCATCCCTCTGACCTTCTTATTGACGATCAAACACAGAAATTGGATCGGAATTAAATACAAAAGGCACAATGCCGACTCAAGTACAAGAGGACTGGCTCTTCTTACTGTCTATGTTTTGAACCTTTCCTGTGAGACCGGATTTAGATTCCGATGCCTGACTTCAGGTTTACTGTATCCCTCTGACCTTCTTATTGCCGATGAAACACAGATATTGCATCGGAATTGAATACAAAAGGCACAATGCCGACTCAAGTACAAGAAGACTGGCTCTTCTTACTGTCTATGTTTTGAACCTTTCCTGTGAGACCGGATTTAGATTCCCATGCTTCACTTCAGGTTTACTGTATCCCTTGTACCTTCATATTGACAGAAATTGCATCGGAATTAAATAGAAAAGGCACAATGCCTGGTTAAGTACAAGAAAACTGACTCTTCTTACTGTCTATGTTTTGAACCACTCCTGTGACACTAGTTGTAGATTCCGATGCATCACTTCAGGCTTACTGCATCCCTCTGACGTTCATATTGACGATGAAACACAGAAGTTGCATCGGAATTAAATACAAAAGGCACCATGCCTACTTAATTATAAGAAAACTGACTCTTATTACTGTCTATGCTTTGAACCATTCCTGTGACACTAGTTATAGATTCCGATGCTCCACTTCAGGTTTACTGTATCCCTCTGACCTTCTTATTGACGACGAAACACAGAAATTGCATCTTAATTAAATACAAAAGGCACAATGCCGACTTAAGTACAGGAAGGCTGACTCTTCTTTCTGTCTATGTTTTGAACCATTCCTGTGACACTAGTTATAGATTCCGATGCTTCACTTCAGGTTTTCTGCATCCCTCAGACCTTCTTATTGAAGATCAAACACAGAAATTGCATCGTAATTAAATACAAAAGGAACAATGCCGACTCAAGTACAAGAGGACTGGCTCTTCTTACTGTCTATGATTTGAACCTTTCCTGTGAGGCCGGTTTTAGATTCCGATGCTTCAGTTCGGGTTAACTGCATCCCTTGGACCTTCTTATTGACGAGGAAACACAGAAACTGCATCGGAATTAAATATAAAAGGCACAAGGCTGACTTAATTATAAGAAAATTGACTCTTCTTACTGTCTATGCTTTGAACCATTCCTGTGGCACTAGTTACAGATTCCGATGCTTCACTTCAGGTTTACTGTATTCCTCTGACCTTCTTATTGTCGATGAACACAGAAACTGCATCAGAATTAAATACAAAAGGCACAATGCCGACTTAAGTACAAGAAAACTGACTCTTCTTACTGTCTATGTTTTGAACCATTCCTGTGACACTAGTTATAGATTCCGATGCTTCACTTCGGGTTTACTGTATCCCTCTGACCTTCTTATTGACGATGAAACACAGAAAATGCATCGGATTTAAATACAAAAGGCACAATGCCGACTCAAGTACAAGAAGACTGGCTCTTCTTACTGTCTATGATTTGAACCATTCCTGTGACACTAGATATAGATTTCTATGCTTCACTTCAGGTTTACTGTATCACTCTGAGCTTCATATTGACGATGAAACACAGAAATTGCATCGGAATTATATACAAGAGGCACAATGCTGACTTAAGTACAAGAAGACTGACTCATCTTACTGTCTATGTTTTGAAACATTCCTGTGGCACTAGTTATAGATTCCGATGCATCACTTCAGGGTTACTGTATCCTTCTGACCTTCTTATTGACGATGAAACACAGAGATTGCATCTTAATTAAATACAAAGGGCACAATGAAGACTTAAGTACAGGAAGACTGATTCTTCTTACCGTCTATGTTTTTAACCATTCCTGTGACACTAGTTATAGTTTCCGATGCTTCACTTCAGGTTTATAGTATCCTTCTGACCTTCTTATTGACGATCAAACACAGAAATTGCATCGGAAATAAATACAAAAGGCACAATGCCGACTTAAGTACAAGAGGACTGGCTCTTCTTACTGCCTATGTTTTGAACCTTTCCTGTGAGACCGGTTATAGATTCCGATGCTTCACTTCAGGTTTACTGTATCCCTTGGACCTTCTTATTGACGACGAAACAAAGAAATTGAATCGGAATTAAATAGAAAAGCACAATGCCGACTGAAGTACAAGAAAACTGACTCTTCTTACAGTCTTTGTTTTGAACCATTCCTGCGACACTAGTTATAGTTTCCGATGCATCACTTCAGCTATATTGTATCTCTCTGACCTTCGTATTGATGATGAAACACAGAAATTGCATCGGAATTAAATACAAAAGGCACAATGCCGACTTAAGTATAAGAAAACTGATTCTTCTTACTGTCTATGCTTTGAACCATTCCTGTGACACTAGTTATAGATTCCGATGCTTCACTTCAGGTTTACTGTATCCTTCTGACATTCTTAATGACGATGAGATACAGAAATTGCATCGGAACACAAACAAAAGGCACAATGCCGACTTAAGTACTAGAAGACTGACTCTCCTTACTGTCTATGATTTGAACTATTCCTGTAACACTAGTTATAGATTACGATGCTTCACTTCAGGTTTACTGTATCACTCTGACCTTCTTGTTGACGATGAAACACAGAAATTGCATCGGAATTAAATCCAAAAGGCACAATGCCGACTCAAGTACAAGAAGACTGGCTCTTCTTACTGTCTATGTTTTGAACCTTTCCTGTGATCCGATTTTAGATTCCGATGCTTCACTTCAGGTTTGCTGTATCCCTCTGACCTTCTTATTGACGATGAAACACAGAAATTGCATCGGAATTAATAAAAAAGGCATAATGCAGCCTTAATTATAAGAAAACTGACTCTTTTTACTGTCTATGCTTTGAACCATTCCTGTGACACTAGTTATAGTTTCCGATGCATCACTTCAGGATTACTGTATCCCTCTGACCTTTTTATTGACGATGAAAGACAGAAATTGCATCGGAATTAAATACAAAAGACACAATGCCTACTTAATTATAAGAAAACTGACTGTTCTTACTGTCTATTCTTTGAACCATTCTGTGACACTAGTTATTGATTCCGATGCCTCACTTCAGGTTTACTGTATCCCTCTGACCTTCTTATTGACGATGAAACACAGAAAATGCATCGGATTTAAATACAAAAGGCACAATGCCGACTCAAGTACAAGAAGACTGGCTCTTCTTACTGTCTATGATTTGAACCATTCCTGTGACACTAGATATAGATTTCTATGCTTCACTTCAGGTTTACTGTATCACTCTGAGCTTCATATTGACGATGAAACACAGAAATTGCATCGGAATTATATACAAGAGGCACAATGCTGACTTAAGTACAAGAAGACTGACTCATCTTACTGTCTATGTTTTGAAACATTCCTGTGGCACTAGTTATAGATTCCGATGCATCACTTCAGGGTTACTGTATCCTTCTGACCTTCTTATTGACGATGAAACACAGAGATTGCATCTTAATTAAATACAAAGGGCACAATGAAGACTTAAGTACAGGAAGACTGATTCTTCTTACCGTCTATGTTTTTAACCATTCCTGTGACACTAGTTATAGTTTCCGATGCTTCACTTCAGGTTTATAGTATCCTTCTGACCTTCTTATTGACGATCAAACACAGAAATTGCATCGGAAATAAATACAAAAGGCACAATGCCGACTTAAGTACAAGAGGACTGGCTCTTCTTACTGCCTATGTTTTGAACCTTTCCTGTGAGACCGGTTATAGATTCCGATGCTTCACTTCAGGTTTACTGTATCCCTTGGACCTTCTTATTGACGACGAAACAAAGAAATTGAATCGGAATTAAATAGAAAAGCACAATGCCGACTGAAGTACAAGAAAACTGACTCTTCTTACAGTCTTTGTTTTGAACCATTCCTGCGACACTAGTTATAGTTTCCGATGCATCACTTCAGCTATATTGTATCTCTCTGACCTTCGTATTGATGATGAAACACAGAAATTGCATCGGAATTAAATACAAAAGGCACAATGCCGACTTAAGTATAAGAAAACTGATTCTTCTTACTGTCTATGCTTTGAACCATTCCTGTGACACTAGTTATAGATTCCGATGCTTCACTTCAGGTTTACTGTATCCTTCTGACATTCTAGAATGACGATGAGATACAGAAATTGCATCGGAACACAAACAAAAGGCACAATGCCGACTTAAGTACTAGAAGACTGACTCTCCTTACTGTCTATGATTTGAACTATTCCTGTAACACTAGTTATAGATTACGATGCTTCACTTCAGGTTTACTGTATCACTCTGACCTTCTTGTTGACGATGAAACACAGAAATTGCATCGGAATTAAATCCAAAAGGCACAATGCCGACTCAAGTACAAGAAGACTGGCTCTTCTTACTGTCTATGTTTTGAACCTTTCCTGTGATCCGATTTTAGATTCCGATGCTTCACTTCAGGTTTGCTGTATCCCTCTGACCTTCTTATTGACGATGAAACACAGAAATTGCATCGGAATTAATAAAAAAGGCATAATGCAGCCTTAATTATAAGAAAACTGACTCTTTTTACTGTCTATGCTTTGAACCATTCCTGTGACACTAGTTATAGTTTCCGATGCATCACTTCAGGATTACTGTATCCCTCTGACCTTTTTATTGACGATGAAAGACAGAAATTGCATCGGAATTAAATACAAAAGACACAATGCCTACTTAATTATAAGAAAACTGACTGTTCTTACTGTCTATTCTTTGAACCATTCTGTGACACTAGTTATTGATTCCGATGCCTCACTTCAGGTTTACTGTATCCCTCTGACGTTCTTATTGTCGATGAAACACAGATATTGCATCAGAATTAAATACAAAAGGCACAATGCCGACTTAAGTACAAGAAAACTGACTCTTCTTACTGTCTATGTTATGAACCATTCCTGTGACACTAGTTACAGATTCCGATACTTCTCTTCAGGTTTACGGTATCCCTCTGACCTTCTTATTGAAGATGAAACACAGAAATTGCATCGGAGTTAAATACAAAAGGCACAATGCCGACTTAAGTTCAAGAAAACTGATTCTTCTTACTGTCTATGTTTTTAACCATTCCTGTGACACTAGTTATAGATTCCGATGCTTCACTTCAGGTTTACTGTATCCCTCTGACTTTCTTATTGACGATGAAACACAGAAATTGCATCGGAATTAAATACAAAAGGCACAGTGCCGACTCAAGCACAAGAAAACTGGCTCTTCTTACTGTCTATGATTTGAACCATTCCTGTGACACTAGTTATAGATTCCGATGCTTCACTTCAGGTTTCCTGTATCCCTCTGACCTTCATATTGACGATGAAACACAGAAATTGCATCGGAATTATATACAATAGGCACAATGCCGCCTTAATTACAAGAAGACTGACTCTTCTTACTGTCTATGTTTGAACCATTCCTGTGACACTAGTTATAGATTCCGATGCTTCACTTCAAGTTTACTGTATCCCTCTGGCCTTCTTATTGACGATGAAACACAGAAATAGCATCTTAATTAAATACAAAAGGCGCAATGCTGACTTAAGTACAGGAAGACTGACTCTTCTTACCGCCTATGTTTTTAACCATTCCTGTGATACTAGTTATAGATACCGATGCTTCACTTCAGGTTTACTGTATCCCTCTGACCGACTTATTGACGATGAAGCACAGAAATTGCATCGGAATTGAATACAAAAAGCACAATGCCGACTTAAGTACAAAAAGACTGACTATTCTTACGCTCTATGTTTTTGAACCATTCCTGTGACTCTAGTTATAGATTCCGATGCTTCACTTCAGGTTTACTGTATCCCTCTGACCTTTATATTGACGATGAAACGCAGAAATTGAATCGGAATTATATACAAGAGGCACAATGCCGACTTACGTACTAGAAGACTGACTCTTCTTACTATCTATGTTTTGAACCATTCCTGTGACACTAGTTATAGATTACGATGCTTTACTTCAGGTTTACTGTATCCCTCTGACCTTCTTATTGACGACGAAACACAGAAATTGCATCTTAATTAAATACAAAAGGCACAATGCCGACTTAAGTACAGGAAGGCTGACTCTTCTTACTGTCTATTTTTGAACCATTCCTGTGACACTAGTTATAGATTCCGATGCATCACTTCAGGGTTACTGTATCCCTCTGATCTTCTTATTGACGATGAAACACAGAAATTGCATCTTAATTAAATACAAAGGCCACAATGCAGACCTAAGTCCAGGAAGACTGATTCTTCTTACCGTCTATGTTTTGAACCATTCCTGTGACACTAGTTATAGATTCCGAAGCTTCACTTCAGGTTTATTGTATCCTTCTGACCTTCTTTTTGACGATCAAACACAGAAATTGCATCGGAATTGAATACAAAAGGCACAATGCCGACTCAAGTACAAGAGGACTGGCACTTCTTACTGCCTATGTTTTGAACCTTTCCTGTGAGACCGGTTATAGATTCTAATGCTTCACTTCAGGTTTACTGTATCCCTTGGACCATCTAATTTACGACGAAACACAGAAAATGCATCGGAATTAAATAGAAAAGCACAATGCCGATTTAAGTACAAGAAAACTGACTCTTCTTACAGTCTTTGTTTTGAACCATTCCTGTGACGCTAGTTATAGATTCCGATGCATCACTTCAGCTATATTGTATCTCTCTGACCTTCGTATTGATGATGAAACACAGAAATTGCATCGGAATTAAATACAAAAGGCACAATGCCGACTGAAGTATAAGAAAACTGACTCTTCCTATTGTCTATGTTTTGAACCATTCCTGTGACACTAGTTATAGATTCAAATGCTTCACTTCAGGTTTACTGTATACCTCTGACCTTCTTATTGACGATGAAACACAGAAATTGCCTCGGAATTAAATACAAAAGGCACAATGCCGACTCAAGTACAAGAAGACTGACTCATCTTACTGTCTATGTTTTGAACCATTCCTGTGACACTAGTTACAGATTCCGATGCTTCACTTCAGGTTTACTGTATCCCTGTGACCTTCTTATTGACGATGAAACACAGAAATTGCATCTTAATTAAATACAAAAGGCACAATGCCGACATAAGTACAGTTAGACTGACTCTTCAACCGTCTATGTTTTGAACCATTCCTGTGACACTAGTTATAGATTGCGATGCTTCACTTCAGGTTTACTGCATCCCTCTGACCTTCGTATTGACGATCAAACACAGAAATTGGATCGGAATTAAATACAAAAGGCACAATGCCGAGTCAAGTACAAGAGGACTGGCTCTTCTTACTGTCTATGTTTTGAACCTTTCCTGTGAGACCGGATTTAGATTCCGATGCCTGACTTCAGGTTTACTGTATCCCTCTGACCTTCTTATTGCCGATGAAACACAGATATTGCATCGGAATTGAATACAAAAGGCACAATGCCGACTCAAGTACAAGAAGACTGGCTCTTCTTACTGTCTATGTTTTGAACCTTTCCTGTGAGACCGGATTTAGATTCCCATGCTTCACTTCAGGTTTACTGTATCCCTTGGACCTTCATATTGACAGAAATTGCATCGGAATTAAATAGAATAGGCACAATGCCTGGTTAAGTACAAGAAAACTGACTCTTCTTACTGTCTATGTTTTGAACCACTCCTGTGACACTAGTTGTAGATTCCGATGCATCACTTCAGGCTTACTGCATCCCTCTGACGTTCATATTGACGATGAAACACAGAAGTTGCATCGGAATTAAATACAAAAGGCACCATGCCTACTTAATTATAAGAAAACTGACTCTTATTACTGTATATGCTTTGAACCATTCCTGTGACACTAGTTATACATTCCGATGCTCCACTTCAGGTTTACTGTATCCCTCTGACCTTCTTATTGACGACGAAACACAGAAATTGCATCTTAATTAAATACAAAAGGCACAATGCCGACTTAAGTACAGGAAGGCTGACTCTTCTTACTGTCTATGTTTTGAACCATTCCTGTGACACTAGTTATAGATTCCGATGCTTCACTTCAGGTTTTCTGCATCCCTCAGACCTTCTTATTGAAGATCAAACACAGAAATTGCATCGTAATTAAATACAAAAGGCACAATGCCGACTCAAGTACAAGAGGACTGGCTCTTCTTACTGTCTATGATTTGAACCTTTCCTGTGAGGCCGGTTTTAGATTCCGATGCTTCAGTTCGGGTTATCTGCATCCCTTGGACCTTCTTATTGACGAGGAAACACAGAAACTGCATCGGAATTAAATATAAAAGGCACAAGGCTGACTTAATTATAAGAAAATTGACTCTTCTTACTGTCTATGCTTTGAACCATTCCTGTGGCACTAGTTACAGATTCCGATGCTTCACTTCAGGTTTACTGTATTCCTCTGACCTTCTTATTGTCGATGAACACAGAAACTGCATCAGAATTAAATACAAAAGGCACAATGCCGACTTAAGTACAAGAAAACTGACTCTTCTTACTGTCTATGTTTTGAACCATTCCTGTGACACTAGTTATAGATTCCGATGCTTCACTTCGGGTTTACTGTATCCCTCTGACCTTCTTATTGACGATGAAACACAGAAAATGCATCGGATTTAAATACAAAAGGCACAATGCCGACTCAAGTACAAGAAGACTGGCTCTTCTTACTGTCTATGATTTGAACCATTCCTGTGACACTAGATATAGATTTCTATGCTTCACTTCAGGTTTACTGTATCACTCTGAGCTTCATATTGACGATGAAACACAGAAATTGCATCGGAATTATATACAAGAGGCACAATGCTGACTCAAGTACAAGAAGACTGACTCATCTTACTGTCTATGTTTTGAAACATTCCTGTGACACTAGTTATAGATTCCGATGCATCACTTCAGGGTTACTGTATCCTTCTGACCTTCTTATTGACGATGAAACACAGAAATTGCATCTTAATTAAATACAAAGGGCACAATGAAGACTTAAGTACAGGAAGACTGATTCTTCTTACCGTCTATGTTTTTAACCATTCCTGTGACACTAGTTATAGTTTCCGATGCTTCACTTCAGGTTTATAGTATCCTTCTGACCTTCTTATTGACGATCAAACACAGAAATTGCATCGGAAATAAATACAAAAGGCACAATGCCGACTTAAGTACAAGAGGACTGGCTCTTCTTACTGCCTATGTTTTGAACCTTTCCTGTGAGACCGGTTATAGATTCCGATGCTTCACTTCAGGTTTACTGTATCCCTTGGACCTTCTTATTGACGACGAAACAAAGAAATTGAATCGGAATTAAATAGAAAAACACAATGCCGACTGAAGTACAAGAAAACTGACTCTTCTTACAGTCTTTGTTTTGAACCATTCCTGCGACACTAGTTATAGATTCCGATGCATCACTTCAGCTATATTGTATCTCTCTGACCTTCGTATTGATGATGAAACACAGAAATTGCATCGGAATTAAATACAAAAGGCACAATGCCGACTTAAGTATAAGAAAACTGATTCTTCTTACTGTCTATGCTTTGAACCATTCCTGTGACACTAGTTATAGATTCCGATGCTTCACTTCAGGTTTACTGTATCCTTCTGACATTCTTAATGACGATGAGATACAGAAATTGCATCGGAACACAAACAAAAGGCACAATGCCGACTTAAGTACTAGAAGACTGACTCTCCTTACTGTCTATGATTTGAACTATTCCTGTAACACTAGTTATAGATTACGATGCTTCACTTCAGGTTTACTGTATCACTCTGACCTTCTTGTTGACGATGAAACACAGAAATTGCATCGGAATTAAATCCAAAAGGCACAATGCCGACTCAAGTACAAGAAGACTGGCTCTTCTTACTGTCTATGTTTTGAACCTTTCCTGTGATCCGATTTTAGATTCCGATGCTTCACTTCAGGTTTGCTGTATCCCTCCGACCTTCTTATTGACGATGAAACACAGAAATTGCATCGGAATTAATAAAAAAGGCATAATGCAGCCTTAATTATAAGAAAACTGACTCTTTTTACTGTCTATGCTTTGAACCATTCCTGTGACACTAGTTATAGTTTCCGATGCATCACTTCAGGATTACTGTATCCCTCTGACCTTTTTATTGACGATGAAAGACAGAAATTGCATCGGAATTAAATACAAAAGACACAATGCCTACTTAATTATAAGAAAACTGACTGTTCTTACTGTCTATTCTTTGAACCATTCTGTGACACTAGTTATTGATTCCGATGCCTCACTTCAGGTTTACTGTATCCCTCTGACGTTCTTATTGTCGATGAAACACAGATATTGCATCAGAATTAAATACAAAAGGCACAATGCCGACTTAAGTACAAGAAAACTGACTCTTCTTACTGTCTATGTTATGAACCATTCCTGTGACACTAGTTACAGATTCCGATACTTCTCTTCAGGTTTACGGTATCCCTCTGACCTTCTTATTGAAGATGAAACACAGAAATTGCATCGGAGTTAAATACAAAAGGCACAATGCCGACTTAAGTTCAAGAAAACTGATTCTTCTTACTGTCTATGTTTTTAACCATTCCTGTGACACTAGTTATAGATTCCGATGCTTCACTTCAGGTTTACTGTATCCCTCTGACTTTCTTATTGACGATGAAACACAGAAATTGCATCGGAATTAAATACAAAAGGCACAGTGCCGACTCAAGCACAAGAAAACTGGCTCTTCTTACTGTCTATGATTTGAACCATTCCTGTGACACTAGTTATAGATTCCGATGCTTCACTTCAGGTTTCCTGTATCCCTCTGACCTTCATATTGACGATGAAACACAGAAATTGCATCGGAATTATATACAATAGGCACAATGCCGCCTTAATTACAAGAAGACTGACTCTTCTTACTGTCTATGTTTGAACCATTCCTGTGACACTAGTTATAGATTCCGATGCTTCACTTCAAGTTTACTGTATCCCTCTGGCCTTCTTATTGACGATGAAACACAGAAATAGCATCTTAATTAAATACAAAAGGCACAATGCTGACTTAAGTACAGGAAGACTGACTCTTCTTACCGCCTATGTTTTTAACCATTCCTGTGATACTAGTTATAGATACCGATGCTTCACTTCAGGTTTACTGTATCCCTCTGACCGACTTATTGACGATGAAGCACAGAAATTGCATCGGAATTGAATACAAAAAGCACAATGCCGACTTAAGTACAAAAAGACTGACTATTCTTACGCTCTATGTTTTTGAACCTTTCCTGTGACTCTAGTTATAGATTCCGATGCTTCACTTCAGGTTTACTGTATCCCTCTGACCTTCTTATTGACGATGAAACACAGAAATTGCATTGGAATTAAATACAAAAGGCACAATGCCGACTTAAGTACAAAAAGAGTGACTATTCTTACTCTCTATGTTTTGAACCATTCCTGTGACTCTAGTTATAGATTCCGATGCTTCACTTCAGGTTTACTGTATCCCTCTGACCTTCTTATTGACGATGAAACACAGAAATTGCAACTTAATTAAATACAAAAGGCACAGGGCCGACTCAAGTACAAGAGGACTGGCGCTTCTTACTGTCTATGTTTGGAACCTTTCCTGTGAGACCGGTTTCAGATTCCGATGCTTCACTTCAGGTTTACTGTATCCCTCTGACCTTCTTATTGACGATGAAACACAGAAATTGCATCTTAATTAAATACAAAAGGCACAATGCCGACATAAGTACAGGAAGACTGACTCTTCTTACCGTCTATGTTTTGAACCATTCCTGTGACACTAGTTACAGATTCCGATGCTTCACTTCAGGTTTTCTGCATCCCTCAGACCTTCTTATTGAAGATCAAACACAGAAATTGCATCGTAATTAAATACAAAAGGCACAATGCCGACTCAAGTACAAGAGGACTGGCTCTTCTTACTGTGTATGATTAGAACCTTTCCTGTGAGGCCGGTTTTAGATTCCGATGCTTCAGTTCGGGTTAACTGCATCCCTTGGACTTTCTTATTGACGAGGAAACACAGAAACTGCATCGCAATTAAATAGAAAAGGCACAATGTCGACTTAAGTACAAGAAAACTGACTCTTCTTACTGTCTATGTTTTGAACCATTCCTGTGACACTAGTTATAGATTCCGATGCTTCACTTCAGGTTTACTGTATCCCTCTGACCTTCTTATTGACGATGAAACACAGAAATTGCATCGGATTTAAATACAAAAGGCACAATGCCGACTCAAGTACAAGAAGACTGGCTCTTCTTACTGTCTATGATTTGAACCATTCCTGTGACACTAGATATAGATTCCGATGCTTCACTTCAGGTTTACTGTATCCCTCTGACCTTCTTATTGACGATGAAACACAGAAATTGCAATGGAATTAAATACAAAAGGCACAATGCCGACTTAAGTACAAAAAGACTGACTATTCTTACTCTCTATGTTTTGAACCATTCCTGTGACACTAGTTACAGATTCCGATGCATCACTTCAGGGTTACTGTATCCCTCTGACCTTCTTATTGACGATGAAACACAGAAATTGCATCGGAATTAAATATAAAAGGCACCAGGCTGACTTAATTATAAGAAAATTGACTCTTCTTACTGTCTATGCTTTGAACCATTCCTGTGACACTAGTTACAGATTCCGATGCTTCACTTCAGGTTTACTGTATTCCTCTGACCTTCTTATTGTCGATGAAACACAGAAACTGCATCAGAATTAAATACAAAAGGCACAATGCCGACTTAAGTACAAGAAAACTGACTCTTCTTACTGTCTATGTTTTGAACCATTCCTGTGACACTAGTTATAGATTCCGATGCTTCACTTCAGGTTTACTGTATCCCTCTGACCTTCTTATTGACGATGAAACACAGAAATTGCATCGGATTTAAATACAAAAGGCACAATGCCGACTCAAGTACAAGAAGACTGGCTCTTCTTACTGTCTATGATTTGAACCATTCCTGTGACACTAGATATAGATTCCGATGCTTCACTTCAGGTTTACTGTATCACTCTGAGCTTCATATTGACGATGAAACACAGAAATTGCATCGGAATTATATACAAGAGGCACAATGCTGACTTAAGTACAAGAAGACTGACTCATCTTACTGTCTATGTTTTGAAACATTCCTGTGACACTAGTTATAGATTCTGATGCTTCACTTCAGGTTTATTGTATCCCTCTGACCTTCTTATTGACGATGAAACACAGAAATTGCATATTAATTAAATACAAAAGGCACAATGCCGTCTTAAGTACAGGAAGACTGACTCTTTTTACCGTCTATGTTTTGAACCATTCCTGTGACACTAGTTATAGATTCCGATGCTACACTTCCGGTTTACTGCATCCCTCTGACCTTCTTATTGACGATCAAACACAGAAATTGCATTGGAATTAAATACAAGAGGCACAATGCCGACTCAAGTACAAGAGGACTGGCTCTTCTTACTGTCTATGTTTTGAAGCTTTCCTGTGAGGCCGGTTTTAGATTCCGATGCTTCAGTTCAGGTTTGCTGCATCCCTTGGACCTTCTTATTGACGGCGAAACACAGAAATTGCATCGGAATTAAATAGAAAAGCACAATGCTGTGTTAAGTACAAGAAAACTGACTCTTCTTACTGGCTATGTTTTGAACCATTCCTGTGGCACTAGTTATAGATTCCGATGCATCACTTCAGGGTTACTGTATCCCTCTGACCTTCTTATTGACGATGAAACACAGAAATTGCATCTTAATAAATACAAAGGGCACAATGCAGACTTAAGTACAGGAAGACTGATTCTTCTTACCGTCTATGTTTTGAACCATTCCTGTGACACTAGTTATAGATTCCGATGCTTCACTTCAGGTTTATTGTATCCTTCTGACCTTCTTATTGACGATCAAACACAGAAATTGCATCGGAATTAAATACAAAAGGCACAATGCCGAATCAAGTACAAGAGGACTGGCTCTTCTTACTGCCTATGTTTTGAACCTTTCCTGTGAGACCAGTTATAGATTCCGATGCTTCACTTCAGGTTTACTGTATCCCTTGGACCTTCTTATTGACGACGAAACAAAGAAATTGAATCGGAATTAAATAGAAAAGCACAATGCCGTCTTAAGTACAAGAAAACTGACTCTTCTTACAGTCTTTGTTTTGAACCATTCCTGCGACACTAGTTATAGATTCCGATCCATCACTTCAGCTATATTGTATCTCTCTGACCTTCGTATTGATGATGAAACACAGAAATTGCATCGGAATTAAATACAAAAGGCACATTGCCGACTTAAGTATAAGAAAACTGATTCTTCTTACTGTCTATGCTTTGAACCATTCCTGTGACACTAGTTATAGATTCCGATGCTTCACTTCAGGTTTACTGTATCCTTCTGACCTTCTTAATGACGATAAGACACAGAAATTGCATCGGAACACAAACAAAAGGCACAATGCCGACTTAAGTACTAGAAGACTGACTCTCCTTACTGTCTATGATTTGAACTACTCCTGTAACACTAGTTATAGATTACGATGCTTCACTTCAGGTTTACTGTATCACTCTGACCTTCTTGTTGACGATGAAACACAGAAATTGCATCGGAATTAAATCCAAAAGGCACAATGCCGACTGAAGTACAAGAAGACTGGCTTTTCTTACTGTCTATGTTTTGAACCTTTCCTGTGATGCCGATTTTTGATTCCGATGCTTCACTTCAGGTTTGCTGTATCCTTCTGACCTTCTTATTGACGATGAAACACAGAAATTGCATCGGAATAAATAAAAAAGGCACAATGCAGCCTTAATTATAAGAGAACTGACTCTTCTTACTGTCTATGCTTTGAACCATTCCTGTGACACTAGTTATAGTTTCCGATGCATCACTTCAGGATTACTGTATCCCTCTGACGTTTTATTGACGATGAAACACAGAAATTGCATCGGAATTAAATACAAAAGACACAATGCCTACTTAATTATAAGAAAACTGACTGTTCTTACTGTCTATGCTTTGAAATATTCTGTGACACTAGTTATTGATTCCGATGCCTCACTTCAGGTTTACTGTATCCCTCTGACCTTCTTATTGTCGATGAAACACAGAAATTGCATCAGAATTAAATACAAAAGGCACAATGCCGACTTAAGTACAAGAAAACTGACTCTTCTTACTGTCTATGTTATGAAACATTCCTGTGACACTAGTTACAGATTCCGATACTTCTCTTCAGGTTTACGGTATCCCTCTGACCTTCTTATTGAAGATGAAACACTGAAATTGCATCACAGTTAAATACAAAAGGCACAATGCCGACTTAAGTTCAAGAAAACTGATTCTTCTTACTGTCAATGTATTTAACCATTCCTGTGACACTAGTTATAGATTCCGATGCTTCACTTCAGGTTTACTGTATCCCTCTGGCCTTCTTATTGACGATGAAACACAGAAATAGCATCTTAATTAAATACAAAAGGCACAATGCTGACTTAAGTACAGGAAGACTGACTCTTCTTACCGCCTATGTTTTGAACCATTCCTGTGATACTAGTTATAGATACCGATGCTTCACTTCAGGTTTACTGTATCCCTCTGACCGACTTATTGACGATGAAGCACAGAAATTGCATCGGAATTAAATACAAAAAGCACAATGCCGACTTAAGTATAAGAAAACTGACTCTTCTTACTGTCTATGCTTTGAACCATTCCTGTGACACTAGTTATAGATTCCGATGCTTCACTTCAGGTTTACTCTATCCCTCTGACCTTCTTAATGACGATGAGACACCGAAATTGCATCGGAATACAAACAAAAGGCACAATGCAGACTTAAGTACTAGAAGACTGACTCTCCTTACTGTCTATGTTTTGAACTACTCCTGTGACACTAGTAATAGATTACGATGCTTCACTTCAGGCTTACTGTATCACTCTGACTTGCTTGTTGACGATGAAATACAGAAATTGCATCGGAATTAAATCCAAAAGGCGCAATGCCGACTCAAGTACAAGAAGCCTGGATCTTCTTACTGTCTATGATTTGAACCTTTCCTGTGAGACCGATTTTAGATTCCGATGCTTCACTTCAGGTTTCCTGTAACCCTCTGAGCTTCATATTGACGATGAAACACAGAAATTGCATCGGAATTATATACAAGAGGCACAATGCTGACTTAAGTACAAGAAGACTGACTCATCTTACTGTCTATGATTTGAACCATTCCTGTGACACTAGT
Organism: Schistocerca americana; assembly: GCF_021461395.2. Taxonomy (NCBI): domain Eukaryota; kingdom Metazoa; phylum Arthropoda; class Insecta; order Orthoptera; family Acrididae; genus Schistocerca; species Schistocerca americana. Next base: position 1,129,947,954 of record NC_060120.1, on the reverse strand, counting down.
TATAGATTCCGATGCTTCACTTCAGGTTTACTGTATGCCTCTGACCTTCTTGTTGACGATGAAATACAGAAATTGCATCGGTATTAAATCCAAAAGTCGCAATGCCGACTCTAGTACAAGAAGACTGGCTCTTCTTACTGTCTATGATTTGAACCTTTCCTGTGAGACCGATTTTAGATTCCGATGCTTCACTTCAGGTTCACCGTATCCCTCTGACCTTCTTATTGACGATGAAACACAGAAATTGCATCTTAATTAAATACAAAAGGCCCAATGCCGACTTAAGTACAGGAAGACTGACTCTTCTTACCGTCTATGTTTTGAACCATTCCTGTGACACTAGTTATAGATTCCGATGCTTCACTTCAGGTTTACTGTATCCCTCTGACCTACGTATTGACAATAAAACACAGAAATTGCATTGGAATTAAATACAAGAGGCACAATGCCGACTTAAGGACAAATGGACTGACTCTTCTCACTCTCTATGTTTTGAACCATTCCTGTGACACTAGTTATAGATTCCGATGCTTCACTT